>NC_065582.1:124352344-124970744 GCF_024542745.1 Macaca thibetana thibetana
AAAGTAGTTTCAGTCATGCTCCATTTCAATCGATTTTATCTGCATGGCGTGCTGTTCACAGAGTGGTCACATTGTACAGCAGGTGAAGCTGGCTATGAGATGTCCCACAGTCTTTCAGTCAGTGCACTGCTGGAAGCATGTGCTTATTTACTTATTCGGCAAATATCCTTGCAGCGTTGGGAGAGCACTAAGGAAATAAAAGTGAAAGAGGCATATTAATAATATCAAGAAATATTATTTTGGAGAACAGACATCTTTAAATACAGATTTTTTTAAGTATAAAAATAATTACCATTTGTGTGGTGCTTCATAGATTATATACCACATTATCACATAGTATGCCTCAGTTAAGTCCATGATATAGCTATAATGTTTGAAACATCTATCTTCAATGTATGAAATCGCTACGTAATGTAAGTTTGGGTAAATCAAAGAAAAGATAATTCACTTTGTACAAGGTGAAATGTACAAGGTGAAATGCCCTTTCCTCATGTCCAATGGAACTATCCACACACATTAATAATGGATAGCAAAGAACACAGTAGAAAAAAATGTGGTTTATATCTTTTCTTTTCATTTTCCATTCCCTGTCCCTTTTGTTTTCCATGCATTCATACTTGATAAAGTCTTATTTTCTTCTTAGAATCCTTAGGCAGATCTGCCATCTCGTGTTCCTTTATGTGAAGCTTATAAATTGACCCACCACTGTACTCTATTTGGAAAAAGACAAAACCTATATTAAAGTCTTTAGGTTTCTTATTTTATCCTGCATTCTACCTACATTACAGAATCTACTGCTTGATTTTTTTTAACATATTAGTTAGATGCCTGCTTATTAGTGGCTGAAGTAGAATAGATGCTTAATACGTATTCATCAAATGGAAGAATTATCAATCACTAAGTTAATAATATTAGACACCCATTTAGTAAGTGCTTGCTATGTGTCAGGCATAGTACTAATGCTTCTCGTGGATAGCCTCAGTTAATCCTCAGACCAACTCTAAGACGGATATTTTACTATCATCATCCCCATTTTACAAATAGGAAAACTCAGGCACAGAACTACAACAACTTAACAATGAGTACATATCTTGTTATGGAAATAATATCAGACTTATGTCTTGACTATGTTATGAGCTGCCTTTAACATCTGACCAATTATATGCATCTTTTTATTCATTTAAAAAGGTCTGAATTTGATTAATTATTGAGGTCCATGGCTTTATTTCAAATGTATTGCATTTCTCAATTGTATTCCCAAACAATAAAGCTAAACCTTAATGTTTCAAAACAATATTTGAAAGGGTTGATCAACTTTAGTGTTGATTGTGAAAATCACATCAAGGATTTTTATACAACTAGTTACAGATCCTGACAAATCTAGTTCCAGACACAGACATTGCTATCATCAAAATAAGAGCTATATGACTAACATTTTGAGTTTTTTCTTTCAATATTAAAATACAGAAAACTCATAGTGAAAAAAAAATTCCATTTAAATTTTATCCTTTTGATTACTGACCAAATAAAAATTTTAAGATAATATAAAATAATATTTTAAAATAGAGTTTATATCAGGAATGTCTACCAATATTAAACAATTCAACAGAAAAAAATACCTTGGGGCATTTCACCTTTTGGAATATTATTCTTTGAAGACTGCTGGCATCATTTTTTTGGGTTGTTATATAAAACATAAAATAATCTACAATTTCAAAAGACTTTTATCAAAAAGTATCATAATAAAAATATAATATATAAAGATTAAGTTCTAATGCTCACTATTATATGTGACCTATGATGTATATGTTTGTTTATACATGTATATACACACATACATATGATAAATGTTTACACATGTATATACATGTATAAACACACCCATATGACAAATGTTTATACAAAGAGTAGTTGTCCTTGATTTTCGTGAAGCCAATGAAAAGCATGGACTAAATTATTTGTTTTAAGTTTTGATGTAGAGTCGTAACATTTTGGTTAAATATAAACGTAAATATAAATCATTTCATGTTTTCATTTTGTTTCTAGGGGAATATTCATTTTAAATAAAATCTATTCTGCATTTTTAAATGTTTTTTAGAAAGTGTTTTTGGTAATAAAATCTCATTTTGTTTCACAGAATGGAGACTGATTCAAGTTGCCTGGAGAAATGGAGCTTACTGTAAGGCTGCACACATCCATCGTAAGGGAGATGGGCATCAGAGGAAAAGAAGTAATACTGGTTATTAACTATCCAATTGCTTTTCTTTCCCCCAGCAGCAAGAAGAGTTCAGGGAACCATAGTATTTCTTCACTAACATGATGCTCGAGACCAAGAGGATATTGATCTCCAATTAAAGTCATTAGGAGTATCCTCAGTTTTAAATCTAAGAAAATTCTCATCCTTTCAAATATTATTGGTATATTTTAACAAGTCTCTCAAATACAGATTAGGCAATATTGCTCCAGAGATAGAAACTACTGTGAATGGCTTTAATTGAAGATATATGGGGATAATTTTAATGTATGACATTTGGGGTAATTAAAGCAGAGTAGTATTGGGTGAGGGGAAAGAGGGTGTTTAGGGAAAGAAGCTTCAGACATGTCAATGGGCTCCTACAGCTGTCTTTCTTACACATATGTGCATAAGATTGAGTAGTTTACCTTGCTCATGGTAATTCCATGCCAGAGCTTAGGAAAATTTTGCAGGACACTTTGACTTGCTTTAGGCAACACTTGTCACCCATACTGAAACACTCTCCTTGCTAACAGAGAAGAATATAATCCCAAGGCCATAGACTCTTTTGTTTGACATAGTCTTGTCTCTCTAATGAAAATAAATAAAGAAAAACTATTTGTCATTAATTTTAACAGTTTTTTAACTGCATGCTATCTAAAAATGTAGCAACACAATAGAAATGAGAACATGAGCTTTGATACTGACTTACCTTTCAGATTCCTCACACACTACTCAGTTGCTAAGAAGAGCCAGTCTCAGGTGCACCTCCGTGAACAAAAAGGGAGGCAACATGGAGCCACGTCTATACCTTCGTGGATGGTTAATCTTGTGTCTATCTTTTCCACTACCCCTGTATTAATTTCTTTTGGCTGTGGTAACAAATTACCACAATCATGGTGCCATTGAAAAATAGAAATTTATTCTCTTACAGTTCTAGAGTCTAGCAGTCCAAAATCAAGCTGTGGTGGGGCTGTGCTCCCTGAAGAGGCTGCAAAAGAGAATCTATTCATTGTCTCTTCCAGTTTCTCCTGGACAATAATATTCTGTGACTTGTAGCCACACCAGTTCAATCTCCAAGACAGCATCTTCAGATTTGTCTCTGCTCTGTTTTCATATTGCCTCCTCTTCTGTGCATGTAGCCAAATCTTACTCTGCATCCTTTTATGAAGTTACATGTGGTTGCAGTGGAGCTCACCCAGATAATTCAAGATAACCTCCCCATCTCAAAATTCTTAATTTAGTCTATGGCCATACCACCCTGAACATTCCTGATCTTGTCAAAATTCTTAATTCAATCACATCTACAAAGATATTTTTTCTTGCCATATAAGATAGTATTCACAGGTTCCAGGGTTTAAGACATGGAAATATCTTGAGAAGTCATTTTCCAGGCAACCACAAATTGTTCATTGGTTAACAGGTAAAACCAAGTACATATAACTTCAGCTGAGTCTAAATTTTTCTCCCAAACTTCCTTAAGCCCAGACTCATCTTTATTACCTAGTCCAGCTCAGAGACACACAAAAGTCTTTGAGAAGACCCCAAGAGTGAAATACTGCTGAGTAGACACAGGGCAAATGACTCAAACACTGCCTTATGAGAGAAATATAATTTTCACTTAACCTAGTTAACATTTTTTTCATCAGTCCATAATAAAATTTTGACAGTACAATTCATCTTCATTTCCATTTTAATGTTTTTGAAATCAAAATATGACTTTTAATCGATATGTACATTTTCTGTGATAGTTTTACAACCCCCACTGCCCAGGAAAATTGATTATGAATAACATTTGATAAACTCATAAAAAGGAAGAATGTTAACATATATCTGAACTCTCATAAAAAGGAGGAATGATAATATATATAGCTTCCAAGATAATTTTGATGACTTGTGAGTCAATGACTATATGCCTGAATAAATATAGAAATATTATATCCAGTAGAGAGCAGTGTTTCAGTCACAGAGACGGGAATCTCTGTTGTGTGTCAAGAACAGTTGCATAGTTACCCTATGACTTAATGAAGCATCCCTCAAGATGGTTCAACTATTTTGTTTTGAATCCAGGCACCCCAAACAACTTTCTGATTATCAATAATGTTTCTCAATACAGTATTTATCATTTAGATTCATGATGTACACTGTGTAGTTACATTAAAAATATCGGGGACTGCTTAAAGCTGTTTCTATAATCACACTAATAACACGTAAGCAAATCTCATGACTTTGAACATGGAATACTGAAGTTTTGGAAATAGGCATACATTTCTTTGTGTGTGTGCCTGTGTGTGTGTGTGTTTAACATCTAACAGGAAATAACTCTGTACGCTAACAGCTATAATCAAATAAACAATGTCTTAGAAGAAACTCAGTCCACCCATTACACTCCTAAGCGCTGAGGATGAATTAGTGCTGCTAATTCACACTGCTTCTTATCATCCACTAAGGCATTTCCATGACTGCTGAAATATACGAAATTGGCAATTCTCCATTGATACATGGTGTGGACTTCCTGCAATCATTGAATTTAGACTTGAGATACTTAATATATAAAATCTATCCACATTTCCCAAAGCATATTCATGATGAATGAACAGTTAGGTTAGGTTTTTGGTTAAATTAGCTTTCTATACCCTTGACCCCAGTGACATCTCCAAGATACAGCTACCATCATTGAGAACTCATCTGAAAAGCCAGCTGACCTTTCTCTTTAGAACATGTCTTTCCAACTATAATAATTTCATGAAGTAATTGAATATTTACCGGGAAAGGGCACAATACTGGTTTTTGTTTTGTTTTGTTTTTGTTTTTGTTTTATAAATCAGCTTATAGAAAAGTAAGTTACATTCAAAATTTGATAAAGACAAGGAACTTATTTGTTCTGTTTACTACTATATTCTTCAGAGCCTAGCGCAGTTCTTGTCAGGTATTTAATGAATACTTGATTAATGAATCAATCAAATAATCAATACACTAGATCTTACAACTGAATAGTCCTAGATAACGTTTATGCTGGTATAATTTGTATATTATTCTTGTAATTTAATATTGAACTTTTTATAAGATATCTGCTGAAAATGAAACAAATTTTGGAAATTGTGAATAATTATTTTTAAGATGCATTTTTTAAACAATCTAAAGACTTATTTGTTGCAAATATTTTGGTCTAAAACATTCTTTGAATAACTCTGAATAATTAACTGATATAATAGCACTATGGAGATGAATGTATACAAAAGATGTTATAAGAGAATTGCTGTAACTGCTAATATATTGATAATTCATCAAAGATAAAGCCTTTCTTCTAATGAATATATGGTGTGTAAACAATGATTTATAGTAATTTTTTAAAAGTAGCTACAAAGATAGGATTTCACTCCCTTATAATAATTTAACTAAAATGGTAAAAAGTCTAACTGCAGCCAGGATATAACACACTTTTCCCATGTTCTCCACTCTTCCATCAACTTGAATCCCACCCTTGCACTGAGAAGTTCCACATAGAAGTCTGTCTTGCATTTGGAAACTAGAAATTGGAAGCTGGCTCAGTGAAAGGGTATATATAAAAAGAAATTAGGTGCATAAAAGTTAAAAGTTAAATATAATTCTGATCTTTTATGAAGATTTACAAATCAAAACCTTGGCCGGGCGCGGTGGCTCAAGCCTGTAATCCCAGCACTTTGGGAGGCCGAGACGGGCGGATCTCGAGGTCAGGAGATCAAGACCATCCTGGCTAACACGGTGAAACCCCGTCTCTACTAAAAAATACAAAAAACTAGCCGGGCGAGGTGGTGGGCGCCTGTAGTCCCAGCTACTCGGGAGGCTGAGGCAGGAGAATGGCGTAAACCCGGGAGGCGGAGCTTGCAGTGAGCTGAGATCCGGCCACTGCACTCCAGCCTGGGCGACAGAGTGAGACTCCGTCTCAAAAAAAAAAAAAAAAAAAAACAAAGAAATCAAAACCTTGAAAGACACATTCAGTTACTGTCCAAAAATTGAACAGGTCATTGTTAAATGACCCACTACCAGACCTTTCTTTCTCACTAAGGCAAATCTTGAAGTTGGATTTGTTGGTTTTCTTGATAGCCCAATATTAAAGAACTTCCTTCTTTTTTATTTTTTATTTTTTTGAGATGGAGTCTCGCTCTGTCACCCAGGATGGAGTGCAGTGGCACAATCTCAGCTCATTGTAACCTCCTCCTCCAAGGTTCAAACAATTCTCCCGTCTCAGTCTCCTGAGTAGCGGGGACTACAGGCACACACCACCATGCCTGGCTAATTTTGGTATTTCCAGTACAGACAGGGTTTCACCACATTGGTAAGGCTGGTCTTGAACTTCTGACCTCAGATGATCCACCCACCTCCGCCTCCCAAAATGCTGGAATTGCAGGTGTGAGCCACTGTGCCCAGCCCAAGATGAGAGGATGTCAGCAATAGAGAAGAGAATTTAAGGCCATGAAGAGGAACAAAGCAGAGAAATGTAAATCCCATGTCTTGAATAAGTAGGAGGTGCTGAACAGTTGCTCTCAACTAATGCTGCCACTTGGTACGGGGACAAGTTGATTGAAATAAAGGCAGTAGACCAGACCGAACATTTGTCAATCATTGCAAATTAATTTAATCTGTCAAAATAGCCTCCAAATGGAATCATAAAATGTTACAGTAAAAAAAAAAGAGAAAGACTTATAATCAGCAGAAGGGAGTTCATGATTTGATACAGGTAGCTATTATTTATGTGGCTCAAAACACTCTCATTGAGCCTTGGCTTAATAATAACAATAATTTTGGAAAGAGTGGAAGAAACACAGCAAGAACTATTGTGTTTTGCTGATGTGTAGTGCTTATGTATGAAACAGAGTGCCAAGTACTCTACATATTTCATATATTCCTTATTATTCTTCTTTAATATAGAACTGTTGCCCCTAATGAAAAATAAGGAATGTGTAACTTGTCAGGATTAAGTTAGCATTTCTCTAAAGTTACAATGTTTACATATGGCATAATCAAGATTTGAACGTGTCTGCTTAGAGGTGATGCTCTAAATTGTAACTTAAAAATGGGCAGCAGGGGGACAGTGTCCTGGAGTAGGGAGGAAGGTACTCCAAAGACAACTACCTCACTTACTTGCACACTTGATGAAATAATGTACATATAATATAGTTATAAGCTACTTAACATTGAGCTAGTAATTCCTCATTATCTGTCAAGAAACAGCTCAAATGGCATTTTCTTTCTGAAACGTCACCTGTTTTATGCCTTCTATTTCTTGTACCTCCTTAGAATTTATTTACTTCTGCCTTCTGTTATTAAACCCTGAATCGCCAATGCAAGAGTAGTCCCTGGTACATAGTCAGCACTCAGTAAGTCGATGTTGAACTACAATCCTGTTATATTACTGTGGTTATTATTCCTGTGGATATAAATCATATTTTATATTTGTTACCATCAATACTAAAATATCTTGTTTTATTAAGATTTTATATCTTCTCTACGTAAGTATACTTTTGCAAACAAGAAGGTCTATTTATTTTGATTATTGCAAATAATATTAGTGAACTCTTATCTATGTAAATGGTAGATTCAACGAAATACAACATAATGTGAATAAGGCAATTTGATGCTGTGATAACTCAGCTAAAACAACAGTCTCAATAACAGATGAAACATGGATTAAAGGAAGATTTCATTTAAAATCTTATTTCGATAATCTTTTTTATTTTTCTCATTACCCTAAATATTTTATTAGCTCCATCTCAGCAAAGCAGATTGATTTAGGTTACTCAATACGTGCTCTGCCAATTTAATTTAATCCTAAAACAACTTTACCTTTCCTCTAATTTTGCTGAAACTCAATGTAATATGCTATCTTTCATCTGCTAAGAGGATGATGCTGACTTAATTCCAGTGAAAACTTCACTTTCACTTTTTTACCACTACTGGGCTCTTTTAATCCAATTAAATACCTAAAAAATAAATAATGTTAATGAAACATTATTGGTACTTGTTGTGATAATCAGACAATCAGGCTTAACCTGTGGGTAAAGAGTTGTGAAGATAAATTTCAAATACATTTTTCATTTGGAAACAATATATCTCATGATTTTCTTTGCTGCCACAGTTGCTATTGAAATGGAAATATTTCTACGTAATTTACAAAATGACCAGATCAAGGGCATTGTAAACTGAGAGAATTCATGGAGAAGTTCAAACTATATTAAATTTGTCGCCTCTTACTTTAATTATGTTTAGGTATTTTATGGAGTCATTGTAAAAATAAAGATTCTTTGGTCTGTTTAGACATAGCTAAAGTGTGCCTGTTGCTTAATATATGACAAATGCTAAAATAATTAATTTTTTATTAGTAAACCCCAAGTATAGGCAAAAATTATTATTTCATTTCATCTCTTTAAAGCACAAAAATTATTTGTCACTTTTTAAAATTAACTTTGAGAACTGAATTTACACTTTACCCTTAAGTATATAAAATTTAGTTTAATACTGCTCTGAGCCCAAGCCAAGCCATCGCATCCCCTGTGACTTGCACATATACGCCCAGATGGCCTGAAGTAACTGAAGAATCACAAAAGAAGTGCAAATACCCTGCCTCGCCTTAACTGATGACATTCCACCACAAAAGAAGTGAAAATGGCCCCTCCTTGTCCTTGCCTTAAGCGATGATATTATCTTGTGATATTCCTTTTCCTGGCTCATCCTGGCTCAAAAAGCTCCCCTACTGAGCACCTTGTAACCCCCACTCCTGCCCGCCAGAGAACAACCCCCCTTTGACTGTAATTTTCCTTTACCTACCCAAATCCTACAAAACGGCCCCACCCTTATCTCCCTTCGCTGACTCTCTTTTCAGACTCAGCCCGCCTGCACCCAGGTGAAATAAACAGCCATGTTGCTCACACAAACCCTGTTTGGTGGTCTCTTCACACGGACGCGCATGACATATTATATAATGTTTTTTCACATGTTTAGAAATTTTAGGTATTTATTTCTAAGCATACTATTATACATAACAATAATTTCTGAGGACTTTTTTTTAATAAAAATTGAGAAATAGAAGTAATGAGCATATGACTTCAATTTCCTTCCAACATCGTATCTTCCAATTTACTAAAAATTTTACCCATAATCTGCCTTCACTCCCTATATATTTTGTCATATTTAAAGTCAGCCCCTCCACCTGTATGGTCTCATGCTCTCATCTACTACATGGTTCCTACAATGTTTCCCTTTTTTCTTGTAAATTCATTTCCCCCTGCTCTACTGGATCATCCCCACTGGCATGCAATTACATCTTTCATACATACGAAGTTTGCCCCTTGCCAAACATTCTCCAGTGCAACTGACAAATTCTCAGTTTTCCTTAAACACTTTTGGAAAGAGTGGTCTACACTTGCTCTCTCCACTTCCTCTCTCATTCTCTCTAAAGCCACTCCAATCAGTGCTTTTTCCAATCATTCCACTGGAAACATTCTCACTGTGATCACACATGAACCTCAGGTTATGAAACCCAATGGTCAATTTTCAGTCCTTCTCTTCCTTGACCTATTAACTGTATGTATTTGGGTTATCACGCCCTTCTTGAATTCCTTTTTCACTTCTCTTCTTTGAAATCTTTCTCTTGGTTCTACTCCAATCTCACTGGCTACTCCTTTTCAGTCTTTTTAGTTATTACTTCATAATATTGTCAATCTCTAAAATTTAGTGTGCTCTGGGGCCCATGCTTAGATCGCTTCTCAAACTTTCAGTTTTTCAGAAGTCTTTTTTTCTTGTACTTTAAATATTATCTACATGCCAGGCACAGTGTCACACACCTCTAGTCCCAGCTACTTAAAAAGGCTGATACAGAAGGATTGTTTGAGCCTAGGAGTTCAGGGCTATGATCACGCCTATGACTAGACACTACACTTCAGGCTGAGAAACATAAAGAGACCTAGTCACTTAAAAAAAAGAAGGAAAGAAAGGAACAGCTAAAGAAAGAAAAAAGAAAAAATACTATCTACATAATAAAATGGGCTGCAATTTAAATGCCTAGGCTATACCAATACCCGGAATTCTAGTTTCAAATGTGCAACTGCCTATTCAACAAAAGCATTTGGATGCCAAATAAACTATTCAAACTTAAAATGTCCCAAACAAGACAAAATTACACCCCTTTCAACATGCTGCTCCATCACTTTTTCCCTTCTCAATGTGTGGCCCCTCTTTCCTTCCAGTTGCTTGGGTTAAAAGCCAGGAAGACTCCCTGATTCATCTCTTTTTCTCACTTCCCACCTCTAATCCATCAGAAAATCTTACCAGTTTTAACTTCAAAATATATTATAATCGGACTACTCACTACCTTCAGAATTACCAACTCATTTTTGTATACTCTTGTTTTTCACCTCAACTATTTTAATAATCTTCTAATCAGTCTACCTATTTCAACCTTTGCCCTGCTATACATTTGCCCAGAAGCTTCAGTGATCCTTTCAAAGCAAGATGCCGGATCATGTTTCTCCTCTGGTTAAAACCCTCTTGAGGTTGTTCCATCTCCTTCAGAGTAAAACCATAACCTTACCATGGAATATAAGGACCTATGTGATCCACCCTTCCCCATCCCTCTCTCTCTCTTTCCCTCTTCCCTACCAATCTATCCTCCTACGCATTTCCACAGCCATACTAACATCTGTGCTCTTTTCCATAAACAGGCAGGCATTTTTTGCCTCAAGGCATACATTTACACTTGCTGTTGCCTCTTCCTAAAAAAATTCAATTAGGCTTCTGTTCAAGTGTCACCTCATGGGAGAGGCCTTTCTTGACTATCCTATGTCAAATAGTAGCAGCCCTTTATCACTTTCTAGCCTCAGTGCCCTGCTTCCTTGTCTTCTACTCAAGACTACCACTATGTTTATTGACTATCTCTTCCCACTATAATGTAACGTCTTGAAAGTAGGAACGTTATCTCTACTACTCCTGGAATATAGTAGGTGCTCAAATGCTTTTGTTTAATAAATGAATATTGTATCTTGAAATTTGCATGATAAAATAATTTTCTAAACAGAGACTTGAACCTCAGTTTATATTCTTTTTAGAAATCATATTCAAAGAAAGCGAAGATTAGAGGGAGAGGGGTTTAATTTTTTTTACTCAGTCATAATAAATGGAACAAACCATTTTTGAAGAGTACAAGAATATTTCAGGCTACATGATATATTTTCTTGTGGTTTTGGCTTTGATGTTAAAAATAGTCGTGGGAAAAGAGAAGCTTTAAAAAGTCAAAATGATTCTTATATTCTTACATATTATGACTGAAACCCAGTCAAAAGAGCAGTGTGAGGAAAGTAAGATGCTCAAAGCTCTACAAAAACTTTTCAAATTCAACTGGTTGCATGGACGAGAGAGAGAAAACATAAATGAGTGAAATAGTACAATTATAAAAACACCAGGATCTAGTGGGAATATGTCAAACTGGAGGCTTCATACTGAATCTGAAGATAGTATTCCGTTTTTAAAAATAGTCAGTAAGTAAAAATAAATATCTGCTTAAACGTGTCCCAAAAGGCTGTCAGGCTGTCGCTATTGCAGGAAGAAAAATATCGGAAGAAATTACAGATGTCACAGAGCTACAATATTTCTTACTCAGTACATAAGAACTCTTTCATTTGAAAATCAAGAGTGAATCTTTAAAAGGTTGAATGTAGATCGTTAGCTCCAGAAATCCAAATGCAGGTGACAATAGAATACTACTCTATGGCTAAATGAAAAGAACAACTTAAAATAACATTTATGCTTACCATTTGGGGAAATAAAGAGAAATGAGATCACAATTATTTCCACAATAATTCTGAAAATATCATCGTAACTAATTACTGTTCATTACTAATTTCTATCCTTGACTTATTCTGTGTCCATTTGCGGAAAAAAGCATTTTATTAATTTTTCTTAAAACTAGTTTATATGCATAGATAACCAGCAGCATCTGGCTTTTCCACATTTAAAGACTGCTGCTCTGACCTTGATCTTTCCTATTCTCTTATAAATTGCAGAGACGTGGGCAGAGGAAAATGTGATTTTGGAATACCCAAAGACACACAAGGTGTTCCAGCACAGAGGAAGCAAGAATTCACTGAGATCTCTTACATGTATTGATCTAAAGATTTCTAGCTCTGTCGATATACAGAGGCTCTGATCATAACTGCATCCATGTATGCAGTGTATTTTCAGTGCCAATTTGCTAATAAGCTACAATAAGCTAATATTTAATGTTCAACTTCACTTTAATATGCCAACAGAGCATTTCACATGCTGTAAATAATTGGAAATCCTAAGACCTGATTTGCAACACTCAGCCTAGCCCATAATAAACTGGTGTCTCAGGGAGATAACATCATAAAGGTAAATCTTCCCATAAGAAATGAAATATAAATACAAAACTACTCTAAACCAAAATTTACTTCAATTGAAGTTAGAGCTGAGTATTTATTGTTTCCTTTCAAAATATCAGTATAACATATCCATCTTAAATGGAAACTTCCTTTGTTGTGTTTACATGCCAAATAAATGTTGTTCTTGTGCCAGATAATCCTGTAGCATGAAGGGCTTGAATAACTTTCTGGAGAGTTTGCCATAGCCTATTGTTCTCTATAAGCTTCTCCAAATGAAGCATTTCTCAGTTCACACATCTAAAGCAATGAAGTACATAATGTAAATTATGCACAAGAGCATGTTGTTGGCAACTTCTGTTGCACATGTGCACCCACATATACACACAGAGACACACATACATTCACTCATACAATAAATGGATAGCAAAGAAACATTTCAAATTAATTGATGTCCAGTAAAAATAGTCAATGTCGGGAAGAATATGATACCATTGACTTATCTTTCAACTCTTAAGATTTATATCTTGTAGGAAGTATAGGTGATTCTCATTCACCTACTGTCCAGATACTTTTGTGGATCGACCTAGTATACTAGATAATTACATTCATTTTACCTTACTGTTCTACATTCATATTTTCCAAAGATTAGAGTGCTGGCTTTCAAAAAGAGAATTAACGTATTCTTTTTTTATTTTGCTTTTTTATCTCTAAAAAGACGTAGGAATAAATTTGTGTTTATGGTCAAAGACCAAGAAATAAAGTGTGGAAATATTCTATACCAATGACGAAGAGCTACAAACTGAAAGAGTGGGTTGTGAGGGAGAGACACAACAATGTTCGGTATTGTTTAATACATAACCCATGGAGAGACAGCCATCCTGTATGCATAAGACTGCAGAAGACCAAAAGCTTTGCTTAGTTTAGCAGTACCTCAAGGGCAGTTAGAGAGAGACATTATTTCAAACCGGTATAATAAGAGGCCTCATGTGATCTCCTGGAAGCATCATCCCAGCCACCACATGTTAAAGAGGGGTCAACGCTACTGCTGGCGATTGGTCCCCAGGTCCCCTAACTCTGTACTTACTTCACTCTCAATGATAAGTTAGCCGTGAAAATGCAGTTGACATGGACTTGCTGATGAATTATTTCAGTGTTCTTTCATCTTTATTTATTAGTCGGTATTTGTGAACATTTTTTACATTTTAATTTTCTTTGAAGACGTATTTTATTTTCCTGACAGCATACATTCTGAATTGGGTGCTGAACTCACTAATATCTTTCTCTCTCTCACTCGTTCTCTAGGGATTGGGGGAAATCTAATATTTGTGCTTGGCTAGAGGCTGTCATTTTAGAAACAAAGATACATTTATTTTCCAACAGGAAGATAGAGGTAGCAGCTACACAAATAGAAAATAAGATCCAACAAAAGGAAGGAGGAGAAAAACTACTCATCACAGAGGCTAGTACAGATGCTATGAAAGAGCATCAAACGTATTTCAAATGATCCCCACAGTGGGCAAGAGAGGAATCAAAATAACAACATGGCTTTTGTTTCTAACAAAAGAAATTAATACCACCCTTTGGGACACAAGATGTTGCCTCACCTTTAGAGGGTGTATCTCTATGGGCAGACAGGGAAGAACTGAATGCAGACCATGACTCGGGTGGAACTCCCAGGTCCTGAGAGAAGGAATAAACAGTGGATGTAGCATGATCTTAAGACAATAAAAAGGAAAAGCAGATCAAACCTGTAAATAAATTATGTGCCTTTTTTTCGTGCTTTCTCAGGAAAGAATCTTTCAAACTGTTTGCAGAGTTGGATAACTATAACAGTGTGAGCTGGACAGACTGTACTAGAACCCAGGCTGAACCTATCAACCATCCAATTTTCTTCACTCTAATCTCCCAAACACTAGAGAGTCTAGAAACTGAAAGTCAGTGCTTAGATCATGCCAGATGTTGAGATTATGTGAAAGTTTTAAAATATCTCAAAACTAAAAGATTGAAAATGATCTCATAAAATAAATAATGGTAGAATTTAAAGGTAAACATTATATCATGAAAGTAGTTTATGCAACTCTTTTCTGTTAGAAAAAAACTAATAGAATATTTGCAAGTAGTAATCCACACCAAGAAAAAGAGAATCAATTATTTTGAAGTATAAATGTTGCAAACATTGGGGGATGATAGAGAGGGGGACGAATCTCTTCATAGAACACTGCATATTCTTGATAATGGTTAGCAGATATTCCAAAGCTAACAGTGCTGATTTCCATTAGAAAAAGTAGGAAAATTAATCACTGAACTGGGAAACAAAGATCAAGGATTCCAAGTAGCAATGGGGTCAAATACATCATTTGTAGTGATTGCAGACTAGTGCAGTAGGGATACAAACAATATGGAGCTGAAATAATAAGGGAATTTTTATTTATCTAAAGACAGTTTGGGAATATAAGACAAAAGAGAAATTAGTAAGAGTTATAAAAATAAACGAGAAATTATGCTAGTATAACTAAGTTACAAAATTAGGTTAGGTGTGTTCTGAAATTTTTCTTCCTTTTTTACCTACTTTCTATAATGATAAAGCATAGAAGAAAACAAATATTGGTTTTGAGACTATCTCATAGAAGAGCCTAGAGTGTGCAAGGAATTGTTTTTTCCTAGGAGAATGTTTTATTTATGAGAATAAATTGGGAAGCTAAATGAACAAACAAACAAAAACAAACCATGAATTAAACCAAATGCAGTTTAAAAATTATTTTAAAATGGGTGTACATTTCGAGGATATCTCCAGAAATACGGTGCCATTATTCTAAGCATTAGGGCAGAAGTAGGATTTTGGTAGTGTTTAATGATTTTGTGGCCAAGGGCTCTGAAATTCTAAATTTTGTTCTGCCAGTCACCCCTGCTGCCTACAGAGTTTCCTTGGGATACACATGAAAAGAATCAATAAATGGCAAATAAGAGCCAAAGCTAAGACCCTTCTTTAAACTCGCCTTCAGTACAAAATGTGGTAAGGATGAATGACAGCAACCTATACAGCGAGTCTCATGACCAATCAAGTCTCTAACCTTTTGAAACTAAATTTTGGTCTTTTCTATACCGCAGTGTCCAGCACGCTCAGGGAAGTGAAGATAAAGAGATAGAGAAAGAGAGAAAGAAAAAAAAAACAGAGGAAGACGAGAAGACATAAGGAAAAACACCTCTTGGATGCCACTTATACTCCTGGATTCCTGGAAGACAAGCAGTCAAATAAATATTACAAAGTATGGGATCAGTCCTTTAAAAAAAACACTGACCTGATCACCTATAGACTAGCTCTAGCCGCATCATGCTCCTGCCTCTGACTGAACAATTTTATATCCCCCTTTCTTTGGGAAGAATAAGGAGTAGATGATGAGAGAGCCAAGTAGAGCGATAGATGCTCATGTAGAACTTTGTCCATTTTCTCAATTATGTAGTTATCCTTCTTAAAATAAACACAGAATCAATAGATGTGCAGAATCAACAAATTACCCAACTGCATGCTCCCCTGGAAGTATCCTAAAGACTCAGCAACATGAAAATTTAACTCAATTCATACTCCCCACAACTTGTAGGCATCAATTGGAGAAAGCGTTTGACAGTGCATTCTTGCATGTGTGCTCTTAAGCACACGGGTACACATTTGTATAAGTATTTTGTTGCAACAGAGGAGAATTTAAGTGGTTGGTTTCCATGAATACATGTGAAGGTCTTATAAAATCTAGTATCTTGTGATCATTTTATTTACAAAAGGGGCTTACCTAATACGGAATCTAAGGGTTCAGAGGTTGTAAAATGACCTGTTAGAGTCATAGGAGGCCTGACGTCTCACTGATCTCTCCAACAAATATCTCTCCAATCTGTTGTAGGCATTAAGCATACAAGGTTGAGGAGAACAAGGAAGAGATCACTTCTGAGATTTTAGTGATGGCAGTGTGGAAAATAAATAACTCATAAACAAGATTAAGTCATACGTTTTTGTGAAAATAAACCAAACAATACATAAGAGAGTGACTGGTTAAGAAACTTTATATAAGCAAAAGATGGGCTATCTCACCAAGGAGGTGATGTTGGAGGCAACCTTGTAAATAACTGGGAACAACTATGCCCCTGGAACACCATGGAGAAGAACATTCCAGGCCCAGCCCTGGAGGGAGCACGTGCTCATTCAAATAAGTCCTCTGTGTAGTTTGGACAGAGAAAAATAAACAGGTTTAGACTCTATTTCTGAGACAGGGCTATCATGATTGCATAAAATATATGAAAACAGCTCACTCTGGCTTTGAAATAACTTTATGACATTTATGTCATAATGCCATTTGCAAGTATCCATCTTGCTAAAATTGATGAGATATAAAAAACCAAAAATGTAAATATGTATAGTATGGAATTAAAAATTTAGATAACTGTGGGAATGGCATCTGTGGTTTAAAAACAGTTGTCATGTAAGCCACCAAGAAATCTTTATGTACTGACATAAACCTAAATTAGACTGAAATGAAAAATTCCAATATATGCCTTTCCACTAGCTAGCCAAATTATTATAAAAAGTGAAGTATTGCATGTATACTTTAATGTTTCATATTATATGAATATAATCTCTATGATTAAATATGTTGTCATTATGTGTGTGTATATGTACATACATATATACATATATATACATATACATACATACATACATATATATGTACACACACACATATACACCCTGTTGGATAAGGATGGGAAGTTTTAAGAGCTGCATAAGAGAATTATTTATTTGCTGGTCAGTTTTTCCCCTTTAAAAAGGATTCATACAATCATACAATCAAAACAACTTCTCTCTCCAATATGTTCTACAGATAAAGACGCAAATAGTTCCTTATTGTCTAGTAAATGGGTCAAGTATATTAGGAAGAAAATGTTTCATTTTAGTTGCTTCCAGAATGGACCAATTTGTGAATGAATAAATCATGTGAGATTAGGGAGAGGTAGCAACCTTGAAATGATTTTTTTCTGGGATTTATTTTGCTTAATTGGGCGCGAAATTCATGTTTTCCAGAATTTTGGACACTTTTGTCTCCCGAATAGTTTCTTCTGTGCAAACTAAATACTACTATTTACCTTTAGACAATATGCTTTGTCTAGTGTCATTTAACAAGGTAGTAAAAGATGTAGATTTTTTTGCTTAAACAAGCCGTATCTTGCTTGCCTTCAAGTCTGATCCCTCCGTAGAGATTGTTCTCTTTACTTCCTCCATCCTCTTTTTTCTGTCTTACCCAGTTTAACCTCTATGTCTCACTTATTGAGTACTTCCTCTAGAAGGAGTTTTATAACCTCACATACTGGATAAGATACCTTGTCTATCTACTCTACAGTGTCTTTTTACCTCTAAAATTGTATCTATCACACATTTTTTTTTGTAATTACTTAACCATCTGTATCTTCATCTAGTCTACAATTTCTATGTGGATACGAACTCCAACTTTCTGTCCATTTCTATATTCTCAGCAAGAACCACAATGCTCAGCAGGTAGCAGGTGCCCAAATATTTGATAAATAAATCTGCTTCAATAAAGCAATGAATGAAAGCATCCAGTTCTGTAAGGTCTTTTATATTACTATTATTTGGGGGGTGATATTCTTTCTCTACATAATTTACTACACTTTTCTTGTTATTTTAACATTTTAAAGTCTCCCTAAGAATAGCAACCAAACAGGTCTGATACTGCTTGTTAACATGTGCTCCATCTAGGCTTAGGTGACTACACTGATTTGACAGCTGATACATTCATTATACAACACCAAAGTGGCCAAGAGTTGGTCCTAACCAATGACAAAACACAACTCTTTTTCTTCCATTTCCAATATTACTTTAATGTTTAGCAGTGTAAACAAAGTTTTGTTAACTATTAAATTTATGATAATTTTAGCAGTTTTTAGTCTATGATAAGATGTGATGCTAAAAATATCAATCCAAGTAATAATGCTATATTGTGTTAAGATGTTCTAGATATTTGACCTAACCTCAATTATTTGTTTCAATTTTAATAAATACTTAGTGTGAACTTGTTATGTACTAGTTAGTAAGCAATATTCTAAAGATTAAAAAATAGCAAACAACACAGATGTGGCTCTGGCCTTGTGAATGTTATAGTTTAGGGTACTTTATGGAGAAAGGTGTGTGTATAAATGTGGTGTCAAAGGGGGACACTAGTAGCAAGTGGGAAATGATGGAGTATTCTCTGATAATCTAACCTATTTTGTTTCTGCCAACATGTCATCAAATTATCTTTTGCTTTCAAAACTTTGTTTTAATTGTATCATAAATAAACAAGCTAAAATCCCTGTCGAAGACAATAAGCTGCCTTAGTCAATACCTCAGGTCAGGCCAAGTTCTATTTAGGCAGGAGCTACATTTTGAAACAGCTTTGGAAGGGTTGACTTCATTAACATTTAGAGCTCACAAATCTATAATCAATTTATGTATTGTTACTCATAGTGTATTAGAAAAGACTTGGGTAGGCCGGGCGCGGTGGCTCAAGCCTGTAATCCCAGCACTTTGGGAGGCCGAGATGGGCGGATCACGAGGTCGGGAGATCAAGACCATCCTGGCTAACACGGTGAAACCCCGTCTCTACTAAAAAAAATACAAAAAACTAGCCGGGCGAGGTGGCGGGCGCCTGTAGTCCCAGCTACTTGGGAGGCTGAGGCAGGAGAATGGCGTGAACCCGGGAGGTGGAGCTTGCAGTGAGCTGAGATCCGGCCACTGCACTCCAGCCTGGGCGACAGAGCGAGACTCCGTCTCAAAAAAAAAAAAAAAAAAAAAAAAAAAAAAAGACTTGGGTAAAATATTTGTACTCAAACCATTTGTACCATCTTTTAGTACGATTCTGCCCACAAATTATCCCGAAAATTGTACTTCAGCTTGAGGTTGACAGAAATCCTAATTATGAAGTAGTAGCAAAAAAAGTAATAGAGACCTTCACTACTAGGTTTTTGAGGCTCCAAACTGACTAGCATATCTCCCCCATCCCACAACAGGATTCGTACAACCTATCAAAAAATTCTCTCTCTTTACCCTAAGCACAAAGGATAGATGAACTATGCTCCAATTCAGTACAGTTTATCATCAAGAACGTTTGCAAGATCCTTCTCTTGTTTTTATTTTTCTTCTTTACTAATCTCTCATCTCGGTTATATGATTCAGAGATGTCCTGAAAGAATATCTAAATAAAACATTTAATAGGATTTTATGTGTACGTTTTGCTAATATACATAAGCAAGACTTATGAGTTTTATAGATCTCATAGCTTTCCATTTTTTCACCTGTGAAAGATCTAACTATGTTGCTGAAATTTTTGCTAATAACTACTACATAATATTCTGTACATCCTCTCTATGTACATCCTCCATATGTCATGTATTTCTTGTTTGCATTATGCTCCTCACTCTCACAAACTACACTAGGATCAATATCCCTGTGCATGTCGTGTCTCCTCATTGACTTGGGCATTAGTTTGCCCAGGAGTGAAATGTTCTCGCAAAGGATACATGAATTTTGAAGTTACTAAGAGCTTCCAGATTGCTTTCTGGAATCACTGTGCAAATTTCCACCCCTATCAGCAGCACGTGCAAGTTATTTCTCCACTTTTGTGTTAACATTTGATATCATCTAATTAGTAATATTGGGTTTATAAAAATGTATCTCATGGTCACATCAGGTTGGAATTAAATTAACAAAGAATGAACAAAACCTTTAAAGAGAACATTTTCAAGCTTAAATAAAGGATATTAAAATGAAGGATGGGCAAAGAAGCTCATGCCTATAATCCCAACACTTCGGGAAGTCAAGGCAGGAGGATCACTGGAGCCCAGGAATTTGAGGTCAGCTTGGGCAACATGGCAAGACCCCATCTCTACAAAAAATACAAAAATTAGACTGGCATGGGGGCAGGTGCCTGTAGTCCCAGCTACTTGGGAGGCTGAGGTGGGAGCATCACCTGAGCCCGGGAGGGCAAGGTTGCAGCAAGCCATGATTGTGCCACTGCACTCCAGTCTGAGTGACAAAATAAGACCTTACCTCAAAAGAAAAAAAAAAAAATGATCCAAAGAATGGGGAAATATACCATATCCATATATGGGATAAATTAAATTAACATTGTAAATACAGCAAATATTAATAACTTTATTATCATATTTTATATTAATTTGATATTAAGTAATTCATGAATGTACTAATTATATAATTTAAATGAAAAAATTATCCACATTTTTCTGAGAAATAAAAAATGTGTCCTAAAATTAATATGGAAGAGTTAAGAGTTTGAAAAAAAAAATTTTTGGTTTCAGAAAGAACAAAAGAAGGGATGAGTCATGGCATTCAGATAAAAATAAGATGTTATTGGCTAATAGTCCTATAATCATAGCAGATAAGAATATATGACCAAGGCAATCTTGTAAAACAAAGAAGAAAAATGACTGATTGTAACGCATAGTGTCGAGAAAACTCTTTAATTATACAGAGAACAATAGAACTGAGTCTCATTTTATATTCTTTGCAAAAGCACACTTCAGGAGGATTGATCGCCTGAATGAGAAAGGAAAACAAATAAAAGAAAATATTTGACAACATCTGTGAGACTAGCACTGGAGAAAGGGCTTCTTAATAGAAATCATATGTTAAAAATTTAATGGATTTGATTATATTAAAATCAATGATTTCTGTTAAAACTAAAGGTACAGTGTTAATGTAGAAAATGGAATAAAAAAGATATTTACACATCTAAAACTAAAAAAGGTTTAATATCAATGAACATTAGATACCATCATATGAAATTGTACATTTTTTCAGACAAGACTAGAAATCACATATGGTTTTACCTAACCCAAGAAACTCTTTCACAGCATAAGTAAAGCAGGGAAACAATAGGGAAATGATAAAAAGGAGGAAGTAGGGCAGAAAAGAAAAACCTCAAATGAGCAACAAGTATAAACCAGTACTTAAGATCATTAAATTCACTAGCACTGAGAACAAAATACAAACAATAGTATACTAGCATGCAAATTTCAACATATAAATCAATCAGTCATTTAATCATGCATTAACCTTAAAACTGTGAATAAGAAAATAATCTTCTACATGGATATACAGGAATTGTAAACAGACACTCAACTAGGTTCAAGACAATACTTTTCATCAAAGGCACATAACCGGCATGTGTACATATGTTTTCAAGTCACAACAATGGTGACAGTAAATTGTGAATAGAGGGTGAGTACCATGGAGAACGTAATTATTGATTAGAAGAAGGAACCAAGGAGCTCAAGTCCTAGCTCTTCCCCTTGCAGGACTTGAACAAAGTTACTAAATCTGCTAGTCTAAATCTCACTGGCCTCCTCTATAAATCTACAACAATTACGGTACATACCTCACAGTGTTGTTGTGAGAATTAAATGATAGAACATACAAACAGGGCTTCACCAAAAGCCTGGTATATAATGTAGGCTTTGTAAATGTTACCTGTAGTAGCAGGTTTGATGTCTTTGAGAATGTATTTTTTGTTAAAATTTCCAATATTTTTATTTCTAATTGCAATGGTTTATAGATTAGATTATACATTTGATATTACTATATTCTAGAGGAAAATTCTAGTCAGAATAGGTTAGCAATATATCCATATAAAATGCACACAACATTTGTCTTCAACTAGATATGTATCTAAGTTTACCATAAGTATCATTGTCAAAGTAAGATACATTTCAAATTATTTATCATAAATATTCCTTTGTATGCTCCCGGAGGCTAAAAGGAGGACCTGGCAGAAGCAAAATGTCAGCCATTAAATGTAAATCAATATTCCTGGAACTCTGAATTTAAAATCTGACAGAAAGCGAGCTTCAAGTGTTAGATCTGAAGAAAGGAAGTGAGGTAATGAAGATAAAGGAAAAAAGAAAAAATGCATGTAAACCTTAAACAGAAAGACAAATAGCTTAAAGCACTGGTTATCTTCATACTCTCACATAAATTAGTTCATCTGTTTCCAAGATATTCTGCTATCCCAAGAATAAAAACAGGACACCATTAATAATTGTTATTCTGGATCAGACATGCATACATTATCTCATTTGGTCCTCAGAATACGGTATGTAATAAAGTACATATTTTTCATCTCTACTAATAGATAAGGTGAAGCACAGAGTATGACATACATAAAAAGTGATGTTCCATGAGTTGAGCCCAATAGGTGTGACTCCAAAGTCTATGATGCAGTCTCCATGCCTCTCCAGAAAAAGACAGAACTTAAAGGGGAAGCAGGTCAGCCTTCAATGTTCATTCTCGAGGCTACTAAGATGTTGATTCACAAAGGACTATTGTTCCATTCATAAGAACATTACTAAACAACTTCCTAGAGGTGCTATCTTGGACACTTTGAGGGGAATACATTACTCACCAAGGGAGACAAAACTAATAAGAGTAGAAACAAAATCAGTGACCCCCTATAATGTTTACTCCCAGTGCAGACAACTTTTGGTAATTGTATCTGTTTAAGGAAAAATCTTGTTTTGCTAGTAAAAATATTCTTCTAATAAAATATCTAAAATATATGCAGAATGTTGAGGTTTTAAGTGAACCTTTTGAAATATAATTTGAGACATTAATTTTAATTAGTTGGATATATATTTTAATAGTTCATACTGGTTAATATCCAGTCAAGCAGTATTTCCAACTGGGCAAGAATCTGAAATTATTTAACTTCTGTTAATACTAGTTAAGACATTTGTTTTTGTTCATCAAATATACCAAATTGGATACTGAGACTTGTTAGCTGTGCTTGCAAAAAGCTATGTGTGTAGAGGCACACTGTTATTTGCCCGTAAACATAGTCTCCCCTTAGCTTTACTTTGCTATATGATCTGTAAAAAAAAAAGAGGCAAACCATCATCCTCAGCAAACTAACACAGGAACAGAAAACCAAACACCACATGTTCTCACTCAGAAGTGGGAGTTAAACAGTGAGAACACGTGGACACAGGGAGGGGAATATCACACACCGGGGCCTGTCAGGGGATCGGGGGCTAGGGGAGGGATAACATTAGGAGAAATAACTAATGTAGATGACGGGTTGATGGGTGCAGCAAACCACCATGGCACGTGTATACCTATGTAACAAACCTGAACGTTCTGCACATGTACCCCAGAGCTTAAAGTATATATATAAGTACTTATATATATACTTTATATATATACACTTTATACTTTATATAACGTGTGTATATATATATATATGGAAAGAAGCAAAACTAATAGGTTTGCTTGTGTGGGTGTGTTAGTCTAATCTGGCAAACTCTACCTGGACAGCAAGGTTTACACAACTTCTTACCATTTTTAGAAGCCATTTTTGCCTAGGGGCAAAGCTATAGTTTTAGCTTGATCTCTCCCTGGGCCTGGGGGGAGTAGGAAGCAGGATAGAAGAGGATTGGGGAATTTGGGTTAAGTTTTCCCAGAGAATATGAAGCTACAAACAGATTCAGACTCTCCTAACCAACACCAGATTGTTGGGGCCATCAGAACATTAGGTAAGAAATATAGACCCAAATGAAATATTATCTGGCCAATTTATTTCTTCATTAAACATGGAATGTACTTATGTGTGGAATAAACTTTCTAGAATATAGTAATAATAAATTGGATTGCTAAGAGATTCCTTAATTTTCAAGCAACCTGGAATTGTTTCTTCTATCTAAACCATCAACTGGATGTAGTTTTTGCGGTCACGGTTAATAAGGACTAGCTTATTTGTTTCTATAACATCAGTGCCCATATCTCCCACTGCACATGAATTTCTATATCTGTCACCCACCACCAGGTAATTTGACAATTCAGTGTTGGAAATACAAAGGTGAACAACATAGTTGTAGTTCCTGCCTTCCTGTAGAATATATTGTAGTGGGTAATACCTGTAAGTAACAAAAATGAAAAATGAGACAACAAAATAAAATAACATAAAAGTATCATGTATAATAATATAATAAGAAAAGCAAGAGGAGAACTCATTTAGATATGGTGATAAGGAAAGATCTTTCAGTAGAGCTAACATTTTTCATGCTGAGAACTAAAGGCTGAGAATGAAATAATCATTTCAAGAACCTGAGAATGACCATTTCAGGCAGAAAGCAACATATGCCATAGCCCTGTGGTATGATAGATTTCACTAGGCTGTAGGAACTGAAAGAACACCCAGGTGGCAGAAGAATAGTGAGGGACAGGAGGAATGGATCCAAATAAACTTGCAGAGATGGGTAGGACCAGACCATGGAGGTCTTTGCAGGCCATATTTGGAGATTTCATTCTAAATGCAATGAGAAGTAATTGACATAATTTAAATCGGAAGAAAATACTATTCTGATTTGAGGATTAAGAGAATCACTAACTGAGCTGTTGAATGCAGATTGTTAAGAGAACACTTAAGAGGTTATTTGACAATTCAGGTGAGCGATGAGGGTAACCAAGACTCGTGTGCCTTATGTTCCTTGGGAACTTAGTAAGTGATAATAGGAAAAATGAATGAATTGCAGTGCTATCTAATGGACAAGTCTAATTTAACAACCAAGTTTCTAGGACCAGGTGCTTTGAAAGATGCAATTCAACAGTAGGAAGCAAAAGTTGAGGCTAAACTCTTTATTGGTTTAGTGGAAGCCTAAATATTTGAGAGAACGAGATCTAAATGATTTAAGAAAAATCAATAATTAATAAGCTTTGCATAAGTATAGATAATTACTACTTATTACTGTGGAATTCTTCCTGTCAGAGTAATTATTTGAGTTTGCTACTAATGATTAACATCTTATTTGTAAGATATATTAAATACTATACAGATTTATTGGCCTGGGCGCGGTGGCTCACACCTGCAATCCCAGCACTTTGGGAGGCCGAAGCAGGTGGATCACGAGGTCAGGAGTTGAAGGCCAGCCTGGCCGTCTCTACTAAAAATACAAATAATTAGCTAGGTGTGGTGTCGTGCACCTGTAATCCCAGCTACTCCAGAGGCTGAGGCAGGAGAATCACTTAAACCCGGTAGGCAGAGGCTGCAGTAAGCCAACATAGTGCCACTGCACTTCAGCCTGGGCGTAGAGAAAGACTCTGTCTGGGGGAAAAAAAAAAAAAAGATTTATTACTGTGTCTGAACCTATTCTGACTGCACAGGACCAGTTAACATACAGTGAAAGACCTAAATGGAACTCAGCAAGGCCTTTTTTTCTATAGTATCTCATTTAATTATCACACAAGGACTGTGAAGTATATATAATCATATTCATTTTAAAGACAAGGAAATAGATATTCAAAAGCCTCAAGTAAGTTGTCTCATGAATGATGGAGTATGAGTTATATTCCAAGTTTGCCTGAATAGAAAGACTACCTTATTCCCACCACATACTGACTCTTCATTGCGGTATGGTACAAATTGGGAGACACGTCCGAGAATAAAGTAAGCTTCTAAACTTGTGTGATGTAGATTTACTTGGATCCTTGCATAATTTGCCAATTTATATAAATGAGTCTATTAAATTCCTAAGGCTTCATTACCATCCAATCTAGTCAGCCTTATCTCTATCTAAGGCAGATGATGACACATAAATAGCCACAAAATTCACTCAGAGTCAATGAACTAAGTTATCATATTTCACACTTAATGAAACACAGCGTATTAGAATACTTGAATAAGTTTCATGTCCATAAAATGCATCTTCTTTAAGGAACATCTTGAAATGTTAAATAAATTCTCATTAAATAACTATAAATAAGGAGAGAGAGTCATTGTCAATAAATCTATATATTTTCCTGGAATTCAGAATCTTTTTAAATCTTCTTTAAAGCCCTCCATTCTAAAAAATTAATACGGTCTCAATTCTTCTAGGACACATAGGTATTTCATTTTCAATCTTTATAGTATGGCAGAAAACAAGCAAGTATGCAGCAAGTATATAAAATCTATCAAATCACTTTCCCAGAAGTGATCAATTTCCTCGCTATTTTTATATGATTAGTTTGGCCTACTTGATAATTAATTTCATACTCTACCATATCTGTCCTTCATTATGTACTTCAAAAATAATTGAAATTATCAGATGTTACAGTTTCTGTTCAACTTTCAGAGTTCCTGAAAAAAGATACATTTATAAGTAAAAAAGTTTAAGCTCTAAGTCTGCAAGAAGGTTTGGTGGAGTGAACTTTAGAAGAAATTTATGTTTATATTTAAGTATGTTTTAATTCACCAAAATGAAACAAAAACTTCATCTTTAATAAATAAAATATCAATAACAATACACATATTAATACCATATTACTTATTTGCATTCTCTGCATCTGCACCTAATCAACCAATGCCAAAAATAATAAAACTTTCCTAATGGAACCCACCTTCAAAATATCTCTCCAGATCACTAATGAACATTTACATTGAGAAAATTCTACCATGCCTACTCGTGAGTTTAATTTTCCAACTCTTGAAGATAATAATTTCATAACTTTTCTCCAAAAACCTTCTGACACATCCAGCTGATGATCATTCCTCAAAAGAAGAAAAACAATTGTAATCAGATGAGGGCCAACTCTTCTCAGCAACAAAACCACACACCTGGATAATGGGTATTGTGGAGCTTATTTCCAGTTTCTATCTCTTTGCCTACTAGAAATGTTAAAGATCTTGTTAACACTTCAACAAGACAGGTATTGGAAATACATGTACAAGAGATTTTTAAAATTGATTTTCCACCAAATATTCAACAGTTTTGCAATTTGATGACTCCAAATTGGTTCTCCATGACTCTAAGATTATCCAACAGATGCAATTATTAATGCTAAAAATAACAAGACTTTCTGCAAACTTAATTTAACATACTTTGCTCAATATGGCTGAGTCCAGATGATGAGGCATTTAAGAAATATGGTTATATATAACCTAGTTACCTCCTGTGATAACCTGCCTGAGCATAATGAATCATTTATTCTGGTACCCTTACGGTAGCAATTTGATGACAATGGAAATCTTTAATCTATTGCTCCTACCAGTTTTTCACTATCTCTTTCCACCATTCAAGCCCTCAATTCCCATTTTACCAAATAAATTTTAAGGTAAGCATTATAACTCTTCATTGCAAAAAGTTTAACTTATTTGCCCCTTCTTTCCTCCTCTTCCACTTTCTTGGCAATATTTCATCAATAACAAACTGTTTGCATTCTCTACACCTACACCCAATCAAACAAGCCCAAAATAACAGAACCTTGCCAATGGCACCCGTTTTCAAAATATCTCTCCAAATCACGGATGAACATTTATATTGAGAAAATTGTACCATGCCTTCTAGTAAGTTTAACTTTCCATCCCTTGAAGATGATAATTTCATAACTTTTCTCCAAAAACCTTCCAACACATGCAGCTGATGATCATTCTTCTTAAGAAGAAAAATAACTGCAATCAGATGAGACCCAAGTCTTCCTCCCACCAACAAAACCATCCAGCTGGATGCACCTTTACCCACATTAGTTTTCGTCTTGTTACAGTTAATAAGAATCCCAAATCCTTCCCAAGTCACCGTCTTCACTTGAAATCTAGATCTCATCCTCTTTCTTACTTTCCGTCTTCCTAATCAAGCCCACTGATATTCAAACATGTCTTCATATTGTCTATTAAAAAAACAAAAAAGAAAAACACCCTTTTTTTCTATGTTCTCTCCAATTACTGTCCTATTGGTCTGTTGTGTGGTAAATTGAAAATTTTTATCACCATTTAAAAATTTGCAATCTCTAAATTCTGGTGCTGTGGAACAATACTTCTATTGCTATTTGATTCTAATCTACACTGTACTTTTAGAGAGTCATAATTCACTTTCACATATTAAAGGCTCTATAAAGTCTTGCAGCTAAGAAATTTGTTTAATTTTGTTTTACCCAGCACTTTCTTTTTCAATTAATTTGAGCATTTACAGCTTTTCCCATTAAAATCTACAGAGCAGAGAAAATATTCTGGAAAGTACTTATCTAAGTGTTTTTGCAGTGTGTGTGTGTAGAAATTTTAGCTTAAAATGTAGCTTAAAATGATACTCGAATTGGTTAAAAATGCTATGTGGAAAAAAGAGATTAAAATCTTACAAATGTTAACATTTAGCTTAATTTTTACTTCTTTGTTCACAAGAGGATTTTTTAACCATTTCAATAAGCATCATTTTAAACTACAATTATTGTAGACACTGTAGGATAATTCAAATGCTGACGGCAGGGAAGAATAGTAGTACCAAGGAAATGCAGTGGTAGTTCCAGATCCAACATTCATTACAATTTCTCTCCTTTAATATAACTTTCTTAGAGTGCATAGTCTTTCAAGTCCATTTTAATTTCTAATCTATGCCTGTGCCCATAATCATTTTTACAATGCTCTAGAATGAAAACATTTTGAGGAAAGATATTATCAAGAAGATGGGAAGGTTATACGTTAATCTTTAGGAATTTAGTGGTAAACTTTCATAATCTTACCAACAAGTACACATTGAGTCTCTTTTTAAAATGTCTTCTAACTCCTCGTGTGTTAGGTGGTGTAATAAAGGTAAAGAGAAGAGTTGTAACTGACCACAAGAAATTTTACATCTAATATTGGAGATCAGACCATTTAAAGAAAATTTCAGAAAACATAAAGCCAGGCACAATTCTCATTCTTGAGTTAAAAATGTAAAAGACCAAGTTTCTGGAAGTCTGGGGATCATAATGCAACAGAAAGCATAATGATGTTCAAAAATCAATAGAAGGATGCCAATGCATATATATTTAAAATGGGAAGAATATGGATGCATGAACTTTGCACATACATGTAATGTGGGCTTTGGCCAATATCTAAGTTTCGTTATTTTAAAATATATTTTCTCTCTTCCAGGACTCCTGCAAAGCTTGCACTTAGTTGTTTTTCCTTTTAACAACACACAGCTAAATTACATTACTTAGATATTAAGGAAAGCAGTATCTCAAATATAGCCAATTGGGAGAATTTTCCCTTAAGAGTGACTGAAAATAAGAAGCATATTCTCTTTTTCATTTTGCTATATGTACAGCTTTAATGGATGTAACTATAGTTCATTCATTTCACTGATAATGACACTCAATTGTGTGACTATATCACAATCAATGTATCCTTTCTACTATATAGACGACCATTCTGTATTCTCCAGTTTTTACTCCTATAAACAATTTTCCTAGGATCACATCTCGGTTATACACTTAGAAATATAATTGTTTGGTAGTAGGTATGTTTATCTTTGTTATTATTAGAATGACAAATAGTTTTTTATATAAAAAGGCAAATTACATTCCAGCAATAGTATACAAAAGTTTCCATTGCTCTACTCTCTTACCATCAGTTGGGACTGTGAGCCAATCTGGTGGACATAAAATGTGATTTTACTATGACTTTAATTTGAATTTTCATGATTATCATGGTTAAACACTTCTGTATGTTAATTTGAATTCATTTGTTTCTATATATTCATTTGTTGGTTATGTCCCCACCCAAAAATCTCATCTTGAATTGTAATTCAGTATCTCTCTCACCTGTCAAGGGAGAGACCAGGTGGAGGTAATTCAATCATAGGGGTGGTTTCCTCCATTCTGTTCTCGTGATAGTGAGTGAGTTCTCACAAGATCTGATGGTTTTTAAAGTGCTTGGTAGTTCCTCCTGAATTCAGTCTCCTTCCTGCTGCCTTGAAGTGTCTTGCTTCCCCTATGCCTTCTGCCATGACTGTAAGTTTCCCAAGGCCACCTCAGCCATGCAAAACTGTGACAATTAAGCGTCTTTCCTTTATAAATTATCCAGTCTTGGGCAGTTCTTTATAGCAGTGTGAAAATGGACTTACAAACTATTTTTTGTGAATAACTTTCTATTTTTCCATTTTTATTGGATTATCTTTTTCTTATTGATTTTTAAAAATACTTTATTCTAGAAAACAAACCCTTTAGCTTATATATGTTCCAAATATATTCTGCTGATTTGAACCTCATTGCCTTCTTCTCTGAAGATCTTTTGAACATAAAAAGTTTTTAATTTTAAAGTAATCTTCTTATGTCCTGCTAAATAAATAATTCACTATTCTGAGGGCAAAATGATGTTAATTCATACTAACTTATATGTTTTAAAAACTCTTTTCCTTTTAGTCTTCAATCTACCTGAATGGTATGATATAGGAGTCCAATTTTTCCTATATATATTCCTATATATTTTCTCCTATATATATTTCTAATTATTGCAACATGATTTATTGAACTCTTTTTACCCACTAGTTTTCAATACAATACATTTCATTTTGTTTTCTAAGACAAAACGAGAACCTTTCTATGTATAGTTTACCAATCTTTTTTAAAAGAGTGATCTATCCCAGAAACTTTTCATGTAAGTTTATTAAAACCAGCTTTATTGTGTTAAATGCTAATAGACATTTCTTAAATGTCAATGCCACATAGTGAATGAAATTGCCATAATTCAAGTAATCCTCTATTGATACATAAATGATTTTTTTATTCTTTGCTATTAATTATGTTGCTACAGCAAACATTCTAACATACTTATTTTTATACCTTTTGATTTTGTTTCTATAGGAGGTATTGTAAGAAGTGAAAATCTTTGATAAAAGGAGTGCTTATTTGTAATGTCAATATATTTTTGAATCCTCTCAGATCCACTAGCAATGAGTTTTCATACCTGATATGGTTTGGCTCTGTGTTCCCATCCAAATCTCATCTTGAATTGTACTCACATAAATAATTCCCACGTGTTGTGGGAGGGAAACTGTGGGAGATAACTGAATCAAGGGGGTGGTTTCAGTACCCCCATACTGTTCTTGTAGGGAATGAGTCTGAAAGCTGATGGTTTTATAAGGGGTTTCTGCTTTCACTTCTCCCTCATTCTGTCTTGTCACTGCCATGTAAGAACTGCTTTTCACCTTCTGCTGTGATTGTGAGGCCTACCCAGCCACATGGAATTGTGAGTCCATTAAATCTATTTTTCTTTCCAGTTGTGAACAGTTAATACTGAGTGTCATCTTGATTAGATTGAAGGTTACAAAGTATGGATCCTGGGTGTGTCTGTGAGGGTGTTGCCGAAGGACATTAACATTTGAGTCAGTGCCCTGGGAAAGGCAGACCGTCCTTAATCTGGGTGGGCACAAGCTAATCTGCTGCCAGCACAGCTAGAATCTAAGCAGGCAGAAAAATGTGAAAAGACAGTCTAGCCTAGTCTCCCAGCCTACATCTTTCTCCCATGCTGGATGCTTCTCAAACACAGCACTCCATGTTCTTTAGTTATGGGACCTGGACTGGCTCTCCTTGTACTTCAGCCTGCAGATGGTCTATTGTGAGACCATGTGATCATGTGAATTAATACTTAATAAACTCCCCTTCATGTGTATATATCTCTTCCATTAGTTCTATCCCTCTAGAGAACCCTGACTACACCAGTCTCAGGGATGTCTTTTTTTTTTTTTTAATTTTGGAGATGGAGTCTTGCTCTGTCACTCAGGCTGGAGTGCAATGGCACAATCTTGGCTCACTGCAACCTCCACCCCCCAGTTTCAAGTGATTCTCCTGCCTCAGGCTCCTGAGTAGCTGGAATTACAGGTGCCCGCCACCATGCCCGGCTAATTTTTGTATTTATGATAGAAGGGGTCTCTCCATGTTGGTCAGGCTGGTGTCAAACTCCTGACCTCAGGTCATCCACCTGCCTCAGTCTCCTAAAGTGCTGGAATTACAGGAATGAGCCACCACACCTGGCCTAGGGATGTCTTTATTAGCAGCGTGAAAATGGACTAATACAATCCATTGGTACCAGTAGAGTGGGGCGCTCCTTAAAAGATACCTGAAACTATGGAAGTGACTTTGGAACTGGGTATCAGGCAGAGGTTGAAACAGTTTGGAGGGCTCAGAAGAAGACAGGAAAATGTGGGAAGGTTTGAAATTCCCTAGTGACTCATTGAATGGCTTTTACCAAAATGCTGATAATTATATGAACAATGAAATCCAAGCTTAGGTGGTCTCAGATGGAGATGAGAAACTTGTTGGGAACTAGAGAAAGGGTGACTCTTGTTATGTTTTTGCAGAGACTGGCAGCATTTTGCTCCTGCCTTAGAGATTTGTGGAACTTTGAACTTGAGAGAAAATGATTTAGGGTATCTGGTGGAAGAAATTTCTAAGCAGCAAAACATTCAAGAGGTGACATGAGTGCTTTTAAAGGCATTCAGTTTTATAATGGAAGCAGAGCATAAAAGTTAGTGTGACAATGTGATAGAAAAGAAAATCCAATTTTCTGAGGAGAAACTTAAGGCAGCTGCAGAAATTTGCATAAGTAACAAGGAACCAAATATTAATCACCATGACAATGGAGAAAATACCTCCAGGGCATGTCAGAGACCTTTGCAGCAACCCCTCCCATCACAGACCTGGAGGCCTAGGAGGAAAAAATGGTTTCATGGGCTGGGCCCAGGGTCCCTCTGCTGTGTGCAGTCTAGGGACTTGGTACCCTGCATCCCAGCCACTCCAGCTGTGACTAAAGGGGTCAAGGTATACTTTGGGCCATGGCTTCAGAGCGTGCCAGCCCCAAGCTTTGGTAGCTTCCATGTGGTGTTGAGCCTGTGGTGCATGGAAGTCAAGAACTGAGGTTTGGGAACCTCCACCTAAATTTCAGATGTATGGAAACATCAGGATGTCCAGGAAGAAGTTTGCTGCAGCAGCAGGGCTTTCATGGAGAAACTCTGCTAAGGCAGTGCAGAAGGAAAATGTGAAGTTGAAGACCCCACACTGAGTCCCCACTGGGGCACTGCCTAGTAGAGCTGTGAGAAGAGGACCACCATCCTCTAGACCCCAGAATAGCAGATATACCAACAACTTGCACAGTGTGCTGGAAAAGCTGCACACATTCAATGCCAGCCTGTGAAAGCTGCTTGGAAGGAGGCTGCATCCTGCAAAGCCACAGGGGTGAAGCTGTCTGAACCATGGGAACCCCCATCTTGTTTCAGCGTAACTTGAATGTGTGACATGGAGTCAAAGGAGATCATTTTGGAGCTTTAAGATTTGACTGCCCTACTGGATTTCAGACTTGTATGGGATCTGTAGCCCCTTTGTTTTGGCTAATTTCTCTCATTTGGAATGGCTGTATTTACCCAATGCCTGTACCCCCATTGTATCTAGGAAGTAACTAAGCTGCTTTCAATTTTACAGGCTCATAGGCAGAGGGACTTGCCTTCTCTCTTATAAGACTTTGGACTGTGGATTTTGAGTTAAGACTTTGGGAGACTGTTGGGAAGGCATGATTGGTTTTGAAATGTGAGGACCTGAGATTTGGCAGGGGCCGGGGGCAGAATGATATGATTTGGCTTTGTGTCCCCACCCCTCATCTTCAATTGTACTCCTATAATGCCCACATGTTGTGGAAGGGACCTGGTGGGAGATAATTGAATCATGCAGGCAGTTTCCTCCACACTGTTCTCATGATAGGGTGAATAAGTCTTATGAGATCTGACGGTTTTAGAAGGAGTTTCTGCTTTTGCTTCTCCATCATTCTGTCTTGACACCACCATGATTGTGAGGCCTCCCCAGCCACATGGAACTGTGAGTTCATTAAATCTATTTTTTCTTCCCATTCTTGGGTACATCTTTATTAACAGGGTGAAAATGGTCTAGTACAATGCCTTTTCCCCACATCCTTGACAACATTATGAATTATCATAATGACTTTGGTCATCGCTATTTCAACAGATGAGAAATTACACTGCCATGTTGTTTCAACTTCTTTGATTTTAATGATGTTAAGATTTTTCAGCGTCTTATGTTTCTGACAGATTGAGTTTTTTATTTTTTATCTATTTTTTCATTTTTCAAACAAGTTTTCCATCTTTTGTCTTTACCCTTTATCTTGTTACTCAGCTATACAGCATCTCTTCACCATTTAACATTTTACATGTGTAGGAATATTTATTATTTGTCTCACAACTAGAATAAAAGTTCTCTGAGAGCAGGGACTTTGCTTTCCTAATAGCTTTATTTTTATATCCTAAACTAGAGATTGTCAAATAGCAGCTTATGGGTCAAATGTAGCCTGGTGCCTGTTTCTGTCAATAAATTTCTTTGGAATGCAGCCACATCCATCGCTTGTTGTACTATTTATGGCTGTTTCACACTAAAACGCAGAATTGAGTAGTTACAACAGAAACCTTATAGCTTGCACAATTGAAAATATTTACTATCTGGTCCTTAGAGGAAAAGAAAAAAAAAATTCGCCAAACTCTGGTCTAGAAAAATATCATACTATTTGTGGAATGAATAAATGAAGGAGAAAGAATGGTAAATAGACTTGTAGATATTTTTTATGATTTAAGGATATTGAGGATTTGTGTCATGTATATCATAACTGATTTTCTTAGATTTCTGTTTGACTTTCAAGAGTTTTAAATTTTAATGTGGTCATATGTGTCAATATTTTATAAAGTAATTTTGAGATGTAGTAAGCTAATAAAGCCCCATTTAACACCCCCAACACCAGCACCCTCCTTCCTCACACAAATTCAGTTGAAATGTTTTTCGTGGGCTAATATAGAATCGTTGACTGAATGCATCAATGCATATTCTTTAGGTGCTGAAAGAAAGGCATCTTCTTGAACAGAAGGGTATTTTTCAAAATTTATTTATTAAATAAATTGAGCTCATTATATAATGTAGGTCCTCCATATTATAATGACTCGATCTGCCAAACTGGTATATTTGACCCACATATATTATATTTCTATGAATTTTTATTGTATTCCTCTTTATCATAATACATGTCTAAGTTAGAAAAATAAGAAATTACTGTCAAGCAGGGGTAAAATCTCATCATAATTTCTCTTGGTTTATTTTCAAGTAGCTTTCATCTTCTGATAACAATCAGGAGATAATTAACTTTAAAAATCTTATAACTTTTCTCTTTACTACAGATTTACAGCCAGTCTTTTCATTTACCTTCACTCAAAATATTTGTAACCATTTATTCATGTTTCTTGGTGAAGTAAAACTTTGCAAATCACATATCCTGCTATTGTAAGTATATCAATATCTTAACAACCTGGGTTAACTCTGCTTTGAATGTCATGTAAATGAACAAATTAGTTAGAAATCTGTTAAGTGCTACCCTCATCACATGGTTAGAAAGAGGATTAAATGAGATTATGCTTGAGAAAGTATTTTATAAACTCTCCCGGGCAATTCAAATTATGTTCTCATAATCATTGTCATGTGTCACATCTACTTGCTACACTGAGTATGTGAGAGAGAGAGAGAGTGACTGTGTATTTGTGTGTGTGTGTGTGTGTGTGTGTGTGTGTGTGTGTGTACAGATTCTCTTTTCTGCATCTATTGAGATAATCATGTGGTTTTTGTCTTTGGTTCTGTTTATATGATGGATTACATTTATTGATTTGTGTATGTTGAGGCAGCCTTGCATCCCAGGGATGAAGCCAACTTGATTGTGGTGGATAAGTTTTTTGATGTGCTGCTGGATTCGGTTTGCCAGCATTTTATAGAGGATTTTTGCATCAATGTTCATCAGGGCTATTGGTCTAAAATTCTCTTTTTTTGTTGTATCTCTGCCTAGCTTTGGTATCAGGATCATGCTGGCCACTATGCAGCCATAAAAAAGGATGAGTTCATGTCCTTTGTAGGGACATGGGTGAAGCTGGAAATTCTGAGCAAACTATCACAAGGACAGAAAACCAAACACCGCATGTTCTCACTCATAGGTGGGAATTGAACAATGAGAACACTTGGACACAGGGTGGGGAACATCACACACCAGGGCCTGTCGTGGGGTGGGGGGAGGGGGAAGGGATAGCATTAGGAGTTATACCTAATTTAAATGACGAGTTAATGGGTGCAGCACACCAACATGGCACATGTATACATATGTAACAAACCTGCATGTTGTGCACATGTACCCTAGAACTTAAAGTATAATAATAATAATAAAAAAAGATTCTCTTCCTTAACTTGTTCTCTTTGATATAAATGATGTGCCATCAGAAATTATAAGGCAACCTGTAACTCACTTTCAAAAGAATTGCTGATAGCTCTGTGTTCTACCTTCAAATTTAAAGCAATCTAATATTTTACCAGAAATGACTTGTATTATTTTGTATTACTCATCTGTGACCTTTCAAAAGGTAACTTCTTGCCAGAGGACAGGTGTAGCTTAAGATGAGGTATATCTGAATTTAAGTGAGAACCAGACTTCTGAGGCTCTGGGGAGGGAGAACATAAGTCATTTGTATTTATACTAATTTGTCTCAAGAATAATTTTTCTGTATACATTCTAATTTTAAAATAACAATAGTTTAATAATATCTTCCAAGTTGATGGTTTCCTCTATGAAGTTTTCAAAAGGAGAGTTGTCTCCCTAAGGACATCAAAACATCAGCAAGGCTTCGTATGGGTTTCCTAGGCATAAATACAGCACAGTCCACTGAATGCATGTCTCCCAAACATTATTTAAAGGCTCTATGGGTGATACCAAGTCCTTAACGTTTGCTAAAACTTGGTTTGTTTTATTCTTTAGGAACTATAAGCACAGTGCCCAGGGACTACATGCTTTTTAGGAACCTCTAAAATTTTGAAACCAGAAAAAGTATTATTCGCTCAGCAATAGGAAAACAGAACTACAGAATAAATATTATTAAAAATGTAATGATCAACAAAACATAACTTTATACCAACCTTGTTATTGTTAGATTTAGTATTTATAATATTTCTATTATGTTTGGAAACTAGTTGTACATTAGATTTTCTTTACTTTGCAATAATTTCTACATGTGCATGGTGATTTGAGAGAAATCAGAGCCAAATAAAAATTACTGTATTTTAATTGTTCATAAATTTCAAAGCACTATTATAAACATTACAATTTTTTATATCAAGTATTATATATAATGTAGGCAGGGGATACATCTTAATATATTTAACATGCTATGAAGCCAGAAATCTGCTTAGCAATTTTATCTCCAACTTTTTTCTTCATATTTAATTGACCATTAAAGACTTGAATTTTATTTTTTAAATACTTCATCTATCATTTAGTGCCATCCTTAATATCAGTATCATAGCTCTAATTGCTATCCTCTCTTTTAAGGATTTACTGCAAAAGCCTCCTGATGGTAGAATAAAGATGTCCAGACGAAATAGCTTAGTTCCATAGAAAAGTGCGTGGTGCTTCTTGCAGGAGGGAAGAATTAGGAGCCTGGCAAGAGAGGGGCCAGGAGTTTTGGAGATAGAACAGAGAACTTTAAGCAGCTTTTCAGAATAGCAAAGCTTCAGGAAAAGACTTTTCTAAAAAGTATTGTATGGCAATCTCCAGCCTCCCCTCTTCACCCCCACAGACTCTTTCCATAAGACTATAGTAAAACTATCTGGGATCTTTTGAATGCAGCACATTGCAGAAACAAGAAGGTAAAGGAGCGGGTGGGTGAGACAGAGACAGAGAGAGATTGTCATGTAATACATAGTAGAATAATAACATAACCATGAAGTAGTGAGAATCTAAATGGTAACAAATGCATGGAGATTAAAAAGGAAATACCTTGTGTGATGGTTATTTTCTACTGTGTGCTATTTGTTTCATAGTTGTCAAGCACATACTAGCCTACCTGGTGAACTAAGATGTGATTCAACCTTTCTCTCATCTCTAAATGTAAACTATAATAATGCCTCCTTCCATAAGATAAAAATTTCCATGAATTCAGTGTGGTGTAACACTGAATAAATCTGTCTTTGGATATTCCCAGGAGCGCTGTGGTAGAAGATTAGGACCTCCTATACAAAAGACCAGTTACTTCAAGGAACAAATAAAATAATATCAATGAAACTCAATAAATACAGCATGCTAAATGAAAGTATTGATAGCATTTTATGTACCTTAAATTAATAGCGGCAATGGGTATACAGTGCTTGCTGTGTGGCAGGCACTGCTCAGTGTGTTTTGTCCATAGCAATCCTATTATCATGTTAGTAATCATATATATGTTAGCAATATCTACATTGTACAAATGAATAAACAGTGGCAAGACTGATGATGCGAATTGCCCAGCGTACAAAGCTAGTAAGCTGCAAAGCAGGAATCAAAACAGGTGATTTGGCCCTTAAGGCCATTTATTTACCTCTCCGCTGTATTATTATTTGTAAAGATGAACACTGCATGCTAAATTTCCATTGACCACCTCTTGTTTGATAAACATTCTCAGTCATCTTCCACCCTTGCAATTCAATTGAATTGCTTTATTTTTTGCAAAAAATGCACATACTTAAGGACTTCCCTTTTTATTTTTTAACTGTGTTTTGCCCCTCATGCAAACATTTCCCTTTTTTGTTTTGTTTTGATTTTGTTTTTTTAATCTCCGCTTTGCCAGTGTTTGCCATCCTGGATAATGGTTTTGTCTGTCTCACTGCATAACTCTCACCATCTATTCTTTTTCATTATGCACCACTGTGGATAGGTAGTTTCAGTCCTGAGGCTCTAATTTGTTTGTGTTTTTTTCTCAAAACTTCACGGCAAATTTTGAATATAATTATAACTAATTTAGAAGCAAATTTACATATAATGAGCTTTTGTAAGTAAAACTTGGAGTTAGAAAAGCATTGCAAAACGTGTTTTCTTTTTATCATTTTTATTTATTTCTATATTGCATTCTGCTAAAGAAAAAGAAAACACTGAAAACGTTCCCCAAAGACTTTCACAAGCCTCATTAATTTTCGTGTCCTCTGGGGGCCCTATCTTTTCTAGATCAGAATCAGGGGTCTGGTTAGGGGCATTTAAGACCCTTTGCAGTCTACATTTATTTGGTTCACGTCCTAGAATATTCTTTTTTTTTTTTTTTGGAACACATATTAATTAGATATTTAATAAAATACAAGTTGAAGAAAGTAAAACATTTTTTGTCAATATTTTGCAAGTAACTTAACATATTAAATGATTCTGTTTATCTCTCTTGGATGTTTCAGGGACCCTCTGTCTTTTGTCAAAAAGACAATTTTGAAGCTAAAATTTGTCTTTGGGAAGCCTGTCACATATGTCAAAGGTGGGGCCAGGCACGGTGGTTCATGCCTGTAATCCCAGCACTTTGGGAGGCCAAAGTGGGCCAATAATCTGAGGTCAGGTGTACAAGAACAGCTTGGCCAACATGGTGAAACCCCATCTCTACTAAAAATACAAAAATTAGCCAGGCAGGGTGGCACAGACCTGTAATCCCAGCTCCTCCAGAGGCTGAGACAGGAGAATCGCTTGAACCCAGGAGGCAGAGGTTGCAGTGAGCCAAGATCACACCACTGCACTCCAGCCTGAGTGACAGAGCTAGACTCTGTCAAAAAAAAAGAAAAGAAAAGAAAAACAACCCCAAGGGTTTAAAACAATTGACCAAAAAAGGATCACAGGTCACCACGAAATAATAGTCATTCATTTAGCCAAAGTGATAATTTAATAAAATTATTAAAACAAAACCCTTTATCTTTTTATAGAAAAGGTTTAGATTGCTAGTTAAAAGGCGTAAGAAAGCATGAGCCATATTATATGTCCTCTCTTTCTCATTCTTTTTATTTATTTATTTATTATTATTATTATACTTTAAGTTCTAGGGTACATGTGCATAACATGCAGGTTTGTTACATATGTATACTTGTGCCATGTTGGTGTGCTGCACCCATCAACTCGTCAGCACGCATCAATTCATCATTTACAACAGGTATAACTCCCAATGCAATCCCTCCCCCCTTCCCCCTCCCCACGATAGGCCCCTGTGTGTGATGTCCCCTTCCGGAGTCCAAGTGATCTCATTGTTCAGTTCCCACCTATGAGTGAGAACATGCGGTGTTTGGTTCTCTGTTCTTGTGAGTTTGCTAAGAATGATGGTTTCCAGCTGCATCCATGTCCCTACAAAGGACACAAACTCATCCTTTTTTATGGCTGCATAGTATTCCATAGTGTATATGTGCCATATTTTCTTAATCCAGTCTGTCACTGATGGACATTTGGGTTGATTCCAAGTCTTTGCTATTGTGAATAGTGCCGCAATAAACATACGTGTGCATGTGTCTTTATAGCAGCATGATTTATAATCCTTTGGGTATATCCCCAGTAATGGGATGGCTGGGTCATATGGTACATCTAGTTCTAGATCTTTGAGGAATTGCCATACTGTTTTCCATCATGGTTGAACTAGTTTACAATCCCATCAACAGTGTAAAAGTGTTCCTATTTCTCCACATCCTCTCCAGCACCTGTTGTTTCTTGACTTTTTAATGATCGCCATTCTAACTGGTGTGAGATGGTATCTCATTGTGGTTTTGATTTGCATTTCTCTGATGGCCAGTGATGATGAGAATTTTTTCATGTGTCTGTTGGCTGTATGAATGTCTTCTTTTGAGAAATGTCTGTTCATATCCTTTGCCCACTTTTTGATGGGGTTGTTTGTTTTTTTCTTGTAAATTTGTTTGAGTTCTTTGTAGGTTCTGGATATTAGCCCTTTGTCAGATGAGTAGATTGCAAAAATTTTCTCCCATTCTGTAGGTTGCCTGTTCACTCTGATGGTAGTTTCTTTTGCTGTGCAGAAGCTCTTTAGTTTAATGAGATCCCATTTGTCAATTTTGGCTTTTGCTGCCGTTGCTTTTGGTGTTTTAGACATGAAGTCTTTGCCCATGCCTATGTCCTAAATGGTACTACCTAGGTTTTCTTCTAGGATTTTTATGGTATTAGGTCTAACATTTAAGTCTCTAATCCATCTTGAATTAATTTTCGTATGAGTAAGGAAAGGATCCAGTTTCAGCTTTCTACTTATGGCTAGCCAATTTTCCCAGCACCATTTATTAAATAGGGAATCCTTTCCCCATTTCTTGTTTCTCTCAGGTTTGTCAAAGATCAGATGGCTGTAGATGTGTGGTATTATTTCTGAGGACTCTGTTCTGTTCCATTGGTCTATATCTCTGTTTTGGTACCAGTACCATGCTGTTTTGGTTACTGTAGCCTTGTAGCATAGTTTGAAGTCAGGTAGCGTGATGCCTCCAGCTTTGTTCTTTTGACTTAGGATTGTCTTGGAGATGCGGGCTCTTTTTTGGTTCCATATGAACTTTAAAGCAGTTTTTTCCAATTCTGTGAAGAAACTCATTGGTAGCTTGATGGGGATGGCATTGAATCTATAAATAACCTTGGGCAGTATGGCCATTTTCACGATATTGATTCTTCCTATCCATGAGCATGGTATGTTCTTCCATTTGTTTGTGTCCTCTTATTTCACTGAGCAGTGGTTTGTAGTTCTCCTTGAAGAGGTCCTTTACATCCCTTGTAAGTTGGATTCCTAGATATTTTATTCTCTTTGAAGCGATTGTGAATGGAAGTTCATTCATGATTTGGCTCTCTGTTTGTCTGTTTCTGGTGTATAAGAATGCTTGTGATTTTTGCACATTAATTTTGTATCCTGAGACTTTGCTGAAGTTGCTTATCAGCTTAAGGAGATTTTGGGCTGAGACAATGGGGTTTTCTAAATATATAATCATGTCATCTGCAAAGAGGGACAATTTGACTTCTTCTTTTCCTAACTGAATACCCTTGATTTCTTTCTCTTGCCTGATTGTCCTAGCCAGAACTTCCAACACTATGTTGAATAGGAGTGGTGAGAGAGGGCATCCCTGTCTTGTGCCAGTTTTCAAAGGGAATTTTTCCAGTTTTTGCCCATTCAGTATGATATTGGCTGTGGGTTTGTCATAAATAGCTCTTATGATTTTGAGGTACGTTCCATCAATACCGAATTTATTGAGCGTTTTTTAGCATGAAGGGCTGTTGAATTTTGTCAAAAGCCTTTTCTGCATCTATTGAGATAATCATGTGGTTCTTGTCTTTGGTTCTGTTTATATGCTGGATTATGTTTATTGATTTGTGAATGTTGAACCAGCCTTGCATCCCAGGGATGAAGCCCACTTGATCATGGTGGATAAGCTTTTTGATGTGCTGCTGAATTCGGTTTGCCAGTATTTTATTGAGGATTTTTGCATCGATGTTCATCAGGGATATTGGTCTAAAATTCTCTTTTTTTGTTGTGTCTCTGCCAGGCTTTGGTATCAGGATGATGTTGGCCTCATAAAATGAGTTAGGGAGGATTCCCTCTCTTTCTATTGATTGGAATAGTTTCAGAAGGAATGGTACCAGCTCCTCCTTGTACCTCTGGTAGAATTCAGCTGTGAATCCATCTGGTCCTGGACTTTTTTTCATTGGTAGGCTATTAATTATTGCCTCAATTTCAGAGCCTGCTATTGGTCTATTCAGGGATTCAACTTCTTCCTGGTTTAGTCTTGGAAGAGTGTAAATGTCCGGGAAATTATCCATTTCTTCTAGGTTTTCTAGTTTATTTGTGTAGAGGTGTTTATAGTATTCTCTGATGGTAGTTTGTATTTCTGTGGGGTTGGTGGTGATATCCCCTTTATCATTTTTTATTGCATCTATTTGATTCTTCTCTCTTTTCTTCTTTATTAGTCTTGCTAGCGGTCTGTCAATTTTGTTGATCTTTTCAAAATACAAACTCCTGGATTCATTGATTTTTTTGGAGGGTTTTTTGTGTCTCTATCTCCTTCAGTTCTGCTCTGATCTTAGTTATTTCTTGCCTTCTGCTAGCTTTCGAATGTGTTTGCTCTTGCTTCTCTAGTTCTTTTAATTGTGATGTTAGAGTGTCAATTTTAGATCTTTCCTGCTTTCTCTTGTGGGCATTTAGTGCTATACATTTCCCTCTACACACTGCTTTAAATGTGTCCCAGAGATTCTGGTATGTTGTGTCTTTGTTCTCATTGATTTCAAAGAACATCTTTATTTCTGCCTTCATTTCGTTATGTACCCAGTAGTCATTCAGGAGCAGGTTGTTTAGTTTCCATGTAGTTGAGCGGTTTTGATTGAGTTTCTTAGTCCTGAGTTCTAATGTGATTGCACTGTGGTCTGAGAGACAGTTTGTTATAATTTCTGTTCTTGTACATTTGCTGAGGAGTGCTTTACTTCCAATTATGTGGTCAATTTTGGAATAAGTGCGATGTGGTGCTGAGAAGAATGTATATTCTGTTGATTTGGGGTGGAAAGTTCTATAGATGTCTATCAGGTCTGCTTGCTGCAGAGATGAGTTCAATTCCTGGATATCCTTGTTAACTTTCTGTCTCGTTGATCTGTCTAATGTTGACAGTGGAGTGTTGAAGTCTCCCATTATTATTGTATGGGAGTCTAAGTCTCTTTGTAAGTCTCTAAGGACTTGCTTTATGAATCTGGGTGCTCCTGTATTGGGTGCATATATATTTAGGATAGTTAGCTCTTCCTGTTGAATTGATCCCTTTACCATTATGTCATGGCCTTCTTTGTCTCTTTTGATCTTTGATGGTTTAAAGTCTATTTTATCAGAGACTAGTGTTGCAACCCCTGCTTTCTTTTGTTCTCCATTTGCTTGGTAAATCTTCCTCCATCCCTTTATTTTGAGCCTATGTATGTCTCTGCATGTGAGATGGGTCTCCTGAATACAGCAGACTGATGGGTCTTGACTCTTTATCCAGTTTGCCAGTCTATGTCTTTTAGTTGGAGCATTTAGTCCATTTACATTTAAGGTTAATATTGTTATGTGTGAACTTGATCCTGCCATTATGATATTAACTGGTTATTTTGCTTGTTAGTTGATGCAGTTTCTTCCTAGCCTTGATGGTCTTTACATTTTGGCATGTTTTTGCAATGGCTGGTACCGGTTGTTCCTTTCCATCTTGAGTGCTTCCTTCAGGGTCTCTTGTAAGGCAGGCCTAGTGGTGACAAAATCTCTAAGCATTTGCTTATCTGTAAAGGATTTTATTTCTCCTTCACTTATGAAACTTAGTTTGGCTGGATATGAAATTCTGGGTTTAAAATTCTTTTCTTTAAGAATGTTGAATATTGGCCCCCACTCTCTTCTGGCTTGGAGAGTTTCTGCCAAGAGATCTGCTGTTAGTTTGATGGGCTTCCCTTTGTGGGTAACCCGACCTTTCTCTCTGGCTGCCCTTAAGATTTTTTCCTTCATTTCAACTTTGGTGAATCTGGCAATTATGTGTCTTGGAGTTGCTCTTCTCGAGGAGTATCTTTGTGGCGTTCTCTGTATTTCCTGGATTTGAATGTTGGCCTGCCCTACTAGGTTGGGAAGTTCTCCTGGATGATATCCTGAAGAGTGTTTTCCAACTTGGTTCCATTTTCCCCCTCACTTTCAGGCACCCCAATCAGACGTAGATTTGGTCTTTTTACATAATCCCATACTTCTTGCAGGCTTTGTTCATTTCTTTTTCTTCTTTTTTCTTTTGGTTTCTCTTCTCGCTTCATTTCATTCATTTGATCCTCAATCGCTGATACTCTTTCTTCCAGTTGATTGAGTCGGTTACTGAAGCTTGTGCATTTGTCACGTATTTCTCGTGTCATGGTTTTCATCTCTTTCATTTCGTTTATGACCTTCTCTGCATTAATTACTCTAGCTATCAATTCTTCCACTTTTTTTTCAGGATTTTTAGTTTCTTTGCGCTGGGTATGTAATTCCTCCTTTAGCTCTGAGAAGTTTGATGGACTGAAGCCTTCTTCTCTCATCTCGTCAAAGTCATTCTCCATCAAGCTTTGATCCGTTGCTGGCGATGAGCTGCGCTCCTTTGCAGGGGGAGATGCGCTCTTATTTTTTGAATTTCCAGCTTTTCTGCCCTGCTTTTTCCCCATCTTTGTGGTTTTATCTGCCTCTGGTCTTTGATGATGGTGACGTACTGATGGGGTTTTGGTGTAGGTGTCCTTCCTGTTTGATAGTTTTCCTTCTAACAGTCAGGACCCTCAGCTGTAGGTCTGTTGGAGATTGCTTGAGGTCCACTCCAGACCCTGTTTGCCTGGGTATCAGCAGCAGAGGCTGCAGAACATAGAATATTGCTGAACAGCAAGTGTACCTGTCTGATTCTTGCTTTGGAAGCTTCCTCTCAGGGGTGTACTCCACCCTGTGAGGTGTGGGGTGTCAGACTGCCCCTAGTGGGGGATGTCTCCCAGTTAGGCTACTCAGGGGTCAGGGACCCACTTGAGCAGGCAGTCTGTCCCTTCTCAGATCTCAACCTCCGTGTTGGGAGATCCACTGCTCTCTTCAAAGCTGTCAGACAGAGTCGTTTGCGTCTGCAGAGGTTTCTGCTGCTTTTGTTGTTGTTTAGTTGTGACCTGTCCCCAGAGGTGGAGTCTACAGAGACAGGCAGGTTTCCTTGAGCTGCTGTGAGCTCCACCCAGTTCGAGCTTCCCAGCGGCTTTGTTTACCTACTTAAGCCTCAGCAATGGTGGGCGCCCCTCCCCCAGCCTCGCTGCTGCCTTGCGGTTAGATCGCAGACTGCTGTGCTAGCAATGAGGGAGGCTCCGTGGGCGTGGGACCCTCCAGGCCAGGTGTGGGATACAATCTCCTGGTGTGCCCGTTTGCTTAAAGTGCAGTATTGGGGTGGGAGTTACCGGATTTTCCAGGTGTTGTGTGTCTCAGTTCCCCTGGCTAGGAAAAGGGATTCCCTTCCCCTTTGTGCTTCCCAGGTGAGGCCATGCCTCGCCCTGCTTCAGCTCTCGCTGGTCGGGCTGCAGCAGCTGACCAGCACCGATTGTCTGGCACTCCCTAGTGAGATGAACCCAGTACCTCAGTTGAAAATGCAGAAATCACCAATCTTCTGTGTCACTCGCGCTGGGAGTTGGAGACTGGAGCTCTTCCTATTCGGCCATCTTGCTCTGCTCTCCCATCCTAGAATATTCTTATTTAAAGTTGCCAAAAACAAAGGGGCTGAGCACAGTGGCTCATGCCTGTAATCCCAGCATTCTGGGAGGCTGAGGTGGGCAGATCATCTGAGGTAAGGAGTTCAAGACCAGCCTGGCCAACATGGTGAAATTCCATCGCTACTAAAAATACAAAAATTAGCCAGGCATGGTGGCGGGCGCCTGTAATCCCAGCTACTCAAGAGGCTGATGCAGGAGGCTGCTTGAGCCCCGGAGGCGGAGGTTGCAGTGAGCTGAGGACACATCACCACACTCTAGCCTGGGTGACCAAAAAAATAAAAATAAAAAAGTACCAGAAGTGCTATATATTCTGACAACTATTGAGCTAAAACATAAGTACATGGTGAATAATAGTTTTTTTTAACATAAGGAATGACACATGTATGTGTATTCTGAGTATGCTCACTTGCCATATAAGGCATCAATGCCAAAGAAATATATGTAGCTAAATATTTAGCTAAAAAATTTTAACTAAAAAATATTTAGCTAAAAAAAATTTAGCTAAATTAGCTCTTGGTGATTTTTTTGTTACATTTTCTTCTTTAAGAGTTCACTCACCACCCAAATTCTTTTCTTAAATATAACAAAGCTACTGGTACCTCTATCTACTACCTACCAAATGTCATAAGATCAGGCATAAGAACAGGTCTCCATATACATACATTTTCTGTACACATTCATCAAAAATTGTTGGACAACAAATGAATTTTGCAGATAGATGAATGTTTCTTTAACAATAACCTTGTCTTTTATTTTATAATCATTTTTCCAAAATTCTTCTTTCATAATGTAAGTGCTTCTCCCTTCTTTAAATAGAAAAAATGGGCTATAATTTAAATCATAGTCCGGCTTTTGTCAAGAGCATTCATCATTTATGTGGAATTTTCATATTTTATCTGTTCATCTATTACATTAATGTTACACTGTCAGCCATTATTTCTGTTATTGTGTCCACTTCAGTTATTTTTCCACCTATCAATCTATTTATTCATTCATTATTCGACATTCCTAGCAACTAGCACTGGAGTATAAAAAAGCCCATTACTTAAAAAATTGTACAGTTTAATTGGGGATCCAGACAAGCGATAAAAATAGCATTACAGTGTTAAAAGGAGAGTTAAAAATCGGCACAGGGAACAATGGAAATGCCAAGAGGAGTCACTGCGGAGTCAGAAGGTTGACAGAACCTTGAATTACAAACAGGAGTTAGAAAGGGAAGTGGAAAATGGCGTCAGTGAAGGAATAGACTTAGAACAAGGAACAGTATGTGCAAACACTGGAATTATGAGCTACTAAAGAAACTAAAACAGGAAGGTAAGGTGATCATATCTATGTTTTTTTAAAAACTCATTCTAACATTGCTTTTCATCTCTTTTGGATTTTAAATTTATAACATGCTGTGCTTGGTGAACAGCTAAATAAATGTTAAAGAAATATAAGATAAATAAGAGTTAATAAATGAAACTAATACACTCAGTTTTGCTGGAAGGACTTTATAATTACTCTTTTACACTCAATTAACATTTTGGAGGTTAGAGAGTTCCCAAAACAAAATGGTGAAGTCAGAAGTTAAGGCAAACAGTCACATTTTCAATATTTATGAATTATTTAAGAATCATACAACTCTTTGGAAAGTTAACATTATATTGCTACCTATGCAATTATATATATTTACATGTTTTGTTGGTATGTATATTTTTACATTTAGAAATAAATGTGATTCTGCATATGATATTACTATTGATTCTAAAATAAAATATAATTATTATCAATGGGGAACTCTGGCTATTTATTTAAAAGAGAGATTCTTCAACAAACAAAAAACAGAGAACAAGATAGTGGCACTCAACTGAGAATGGTGGATCATGTAATGAAATATACAATAATGGCTTGCTTTCATTTATTTTAAACATGTATATGTACAAGTGCAATGGTTTCAATATAATCCAAGGGGCCAAGAACATAGCTGATAAAGAGGAGAAAATGAGACTATCACAGAAGGCTGTATTAGAGAATGCATGGACCAGAAGGCAGTGGTTAAAATGTTTGCTTGGTCTAGATGCCAGGAGCTTTAATGACCTTCTCTCATTAAAGATTTAAAGGATTTAAATGGCAGTGTGGAGATTTTAGCTTCCATATGGCATTTATTGATATAATGCTTAATGTACATGATTTAGCTTCTGCTCTGACAATCTTATGGTGGAGGTGCTATTAAGAGGTTTGGCAGAAATTCCTTGCTCATATTCCCAAGAGTATTAGAAGAAGGCTAGGAAGAAACAACCATTAGACATAATTTTTCATGAAATTCCTTATTGAGGGAATTGGACAAAGAGCACATCCACATTGGTAATTGCTTATCAAACCATGTCATATTGAAATTAACTAGTAAAAGTCCTTGTATACTTTTTCTTTTTGTTTTGGTGGTTCATGTCATTTGGTATGGTTCCTTACATATTTAGATGTTTATTTTGAGATATGAAATAAATTAGATTTTTGTAGAAGTGTATTCAAATTTTAAAATGGCTAAATATCCTATGAAAAAACTACCCCAGATGATCAGAAAAACTTCTAAACTGTTGATACATGTCACTATTTGCATATGTAATGAATTATTAAGTCCAAATTAGTGTGTGTGGAGATATGACTACAGGTATGGATTCTGACTGACTTAAAATGTTACATAGGTTCTAAAAATGTAGCTTCAATACTTTAGGGAGTCATACCACCTTTATTAAATTGATGAATACAATGAAATATCTCTCCATAAATTATTCATCCCTGCATACACACAACATTTTGCATATAATTTTAGCAGATTCATGGATGCCCTGAAGTCCCATTAATGGAACCAAAGGTAACTACTTCTGAATTAGAAAACTGTGTAACAATGTATACTTTTTAGCTTTTACAACATTTCGATGACATTTTAAGTTAAAGACTCATGAGTGTCATGCAGGAAACCTATGTTTAAGGAATAAATAAAGTTGTATTACATTTTTTGTATTAAACTTTTTAGTCTGCTTTTTATGTAGTCATTTTGCCTCCTATTCAAAATGATTGCCTTTCAGGAAGATTTATTTATTTACTTATTTTGAGATGGAGTCTTGCTCTGTCACCCAGGCTGGAGTGCAGTGGCATGATCTCAGCTCATTGCAACCTCTGCCTCCTGGAGTCAAGCAACTCTCCTACCTCAACCTCCTGAGTCACTAGGATTACAAGCACATGTCACCACGTCCAGCTATTTTTTGAATTTTTAGTAGACATGGGGTTTCACCATGTTGGCCACGCTGGTCTCAATCTCCTGACCTCATGTGATCCGCCCACCTCCGCCTCCCAAAGTGCTGGGATAGGAAGATTTCTTAATTACCCCAAACTATTCTCATTCTCTGCTTGCTTTGCTTATGTATTACAATTGTTTTAAATTAAATGGAGTCAATTTTGATCTCTAAATGTGTGTATAAGCACAACCAGATTATTTTAAAAGTGGAGAGAGACTCACCACCCCTTTCTTCTCTAGTTGAGAATTCACAACAAAGCATGAGCTTAGCAATTTTGCAGATTTATGATGATAGAAAGAAATATTTAGAGCAAATAAGCAAAGAAAAGAGACAAATAGAATTTTCTCAGAAAACTTCAAGATAAAATTTTGAAATGCAGTTTAATTAGATTGATAATAGACTAATGTGGCAGAAAATAAGCACTTCCTGAAGCTAAAACTGAGATATTTTTAAATAAAATTTTAGATTTCAAGCTGGAATAGAAGTTGATCATCATCTACTGATGAGAAAAGGTTTGATTCTTTTAAACACTTTGACAGTCTAAGCTAATAAATAAATTTGCTTTAATACTTTGTGGCATTCTAAGCATCATTCATGGATTCTATATCCTTACATCCTTGCAATGCGTCACTGATAAACATAATTGTTTCCTCTTCTTTCTCTCAAATTTTGTAACAGACACAGCTGGGCTAACATTCTAAGATTCTGAATATTCTGTTCCAATGGTATTTGCCTATGTTGCCATAATTAATTTTGACAATTTGTCTAGCATCAGACATTAGATTTCCACCCCAACAGCTTTTTTGTTTCTCAAGTTAAACACCTTGTAAATCCTGTAATTTACAAGCCACAGATTAGTGTTGTCTTTACCTTATATAGCTTTATCAATTTTTCTTCTACATTTTGAGATGTGAATGCTTTTCTGAGTCTCTGAGCTACATGTAAAGTAGGAACAAAGATAAAGGAAGACAGCATTTGGCTGAAGACAGTCAATATAAGTACTAGTGGCTAAGCTCTTTTTTCTTCGCTACTATCTTCTAAATTCAACTCTATTTTATGTCTCTACTGTTTATACATACTTATCAATGAGGTTGTTCTTAATGAATAATTTTGAATTCTTCCACTGTTCATCAAATATGTGGATCAGAATAATCCCAGTGTGCGGAGCATCAGAATTACCTTTTCTAACGTGGTCATGTGTTTGCACTCTGGGAGGCTGCAGAGCTCCCTCCCTGCCATGGTTCCTGCTTTTGACCATCTTGGTTGCCGTAAGACTGGCCATATAGCTTTGCCTTAAAGTTGTCAGGAGCTCACTAGTATCCAGTGCCACCAATCTCTATAAAATAGAGATAAAAGTTTACTATATGCCTTCTAGCCATTAGAAACATCTTTACTAATTTTTTTTATCAAAATGGGAAAAATATTAGTTCCCAATTTTCACAAATATTCTTAGCCCTTTTTTTTTTTAATGTGTCAAGCTTGTTCCTTAGCATAATATTTCCATGTTAACTTTATGTCACTTAACATAAGGAAAGACTTCTTATACAGCGTGACTTTTATATATTATTGTTCTCTTAAAAAAGGATATTTTCTTTTCTACTTTATGTCACATCAAAATTAGAATAGGTATTACTTGACTTAATAACAACACCTCTCTATTCTTTATGATTTTATATTTGGCATAATTAAGTAAATATAAAATAGATGTGAAATAGCTAAAAGTACAAGAAAAAAATCAGCCAAGAAATGAAAATATAATAGTAAAATAACAATAAATAAAATGCCTAAATTTATTGTTTACCCAATCACTGATATAATGCTAAAACTTTTTAAACATATTATCTGGTTTATCTTCATGCAATGCTATGAAGTAGGCACAATTGTTAACTTCATTTTGTAGATGAGAAAATCAGTGTTAGGATTTTAATCGAAGCAGTTTGATTCAGTAGGATTTTAATCGACGCAGTTTGATTCAGTAATCCATTTGTTAATAACTACACATCATCAGTATAGCAAGTAGTTTTTTAAGTGTGATACATTTGGGTTTATTACACTTTATTAGGCTCTGATAGGTTATCAATATCCTATTCTGGTGGGTATGGTTAATGCGCACAAAATATAGTTAGATGGAGTGAATAGGATCTAGTATTTGATAGCAAATAGTTTAAGTGTGATACATTTGAGTTTATTACACTTTTTTTCCTTAGGCTTTGATAGGTTATCAATGTCCTATTCTGGTAGGGATGATTAATGGGTACAAAATATAGTTAGATAGAATGAATAGGATCTAGTATTTGATAGCACAACAGGGAGACTAAAGTCAACAATAATTTACTGTACATTTAGAAATATCTAAAAGAGTACAAGTGGACTGTTTGTAACATAAAAAAAGAATGAATGTTTGAGCTGATAAATACCCTCATTTACCCTGATGTGATAGTATGTATTGTATGCCTGTATCAAAGTATCTCATATACCCCATACATAGATACACCTACTGTATACCTTAAAAATTAAAAAGAAGTTTCAACAGGCTATGGCTTAGCCTACTGGAAAAAAGAAATGAGAACTGAGCCAGTGAATGGATATTGGGCACAGGAATTTGTGAAATACGGTGAGAGCAATAATATAGGAAGAGGCTACATAGCATCAGCCAGAATATTGAAATGGAAAAAAGGGATTTGAAACATAAACATCAGTCACTAACTCAAGAATTCTAATTTAACATCTTATAGAAAACCTCTAAAAATGTGATCAAATTCATAAATTTCGTGATGCTGGTATGAGGAGTGTTTCTTAGTAAAAAATAGAGAAGAACTACCTTTAACAGTTATTTGCACCAGCAAGTCATAATCTGTCCCAATAAAATGAGAGCATGTACCTTGGTTTTAGAGAGTGTTAAGTAGGTGTGGGAAGTTTCATTTGGTTTTTATTTTAGGAACTAAGAATATTTGCTCACTTACTGGTAGGTTTTACTTTGAGCATAGAACGTATGCTTTAGAAAGCAGAAGGCACTTTAAGCTACTAATCAAGTTAAGTGACATAAACTTAACAAGAAAATAGTTTGCTAAGGAACAGGCTTGACACATTAAAAAACGGGTTCCTAGGATTCATCTAATATATAGGAGAGGCTTTTGTGTAATAGAATCGAGTTTACCATCTGCAGTACATTCAATTTAAAGTTTATATTAATATTAGCTGAAACTTTCCAGGATCCCTGGGGTGACTTGAAATGCTAACCATATTCACCTCTAGGTCCGGAAGAAATATGGTAACATCTCAGTGTTTCATATTAGCCCCAAGTAGAATTCTGCCCTGTCATATTCAGAGGTAGTGTCATATGCTTCATGAAGAACTGGGCCTGGTAGAGATGGACCCAAATGGACCCACTATATCCACAAGCACTGAGCTCAAGGCGTATGAGGCTACTTACAATTTCTATAAAGTGTCGCCTTTACCCTTCCAACATGTCCTGCATTTACCTGGTAGTACTTTCTCTTTTTTCTTCTGTCCTTTCTTTTTATTACTTTGTGAATTCCTTCTTTCATTTAAAATCTTTTAAAATAACTTTCTAAAAGTTATTTTAATCTGCTCAAAACAGATTGTTCTCGTCTCTGCATTTCTCCTAACAAGTGGGGAAAATGCAAAAGATTTTAAGCAGTAATAGCAGGATACACAAAGAAACAGATGGTGGGAAGATACTGCACTTAAGGAAATAAAAGAAGATCATTGTAGCTAAAGTATGGAAAGTGAAGAAATGGAATAAAGGGCCAGGAGTCAGGTCACAGAGCTAGAGTAATGAATTTGAGTTTTATTCTTACTACAGTGGATTGCCATTAATGTGCTTAAGCTGGGGCACATCTTACACAATTACCTTGTTATGGGTTAAATACAATCAGGAGTAGAAATGGTGAAACTCACAGTCCAAGTGAGAGTTGATGGCCACATCAACTAAGCTGTGGATGTAGAGCTAAACAGCTACATCTGAGATTTTGGTTTTTTGATGTCATAGATATGGTATGAGGATGCCAGTGAAGGAAATAATTTGATTTAACTGACTTAAGTAACTGGGTAGAAGTGTTACCATTTCTATGGAAGAAACTGGGCCAGGTAGGAGGTTGACTGAGGAGGACAGGTGTGGAAGAAATTAAGTCCTACTTGCATGTTCAGTTTGAGGTGCTTCTAAGATATCCAGGCAGAGATGTTAGATAGGCAGTTGTAGACATCTGAGCATGAATCTCAGAGGAATGATCTGAATTGGAGATAAAAATGGAGCTGACATCCTGCCTCTAGAGGATCCCTAAAGCCACAGAAAGGAAGTTTACCAAGAAGGAAAATGTAGAAGGAGACAGTAACAGACCCGAGAATGTAGGCCTGAAGAACAACTACATGTTACGTTGGGCAGAAGAGGAGGAATCTGCAAAGGAAAAGAAGAAATAGCAACTAATGGTTTCAGAAGAGAAGCAGGAGAGTGGTTTCATAGAGAGCAAGACAGAAATAATTCAGATAGTAATGAACTATGTTAAAATGCTGCTGCCATGATGCATAATATGAAGGCAACTAAATATTCATTCGATTTAACAATATGGCAGCATGACAGTTAATTTTATGTGCTGATGTGGGTAGGCCAAGAGGTATCTAGATATTTGGTCAAACATTAATTCTAGGTGTTTCTGTGAGTATTTTTGGATGGGAATAATTTAAATTGGTGGACTTTGAGGTAAGCAGATTGCCTTTCATAATGTCAATGGGCTTCTTTCATTCGGTTGAAGGCCTGGATAGAACAAAAAGACCAGCTTCCCTCAAGTAGGAGCAGATTCTCCAGCAGACCGCCTTTGGCCTGCATCTGCAACATTGGCTTATCCACACTGGCTCTATGGCAAACTGCTGTTAAAGTGGAAGTATAGCATTGGGTTTCCAGTCTGTCAGACCAGGCTGTAGTTAGACTTGCCAGCCTCTATCATTGTGTGAGCCAATTTCTTATAATGAATCTGTTTCTCTGGAGAACCCTGACTAATACAGGAGATCACTTGGGACTTTTTTGACATGATCAATTTCAGAAGAGGATTGGGGTGGAAACAACTATGGTAAAGAAGAGAGATGAGCAGTGAGGAAATGAAGACAACATGTATAGGCAATTCTTTTGAAAATTTTGTCTATAAAGAAGAACAGACAAATAAAGGGATGGTAGAAGTTGCTGAGAATGTGGGATCAAGTAAATCTTTAGTATGAAAGACACTAAAATGTATTTCTATGATAATAGTAGAGATAAGAGGGAAAGGCTAATTATTCAAGAGAAAAATAAAAGAACACCCTGGAAAATGTGGGAGTAAGTATAATCTAGACCACAAGTAGAAGGAGGAACAATTGCTCTAGTATACTAGAAGAGAAGAAGAATTTGGTGGTGCACTAGTTTGAATAATGTTCTCCAATAATTAATGTCCAACTGGAAACTAAGAATTTGACTTTATTTGGAAATAGGGTCTTTGCAGACATAATTAGTTAAAATGAGATCATACTGGATTAGGGTAGGCTCTAATCCAATGGCTGATGTCCTTAGAAGAGAAAAAGAGACACAGAGACAGAGAAACACACAGGCAGATGCTATGTCAAAACTGGCATACGTTAGAGTAATGCATGGGCGAGCAAGGAATGCCAAGGATTGCTAGTGACCAGAAGCTAGAAAATAGGCATGGAACAGACTACTTCTCAGAGACCATGGCCTGAAGTAAGATGCACAGTGAGATCATTGAAGTAGGGGGCTCTGGGAATGGAGAGACCACGATATGGGAAGAATTGCCAATGAGAATATTAAAATCACCGAGAATTATAGGGGTACTGGTGAAGAGAGTAATGGTAAGCTATTCTCTTCAAGAATTGATAGTAGTGTCTTGGGAGGGGAGTTGCGGGGAGTGTGAAGATGACTGAAACAAGAGGAGTAGTGAAGAGTGTATACTCACAGCCGGACGTTTTATAGTGGAGGAGGTTAAAATAACCTGGCAGCAGCAATGAGGTCCTGGAAGATACCTATCTACTTCTAGGCCCTGTGATACTAAGCCATGTGGAAGATAATATCCAGCACCCACCTGAGAGACACGGGAGAAGCAGTGTCCTCAGTGGGGAGGCAGCTCACAGACAGATGAGAAGGTGGAGAGAAGCTGCACAGATCAGGTTGAGCATACAGGTGTTCTGTGTATTACACTTCAGACGAAGAGCTAGACAAATGTCAAGCATACACTACTAGGGGATGAATCCTAGATTTTTAAATGTGGTGTAATAGCTAGAAGATATTTGGCCTTGAGGCGTGTGAAAATGCAGTAGAGTTCACTCTGGAAATGTCTGACTTCCTGGGACTGTAATTCACCTTCACTATCTTCTGAATCATGGAGGACTTCAAATGCTACTTTAGGATTTTAAACTGCATAACAGGAATTAGGTAGCACAGAGAACCCAGGGTGAAGAAAGCAAAAACCTAAATACTTATAGACATGTTGAAATAGGAACCTCAGGTTTTCTAAAGCTTTTTTCAGAGATTATTGCTCATCATAGCTATGATCAGCTACTTACGGATTTTGAGTAAATTAATTGATTGTGAATTACTTCCTTCTTTCTCTCTCTCTCCCTCTCTCTCTCTCTTTCTCTCTCTCTCTCTTTTTCTCTCTATCTCTTTCTTTCTTTCAACAGAGTTTCACTTTGTCACCCAGGCTGGAGTACAGTGGCATGATCTCAGCTCTCTACAACCTCCCCTCCCAGGTTCAAGCAATTCTTGTGCCTCAGCCGCCTGAGTAGCAGGGACTGCAGGTGCATATCACCATGCCTGGTTAATTTTTCTATTTTTAGTACAAATGGGGTTTTACCATGTTGGTCAGGCTGGTCTTGAACTCCAGGCCTCAAGTGATCAACTTGCCTCGGCCTCCCAAAGTGAGGGGATTACAGATGTGAACCACCACAAGCTTAGAATATTATTATAAACTTTGAAATGTTTTCATACACTTATAAATTATCCAATATATTCTTAAAGCTCAAAATACATTTGTGTAATAACAAAGGAATAAACTCTAGGAGTGCGTGTGTTAAATTTAATGAGTATATATTTGAATAACAAAGTGCTAAGCTAACTATAAGAGAGTACCTTGGAAAGTTTCTATTTTCTTTTTCAATTGAGAATATTCATGTGGCATATCTGGCTTGGGAAGGTAAATATTCTACAGTATAACTGTTTAATGACCTATTCAAATGGAAAAGTCAATGGGCAGGGCTTTAGACCGTTCTTCACAGAGGTTCCGCTAGAAACATCAGCTTCAGTTCAGTCATACAATTCACAACCATGATATGTTCCATGAATGCTAAAGTTGGGTGTCTAATTGTTTCACTGTACACAATGACAAATATGTGTGCCATTTCTTCCATTAAATGTCTCTGCCTTTAAAGGATGTATGTTATATATGGGTGATGTGTGAGAATGCACATAAGTCTTTTCTTTAGGTACCTATGTAGTTAAGAAGAGATATAGTGCATTGACATTTAGTCAGATGATTCAAGTAGAAATTGTGCCAAAACAAGAAGGGACCACAAGCCAAGGAATATAGGCAGCTGCTAGAACTCAGTAAAGGCAAGGAAATGAATTATCCACTGGAGCTTCCAGAAGAGAATTCAGCCCTGCTGACACTTTAATTTTATCCCAGTGGGACCTGTATCAGACCTACAGAGCTGTAAGATAATATTTGTGTTGTTTCAGCCATTAAGTTTATGGTAATTTGTTATAGCAACAATGGAAAACTAATACAAAGATTCATGGGTAATTCCATGGTTTGATACTGAGATGCTGGAAGGAATAAAAATTCTGGATAAGGTGGGTTGGGGGCCAGGCCAGTAAAGTGGAAAAATAGGAGTCCAAATTTGGACTTTTTAGGCTATAAATTTCTGCTAGTCATCCAACTGGAAATGTCAAGTAAGTAGTTTTAAATATGAGTCTGGAATTCAAGAGAACATATGGGGTAGAGAAATACTTTTGGGAGTTTTCAGCCAATAGATGGTATTTAAAGACAGGAGACTAGATAAGATCACCACACTTTCTCACTGCATTTGGAAATTTCTGCCAAGCTACGATATAAACTTTAAATTGTTTCTCTTCCAATCACCCTGACTCTCGACATGTATAAGTGACTACAACAGTATAGATTCTTTTCTTTTTCATCTAGTAGTTTAAGAAGTCTAATAATGTGATCAAAATAAGGGTTGTAAACTTCCATGTAATATGGGAACTAGGTTTCTTAACTATTTTATTAATAACTTGCCTCTTGGAAATAATAACCTGAACTGGAGTTGACAAGCTAGTTGTCCTTGGTCAGGCAAATCTACTTTCTTCTTGTAAGAAGAAAACACCACATGGAAAAGTAAGTGAAAACGATAGGAGATGAAAGAAAGTTGAGTCTATTATAATGAATGGGTAAGAAATTATTTGTTCACTTATTCAACAAATATCTACTAAGAGTGCAAGACTATACAAAGATTGAGAAATGGTCCTTTCCTTCTCTAAAACCAAATTCACAAAGATGGCGGAGGAGAAAGGAATTCATTTTATAGGGACTTAAGAGGCTAGGGTTAGTTTTATGTGGGACAACAAGGATAAAAAAACAGAAATATCTGGGATGGGATTTGTGAACTAGGAGTATAAAAAGTGGAGTGAAGACCATGAAATATGAAAAAGAGAAAACATAGATACTATTTGGTTTGGCATGGCATGGCTTGAATAGGATAGTGACACACACACACAAGAAAATCTGAGGGCAGGGTGAGTATAACATTGGAGAAGACCCCAGAGACTGAGACAATCACAAGGCAATTATGAGAGTTCCAGACAAAGCCTAATGTGGACTAGGGGGAGACAACAGGGACAAAAAAGAGGGAACAGAGACAAGAGTCATTTTAGAAGTGAAATAAACAGAACAAGGGAGCTGATTATATATGCAGAGTAAAAGACAAAGAAAAGAATGATAGTGAAAAAGTGTGGCTGGTTCTTGGTAAGGCTGTGCTTAATGAGCAACACGGAACACAGGACTAAGACCTAGGTTTCTTGGAAAGGTAGTAATCACTTGGTTTTCAGAAGTGCCAAAGTACGTTGTGACAGCAGAGGTAAGATGTTCAGCAGACACGTGGGAATGTGTTTGTGGTTTGATATAGATGTGAAGGCTTACTCATGGAGATTTGGAATTAACTTTATAAGAGGTCATGAAAGATGGAGGAGCCAGCCAATGGGACTGAGAATGAGGGTGTTTTCCCTGGATATCCTACAAAGTCCCATCTGACACATAAATTATATAATACCAGACTGTACAATGGCAAAGTCTATAATATAAAAATTTATAATGAAATCAACTGTAATAGTATCCTTAAAAATACATTTTTAGGGACATGAGCTCATTTGATTCACACTAGAAGTCTGTCAGATAATACTTTCATTCCACTTTGTAGATGAGGGAACTATATACTAAAGAGACAAGTCCTACGGGTTCATGAATGGAAGACAGGATTTAAACCCAAGTTGCATGAGACAAAATCCCGGGTTCTTTTCACCAAGGCCATGTAATGCTGGAGAGAATCTGGGAAAAATAAAGGCCAGAGTTTTTATACTAACCCATGAGATTGTGTGTGATTTCTCACCTCTTACTTCTCTTTTATCTTCTCCTAGTGACCCCATCAAATACTTATATCTACTTCACTGTCCTTATTGCTGTTCCTTGCACTTACCAGACATATTGCACTTTAGGGCCTTTGCACTGGATGCTGCTTTTTCCTGGAATGTTCTTCCCCAGAGATGGTAGAAATAATTTTCTTACTTCCTTCAAGTTTTTCACCCTCTAAATGAGTCTACCACTACTCTCCCACTCAGTACTGCACTTTGCTCTTCTTAATCACGTTTTAACGTACTTGATATCAAAGCCATGCATGATGATTGCTGTTTGCTGTGTTTTTTCCACTACAATGTACCCTCTATAGGACAGCAGGAATTTTCATTATTTTCTCAGTACTGTATTATAAGCACCTGGAATGCTGCCTGGCACACAATCAGAGCACAATAAAATTTTGTTGAATCCATGAATTCTTAAAGTGAGAAGGAGCAATTAGAAATGACTTTTGAGAGTGGTTCTTCTGTTGTGTGCTCGGGGTAGAATACAGGCTGCAGTGGGCCCCAGAGTGAATGCTGGTAAGGGCGGGAAAGGGGAGAGGCAGAGAATGTAATCCCGTCCCTTGAAAAGTTTGGTGGTGAAGAAAGGAGATCAGAAAGTGGGTCGTGAAGCAGAAACAGATTCAAGCAAGTTTGATCCTTCCTTGTATGATGATGCAGACCTGGGTCTGCTTGTAAATTTAATAAATGTATGTAAGAAAACACCAAAGATTCAAGTCAGAAGAACAAATATGAAGGGAAGAAAATAATGCACTTGGCTATATGGCTAAAGAGACTATTTATCCAGATCACTCACATCATTCAAGAACATTTCTAATGGTCATGAAAACTCAGAGCAAAAGCAGATGGAATCAGAGTGGCTGCTGCTTCTGACAAGTGAATCTCCATGTTAGGAACATTGTGGAAATTAACTAAAGCATTCCACTAGATGCTATGTTGCTATCTCCACACACCATGCAACATCTGAGATGTAAAAATGAGGGTTGCAATGCCCCCCTCCAAACAAAACCAGAATATTTTGGACAGGTCTTCTGAAAAGGCTATAGAAATACAACTCATTCCTGTTGCCAATATAAACAAATGAAGATGTCCCTAGCATATAGCTGGACATATTTCGGGGTTATATGGTGGTTGCAGCAGGTTCATTTGGAAGTGCAAAGTACTTCAGTCTTAGACCTTCACATTTTATCTGTCAAGATGCACACTTTGGCTCTCTTCTTTAGGATGATCACATAGACACTTGCTGATCTTGGGATAATTGACTTTCCTTTCATTGGAGTCCCTTATTTTTATAGAATAGATGGGTCCTAGCTATGAGAAAAAAAATGAACTGAAAGTTGGAGTACTAATCTCTCTTCTAATCCCAGTTCTATCCAAATTCACAAATGAGATTTTGGAGACATCACCTTTGGGTCCTAATCCTATTCCTGGAAAAGGAAGAGTGCTAGGCTAGATAATATCTAAAGATCCTTTCCAGTTCAACACTAGCTAGTTCCTGTTTCTGTCAAATAAGTTAACAGAGACAGAAAAAGTCTAAAAACAGAAGGGATACACAGTCATAACTCCGAGAAATCTGTTTTCGGCAGCAGAGATTTTACAGAATGTAGTAGATGATATAGTTGCAAAGTTTGTACAATGGGCAGGGCACAGTTCTAGGTACTAATGAATACAAAATAGATTTTTTTTGTTTGTCCAGGGACAGAATGTCTATAGTTCAATTACGATTAAAGGGTATATATGAGCCCTTCTTCCCTTGGCATATAAGACCCAGAGCCCCTTCTCTAGGTCCCAGAGAGTCTGTAATCAAGAGAAGAGGATTGACTTGGTGGCAGCAAGTCTGAGGACAATATCTTGTAGTGCATGATGCCACCATAGAAAAAACAGTTGCCTTAATCTTTGGAGTCATTTGCCAGGTTGTGCCTATTATGAAAAACCTGTTGCATTATATACATAGTTCATGCAACTCTCTGCTTCTATTCTTGTATTCAACATTCTTTCGGGAACATGGGATACTTTTGGGCAGAAAGGACTTTGTGGAAATCGTTTCCTTGGTTTAAAATATTCAAATTGAATCCTTTGAAGTTTGTTGATCACGCATCACAAGATAAATTTTTTAAAAATAGATATTCTGGAGAAAATAACAATGGTAATCTTTTACCCAACACCTAATGTCTATCCCATGAGGGACTGTGTTTATTGTTTTTCCAGGATTCTCAATTTTTGTTTGCTCAAACAGCTTTATGATGTATGTAGTGTTATCTTCATTTTACATATAAAACAAGTGAGGCTTAGTCACATTAAGTCACTCCTCCAAGTCACCATTGGTTGACTGTAGAACCAGGAGGTAAACCAGCAGTCTGATTGTACTGCTCATACTCTTAACCAGAGTATCATAACTTCCTGAGAAGTTTAGAAATCTTGTCATTTTGTTTCAGGAATAGAAAGCAGACCTACTGGCTCTGTATCTTCCACCATGAGAAGTTTGTTTTTACCTTGAACTACTAGTGGGAGTTAGCATCTTGTAAGTCTCCAAATATCTCATCTGAAAGACTTGTTCTTTGTGCAGATTTGTAATTTTAGCACCATTTGTTTATTCCATACCAAAAGGCCTTGCACTGTGATGGTTCCTGCCTCCCCAGACTCCTGAGTCTTGAGTAATGTGTTTCCGCCAATTCTCAGGTAATGAAGGTTCAAAATTAATGGAAAGCTTTTATTTAAAAATCACTCAGAGGTTGCAGATTTTAAAAACAGAAGGTAACCATTTCCTTCTCTGAAATACTAGCATGGTCACTATCTTTACTCATCTTCTTCAGAGTTCTATGAGACAGATTTAACCAAAAAGCCACCTCTTATTTTGTTTTTGTTTTTTTTAAAAAATCATTGAAATATACCATGATGTGAAAACAGGAGACAGTCACTTGAGCAAATAAATTTGATGCCATTTCACTGTGTAAGAGGAAATACACTTTTCCATCACCCCATGATGAATCTAATGATAAAATCTAGATAGAGCCAGATCTATATTTTGTTAACATTTTTATTGCTACGTGCTCTCAATACAACAAACAGCATCAGTAGTGTACACTTTGATAAAAGGGAATTTTTAGCTTGGTAGAAAAGAAAGCCCAAAGGTCAGAATTATAATAATGAATATGTACATCTTTATGGAAACTGTTTGTGTGACCATCCTTATCTTCCCCCGTGGATGAGATGTATGCACACGCAAGTAAACTAGAGAGAATTTTATTCTATGGGCATTTTTAGGAAAAATAAAAAAAGACTTAAGGCTCAGGGATTGTTTTACTATCTGAAATTTGCCTAATTTGACCTTCAAAATTCTTGCACAAAGTAGCAGCAATTCTTTAGAGGTATAGAATCAATAGTTTAAGCTGTTAGTTTACAATGATTAAAATGCAAAAGTTCTTGCACATTCTGTGCTTTGAGAGTTTAATTTATCTACGTTTTAGTTTGCATAATATATTTTTACACAGTTCAGGTACTGACCTCAAAATCATTATGCTGATAACACTATCTCCTCTCATTTACATGTAATTCATGACGCATTTACCTCTTTCAAAAACTTTTAAAAATGTTTCTAATTCACAATTTCATTGAACAGCTAGCTGAGTCCATACAATTTAATGTTTCCTTGAAGGGAAACAAGTCATCAACTTAATATCAACTACTAAAAATGCAAGATGTTTGCATAACATCAAATTAGTTCAGTTTTAGCTTTTGAGTTGGCTATAGTAGTTTGCTTAAATGTCTCCTCTACGCACAGAACAAAGCATGCACCTCTAATTATGTCTCTCTAGTTTACCAAAACATGTAATTGATATTAGTGTAAATATTTAGTACATAAAAATACTATCAAGAAAAAAAATCAACTTTTAATAAATATCTTCGGTTCTGAATTCTATGTACAAGTACTTTACATCTACTCCCTGGAGAGAGCATTTCTGGCTTTACTGTGAGCAAGGTGACCACTGACATAAATTATTAGCACATTATTGCAGTCAGATGCATTGTGGTTGTGAACATTTGAACAGGAACCACATGGAAAATAAATATCTCAACCATTGACATATGCTTTCTTGAACCTGCCTTCAAAGCCCCAAAGCTCTACTATACTCAAATATCAATTCTAGACTGATAATACTTTTCTCAGCTACCAACATACAAATAAGTTATCCCAAAACTTTTTCCTTTGCGATTATTACAGTACCTTGAGTATAACTGTTTGTATCTGTCAACAATGCGAAAATTAAAAAAGAAACACACACACACACAAACAAAGGACACCTCAACGGTGCCTACTGAGGTCCCGAAAAGAGGGTTTCAATTTTATCTTGCACGAGTTCATTTACTATTCATTGATCCCTGTGACCGTAAGTGTATTAAGACACCAATCCTTTAAATTATAAGTATAGAAGGCAATAGGTAACCTGATATCTGTATATCTATAGCTTTTGTGATTTTTTTCTTTTTCTATAATTTACGTATCACATTGTTGATTCAACAAAACCCTTTATATTGTCAGTAGCTGTAATTCTAACTTTCTTTTGTAATACTCTGCTTTGAAAATTAACCTATAGAATGTCAAACAAGGCAATATTCAATGACAGGCACCTAGAACATCCAGAAATGTAATATAGTAAACAATCATTTGAGAACACATCTCTTAAAATAATACTGATTTTTGCAATATACAGTATTTACACAACAGCTGCAAATTTGCTCATACAATATTTCTAATATAGATAAATAGGAATACAAGTCTAAGAATTCTTTGTTCCATATCCAAAATTTCTTGTTAAAGTGTAAACCATTGGTATCTCTTTTTTATTTTTACTTTAACTTTTCTAAAACAAACAAAAAGTCAGCTGATATGCACAATTGGTTCCAGTCCCTTTTCTGCTTCAGAGAGCGACCAACACAAACTTAGCAACATATTTTTTTTCTTTAATAATCTTTGGTGCTTTCTTCCAATGATTTCTGGTAAATGAGTCAATGCAGAACAAAAGAGGATGAAAGCAACTAGAAAGTGAGCCAGCACTTTCTGTTCTTCCAATTACAGATAAAATGAGCTGACGATCTATAGAGATTTCCACTTTAAACAAGCATATGCACCATGGGGAGGAGAGGTTGTCCAGGTTTTCCTCTAGTTTCTAGCCTTTTTGGTTCACTTTCTCATCTTTCTAAGGTGGATGATCTTGTCGGACGTCTGTTGTCAATAATCTTTCCATCTTTCTGTGAGGTTCTTGCCTGAGAAGAAGCACCTATTGAATCACTGGCTGCAAAGAAGGAAGCAGCAGCCATTTGTGAAGCTGAACTGAGGTGGCCCCTCTTGGTGGGTGGGGAGGATGGTGTGGCTACCAGTCTCACAGTCTTACTTCCTGCTTGCTGAGCACTCCTCTGGGGTAAATTAGCACCATCAGGTTTACTGTTTGACCTGAAAGCAGCATATGCATTTTTACCTCCCACCGAAGAGATGCTACTCAAAGATGTCTTCTTTGCAGGGGTCTCTGAATGATAAGGAACCAAAGATGTAGGCATCACTAGAGATCTAGGGAGGTCACTAGGGTTAGAGACGACATCATCATGAGTTTCAGCAGCTTCTAGAAAGTATGGTGGTGGCAGGGTGCTACTGCGCTTGCTGCAGGACTCACAACATAACTTGTTATAACCTGGTATGGAGCAGTATCGTGCCAACACTTCCATTTGACAGAATATGGACTTGTCTCCCAGACATGGCTCATCTGCAAAAATAAAAAGAAAATAAACCAACACATGCATCTAAACATAAAATGAAAGGAGGAAAAATTTTTAATGAATGTAAAAACATTTAAGTGCAATCTGACACCAATGAGAGTGATCCACACAGGCTTTTGCATTAAAAATATGAACATTAGAATGAATTCACTAAAATAAATAGTTCTTTATCTACAAAGTCCTTGTGATGATTATTATTGTAATATTTCCACCAGAAGTCTTCAGACCACAGAGCGTATTTTTTTCTCCAAGTAGGAACATATATCTGTTTTTAGAATGGGCAAAGAGAATTTATTTAACGTTGTGGTTAAATTTTTAGGATGCAAAGGGGCATCTGTATTTTTATTTTATGGTATTTCTGACTTTCTCAGAGGGTACTCCCTACATTATGTTAAAATGTGAAATCAAAATAAATACTGAACACTTATAAAAACAAAACAAATCTTACAAAGGTATTCTCCAAAGAATAATCAAAATACCATCTTGATTTTAAAAAATTCTCCAGTTTGTGATTGAGACCATCCTGGCTAACACGGTGAAACCCTGTATGTACTAAAAATACAAAAAAAAATAGCCGGGCACAGTGGTGGGCACCTGTAGTCCTAGCTACTCGGGAGGCTGAGGCAGGAGAATGGCGTGAACACAGGAGGCGGAGTTTGCAGTGAGCTGAGATCATGCCACTGCACTCCAGCCTGGGCGACAGAGCGAGACTTCGTCTCAAAAAAAAAATTATCCAGTTTGAATAAAATAGTTTCGTGTTTATCATTGAATATTCTCAGATTATTTGTTATATGAATGCACAAATTTGGGTAAAGTATGCCAAATTTCTTATGAATAATTCATGGTTCTTACACTTAATTTTATTTAATTGACAGTACTTTATGTTTGAAGGATACTGAGTAACACTCATAAAATGTAATTTCATTGAATTGACAGCACTTGGTCTAAAAAATACTAAAGTAATACTCATAAAACACTTGATAACATCTAAAGTAACACTTCTAAAACATTTCATACTGCATGTGTACACATTTTTTTATTACTTTAAAATTTTATTGATTCCAGGTTACAATATTTGGATTTCAGATAATCCAAATATCTGATTGGATTTCAGATAATCCAAATCCAATCATAAAAAATGTTAACTTGTGCGTAGTTTTAGTCATCCTGGGTATACGTTATGAAATAAAGACATATCCTGTGCCTCTCTGATAACAGAACCAGTGCATAGAGTAGCATCCCTGCAGATGTGCAACACAGAAACACTGATCCATGTTCAAAGAATAAATGCAAAGAACTGTCGATTGTGGCATTTATGTAATAGAATCACTTAAAATTACAGTGTATTATTGGGTAATACTATATTGCTAAGAAAAAAACCTGCTACATAACTCCCCAAAAATTGAAAAATCCTTTTTCTAAAGTTTGAAACAAAAAAAAGAGAGTCAGTTGGCAAAGCCAATAGAGGACTAAAATTACCAACAATGAGCTGTAATACTATCTCCACTTCCCAAATTGTGAAATGACTCATACATGCTTGATATGTGCAGGTCTATTATATGGTATAATGTGGCTGAATATTCATATAAGCTAGGTCATCATCTAATTATGTTATACATGTCTGTGCATTATATTAATGGGTTTCACCTTAAATATTAATTTCTCTTCATGTGTGATTTACTTTTTTTTTTTAACTTATATCTCAAAATAAGAAAACGTCTTCTTTCTATATGTGTCAGACTATAGGTCTTAAGAGGAGAGGACCTTATTTGACCTTGAACTCTCTTTTTCCCCTAACTCCTTTCCCTCATCACCCCTCTTCGGAGGCCCCTCTTGGAAGTATGACCTATTTTCTCTGAGTTAGAGAACAAGTCCAACCAAAGGTCTCCCATTTCTAAGTGTGAGCACTTTGGCATTGCAGAGTCCTGTTCATAACCTGGGTTTCATTAGGGCCAGAATATACTTTTGTGTGGAGGAGGAAATGGGAGAGATATTCTGAGAAAAATGTGAGCAAAGGAATACATTAACCTTATGGTAATTTGCCTACTGATAAATGGGAAGAGCTTATAGGCAAAAAAAATGGTACAATCAAAATATGGAGTCACATAAAAAAACAATCAATTAAAAAAAAATTAAGGAAACGTTTCAGACTTCTCGTTCCACCCCCAAATCATTATAAGAGGTTCTGGAAAAGAGATTCACACATGGTCTCAAAAGGCCATTTGATCCTAATAGCAGTTTGAGATTCTGGTAGAAAGTATTACTTATTTTACTTGAAATATGGTAGACACATGTGACCATTTGGAACTCTTAGGATTGACCTTTGGGCTTCGATTTCAGAACAACAGAACAACTAAAGGGATATGAAATCACTAAAATAGTTAAGCTATCTTATTAGCTCCTTGGTTTTATATTCAAAACAATTTCTTCTGCCTAAAGAAGCAAAATCAAGAAAATTCTTGCTAACCATTGGGCACATCTGTAGAAATACACAGCTGTACCAGTTCCAAGATCGATAAAGCTTACTCACAGAATGGTAGCCTCTTAACAGGAATAACTACATAAGAATAAAATATTATGGTGACAGTGTATGTTAAAACTTCTGAGTAAAGTGTGTTCTTTTGGTTTTGATTTGTATTTTGAGCTTTTACATATATCAATACTTTCCAAAGTAAAATGATTAAATATGTAAGTCCTATGTCTCCCCCACATGGTCAGATATGTTCTTGCTATAACATATTTCAAATGAAATTTATAATGAAATAATGTATAAGGGTTAAAGACTTAAAGCCTGAAATTTCTTCAAAAAATAAAACATTTGACAAGATAGTGCTTTGCCAATTTTCTTGACAAAAAGCACCATTCAGCAGATGTCAATATTCAATCAATGTCTGTCTTATGGTGTTGGAGGCCAAGCACAAAGCAACTTCTTTAGTCCTGAGTCTTCTAATGTGTGAAAACAATGTCCACATTTGTCACTGGCATGGATTTAGCAGAACTGCATTTAAGAGAAAGGTTGTGGTGGAGGCGGATGGGTGGGCTAGGAAAACAAGGGAGGAGAAGAAAATATAAGGGAAGAGAGAATGCAGTAAACAGATGAGGGCAGTGAGAGAGAGACTTGGGGAGAGAAAATGAGACAGGAAGAGACAAAGACAGGTCAGTGGAGGGGCTAGGAAGAGAAAGATAGGAGGAGAAAGAGACAGACACAAGGAGTGAAAGATGGAGGAGTAGAGAAAAAGAGCTGTAAGTAGGAGAGGAAAAAGGTGGGTATGGTCTGAATGTTGAAACCTAATCCTCAAGGCGATGGTACTAACAGGGTGGGGCCTTTGGGAGGTGACTAGGCTATCGGGGTGAAGCACTTATGAATGGAATTCGTGCCCTTATAGAAGAGAATCAAGGGAGCTCCTTGGCCCTTTTCACCACATGCGGACGGAACAATAAGGCACCATCTAGGAAGCCCTCACTAGACACTAAATCTGCTGATGCCTTGATCATGGACATCTAGACTTAGAACTCTGAGCAATAATTTTTTTTAATAAATTACCCGGCCTCAGGTATTTTGTTATAGCAGCTAGAACAGACTAAGGCAATGGAGGAGATAAGAGACGGGGGGGGGGGGGGGGAGAGAGAGAGAGAGAGAGAGAGAGAGAGAGGTGGAAGAGAAGGAGAAACAGAGACAGACACAGGAAGTTGGACAGGAAGGGGAGGATAAAGTAAGAGAAAGGGAGAAGGTGGATGGACGGGAGGACACTGAGAAAGAGAAAATGGGAGAGAAAGAGAGACAAACATACGGAATAAGGAAAGAGGGGGAAGAGACAGTCAGGAAGAGGCAGAAGGAGAGAGATGATGAGAGGGAAAAAGAACGACAGAAAGTAAAGCCAGGGAGACTAGGACAGGGAGAGGGAAGGAGAGCAAGAAGAAAGAGTAAGGACTAGAAAAAGCATGTGTGACTGACACAGAAAGTGAGCCACATACAGGCAGCAGGTGACAGCTCATCAGAAACAGCAAGACAGACACCCAAAATAAGAGAGAGACAGAGGAGCACAAATGGAGACACAGATGAGCGAGTGCAGGATAGAGACAGATGTGGACAGAGAGCTATGGAAATGGAGGCAGAAGGAGACAGTGATAGAGACAGAAACGATCCAATACATTTTGCTTGTTTTATTTACTTAGTTTTTGAGATGGAGTCTCACTGTGTCACCCAGGCTGGAGCGCAGTGGCACGATCTCGGCTCCCTGCAACCTCTGTCTCCTGGGTTCAAGTGATTCTCCTGCCTCTGCCTCCCAAGTAGCTGAAATTACAGGCATGCTCCTCTACGCCCAGCTAATTTTTGTATTTTTAGTAGAGACAGTGTTTTACCATGTTGGTCAGGCTGGTCTTGAACTCCTGACCTCAGGTGATTCACCCACCTTATCCTCCCAAAGTGCTGGGATTACAGGCATGAGACACCGTACCCGGCCCCATTTTGCTGTTTTAAAATAGCAAATTGACTAAATAAAGACAATAAACCCTGCTTTTGCCATACAGCAAGTTGGTAGGTCAGGCAAACGCTTAATTTTATCCTATGTGCAACGTGTCTGTTTGAAGTTACTCTGTGGATAGACGGTTATTGGAAATGGTTTTAGAGTTGAGTGACATTACCCACACATCAAAATTGAATAATTTTAGTAAAATATTTCAAAACCGTTGCAAAATTATGCCTTTTAATAAAGATGTGAAGTTATAGTTAAATATAACAAGGAAAAATTAAGTAGTTCCTACGAGCAACACAAGTTGATAGACATTACATATACATAGCACAGCCCTCACCCCAACGTCACCAGCCAGAAATGGCAGGGCGATAGTGGTCATGATAATTAAAAAGTGTAGGACATTGCCTCAAATGCTGATCTTAAAGAACTGAATTGGACTAATATTTCACAGGTGTTTTCCTTTGGTTATTTATCAGTAAACGAATATAAATTCTATAACTTCTCTCAAAAGGAAATTCTGCTTTTCGAGGTTTAAAAACATCAGAGCAGTGAAGTCAATTGGTGTGACACCTACCATTACAAGGAGGCAGTTGACAGGCTCTGACTGACTCAGGCTTTTCACCATCACAGTGGTCCCCAGCCCTGCAGAGGACCTGCCTCACCTCCGTTCCTTCACCGCAGGTCACTGAACACTGCAGAGACAAAGGCTGTGGTTACAGACATTTATTCCACCAAGATCATGCACATACACACACACACACAGACACACAGATCTAGAGTTCGTTCTCTATTAAGTGATGCTGCACAGTGGTTTTGAAGATAGATACTACTGAGTTTATATTCTGACTCCATTATTTACTGGCCTGGGCACATTGTTTTTTCTATATAAGATTCACCTTCCTTACCTGGTGGAAAGCTGGGATAATGATACCCGCCTTATAAGATTGTTTTAGGACTAAATGAAGGCAAAGGAAACAATGTGCATAAAGCAGTAGCAAAATGCCTGGTACCTAGTAAGCATTCCCTACAAAAGAAGCCATGATTAATAACAATGTTAACATCTGCTGTAGTTTCTAAAAACAATGTTGATGATGTCTGTTCTCAGGGACCCAATCATGGTATTGAAAGTCCCCACTTCTTTCTTACAGATGGCAGAATTTACTGATAAGTTGCCTCGGATGGTTAATTCAACGTCCTTGGAACTACTATTATTCCATGTTCTTAAGTTCTTTTCTCTAATGAAAATCTTTACTGCTCCAAAACTAAGCTCAGAAACTTCCATGCAATGGCCCTAGGAAAGTGCTATGGAGGAGGGACTTCTACTGAGACTTTGATATGAGTTAGCATTACGGTCCTATGTGGGTGACCTGTACTTGTACTATGGTTTGAATGTCCCCTCCAAAACTCAGGTTGAAATTTAACCGCCACTGTAACAATGTTGAGAGGGACTTGCAAGAGGTGGGACCTCTCAGAGGTGATTTATGGGCATAGATTAATGCTATTATCTTGAGAATGGGTTAGTTATTGCAGGAATGGGCTCCTGACAGAAGGATCTTCTGTGTTTCTCTTGCATGCTTCCTTGCCATGTGATGCCTTCAGCTACAGGAAGACCCTCTTCAGATGCCAGTGCCATACCCTTGGACTTTGCAGCCTCCAGAACCATATGCCAAATAAACTTTTGTTCTTTATAAATTACCCGATCTGTGGTATTCTGTTAAAGCAGCAAGAAATAGATAAGACAACTTGCTTGTTTCTTCCTTTCTGGGCTTACTCTCCACTTCCTCATTAGTTTTCTGTCTGATTTTTGATGCCCTTTCCTCCTATAAACGATTCTCCTATGACCCCAAGATTTCTTATTTTGAGTCTTTAGAAATATCTAAGACAGGTGGTAATAGCTAACAGTGCAACATGGAGTCAACCAATTAACAAACAAACATCATCCGGACAGGTATGCTAAGCACTAGCTGAGTACTGAGGAAACCAGGCACACTATTTTTGAGAAATGTGTGTACTAGTGGCAAACACAGATTCAAGAATCAGAGTTATAATACTCTGTCATGAACAGCATGGTAAAGTTAAGTTGCACTGCCTTTCAGATGTAGAGGAGGAACTGCCAAGAAAGGTACCACCTGGAAGGTGGTCATTGGGACTACGGAGATGAGCTTTGGTGGAGAAGGAGAGATTATCAAGTCAGCTGAAAGGTAGCAGACTCAAACAAGCATGGTCTGTTTGGAACAGTGGGAAGTTTACTCGAACTGGGACAAAGAGTTGGAATGAAGAAAGAATAAAAGGAGTTAGTGCGGTGCCAAATGGTACTGGGCCCTGAATTCAGTATCAGGGGTTTGGAATTTATCCTGAAGGAACAGGGAAGTCAACAAAAATATTGGACAAAAGAACAGTCATCTATCAGACTTCTTCTCTATGTTACGAAACACATAAACATGGTTTGCCCCTACCAACTAAACGTAAGTGCAGGTGCTGTTTTAAAGCATTAATTTTTCCTAACAGCTCCAGGTAATCACAAAATATGCAGTAGTTTCTCAGTTCACACAAAGCCTAACTGATGTTTAAGCCAAATTAAAATATCTACACATGCTTACACACACACTTTACATATGCATGCTCAGAATTCACACACCTACCTCACTCCAGGGTCCTGTTTTCCACTGCGCTGGGCAGGGCACTCTGTTACAGGGCCGGCGGCTCTCGGGACGGTCACCCATGCAGTACTTGCTGTGCACAGAGCGGTTGGTGCCATCATGGAGTGGCTGAAGGCAGCGTACAGTACGAAGTTGATAGCCAGAACTTCCACAGGTTTTGGTGCAGTGTTCCCATTCTTCTGCTACCCAACTGTGGGTGCGGGGGTTTAACACTGAAATTATCACTGGTATGTATAGTGCACACATTCCCACCCGCAAAGCCTAGACTTTTCTGCTCTCTGAGTGACTTGCAAACTAGTGGGCACACTGCAGTTCAGGAAGTGGTTTCGGAAAGATGGATATCATGGATCACTTTTTAGTAATAGCAGGTTGAAACTTTTAATGCCCTGCTATTTTTTTGTTTTCTGCCTCTCAGTGACTCTGAAACCTTCTCCTTTCCTAAAAAGATGATCTAGAGAGGGTTTCTGAAACTCATCTTAAAGTTGCCCTATTAGATTCAGGCATGAAGGCAGTTTTCAAGGATAGCACCAACTCACTCTCAGTCATATTTCCTAACAGTGTTAAACATCTGACAGTGAATTTTTAAAACAGAATCTATCTAGTGCTTGCTAAGACACACTTACGATTTGCTTACATAACCTTCTGTTTTCACTATGGTTTCCTTCTCTCTTGATCATGTCTATTATACACAGTTAAAAGTCTGGTTCACATTCTACAGAGGGTAAACCTCATGTCTTCTTCTGGGTTGGAAGAAGGCACATTTTTATAAAATCTAGAGAGTTCACTGATGTTTACATATTTTAACTGATATGACGGTTTTATTTCTACAGTTGTTGCTATGAAGGCTACTTGACATATCTATATCATTTGGATAATGCAGTTCTTCTTATTAACCCTTACTGGGCCTGACAAGGGTGGTATGCATTGGGGCTGGGTAAAAACTGTTCACACAAATGCACCTGATAGCAGTATTTCCAGAGGCATTTTCCAAAATATTTACCAGGGGACATTCCCAGATTCTAGTGTCACTGTCCCAAGCACTTTCCAAATCAGCTGTGGATACGACGTTACACACGGTTCTCCAGTACACATGGTTACCAAGTCCCAAAGGGCTGTCACCATTGATTCCATCTGGTTATGCAATCTGTCTGTATGTAATTCAGGCTAAAATTAACTTTGCCTTTTCCAAAGTTACTTTCCCTCTGCATTTTTTTTTCTCTCCATATATAAGAGGCACCAAAATATAGCCATGCTAAAACCTTGGCAATCTTTGGTATTCACAGTTTAAGACTGCTTTAGCTTGTCAAACTGGCGGTAAAATGTATCACGACAACTGGACTGAGGAATTTTGCTCAATTTTGAAGACCTCAATGATGAGTCTCTTTTGAAGACCAATATACTTCACAGATATAGGTACTTCTGATTACCTCCATTCCCTCCTAAGATCTCAGAATGAAAGTAAATGACAAAAATGTTATAAATCTAGAAAGACAAAGAAATTTGAGAGGAAGTCACAACACCACAATTTAGGAAACTAGAAAACAGATGGACATATGGAAACTAACTCAGCAGATTAGGAAGAATAAAGTCCAATTCAGCAGTATAAGGTGATGAGCAAACTGACTTGCACTGTAGAACTTTAGAAACATTTAGGGATTAGAGGCCTTAGATACAGTGTGAGCTGTGAAAACAAGGGTGAAGCCAAGACCGAAAGCAGGAGAACTAATGAAAAGTCAGTGTGGAAGCAATTAGACCCCCTGATTCTTAACCATACAGGGTGATTTGCCCTCCTTCAATGCAGAAGACATGCGATTTATTATCCTCTGTAGAATGTGAACCAGACTTAGCTGGATACAATAGGCACGATCAAGAGAGAACGAAACCATAGTAAAAACAGAAGATTATGTAAAAATCCATCTGTGATGTGGTGAGATCGCTTTAGACACCTATACACATAACATTTCCAGAACAGCACTTAAACTGGCTTACAGTCCCTGGGAAGAGATTGATTCTGCTCTACGGAATCTATTTTATAAGAAAAGCCCTCAATATACAATTAATTGAGGGCCTTTTAATAAAATGGCTGAGTCACATCACCCTATAGTTGAGCCCACCAGCTACGAATGTAAGGCAAACTTCTAATCAGCATTCTAAACCCTGCATTTTTATACACGTATGAACATCCCAGGATTACCATATGGAAATCCTCTAACGTAAATGATGGAGGTGGAGTGGGTGTGGAGAAATGGAAGAAAAGAACTCAGAATAAATTATTTAGAAACAGGGAATGAATCCTTGATATTCCAGAAGAGATAAAAGAATATATTGCATCTGTGAAATAAAAATCAAATGCCTTGAAAAAGAAATACCTAGAGCTCTTGAATATTGATGATATGAGAGCAAAAATGAAAGGCTCAGCAAGTGCAACAATGAACAATAGGAGAGAAAATCCAAGCTACAAATGTCCCAGAAAGAAAGAACACTGAAGAACACAGGAGAATTAAAACAAATACGAGAAAATCTTCCAGAGATGAAAGATATCCATTTTATATTTTTAAAAGTTTGTGTCATTTGCCACAATATAGATGAAACTGGAGGAAGTTATGCTAAGTGAAATGAATCGGACACAGAAAGACAAATACCATGTGACCTTCACTTATTTTCTAGATTCCATATGTGGAATTTATAAAAGTGGAACTCATAGAAGTTGAGACTAGAATGGTGGTGATTAGGGGCTTGGGTGAGGGTGAATGGAGAGATGTTGGTCAAGGGGTACAAAGTTTCAGTTAGAAGAAATATGTTTTCGAGATCTACTGAACAGCATAATGTCTGTGGTCAATAATTATGAAATGGATATTTCAAAATTGCTAGGAGAGCAGATTTTAAATGTGTGTACCATGAAAAATGATAAGTATGTGATGTGATAGATTGGTTAATTAGCTGAATTTAATCATTCCACAATGTATGCATCCATCAAAACATTACACTGTACCCCATAAAAACATACATTTTTTATTTTTCAATCAAAAATCTCTACAAGTACACAGCACAATGATGAGTAAAAATGAGCACCAAGTCAATTTCATCACTGGGATTTCAGGACACTAGGAATAAAATGATGGTCCTACAAACTCTGAAAGACATAGAGACCAAAACAGGTCATAGAGAAAGAACTGAGAATCAGAATGGCAACCAACTTTTCAACAGCAACACTTGAGTGTAGATAATAATAGAACAATATTTTTGAGTCTTAGGGATGATATATAGTTTGGAATAACAGGAAATCCCACAGAAGAGAAAGGTAGTAGGAATTCCAAGGAGAATGATGAAAGGAAACCCTAGCATGAAAGCTGGTAAAAAGTCCAAGCTGGAGCTGGAACACAGAGAATTCTGTTCTCTAAGATGCTTCTGTTTCTATGGAGATTACAGTGACAGGATACTTGGATGTTTAGTATTTTGAGGGGATTGATACTGAGAAAGAGAGTTTGGGAATTAATTACAGAAAAGTAGTAGAAGATCAAATACATAAAATCAAAATATGCACTTATTCCGGAAGAAACATTACAAGAAAGAAACCATAATAATGTGCATGCTATGTGACTCAGGTATTAAGAGAGATACATGTTAATATAAACCCTGAATATTGCGATCAGTAAAAGGTACGTTAGGTCAGCAATGGGAGTAGCAGGGAAGGAGAAAGTGTGGCCTCTGGGTGTGCATTTGCAGAGTGGTCATAAAATAACACAATCTTCACATTTCACAGTGAAAATTCAATGTATAATGTCTAACCTACCTCCCAAAAAAGTCAAGGAGTAGAAGGAAAAACATTCGACTTAGACAGAAGGAAACAAGTAATTACCAAATATCAAAATAAATATAACAGTTGAAAGTGGTTGTTTTTGAGGAACAAGAATGTGGTGAAAGGCACAGAACTGCAGCTTTATATAATTCCTGTGAAGTGACTTGACTATTTAAACCATGTATATATAGAGCTTTGACCGAAAATAAAATCAAAACTAAAAAGAGCTAAAGGCAGTGAAGTCCTGATTTTGACCTACAGATACGATAGTTAAAATAAATGCTTACAGCGGATGTGTACACTCTTGAATATTGCACATTCGTCTAATAGGTTTCGGCTTTTTGTTGGCCTCACAGAAGCTGCGATGGACCATTTTATTATCACTTTTCCTACGGCATCCATATTTAGTGTACTGGAAACCTGGAAAAGGAAATAAATTTCTTTGGATTTAATCACTTATTCATGCTTAGTTACTTGATTATTCACTCACTCATTCATACATTTATTCATCCATTCACTAAATATGTATTGAGTGCATACAATTCGGCACTTCAATAGGTGCTGAAGGTCCCAAAGAACATTAAATAAACAAAAACTTTTACCTTTTCAGAGAATACATTTGATAAATATTGCAACTGCATGCTTGTTAAAGAACTAGACTCTAAATATACAGTCTAGTGTGAGAGATAGATATGAAAACCACTGTGACAGTATCTAGTAACATAGGCTTTTAGAAAACTATGTAAGTAACTTACAGTAGAGGGCACTAAAGGAACACAGAGGGAAGAGCTCTGTAACTTGGAGGAGGGGAGGGGAAAGCTTGGAGGATCAGTACTTTCCTTCAGCAGAATACTGAAGTTCAAATAGCATGGGGTAATGGAAATGAAGCAGAATTATTCTCCAAGCAAAGGAAATAACATATGAAAAACTGTGGTTTCTTCAGAAGGCTGAAGTATCATGTTGAAGAGGACAGGAGGTAGGGAAGGATCAGATCTTGAAAGCCTTCAGTGTCTTACAAGTTTTTGGACATTATCGTGAAGGTTATAGGGAGTTACTGAGGGTCTCTCAAACATCAACTTTTATATTTGTAATTATGTATATATATTTGAAAAAAATCAAACCTATCCAAAAGTTGTAAGAAAAAACAACAATTTTTTTTTTTTTTTTTGAGACGGAGTCTCGCTCTGTCGCCCAGGCTGGAGTGCAGTGGCCGGATCTCAGCTCACTGCAAGCTCCGCCTCGCGGGTTTACGCCATTCTCCTGCCTCAGCCTCCCGAGTAGCTGGGACTACAGGCGCCCGCCACCTCGCCCGGCTAGTTTTTTTGTATTTTTTAGTAGAGACAGGGTTTCACCGTGTTAGCCAGGATGGTCTCGATCTCCTGATCTCGTGATCCGCCCTCCTCGGCCTCCCAAAGTGCTGGGATTACAGGCGTGAGCCACCGCGCCCGGCCAAAACAACAAATATTTGTATATCTTGCATTAGATTGATCTTTTGTGACTATGTCACCACATTTGCTGTATTTCTTTATAAATGCGTATGTGTGTAAATATACATATAATTTTGCCGAACCATTTGAAAGTTGAGGATATCCTGATCCGTCACTCCTAAATATTTAAGCACAAATTTCAGAAGTACATTCTCTTATATAACTATAATATCATTCTTAAAATGAGGACATTTAACATAGACATAATGCTATTATCTAACATACAGACCTATTCCAAAATGTTCAATTGTCCCTATCATGCTATTTATGGCAATCCTTTTCCAGTCAAGGATCATGTGTTGCATTTAACTGTTATGTCTGTAGCCTCCATCAATCAGAAATAATTACTGAACTTGTTTTTCTCTTATGACATTTACTATTTTTGAAATTTAAAAACCATTTGTTTTATCAAATGTCCCACAATTTGGGTCTGTTTAATTGTGTTCTAATGATGAGATTCAAGCGATTCACTTTTAGAAAGAATGCTGCATAAAGCGATGTGGTGTCTTCAGGGCAACATATTAGAAGACTGAAGGATTTTAATCTGGGAAATAATATAATGTTACCATTCATTCATGCATTCATTCAAGAAAAATTACCCTGTAAATTAAGGCAGAGAAGAACATCAATATTAGTTGACTAGTTAAAAGGCTATTGCAATAATCGTCCCTCCCAAAGTGGTGATTGGAGTCTGGTGAAGAAGGAATAGATGTGGGAGATATGAAGAAGGTATATCTAACAAATAATGTGACCAAGTAAATGTTGAGAGTACAGCAGAAGGGAGGGTCAAAATTAAATGGGCATCTTGTAATGGATAAAGAGATGTCATTTAAAATAATTAACTATTGTATGCCTCCCTCAAGAAAACACTTTAGAAATATAGCCTTGAACTTAAAATTATAAAATAAATAATTTACACAAGCACTGCCTAATACAAATTTTGTTCTCAACTATTTGCTGACATTTTTGTAACAGCCTCTTGCCTTCTCCTGCCCATGGGGGATAATTGGTAATGGAGCACTTGTTTAGAACTAGAGGAATGGATGATGGGAGAAATGGAGAAACATTAAGTCCAGCTTAATGGACTCTGGAAAGGGAACGGAGGTAGCACAGTGCAGTGAGTGAGAGCATGTGTTCAGAAGCCAGGTTATCTGGGTTTGAATCCTATGGGCTCTGGGAAATTATCTTGTGTGTCCTTCAGTTTTGCTACCACTTTAACAGAGATAACCATAGTACCAACTGCATAGGGCCATTGTGAGTATTCATGCATTGATATATAAAGCATTTAGAATAGCATCTGGTTTCAAATACATAGCATAGTCAGTTACACAGTCATGCAACCAATAGCCCTTTTATTATTAACTCTGGTAGAAATGCAGAGAGATATAGAAAGTAAAAGTAGGGAAGAAGAAAGGTGAGGAGCAGAGTACAATGAATTTGGGAGAGTTTTGGAGTTTGGGAAGAATAAAGTGATTAAGAGGACCCCTACAGTAAATGCAAGACAAAGGACCTGAGAGAAAAGGGCAAGAAGATTTTACAGTCTGTCACTGTTATGAAAGGAATCCTGTTATTTGATGATTCTTTCAGTAAAAATGTTTTGTATTGATGTTTTGATGGTTATGTTTGGTGTTTCTCAGATTGTGGCCTCGATTAGAGACAGCCATAAAGGTAGAAGCAAGATTGGTTTTTATATGCATTACATTTTGATAAAATAAATGTGTTCAATTGTTACCTCCACCACAGGGTTTGGAACACTGAGACCAGCTCTTCAAAGCCCACTCAAAAGTATCGAATTCTTCCTGGATGACATTGTTGCTGTTGATCATAGGTACTGAGTCTTCATGGATGATGTACTTATATGTCAGGCTAGAGCGGGTATCGTTTTCTTGAGGTATAATCTAACATACACATGAAATCAATATGTAAATCACGTGAGGGTTTTACATTTTGAGTGTCAAATTACAAATATTTCAGAATATTGCTCTTATTAAAACTGACAACTTTCAAATAGTTTCAAAAATTATAATGTTTTATTTCTGTCAACTACAGTGCACATATGCCCTGTTTAAGAAGAAGATGAAATATCTATAACACTTTTAACATAAAAGTATTAAAAAAATACATACACTGAAGGGTAAGAGTTTGTATTATAAACATAATAACTTTATAAGAGTCACTGTAGGTTTCCTTAAATTAAACCATCTCCTTTTTAAAGGATTTTAAATTTTAAATGTAACGAATTAAAATTAAAATTAAAGGATTACAATTTTAAAATTTAAAATTTAAATTTAAAATTTAAAATTTAAAAATTTTAATGCATTTTAAAATTGTCTTCAAAGAAAATTGTTTTGTTACGTTTTGTTCTGATGATAAAGATAGTAATGTTCCCTCCAGAAAATATATACATTATGGAAAAATATAAAGAAAATGAAAAATCATAATTCTACCGAACTAGAGAAAACCAGTCACTTTCACTACTGTGATAGTCCCTCAAGACATTTGCATTGTGTTTGTGTGTGTGTGTGTGTGTGTGTGTGTGTGTGTACAGACATATACACTTTTCTGGCCTTGTTTATTTCATGCACATTTCTCAAGATAGTAAATATTATTTGAAAACATGCTTTTGGAGTGTGGAATGATGGTCATTGGAGACTCAGAGGGGTCAGGGGAAATGGAAGGGGATTGAATGATGGGAACTTGCTTGGTGGGTATAATGTACATTGCTCCAGTGATGGATGCACTGAAGGCCCTGACTTCACCACAATGCAATATATCGATGTAGCTAAATTGCACTTGTACAAAAAAAGTTAAAAAAAAGAAAATATACTTTTAAATGTCAGCATAGTCTGTAATCCTAAAAGTGTTATGTATTATTGTTAATAGTGTGTGGTAACTCTTGAATATTTGTATTGATTAGAAATTTTCCCAACTTTCTGGGGATTTCTGGCTTTTCTTAGTAGACTAAAGGGAACAAACACTTTAGAGTCCTAGTTCTTCTGATAGACTGGTGAATGGTCCTCCAGAACAGTTAGAACAGTTGTTACTTTAATAATAAGAGTGTATGAAAGTGGCCATTTGACACTACATGTTACATAATTTTCATCTTCATTAATTGGATGGGAAAAATATCATGATTTTAGTTGTTATTTATTTGATAACTAATAAAGTTTAATTTTCCTAAATTATTACCCACTTATATTTTGAATACTGTACACTGCATGACTGTCCTGGTTTTTATTGGAACTGTACACATATTTTTTCTCTCCTAAATAATCTGTGCACTAAAGATACAAATTCCTTTTTGTAATAAGAGTTGCAAATATTTTCTCAGTTTGTCTCTTGCCTTTTAAATTTGTTCAGGGCAAATTTGTCTTTTAAAAAATTAACTGATTTTCATGTAGCTTTCATAGGATTTTACTAATTATGCAAAGGGAGAAAAGTGCAATTCATTGGTATTCCAAACTACATTTTTACAACTACATTTTGTTTGAGAAATGAGGTGATACTAAAACCAGTGGGGGTTGAGGATCTGGTTATCTGACTTTTATTCTCTTTTTTCTGTCTTTGTGTTTAAAGCAGCATTAAAAAATCAAGCACCATTCGAACAACCCTTACACTCTAGCCAGATATCTAATTCTCTTTGCCCCAGACAGCCTAGCCACCATGTGACAGAACTCAGAATGGAAAAGCAATGTCATAATGACAGAACATTGCTTGTCCACACCCTCGTCTCCTAGCTACAAATCTCCCTGTTGTACCTTTAGCCCACACCACTTGCTATGGTCGGATTATAATCAGTGGGCAGGTCTTGAAGCATCTATCATGATGGTTAAGCATCAGGTTTCTAAAGCCAGATACTCATGTTGTTAGAAAATAATACAATGTAATTATATTAGTGCGAAACAGAGCTTCTGGCCTCTAATCACTCATATTTAACATAATCTAAATAAAACTTTAATATATATTTTATTATGGAACAGAATGAGAGCCTAGAATAGACCCACATAAATGTGTACAATTAATTTTTGACATAATTGAAAAGGCATTTTAATAGAGAAAGAACAGTCTTTTAACAAATAGTGCTAAAATAACTAGACATTGTGGTGGGTTAAGAAATATGTTTAAGATTAGGTAAAAAAGGACCGAGAATTCCGTCTTGGTTTCACTGTCCCATGTTCTGTCTCACTTGAGTCACTTGCTGTAGTGGAAGTCAGGGTCATATTGTGAGGATGTATACGCATCCTATGGAGAGGCTTAGGTGGCAAGGAATCATGGACTGCTACCCGCCACATGGAAAAGCTGGGTAACAGTCATCTGAGGCCTTTAAGCAACCATGTGACTAAGCTTGGAAGCAGAGTAACCCTCAGTCAAGCTCTGAGATGACTCTAGCCACAGTTGACAGCAGACTCATCCGATGCTCTGTGCCAGAACTAGTCAATTAAGTGGTGTCCAGATACATGCTGCACAGAAACTGTAAGTATGTTTGTGTTTAGCCATTAAGTTTGAGGGTAATTTGTTTTATAACAATAGACAACTAATATAGACATCCATATGCAAAAATAAGGACCTAATACTTCATACAAAATTAACCCAAAGTGATTCATATACCTAAATGTAAAACGTGTAACTCTAAGACAGTTACCAAAAAAATGTAGGAGAAAATGTTTTGATGCTGGATTAGACACAAAAAAATTTCATAACACCAAAATCTTGATCCACAAAACAAAACATTAATAAATTGGACTTCGGTAAAGCTAAAATATTTTTGCTCCATGAAAGAAACTGCTAAAAGAACGAAAAGACAACATATGGACTGGAAGAAAACATTTGCAAATCATGTATTTCACAGAGGACTTGAATATACACAGAGCTCTCGCAACTCAACAAAAAGAAAATATAACAACTTTAACAATGGGCAAAAGCTTCGAACAGATATTTCAAAAGGGAACCACTTTTCAGAGGAAAAAAGACTAAAAATTGAGTGGAGCAATTTGACTTTAGTATAATATTTTATAGGAAATCCAATAAATAAAAATTCTGTATAAAACAGAAACTAACAATACATTTCAAATCAAGTAGCTGTCTTCTGCTTTCACCCATGAGGGAGTAATGGAGTTGTCTTCCTGGTATTAAAAGCTGTACAACTGGGCAAAATATTTGCAGAAACTTTTTTTCTTTTTGGCAATGGATAACATGACAAAGGACACCAATCCTTGTAAGAAGAGAAACAAGCCGGGTCTTATTCCTGAAAAGGGCCAGGTTCTGGACCCTGACACAGGGAGGAGGAGCCCAAGCCCAGTCCAGCCGTCTGACTGAGCAGAGGAAATAGATTAGAGTTTGGAACCTTCAGAGCAGGGCACTAAAGAAGAGGGGCCTGCTTAGAGAGATCACCTAAAAATCTCCATGGGTCCATGACTGAGGGTTGGTCTGTGTATGGTCAAGACACCAGGCAGTCCACGGTGAGGGGGGTGCTGGGAGAGGGACAGAGATTCAAAAACCAGGCAGGGCTGAGCCTGGCACCAAGAAAGTCCGCACCATGGGAAGAAGGACAACACTGAAAGAGACTAGCTGCAAGGAAGAATAAAACCAGGCCTTAAAGGATCAGGATGATCTGACAATAACTTAACTGCCTGCCAGAACAAAACCAGACACCTTACAATTTATCTTCCAAAATGTCAAGTGTACAAGAAAAAAAGAAGCAGGAAATGTGATTCATAAAACAAAAATAGACAACGTGAAGACCCAGAACTTAAAGTGTAACTTAGATGTAATGAGTGAACATTATGAAAAATTCAGCCGAAAAATGGATATTACAACAAAAAGTACCAAATGGAAATTCTAGAAAAGAAAAGTACACTATCTGATATGAAAAATTTACTGGATAGGCTCAAGGACAGACTGGAGATCACATAAGAGAAACAGTGACTTAGAGCTCAAAAGGAATAATCCAATCTGAAAAATGTATTTTAAAAAATATTATAAAAGGATGAACAGAGCCTGAGACTTGTGGAACAATTTCAACAGATTCAAATGAGTCCTAGGAGTAAAGAAGAGGAAGATGGGGTGGGGGTGAGGGTTTGGGAAAAACAATTAAGGAGAAGACATCATGGGAAATTTACCCAAATTTTGTCAAAAACATCAACCTACAAAGCCAAGATTCTCACTGAACCCCAAGCGTAAGACATACAAAGAACACCGTAAACTGTCACAGTCAAACTGCTAAACCAACAAGACAAAACAAAAAGATGAAGAGGAAAATCTTAAAAGGCAGCAAGAGAAAACTAACATATTACACACAGTGCAGCGATATAAATGAGGCTTCTCTTCATAAATGATGGATTCTAGAAGGCAAATGTTGTATAAATGAGTAAAAGAGGGCTCCTGTATATTGGCCCCTAGGTTATTTCTTCACAGCAGGCTCAGGCTGAGATCTGTTAGCTCAAAAGCCCTCTGCTGCCAAACACAAACTTTCATACATCCAGTTGTTTTTAATGCTGCCCAAATGAGGGAGTTTTAGCCATTTGGGGACTGCCTGCTTTGCACAGCTATAGGAAACTGCATCCAACGTCTGCTAGATATGAATAAGACCTTCCGGCTATAAGGACCTCACGCTGCTGCCTCCCTTGGAGCCCTCTGACCCACAGACACTCTGCTGTGCTGCTGAATGACACCACCTAGGCACATACACCACCTCAGATTCCCCTATTCCTCAGAAGTTCCCTTGCCCTTCTGTCCTCTGGGTGGTGGCCCCACTTGCAAACCGGCTGAGGCCGCGCTCAAAGTGTGTGTGTGCTACTGCCACCTTGTGGCCATATCTTTTTCTTTGCTCAGCCCCCAAACCCTTGGAACTCGCTAGAAGATCATAAAAACACAGTGCTGAAAGAAGGGAAAAAAGGAAACAAAAAAAACAAAAAACTAGCAGCCTCAGATTCTGTATCTAGTAAAGATAGCCTTCAAAAATGAGGGTGAAAATAAATATATTTTCAGATCATTGAAAGCTGAGAGAATTACTTGCCGATACACCCACACGACAAGAAATGCTAAAGGAAGATCTTTATACTGAAGGTAAATGATACTAGATGGAACGTTAGATTTACAAACTAGAATGAAAAGCATACGAAATGGTAAATATGTGGGTAAATACAAAAATCTACTTTTAGTGTTGTCTTTAAAAGATAACTGATTAAGTCAAAAATCAGAATGCTGCATTATTCAGTTTATAATATATATACACAATAAATTACATGAAAAATATTGCACAAAGAATGGGGGGAAGATAAATGGAATTATTTTAAAAGGCAACTCATTTTTCAATGTTCAAAGTACATTTAATGTTCAAGTTAAAAGTGTTTTCAGATAGATTAATTATAAAATAAGCTGAACCAACTATACCATGAGCCCGTAATGCCACATACCAAAACAATAACAGGATCATGTAAAGGTCCATCGGTGTGAAGACTTTCAACGTCATCTTCAATGTTATAATCCCACTCCACACCAAGATCTATGAAGGTCCGCGACTTGGCTTCCTCCCCTTTGCCATTTAAAATATAATGTCCTGTAGCCTGGTTCTTAATAGCTAAAGGAAGAAAAATGAGTAACCAGTATACATTTTATTTTATCATATTAAGTGCTGAAGATTCACAGCACATATATCCTTTCTACAAATCAATGACCATATTTCTTTATTAGTAGCAAGCAATCAAAATGGGTGTTAGTTCTGATATTATTCCCATTGTCTTGATTAGGCATTCAAAACTCTCACGAAGCATTCCTAACTAGTCAAAAATATGGCAAGACGGTTAAATAGGCAAAAATAATGTTTGCAAATATTCCTATTTGAAAACATCGTCAAAGAGGTTAATAGTTTCTAAATCATTTATCCTATATATTTCCTTACAAAACTGGGAATATTTTGAAAACGACAGCTACTTTTTCAATAATTAATAGAAACAATTTATGCTAGGATAGCATATAACATAATGGTTTATTTATTGCATTTTTTAAAAAGTTGGTCAAAATATTTATAGTCATCCAACATAGTTGAAGTAATTTTTCAGGCCAACAATTTAGTTCTCATGATTGTAAAATTTCAGAGCCATATCACCTACTCATATAGTTAGGAAAAGCTGCTTACTGCTAATGGAATTCTTAACGTAGTATACATTTATTACATATTATAAAATGAAATAAAATGCTGGCTTAATGAGTAAAAAATAATGACTAGAATTTTAAATTTTAGATTTATCAGAATATAATGTTATATTAGAAAGCAAAATTTCATGTTACTACCATTATTGAAAATGTGTAGAAAACATGAGTAATTTTAATTAAATGTATCTATTCCTCTCAGGCTTTAAACTGGTCTATTTTTTCCAAGGACATTAATATGAATTCTAGGATGAAAAACAAGGAATTTTAAATACTGGAGAAAGAACGATAGCTGACTTCTAGACTATTATTACATTTAGTAGTGAACATAATTTAAATATGTTTAAAAATTCTATGAAACACCATAAAACAATTCATTTTTTAAAGTCACAACTGAAATAAAATGATTTGCTGTAAATTCTCATGGAGTTGATATGTGATGTCTTAGTTTCGGAAATTATCTTAGTGTTCTTATAGGCCAAGGAATAGGAAAGTTATGTTTACACTTGTCTATACAATTTAAATTTATACCTCTTTAAAGTGACATTTCCATGTAATCTTCTCACAAAAGAAAAAAAAATCTCCTTGTGGAAATTATAATCAGCTCTCTGTGGCAAATGGATCTGCATGTGCCAGTCAAAAACCTGACACATGTCAGATATTAGAATAATTTAAGATTAGATTACTAAAATTCACCTGTGGTTGCTTTTCAAAGAATGTAAAATACAATAAAAATAAGACAATATACAGTATTGGATCAATCAAAATATCAGAACTTATTTGTCAACATAAGTATGATGAATTTTTCTGATATTCCTTAATTTAGTTGATTTTATTAACATATTTATTTTCTTATCCCCTATTACAGAGCAAAAAGTGTATAAGAAATATAAGCTTGTCAAATGATTTTTTCCCTCATATAATTAGGAACCAACCCCAGTTTCCATAAAAAATTAAAGCTCTTTTTGTTTTTATTTTTTATTTTAAAGTAAGCATAGTTAGGAGAAATGACCAAAAAAACCTACATAACATTCAATTAATGCATTTATGTATTATTTTGATTCTTACATATGTGTATGCACATATATGTACATATACATATGTACATATACACATATCTATATTTATGATTTCTTTGACATTTCAATGTTTCAGTGCATGTTGAAGCAGAGCCAGCAGACAGAAACACTTACCAAGAATATGAGGAGAAGCCTCGTCTTCTTGGATTAACACATGTCTAGCCCCAGGGGGTATATCAAACATCTTAAGGTACCCTTTGCATGTGTAGTAAATATTGTAGGAAGCAAAGAAGAAAACAAAAGCAATAACCATGGTTAGTTGAGCACTACATTCTTACTGCTTCTGCATGCAGAAGAGGGCATCCATAAATTTAAAGAAGCAGTTTCAGAAATTAACTTCAAAGCATTGGTAGCTTTTGTGACATCCAACATGAAATTAGAGGAAACTTTTTTTTTTTTATTAAAGAGGGAAAAAAGTTAATCTTGTTACCAATGTATTAGTCACTTATCTTGTATTGACCTTCAAATGATGTCAACAACAATTCAGGCAAATACTATACTTTCCTGTGTCCCTCTGTGTGATTCTAGTTTTCTAAACCATCCTTTTCAAGTGGAGTCAACTTTTAATGAAAGTTCACTTAAGTGGTGAACTTTTTGGGATATGTTATCTGCCTACATGTTATTTTAAAAGTCTAAGAGGGAAGTATAGATAGCTAAACTTCTAATTATTAAAATATTTTCATATTTAAAGCCTTCTTTATTATAAAGGAGTTACAACAGAAAAATCAGTGCTTTCATTTTTCTTGTGATCAGCATTAATTTTAAAGCTTTAGACAAGTTTTATGATGGGACTATTTTAACCAAATTGACAACGTGGATTTTAAACCACTTAGTTGGAAAATGTGTGCAAATTATGTTACGCATTGCCTTTATATGCACCCTAACCTCAAAACCTCCTAAGCCAGAAATAAGAAAATCAATATGCTTAATTGGTTGCTTTGGGTTTTACAATCATATACCATTCCTATTACTGGAAACGTCATATATCACATACTATGTTGATATTATCACATGTCCTAAAAATTATCTTACAGTCATTTAGAATTAATATTATGCCCATAAATCATAAATATTATGACCTGACAATAGTCGGGTCAATTAGAACAGATGTTATACATCTCATTATCATATAAATAAATGAATATAAGATGATTATGTAACCTACACTTTCAATACATTATGAAACATCCAGTACATATTCTACGGAGAGTATTAACAGAAATGCAGTTATCAATCCACAATTATTGATGAAATAAGAAAAAAAAGTGTTTTTGCCATTTGTATATGTACAATAATATATACTATGAATAGATTTACCTAACTTTTTCACAATATTTATTAGTGTCCTAACTAAATAAAGTGGTCCTTTTGGGATCAGGGTGTTGAGCACTTTAGCCTGGGGTATAGTCTAACACATGAAATGTACCATGTTTGTCTGAGTACACAGTGGCTAGAAGGAACATGCTTAAGGTGCCAAGTAGAGCAAAACAGCTTGATGCCATTTATGGATGCCCATCTTTCTGCAGTTTGCTACAACTTACCCAGTACGTTTTTAGCTTCTCTTGTTTCAGCAAGAGAAATATTACGAGCTCCTTTGGGTAAAGTGAAAGCGCCTCTTGTCTTCCCTTAAATAGAATGTCTTTAATTAGTGGTGGGTTCATGTTTATCAAAGTCTTGTTGTTTCATTGACTATCTCATAAGTCATATATTTTGTTAGGCAAGATATAAAATATGTTCTGTAAGTTTATGTGTTGAAGTCACAATGCATTTGTAATAGACAATGCCAATAAACTGTTAATAGTCAATGAAAGTAAGACTAAGCATGAAAGTAAGGCTAAGTAGATGATTTGAAGTTGAATACTTGCAGATTTCATTTTCCAGCAACTTCAATTCTTTATGGCATCTCTTGCTTAAATGTTTTCCTGTTGGAAAAGGTTAATTAGTCTATTAAATCACTATGATGACAATATTAGTGCAAAGATATGGATGTTAGATTATCTTTGAACGGTTTGAATTGGTATGACAGATGAAAATTTTCTAATGTTCTTTTGGCCTTGATTTGCAAGTTTAGCATAATGTTTGAGCTATCTGAAAAACAGTACCAATACCTTATATTATACATAATATAGAATGAATGAACATGGAAAAACCTTTTCTTTACATTAATTCACTGTGGAAATAAAACAAAATGAATTATTTTACATCCAAAAGAAAAGAATAAAATGTAACTCGAATAAAGAAAGCACAGTACATTATTTCACAGCAAGATGAAGAAAATTACATTTGACTCCACTGAAACATAATACATGTATGTAATTATATTTCTCTTTGCTTTACTAAAATAATGCAATCAATCAGAAACAGCAATATTTGCTTTTTAACAATTTTCAAAGTACAAAACAAAGTAATTTATCACACAGGAATAGCAAAGACATCAGTAACAAGAAAAACATTAGAATATAGTCTCCTAGTAATTGAGTTAGGTAGCTGGGGTATAATGGGAGTAAAAAAAAGAAACTAAGAGAATTATTTCATTTGGATGAAGACTTTTTTATAAAAGGAAAAATCACCCTGATGACAATATACTTAATGTAAACCGTATTTCTTTGTTTTTGTTTTACTTTCATGATTTTATAAGATACCAGCAGCTCTTTGGAAGACATGAAAATCTTCTTAAGCAAACACCACATCAAATTTATCTTTAAGTGCTGAAATCCCAGAAACATTTGCCCAATAAATCCTTATTGAAGAACTGAATATCTGATACGAACTCAAGAAATTATTCAGTAATAAATATTGGTATACAAATCTTTTATGAAAATTCCAATGAATATTATTAAACTATGGATAATATTGCCTATTATTTGATGTATGATGACAGCTTTTTGTTCTGCCTTTGAACCTTCAGTGTATGTCTAAGTCCAAGTTATTGACTATGTAACAAGCATAAACATTTACAGAGATGAGCAATTACATCTCAGGTTAGTTTTTGGTTGTACCTCAATTTTGTTTAAAGTAAATTTTTAAAAATTATGTGAAATACAGATCCAAGATTCCTAGATTTATAAACAGGATAAAACTGTTCACTTTTTAAATAAGTATAACTAATGTGATACTTTAAAAGTTGTATCTAAAGTTTTGTAATTTTTAAACTCCTGATCAATAATTTATGTGCAACAGGAATTCAAAATAAACATCAATTCTAATAATTCAATCTGCATTTTATTAAAAATGCAAAATAAAACACATATTTTGGCTAGTTAGTATAACCGATACTGATTTTATTTGTTTCTTTTCTAAATTTAGTATGTATTTTTTTCATCATTGACACTAGGGAGTATGAATTCATTCAAAGTGGTTTTTTTTTTTTTTTTTTTTTTTTAAGTTCCTTAAAAGGTAATCTGAATAACAATAAATCAGCAGCTAAATTTTGGTTATGTTTATAGAGAAAATGCTGCATTTCTGAAAGAAGAAGCCTCAAAAAGTATAAATCACAGAGAAGCATAGTAAATTCATGAGAGACCTCATCTTACCAAGCTTCCTGGGAGTTCTGGTAAATGTCCCCTTCACGGTTCGACAGTGGGAATTATCTCCTCCACAGACACCACACTTATCCTCAACCTTATTAGAACCAATTTCTTTATCACAGCCCACTTTCTGGAGAGAGAAGATGTCAAATGTGGCTAATTTTAATGTGCCCAGTAGTGGTCAACATCCCAGAGAATGATGAACCCTTCATGGCCCACAGTCAGTCAATTTACAGCGAACTGCCAGTGTAGTCATGATTTTTAATACCTCAGTTTTTTTTTTTAATAGTGGAAAATCAAATGACTTGTACCCTAAGTAATAAAGAATATATTTCCTCTAGTCCAATGAAATATTTACACCATTTTAAATTGTCATAGTCATCAAACACACATATAATGAGCACAGATGTAGCTGATGCTGAGGAGACAAAAAAACAGTAAGTGCTTTTCCCTTGCTGCTCTCACATTTATGATGATGGATAATATAGTGAGTTGTATATTAGTGTAATCTTTAAAAGATGGTTAGGATGTGAGATAAAACTTCACAAGAGTGGTGAAGACTTTCACAGGGGCCAAAGAAGCACAGAATGGAAAAGCGTTTCAGGAGAGCAGACGAGTTACAACAAAGCCAGAGAGGTTGTATGTTCATGGAAAGTGGGTTCAGAGGTCAATATCTAAACCCATATTTAAACCAATGGAAGGTTAGTGTTTCATGATAAGGAAAGAACAGTGAAAAATCTGCATGGAACAGACTGCAGAAGACTTGAATACCAGGAAGAATTTACATTTTCCCATGAAACGGGGAAATACTGAAGGTTTTCTGAACCAAGTCATGTTCTTAATATAAATCATTGTAGAATAATGATACACAATACACTACTGCACTCAAAAGTATGGGATGAAAGGTGGCAGGGAAAATAAAGACAACACATACATTTAATGTACTAAGTACTGTGGCAGGTAAAAGCTGAACAAGACATACTATACTTTCAGGAAAATGTAAGCTAAATTACTTTAGACTCATTAATACAACACTTCAGTTTTGCTGAAGTATATAGGAAATATACATTAGGAGCAGTGTTTCAGTTAATAAGATAATTTCATATCAATTTAACTATGAACACAAGAAATAAAATGCATTTTTAACATGAGATTAAATGGAGCAAAAAAAACCACATTTGCTTCTCAACAACTTTTGTTCTAATGTGAAATTTAGCATTTAAAGTTAGTATTGATTAGAAGGTGAGAAAGAAATGTCTTATTATCTTTACAACAAAAGATTAAATACACTTAGCACTGATTATTTTTAAAAAGACCTTGTATTTTAACAGTAGATGGCTACTGAAATACCCGAAGCAAATGCATTATTACCAATTTGTATTCCCAACCTAGAGGCCTCAGAGTTACTTAGAAAAGGCATTTGGCTGGAAATTAGGAAAATTATTTAAACCTTGATTCTGCCAGTGACCAAAGTTTGATCTGAGAAAGTATAATGTCTCCCAAATTTATTTTAGCTACTGAACTATTCATAGACACTTATTGTAATGTGATTTCAAAGATAAAATAGTTTAAAAAATTAAAAATGTGCAGATGAATGATAGTAAACCTAGATACTGTAGAAAGCCTTTGGGGAAGCAATTTGAACTTACCACACACTCTCCTCGCACACATATGCTATATGGATCTTTGTAAGAACAGCGCGTTCCATCATGCACCAGTTGTTTCATGTAAGCAACATCTCCAGTCTCCTTGGACTGACAGTAAAGATGGCATCTTTTCTTGGCTGCATAGGATGGAGGATAAAATTAACTATTTACATAAAATGGAATGTTTGAACAGCATAGTTTGTTTTATTTTTAAATATAAGGTTTCAATGTGATTTCCTAAAAACAAAAGGAATACTGTATAAACAAATAAAATGAGGAGTAAGGAGAAAAGTATGTACATCTGACATATTTGTTTTCGCTAAGGTGACCATATAATTTATCATCTAAACTAGAAAAGGGGCTCTAGTAATAGCAGGAACAACAGGTATAAACCGGGACTGCCCCGGGCAACCCTAGATTTCACCATAGCTCTTACATAAATTTTAATTTGAAACCAGTTTAGTTTTTGTAATATTAGAGCACTGAAAGAATGTCTGATTTGCCTCAATTACCTACCACAGTTTTTGTCTCTTACAGGATGCAACTCACTTCACCAAAATAGATAAAAAGCATGCATTTCTTCTTAATGCGTTGCAACTTCGAATTCTTATGTGTATTCTTCTTTCCTTTAAGATGGATTTGAACTGAACCCAGTGGTGTATGTAATCACATGACTATTTCTTTTCATTCACTCAAATAAGAAGTATGGCAAAAAGTTGCCACTTGGACATATTTAACCAAAAATTCAGAAGTAAGAAGTGAAACATTAAAAGAAAATTTCCAAATGTATTTTTTAAACTAGTCGATAGTACAAAAGTAAAAGGTTATAAGGTATCTTTTGTTATTAAATAATGATCTTTCTCTTGGTCTTGACTCAATTGTCAAAGAACTAGATTTTTCTCTAGTCGTTCAGAAAGGAAAGATCACAAAATTCCAGAAGTATTTCCTAGTAGAGGGATTTTGGTTGAATCAGGAATTCCAACATCTCTCCCAGGCATTCCTTTCCACTGGTCTTTCACCAGTGATGGTGATCGTGCTGCTTGCCAGGAACTATTGCACAATTCTTACCTCTTTACAGAAAGGGTACTTTAGCCTTATTCTTAGAAACCGAGGAGAACTTACTCCTATAAGCATCAAGTTTCCTAAGTTACCAAGTAGGGATCAAGAGTCCATGGGACTGGTGCTGGCAAAGCTTAAACTGTTAGTAACCATCTACACAGCAGGGAGAAGAGCAGGAGGCTACTCACGGTCAGGATGTTCATATGGCAACCAGTGGTGTTTGGTATTCTGGTATTCAAAGTGGGAGTTTCGCTGCTGACACTGCTGTGCTCTGAAGTCCTCAAAGTGTTTTTGGCATTCTTCTGTGTTACAAAGCTGGTACTCAAAATTAACACCAGGACAATCCTGACCACCATTGATGGGCCTAAAGAAAAGACAATACTTAAAAAGGCCTTTTGGCTTCTGTCTAGCAATTGAAGCTTGCAGACACAGTGCTTGAGGGCATAAAGCCAGAGTTTCTGGGCTGCCAGCACAAAGTGAATGAACTCATACTTCCTAATTTCAGTCCCTTTCCAAAAGCACCCTTCTCTCCCTGCTGGGTGGAAAAGTAAAACAAAACACAAAGCTCAACATAAATCAGCTTTTCAAATCATGTATTTTAAATGCATGGCAAAAGTGTATAAGAAAAAAAAAAGCATGTCTATTGAATCAATACAATGATATTTTTGCACTATGTATAAAACACATAGATGCAGCTCAAAGAAACTTTGGTCATTGCTTCATGACTCGCTTTCCTCATATGTAAAATGCAAATAATACTGTATCTTCCTTCGAGGAAAATTGTGAAGATTAAATGAGTTGACACTATTTAAAGCACTCCTAACAAACCCTGGCACATAATGAACTTTAGCTGATCTTTTAATTTTTATTGTCCTTGTTACTTCTAATACTACCATCATCTCTTCCTGTGAAGGCAGGTATGTGGCATCAGACAGTCTTACGAAAGACACGCTCAGAGCCATCCTGCTGCCAGAAACAGAGAGAAAAAGCTGCTCACATATTAAACCCTAGACAAGGAAGAATCCTCTAAATGTGATAATTCAGTTGTTTTTTTCTTCATAAAGATGGCTGAGCACACAATAGGGATTCAATAATTGTCGTCTGAGTGAATGAATGGATAACTTTCCCCCAACAGTCACCTGGCCTTCTATCACAATCTTTCTTTTGCCCTCCTCTGAAGCAATCACGTTCCACTCCCTGAAGAGAGTGAGTCTGTATGCTTGGTACTGCTCTTTCCTGGACACTCCCTTGCTTCTGGCAGTTGATCTCGCAGTGCCCATGCCCATGCCCTTAGGGCACAGTGACCTACTTTTTCCTTGTTCAGCTTCTTAATATTCCTGAACAGCAACTTCTTTACAAATATTCAATCTCCATTTGATCTTCTTATCTTCATCACTGACTGCTTGTCACAGGACTGATGAATGGAGATGTATCGAAAACACAGACTGGTTTATGAACCGTGAACAATTTCTTTTCCTGCCCTGTGTTTTACGTGCACTTTATAAAACAGAATACTAATAACATAATATTGAAGTATTTTCTGGTTTCTCCAAAAATAATAAGAATTACAAGGATATACTCACATGGGATTATTGCACTGGCGTGTTCTGAAACGAACACCAGTTCCACATGTCCGAGAACAGGAGCCGAATTTAGTCCATGACCCCCAATTGCCATCTTGTTTTTGCTGATTAGCATTCTTCCACATGCAATGACCCTTATAGCACCACTTAGGAAAATGACAAAGGGTAATTATTAAAATCATGCGCACACTAAAGCTGAAGTTGTTACACAAGAACCATCTAGTTAAAGGGCTTTGACTAGATGCTCTTTTTTCTTCCAGGTGGAGATGCATTTAAAATTATCCAAAAGCAATTGTATCATTAATATACCCTATCAAAGGGTAATTTAGACTTGTATTTTTCAAGTATAAAATTAAAATGGAAAAACAACATTCACTCAGACTAAATTTTTAAATAATACATTCACCAGTGAGCATCAAACATTATAATCAATAAGAACTCTTTGAGCACCCAGCTTGCACAGTTGGTAATATTTTACCCTGCATCTGTCACTACCTATCTCATAGCAGAATATTTTGAGGGCTATATGATCTTTTTAAAAGTGATAACATAAAATATGTCTTGACTTAGATAATAATATAACATGTCCAAAACCTATGCAGCTTTCAAAGCACTTTTATTTAACTTTTAAATTTTTTCATTCACAATGATTCTGAGAGATAGATGGGTCATATATATAATCATCACCAATTAGATGAGGAAAATTGAGGCCCAGAAAGGTTCATCAGTAGTAGCTGAAGGCCATCTGACCAAGAAGTAATTAAGTGGGGCTACCAGAACTCTAATACTATAGAGGCACCTAGCTTAGAGTGCCCTGCATACAGCAGGTGCTCAAGAGATGTTAGTCATTTTCCTCTCCAACATTTTGACTTACTTTTTCATACTACATACAATAAAAACATTTGTTAAAACTCAACTTTTATAAATTTCAATATAACACCAATATATTTAAGAAAGTTGGATGTTAAAAAGTTAATTATATAATTTTTATAAAGCAAAAATGAATCAACTCGTTATGCTCTTGTTTCTAGTCAGAAGTTTATGATATTGAATTTTCCCAAAGCAAAACATTGTATATAATGTGCTTTGCATAGTGCCTAATATAGTACAAATACTTAAAAAGACAGGTTTTATTATTAATAAGCATATAATCCTTGTCACAAGTACAGTTTATACACATTTGAAATTGAGCTTTGAAAGAACTAAACGCCATATAAATCTTCTGTACCAGGTTTTAGTCCTGCCTACAATTTCTTATTTCTAAACTAGTCAAAGGTCTTCAACTTGAGTTCTTAACATGCCTTTGTTTTGGGATCTTTGCCCTTATGAGTAGCGTAGCTTGGCACTAAGCCAATTTCTGAGCATTCAATCCTGACTACACAATTTGAGATTTAAAACCTCTGGGCATCCTTCCCTAAGGAACAAGGCCAAATCTTCTGTATAAGTTCACATGACTTTATTTCTGGGCAACTTTCACAAGGAATGGGATGCCAGCAGGTCAATCAGATCCCACTACCAGGGGGGCAGATGGTCTGCTGAGTTGCTTCTTCCTAGTCTGACAATAGTGGGCTGAATTGTAGTCCCAAAGATATCAAGTCTTAATCCCTGGAACCGGTAAATGTTAGCTTATTTGGAAAAAGGGTCTTTGCAAATGTGATCAACTTAAACATTTAAAAATGTATCCATGGGGTCCTAAATGCCATTACATGTATCCTTATAAGAGAGGGGTAGAGGGAGACTTGACCCACAAAATGAGGAAAAGGCAATGTGGCCACAGAAGCAGAAACTGGAGTGGTGTAGCTACAAAGCAAGAAATGTGGGGTGGCCACCAGACACTGGAAGAAGCAAAGAAAAGATTCTCAACTAGAGCCTCTCGAGGGAGAATGGCCCTGCCCACACATTGATTTCAGTTCATTGAAATTGATTTTTGACTTCTGGCCTCTAGAACTGTGAGGGAATAAATATCCATTGTTTCAAGCCACCAAGTTTGTGATAATTTGTTACCTTAGCCACAGGGATCTAGTATACTCTTTTAGTACATTACTATAATAAAACCTTGCATACTATGATTTTCACATAAAAATGACAGTGCAGCTGTATTCACCACTTTCCAGACCTTTAAAGATGATAATTATGCAACATGTTACATATTATATTTATTGTGTAAATAGATATACTCACTTTTCCAGCAGCACATTCAGTCCCATCAAGTGGAGGTCCCTTTTTAGTCTTACAAAAGTAGGGATTATCAGGATGGCTACACCATAGCTGTTTACATGGGTCAAAGGTTCGGAACTGGAAGATAGGTAATCAAATTCTCAGTGAACTCTCAGCTAGCATGACATGCACCAAAAATATATTCTATACAGTTTCTTCTGTCCTGTTTCTTGGATGTGTTTATTTCAAGTTAATAGCCAAAGTTGTGACATGTTAAAAAAAAAAAAACAAACTGCATAAGATTTTCAGGTAGAAAACACTTTTATTCTTCTTTTCTAAAATAACAATGATAAACAATGATTTGTCTGAGATTATCTGGTTGACTTTCAATGTTTTTTCTTGATGTTTCTATGTTTTGTTTTTCAAATAGACAATGTGGAAATTTTCTAAAGACTTAGTAATTATCATGAATATTGCAAATTTGAAAATATAATGGTTTGGCAGCTCTCAAGCTATCAAAATGTCTTTTCTTTATTTCTGTAGGTATGAGATAGATTATTGAATATAAATAATAAAAGGGCTGGGCGCAGTGGCTCATGCCTGTAATCCCAGCACTTTGGGAAGCTGAGATAGATGGATCACCTGAGGTCAGGAGTTTGAGACCAGCCTGGTCAACATGGTGAAACCCCGTCTCTACTAAAAATACAAAAAAATTGGCCAGGCATGTTGGTGCATGCCTATAATCCCCTGTATTTGGGAGGCTGGGGCAGAAGAATCGCTGGAACCCACGAGGTAGAGGTTGCAGTGAGCCAAGATTGCGCCACTGTACCCTCTAGCCTGAGTGACAGAACAAGACACCATCTCAAAATTATAATAATAATAATAATGATAATAATTAATACTTATAAATAGTTGACCAAAAGAAGAAAAAAATTGTCAAAGTTTCTGTGTAAGATAAAGTATTCCAGGTGCAACAAAATATCATAATACATTCATACGGTTTATGAAATATTTTCCATATATTTGATTCTCATACCAATCCATAGCTGAGAAATATGGGTTACAGGTTAGGGCTATAGTTATGGTTACAAGTAAGACAGTAACAGCACGAGACTAGAGTCTTGGTTTTCATACTCTTCAGAATGGTTTTTATTTTCCTAACACCCCACATTATAATGTCCAAATGTTTGTATAAGCAAACATGTATATTTGTGTGTGCTCTTTGCTTGTTTGCTCTTTTTCTCTCTAAATGTAAACATCTTACCAATCATTATCTAGATGTTTAAAAATATCAAACAACAGCTTATCCACATATCTATTGCCTATACTGCTAATTACCTAATACACCTTTATGTGCATAGAAATTTTTTTATTAGTACAAATTTTCAGATGTGGGTTTTTTGTTCTAATCCTTATTACCGAAGGTGGAAATTCTACTTTTCCATGACATTAAGTCAAAGCTTTAGAAAATTCTCCCATCTAAAACATTAATGCAAGTAATTAGGAGCTCACAGTGTATACTTTATAGACAGACCAAATGGTTGTATATAGAGGGCTTCAAACAGCAGATCAATTTCTTTCTAGCCCCATGAAATACTTATGTTCCTTGCTCTAACATACAAAGCTTGCTCCAACATAGAAAAAGTCTTTCTTTCTTTCTTTCTTTCCTTTTTTTTTTTTTAATGAACTACTAAAGACCAATATGGAAATTTAATGAAACATAACTCTAATGTGAATAGTTACAGGGAAGACTGGTTTTAATGGATTCCACTGAACATATATATGTGCCTTTCTTGTGTTAAGCACTTTAATTATATTATCAAATTTAATCCTCACACCAATCTTATCAGATAAATACTATCATTCTTCACATATTACACATGAGGAAAGTAGGCCAGAGAGATTAAATATAGTGCCCAAGGTTATACATTTAAAAAGCATCAGCTGGGTACAGTGGCTCACGCCTGTAATCCCAGCACTTTGGGAGGCCGAGGTGGGTGGATCACAAAGTCAGGAGTTTGAGATCAGCCTGGCCAATATAGTAAAACCCGTCTCTACTAAAAATACAAAAAAGTTAGCTGGGAGTGGTGGAGCACGCCTGTAATCCCAGCTACTCGGGAGGCTGAGGCAGGAGAATTGCTTGAACTCGGGAGGCGGAGGTTGCAGTGAGCCGAGATCGTGCCACTGCACTCCAGCCTGGGTGACAGAGCAAGAGTCTGTCTCAAAAAAAAAAAAAAAAAAAAAAAAGAAAGTATCAGATCCAGGACCTGACCCAAGGTCCTGACCTCCATGCTATGCCATATGATTCTTTTATTAGACTATACCAGCACAATCCTTCCCTATGGTCACACATACATGGAATTCTGCCATCAAGCTAAAGAAAAGCAATAAATCTAAGGCTTAACAGTCATCTTCTCTGAAAGTCACAAAAACCAGGGGGTGAAAAGAACGTGAAGATTCGAGCCTGGCAGCCTTGGTTTCAAAGTCCAGTTCCCCTGTTTACCAGTTGTGTGCCTTAAGCAAGTTGCTTAATCTCTAAGTCTTGGTTTTATCTTCTATAAAATAAAAGTACATCAGCTCTCTTCTAGTCTGTCATGAGAATTAAATAAGACAATACATTTAAAGCATGTAGCTGTAGCACATAGCAACACAATGAACACAAAATAATTGCTAGATATTATTATACTTGCACCAGTGAGTCTGCAAATCTCACCAAGCAGGAGCTACACAAACAGATTTCGAGATGCAACATCTGCATCAACTGGGAGCAACATACCGCAGTGCACATTTTATAGCCAACACCAAAGTCAAAACGACATTGCTCATCCATAGAGTAATTGATTCCAGGAAGTTCTGGGAGTTTAGGCCAATCATGATCAAAAGGGTCATCAAGGAGACAGTCATAGGAACTGTAGGAAGAAAAACATTGCATGTAGTTAAATGTTCATTAAAAAAAATCAGGTCCTGATTAAAAAAAAAAGTAGTCTTTGCTTATATACTTTAGAATTTCATCACAGATCATACAGCAATTTTGCAAAAACATATATTTAAGGTTTTGGTTTCGGTTCCATTTAGAAAAAGACTCTTTACCTGTATTCATGCCAGGAAAGTAAACCAAGCATGACTTAGGAGTTTAGTAGAGCCACGATTATTTGAGTCACTAATTAAACCACCACATGGTGTGGTAGGACACATCCTGACACCTATACTGTAGAGCACAGCTGGTACCATATGCAGGAACCACATGACCGTCCTCCCTGCAACCTCAAGTTTGACCATTATTCAAAGATTCTATAACAACTTACTAAAGGAAAATTACATTACAGTTAAAAATTTACTTATATTGTAGACTTATGGCTTCAAGTATTATGACTCCATGATAAAATTGTTGTGCCGAATCTTCTAAGTCATAAGAAAATGTTTATTATCAATAATAGTTTTCATTTACTAGGAATTTTGCTATGATCAAGTCCTAAGAGTCAGTTTTATGTCTGTAGGCTATAAAATAAATACTCTCATGACACGCAGCAGGGGACATACTGGATATATCTTTTCAATTCTTGACCACTGCATCGGGACCAGTGGTAACGATGGAATGCGGCTTGTACCAAGGGAGCCATGACACTTCCCATAGCAGTCTCATCACCACACCTGTTGCCTTGTCCATCGTGCTCCATTCCCAACCTAGAACACAAAAAGACCTCAGTGGTAAGAATCAGGGGCTACTGCCTTCACTTAATTTTGGTTTTGAAAATAAGCCCTGGGAAATAATGTATTTTTAAGTCAGCGTGGCTTTCTTGAAGAAGTCACAGAAACAGAAATTGACAGCAACCTGACAGAAATGCCTTTCTTATTCTATAGCTCTGAAAACCACAGGAGTGCCTCTGCAAGCCAGTCACTCATTTAGTTTCAGTGCATGACCTCTTCTCTGTTTGCAGTTCTTCACACTTGGCAAAAGACAAGAATTGCATGCTGGCATGCATTCTGCCCAAAGAGGAAACAATACTGGGAGAAGCAGGAAAGAAAAGATCATTTTTTGGCTTTATAGCTGTCAGCAGTGACTTACACATGGCCTGTTTCATGGGCTACTACAAAAGCAGATGAAAAACCATCCTCATGATTCAGGGTACAACTTCTCACTGGATGACACATGCCGGTGACTGGAGCATATCCTGTAGAGAATAACAATTACTTTTATTTTCATTTTATGAGAAGACTCATTAAGAATTACAACTGGACCTTTGCCTAGGGGAAAAAAACTAAAAGCCTTTCAGGAAACATGGGCAGCTTTATTTCCCTACTAGCATTGTGTCACATTCTCTTGGGAAAGCCACAGGTAACGGTCTCTAAAAAGATTCACTGTGTCTGCATTTTCTCCTTTCCTAAGGGAAGGAATGGCCCGGGGTTACCATTCTCTTCTGCCCACCAGCTAAGCCCTGTCTTTCTGTTTTAGTAAATGGTCCTTCATATCGTGGTACTGATGAAGGAAGCCAGAAATTCCATCAATGTTGAAAAGAAAATCATCAGTCTGCTTCTTCCAAAGTCCACATCAGAATTTATTAGATAAATGTAAGCTGACTTTGGAAGAAAGCTCTTTGGCAGCAGTCATTTCTCATGGCATCTCTTTTTTCATTCCAAACAGTTAGTGGAAATCACACTGCATTTTACAGCATCCCCTCCATGCCCCAAATGCACAATCACTATTTTAAAAGCAAGTATAATTTATGATGGTATTTAAGTGGCTTTTAGCATTGAGAACTCCACAGAAGTCACTGGAAGCATCAGAAAGAAAATGTATGCTTGGCCGGAGTGTGGTGGAAAGTGGTGGTGGAGAGCTGAACATTTGAACAGACTGCCTGATTTAGGATTGCTTTTTAAAAGTCATGACCTTAAGTGTTTCTTCTACATATTGATGGCAATACCTTGCATTCCAGCAGGTCCAAAGTCTTGCCTCGTTAAAAAAATTGCATGGTCATGGTGTTCAGAGTGGTTGAGATCAGATCTTTGTTGCTGGGACGCCCAGCGACACACATTCTCCAAGCTTCTGGATGGGTTTCCCCTTTCTATGAGGCTGATGGACTAAGAGAAAACAATATGTTAAAGCCACACATGACAATTTCCCAAAGGCTTTGTTTGATAATTTTCTCTGAAGTTGAATTTGAGATTAAAGTATTTAAACAATGATTCAATAATATTTAGGGCTTATTTTGATATTCACTGTGATTTATTAATTCTAAATGCCCATGAGGGGTATTTTAATAATAATTTTACCTGTGTGAAAGTCAAATAATGCCATTTATGAGAATGGTTTTGTTACGTTTGAGAGAGAATCTCACAATTTTACCTGTGGGAAAGTCAAGTGATACCATTTATGAGAATGGTTTTATTTTGTCTGAGACAGAATCTCACTCTCTCACCCAGGCTGAGGTGCAGTGGCATGATCTGAACTCACTGCAACCTCTGCCTCTCGGGTTTAAGCAATTCTCGTGCCTTAGCCTCCTAAGTAGCTGGGATTACAGGCGCCCACCATCATCCCTGCTATTCTTTTGTGTGTGTGTGTATGTGTGTGTGTGTGTATTTTTAGTAGAGATGGGGTTTCACCATGCTGGTCAGGCTGGTCTGAAACTCCTAACCTCAAATGATTTGCCTGCCTTGGCCTCCCAAAGTACAGGAATGTTTGATACTGCGATTTGCTATTGTGAGGCAACTTAATATTAACCATTTAGGTAATAATTTTAGTAGTCTAAATAATTCCTGGTTCAGCTTAGATTTGAGTTTCATAGAGGTAAGAACAAAAATATTGAGAAAGATTCTGGCATGTTTTTCCAGAGACGTGAATGTATAAAATATTAATTAAGATTTTTGTTTATTTTTTATGATCCAGAATTAATCAACATTTGGGGAGAATATGAATTCTTCCATGAGTTGGCAAGGCTGGTGAAATCTTAGTCTATGGAGAACCATCAAATTACATTAACTTTACACTAAAAAACAAAAAGAAAAACTCCCATTTTTTTAAACTTTACGCTACTGAAGAGGGGTGGACTCTTCCAGTTCTGATATAAGAAAAGAAGTTCGTTGAATGTTGCTACCATCACATTAGGGTCAGGAGTTAAAAGTTCAGGAGGAAAAGGGCCCAACCTTCAAGAACCCACTAGCCACACTTCTCAGAGTAGTTCTGATGAAATGAAATTTGAACTTGGAACCAAAAGTCAGTCCCTATTTGACTGACAGGCTGAATTTTGTTACAGTTCAGCAAATGTTATTACCAGTGTTTACATTCTTAATAAAATCAGCTGCCTTTTTAAATATACTGATCACATGCTTTTCCAAACAAATGCTTTAACCACCAATTGGAGGCTGTTATTTCCAGCTGGGGTTAACTCATATTCCTTGTTGGCAATATAAAGTAGGTCAGGCTTATGTGATAAAGGTCGATGACACTCTATCATTATAAAATGATACGTGGATGTTAACTATTTAATGAAATGCAAACACATGGATTTTTCCTATTTCCTAAATGTACAACTTCATTAGTATTTCATAATCAGGAGGATTAATTATGAGAGAGAGATGTGTAATTTTAAAAATCAAGGAAGTTGTTAAGCTAGTTGTTTCCCGTATGTTTCCTCCTTAAAGGAGCTAAAATCAATTATATTACATGAAATGCCTACTATGTGCATTTTTATCCAACTTTTGCTTTTGAAAAAATTAAAGTTCTTTTAAATGAAAAGCATTCACTGTGCACCTCACTCTTCTTAAGTGGAAAGATATATGTATATAAAACATTGTTTTTAGTGAATCAAACACTAAAGAAAAAAGATCTTTGTCTTTTTTCTTCAATGTACATTCCAAGCACCTAGAAAATATCTGCCACTTAGTAGGCATTCAATATAATTGCTTCTAATGAATAAATGAAACACACACTCGATGATAACATTAGGCTAAGGAAATTCTCTCTCCTCATAACAGTATCCATTCTTTCCATTCATAAGTCACACCTAAAGTCAGGGTAATTGCCTACATCTTTAGACAGAAATAAATAAGCAAATGGAAGCCGCACAAAAATCATTCATCATCTGCTCAAATTTGGAAGTCTCCACTCACGTGGCAGTTTCTTCTCCTCAATTTCAAGCAACTAGGGGTTTATGTGGAATATATCTACGCCTTAAGTTAGATGTAGCTTGAACAATTTAGTCTTCTATTTGCTAACCTAGTCCCTAATGTTTACAATTCATTTTTTAAGACATTTTACCTTTGCATATCCCAGCATTATCATGCGCACCAGGACCACATTTATATGCACTCCGAGGGACTCATCATGGTAAATTTCATTCACCTAGAAACAAAAAAAGATAATTGCTAAAAGAAAGGAAACACTGAAGATTTCATGAGATGTACATATAAGCTGTGTAATCTCCACAAATAGGTAAGTAAATTGCTATTTTTAAATTGAGTTTAATAGCTGAACCCTGAAATGTAGTCATTTACTTTTGGCTTTGGAACAATCTTTGGATATGTAAATTGCTAATTCTGTAAACTCCACAGTAATATGAACGTACAGGATATGCTCAAAAGGGTCTTGTTATACTAGTGTGGTGTTAGAAGGAGTCTACGTGTGATGTAATCCAAATATAACATTAGCCAAAAGCAACCACAGGAAGGTGACTTTGGCAAATCATTTGCTAGCCTGTGAGTTGCCCGCAACCACAGTAAAGGAAAACAGCAAGCATTTGCCTACTGGGGTGCCTCTGTGACAACTAGGGGTGCTACGTCTGGTTGAGAGATCCAATGGCTATGGGGTCTGTGTGCAGGAGCTGTGGTAGTGTATCTGAGAGCCAGCTAGCAAGTGGGGCAGCTGAGGCAACGACTGCTTGAAAGTGCTACAAGATAGAAATCCTCCAATATTTAAGTTACTAAGGAGACTCTACTAGTACCTATCAGATGAATGTCAGCCCTGGATGCAACTCTGAGTCACTGCTTTTTGTTTAATTTTGAAAAATTAGGCTGAAATTTCTTTTCTTTTTTTTTTTTTTCTGAGATGGAGTCTTGCTCTGTTGCCCAGGCTGGAGTGCCGTGGTGCGATCTCAGCTCACTGAAATTTCTAAAAGTGACTCGGTATACTGTAAAATCATAGATGTTGGAATAAGTGCAATCTCAGAGGTCGCAGTCCAACTCTGTTTTATATAGATGAGGAAAATAAAGCCTGTAGAAATTAACTGACATGCAAAACACACAGTGAGCTATTGGCAGATATGAATCTGAAGTGAACTGTAACTGTATCTTCTCATTAAGCTAGTGCAAAATTAGTGCAAATAAAAAATACTTAGCAACATGGCAAATGTTAGCAGGAAGGAGAAAGGTGGAGTTATCAGGCTAGAATGCAAAGTTCTTGGCTGTTTCCAAAAACAACGACTTGACACTTGTTAAAAAGACTAAAAGAGGGATGAAAAACTAACTGCAACTCAGCTTCAGATCCGGGAGATTTGAACAGTAGGCACAGAAATCTGAAACCTGCACAGAAAAGATAGGCATAATCTCATAGAGAGTGGCTTTAAAAATAAATATAACTCAAGAATGACTGAAGAATGCTCTAAAACAAGAAACTCACAAATCATAGTATTTTGATTTGCCACACAGACCAGGAAGATTCAACTGAATTGTTTCAAGAATCCAATGTGACTGCACAGAAAACCTTAAAAAAATCAGGGTCTTGAATGTAGACTGAAAGCACACTTATTGAATTTGTAGAAGTCACAAACAAGAAAAGAACAGCAAAGGTGGAAGTAAAAAATCTGGCTAAGCTAGAATATGCTAGAGATAACAAAGTATAACTTAAAAAGAAAAGATGTAAAGTTCTTTTAAGTGGAAAAATGCATGCATATATACACACATACATTTATACATATATACACATGCATGTGCACACACACACATACTCACATACATAGAATGGTAAGACTCAATTTAATACCTGCACAAGATAAGCCAAGCTGTGGAAAAAAATCTGCAATACACACTTGGATTGTGTAAGTGTGCAGGCAGATAGCTCATGCCCAAGTTGTCCCACTCTAGGCTACAGAAAACCTGAAGTATTGAGTGCATTTTTGTGGGCTGTCTTATGACAGAGGTGCTTGACAAAACATGAATATATCATGAGAAGAGCTAACAGCAAGGAGGTCAGAAAATGTGTCTTATAAAGAAGAGTTGGGGAGACATAATGGTTAAAAGCCTGAATGCCCCACATTAATAGTCTCAGATAAATCCTGGTTCAACCCCTCACTGCTTGTGAGACCTTTATTATTCTGAGTCTCAATAAAGTGGACATAATAAAAATAATATCTCATAGGGTTAGGGTGAGAATTAACTCATGCAAACAAATTGCTCAAAAATTTTATGAGTGAGAGGGAGGAAGGGGTTTTTAAGGATATTAGAATATGAGAAGTGGAAAAGAAAAACATAGAAGAATTAATAGCCTTCATATGGAAGGCTATTTTCTATATCTATAGAAAATAAAACTTAAAACCATTCACATTATTAAAGGGGTGAATTTCAGCTTAATATAAAGAAAAAGTGAATGTTAGACCAAAGCTGTTGTTTCTTATGTGCTTTTTAGTCATGGGCTGATTCTCTTATCTTACGCCACACTTCATGCTGCCTAATTGAAAAGTGAATCAACTCTTCCACCCCTCCTCTTCTGGATTCATTATCTGATAACATATTCCTAACTTTATAGTTGCAATAAAAGTTAAAAGTCAACAGCCAGGCCTGTCACCAACACATTCATTCAGAGACTCATGTCTATCCCAAGAGGCTTCTTGTAAGGCAGCTGTTTCAAATTAGAAACATGGCTTTGCACACCACGTTATACCATGTACTTAGTTTAACGAAGTTGAAAGGTAAAATGCACTTGATGTTAAAATAAGGTTGAACAATGTTAGTAAATAAACAAAACTAGATAATAAAACAAAACTAAAGAAAAGGAGACAGAAAGAGTGAATTAATTTCTGGAGAAGGAGAAGTAAGAAAGGGTAGGAGGCACTTAAGCCAATGCACATAACAGTGACAGCTACACTGTAACATATGTAATACATCAATGCTATAGGAAGCTCCTACATCAGAAAGTCTTAGAATAATAAAATGAAGGAAAGACGGGAATAATGACAAATAGCTTGTCATATTTGAGTTAGTATAAAATGTACATATGGTCATCCTAAATTAGTAAATTCATTTGTACTTAGTGAATTATAAATTAACAGTGTCAAGAAAGTACAATGGACAAAATTATTAATCTCAATAGCAAATATGATATTATAAAATGAATAAAAGAGTATTTTTAAAATTCAGATTTACCATTCACCAAAATAAAAGTATTACTTAACAAAAGTCACTATTATGCCAGGCTAACTGGAAAACAGGGTGACCCAGTAGAAACCAAAATCAGTCTAAGAATGTTCTGAGTCAGCATGCATTTTGAGATTCACAAAATATGCATAAATTATCACAGGTAGAAATAATCAAATACAAGGGAATCATATTTTTACATAGCACAAAGTATTCTTTCAATGTGGCAAATAACCAGCTGTCTATACTGTACAAAGCACTGTATCTTATTATTTTGATTTTCAAGGTTTAAAAAAGTTCCTCCATATTATTCACTTCTAAAATATATTTAATAATTTGACTGCTTTTCATCTTGCCAGGCCCTATCGATTCCTGAGATGTACTGTTTTTATATTCTGAAATACATGGAGTATGACAAGAGTTGGAGAAATAATATAGCACCATATTATTAGATATTCAAAACCCTGGGTTCTGTTCCCAGCTTGGCCATGAATAAACTGAGTGATCTTTGGTTGGTCATTTAACCTGAGTCTTGCTTTTCTTGTTGACAAACTCTAATTTTACCTGCTTTGTCTGTTTCACAGTGTTGTTGCTCAAAACAAGCAAGATGCCATATAACTACACTCAGCAAAATACAAAGTACTTGAGCACCTATCCCCCATCCATGCACAAAGTTTAAAAAAAATTGTGAGTGTATTTTCATAATCTACCTGAAAAGCTCAAGAAAAACAATTGCCCTAATCATAGTTTTTACTGAAAGGGACCTCAAGATTCTTCTATTTGAAATTTGTTAAATCTCAATCTCATTGAAATATCTAGTTTAAATTATCAAGAAAATTATTGGGAAAAATCATTTAAAAGCTATTTCCAGCAGATGGCAGTATGCATGCTTCAGAGGGGCAAAGGACAAGCTGCTTCATACACCTGAATGTGCTTACATACCAGTCAGTATGTCAGTGTTTTCCTATATTTACACATAAATGAAACAATCTCCTTGAAATTAAATAAGAATCGTAAAACATTATAACCTGAGAAAAATGCTACGTTTTAAATGTTTACTCATTTGACTCTAAAGAGCAAAGAAAAATATTGGAAAAAATCATTATTTAGACTTTTTTAAATGTCATCTGATTACAAAATTACATAAGAGGCATAAGGAAATTCTCATGATCTGGCTGTTTTTAACACTCGAATAATATAGAGAAATAACTAAAAGGATATACTAAATTAGCAATTTGAATCTGTCAAGATGGGCTAAATTCTTATTAGGAAATACTTAATAATTCTAAATAATTTCTTATTTATTAAGAAAGTAATTTTACAACTTTCAGTGAAAAGGAAAGTAACTTTTCTGAAGTAAAAGCAAAATCAACAAAAAGAACAGCTAATAATACAGAGAGCTTATCAGCTTCCAGACACTGTATTAAACACTTTACCTATACTAATTCAAGTAATCCTTGAAATAACTTTAGAGATATTAACTCCATTTTACAAGTGCAAAAGCTCAACATATATTAGAGAGCTCAGAATCCTATAACAGACAGACGTTCTCATTGCCCAGAGAAGTTAAGTAACGTGCCTGAGATCACACAATTAGTACACAAGCAAGGGATAAAAATGAGCAGTCTGACTTCAGAGTCATAGCTATACCCATTTTGCTGTACTTCCACAGACCTGCAGGCCGCAACACTGTCATTATGCATAGGATGTGGTTTTAAAATCATCAATAGTAATTCTCAACCTTTGAGTTTAACAATATTGTGTGGAAACATATTGAGAAAGAGAATGTAAAATTTGCAGCTTCTTTTCATAATCTTCCTTATGTAAATTTTAAGCAAATGAGGAGTCAGAGTTTAAATTTAATATAAATAGGATTTATTGATGACCAGTATGAGAGTATTCCACAAAATATTGAGAAGAAATAAAGAGGAGCTAGAGAAGAAAAATGAAACAAGAAAAGAAATCAAAGGTGAAATGTACAACCAGTGTTTTGGATTGCAAGAAAAGCAGTAAGCATAAACATTCTAAATGATGTATTTGACACTGCATAATGCAAACCAAAGTACATCTACAAAAAAAAACTGAGTATCTTTTCATCATGTGAGCCAACCTATTGGACCATGGGTAGATTTTCTGTGAGGTGTTCAGGGTTGAGCCTAGAGTCTTTATTAAATTACCTGAAAGAAGGGGTGAACAGAACATTAATTCAATTTTCAGATGACCTGATGTTGGAAGAGTTTGTCAATGATGTGAGGGAGGAAAAGGTAAAATCAAATCAAGTATTCCTTTCCTTGAAATGAAAATTCCTTCCAGGTTTGTTCCCGGACAGGACAAATTCTCCCAGGACATTTCGCTGGCAGGACAATCTGACCTGCTTTGTCTGACTAGCTGATGAACAGCTTTGTCTGTCTGGCTTCAACAAAGCAATACTCATTTTTTGTTCAGATGGGTGGATTAGGTCTTGAAAGGCTGGATAGCTTAGCAGTGGAGAGCATGAGCTCTGCGTTAGACTGCCTGGATTCAATCTTAGTTGTGTGATGCTGGGCATGTTATTTGTCTCTGTGCCTCAGTTTCCTCACCTGTAAACTGGGATAATTACAGTATTATCCTCATAGGATTGTTGAAAGGAATAAATGAGTTCATATATGTTCAGTACTTGATGCTTGGCCCTTGCAAGTACAAAAAAATAGCTATAATTATTGCTATTATTCATATAGAAGCAAATAAACACCACATATATACAAAATTTTTTTTAAAAGAGACTTTTGGTTAACTGAAAGTAAACAAGTACTGACAAGATAGCCTAAATGATTCTGGCTAGATATAAAAGAATTCTGAAATGGACTGAGAAAAATACTACTCTGTCCACAACTATCTCTTACGTAGGTAAACGTTCCAAATTCATACCTGGTTGGATTCTCAGCCCCATACTCAATACTCCTTTTCCTCAGAATACAGAGGTGTCTTCCAATCTGCCAACTCTTCCCTCATCTCCAATCTCATATTAATAATAACTACTGTTTATTGATACTCTTATCAAATATTTATTGAACAGTTGCTATGTGCCCAAATGTTCTAGGGGTGGAGAATGGAATAGTCAATATCTTTGACTCTCTGCTCTTATGAAGCATATATTCTATTGGGTAAAACAGCCTATAGGCATGAAAAAAATGAATGCAAAAAGACATGCAGGCAATGTCATTTGAAATGGGAATAGGTGTAATGAAGAAAACAAATATATGAGTGACAAGATAGAGGAGGACAAGAGGAGGTGAAGATTGGTTACTATTTGGGATTGGGTAGTCAGGAAAGGGAGAACCATGGACAGGAAGGAATAATTGTGTGACTGTTTAGGGAAAAAACAATCTAGGCAAAGGGAAGAGCAAGTGCAAAAGCTCAACATATATTAGAGAGCTCAGAATCCTATAGAGGACAGACATTCTCATTGCTACTTTATAAAGAGACTGAGACCCAGAGAGGACACGCAGTGTTTTCCTCAAATGATTAGCAAAGCTCTCAAGTCTATATGATATCAGTGCCTGTTCTCTTTTCGCAAATACCTTGCTCTATGCTGTGTTTTTTTGTTGTTGTTGCTGTTTTGTCATGGTGGAAGCACTGAGTCTCTAGACAGTCACTCCAAAAATCCCCTCCATGCCCCTTGTTTAATTGCTTCCTCCCTAGGGATAGTAATATTCTCAACTTTCTTTCATGAAAAAAAAAAAAAAAAAAAAAAAAAAAACCTATCTACAATGTTCTGTGGGATGTGGTACTGTTTACCATGATATTCTTCAATGACACTATTCCGTTTCTTTAGCATGATTAGCTCTACTTTCTTTGCCTAACCTTTACATGTCAGTGTTGCTCAAGGTTTGTTTGTTTGTTTTTTGACTGTTCTCTTGATACCTGTTTCCCCTGCAATATTCTCTTCATTGCTCTTTCTTCAACCAATACCTATAGGCTGATAAATTCAAAACTTTGCTTTTTTGTTTTGTTTTGCTTTGTTTGTTTGTTTCTTTTGAGATGAAATTTCACTCTTTTTGCCCAGGTTGGAGTACAATGGCGTCATCTCGGCTCACTGCAACCTCTGCCTCCTGGGTTCAAGCAATTCTCCTGCCCCAGCCTCCTGAGTAGCTAGGATTACAGGTGCACATCACCACACCTGGCTAATTTTTGTATTTTTGGTAGCGATGGGGTTTCACCATGTTGGCCAGGTTGGTCTCGAACTCCTGACCTCAGGTAATCCGCCCACCTTGGCCTCCCAAAGTGCTGGGATTGCGGGCATGAGCCACCATGCCTGGCCCCAAACTTTTATATATCTAACAGTGATTCATCTCTCTCATGCGTGAGGGCCATCGGGTCAACTCTAGTAACAGGACTATCTATTTAGAAGTATACCTGGATACCTGATAGCACACCCATCTTGTCTCTAAAACCTGTTCTTCTCTTCTAAAAATTTTATCCCAATTACAGACTAAATCATCCTTGGTTCCTTCTTCTTCTTCTTCAAGTATTAGAGTCATTGTACTACCAAGTACTGCAGACATCTCTCAAACCTGTCCAACTCCACACCCAGCAGCTTAGTAACCATCCAGCTCATGCAGACTGTTGCAATAACTGGTTAAAACTTTTGTAAATATTTTGTATGTAGGTGATTTGGGAACATTTTAGTAGCTCTCCAGAAAGGAAGATTGTAAGGGTCGATGGTTGTTTTCAATAAACGTGAGTCTTTCCTTTTATGTGAATTATGTTTTACTTCATTTAAGTATCAAAGGAGCTTTGGAAAGCCCAAGAATAGGTAGTCAGCTGTGAGGCCCTACAGACTCTTGTGTCCTTTGTAACAGTGGACACATACCAAAAGCCCAGGTAGAATTGTTTACCTTTCCTCAAGATTGAGAAAGATGGGTTAGCACAGGACGCTATAAACTTTTTCTGTGTTTTACAACCCGGGAAAATATAAAGGCTGGAACAAAGTAAGGAAGGATAAGGTCAGTCTGATATCTGTAACCTAAGAAACAAGGATGTGTGAATTTCAGGAAGGGAATTTGAGGCTGCAAAAGCAAATGGGGGAAAGGAAGAAGAAACTGAGATGTTTCAGTAAAAATCTAAGGGACCTCTTAATCGGCAATACTGTGCGGATGTTGTGTTATGTTAAGGTAGCATGTGATGTGGGGACTTACTTCTAGAGTGATAGATTCAGGATATTCCTGGGAAGGTGAGTATGTTTTTATAAAAGGCAGCTGAAGCGACTTGTGCTTGCTGCAATCTGTCTCTGTGATCTGGTATGTTCAATCCACATCGGGGAAATTAAGACAGTTTGTTGAGGGAGGGAAGTATAGTGTACATAACAAGGAGTATGGACCTAGATAGACATTATGAACTTAGAAACTATGTGCCTGTGTTCACAGCATAGTGTCTAACAGAGTCTCTCTCCTCCAAATAATTCTAATAATGCATCTCTTTCTAAAACACGGACTGATCAAGTCACTAATCTTCTTAAAAACCCTTTATGACTCTTCTTTGACAAGATGAAATTCAAACTACTTAGTATGGCACTTATTATTTTCTAAAGTTAGCCACAGCTTCTCTTTCCAGTCTCCTCATCTGCCATCTCCCCTAAATAGGTTTTAATTTTACCATGCAGCCAATCTAGAGTGGCTCCAAAGACTCCATGAACTAATACTTTTAGTATCTTGTTACAAGCTGCTCCCCATCTTCCAAGAACCTCTCTCCCCTTTTTCTAGCAGGAAAATGCCAATTGAGTTGGAAAAGTCCAACTCAAATGACATGTCCTCTTATGAAGATTTCAATGGCCACTGGCATTATTTGCCAAACCATATCCTCTCTTTTTCAATTCATGTTTACATAGTACTTTGCAACTGAATCTCTTGAAGATTAATATATTTTATAGATCTCTATCACATTGTATTATCATTTGTTGATTGGTTAATTTTACCTGCTACAATTAGCTCCTTGTAGAAAGGAGCTATGTTTTATTAATTTTTGTCTCCCAATAATTTAGTAGGACCTTGCCTATGGTAGGTTATATGTGCTAGGTGAATAAATGCCTAGAGGACTGATTTGAATTCAAATGTAAGAAATGGATTATTGATAATGACTCAGAACAGAAAACTGCTACATGATATGCTAAGGTTGCATGAATATGTATACTTTCCAGGTAAATCTGCATTGCACTCACATTCAATGTTTTCAGAAAAAGTTAAAAAATCAAAAGTAGTGTATTTATATAACCATAGTTAAGTAACCAGTAACCACATATATTTGCTGCTAACTCTTGAATAAGTCCATTAATACTTTTTAAGGGCCAGGGTACTTCTGTGGAGTTTATATTTTCTTTACAAATATTGGTTAGGGAAGCTTGCCCTATTCAGATAACACATTTATGCTGGTTCACTGTCCATCGTAAATAGCTAATTTCAATATACAAAGAAATTGATGAATTCACTCAATAATTTATAATTTCTTAGAAGTCCAAGACTGTTTCTTTGTACTGGGAGGCACTCTTTTAAATGAACTGCTTTCTTATCATTTAATAAATCCTGAGATTAAGGCATAAATTCTATTATTTACAGGACTCTAAAAACGTTAATAGGCACATTAGACCCAGGAGACCATTTCATAGATCTTAGCAAATAAAAAAAGATACCTTTAACCTGTCACAGACAGCAGAGTGTTGCTGATGGAAAATACCTGGCACATTGAAAGAAAACAACCTACCCTCTTAACTATAAAAATCTGCCTCATCATCCTGTTAGAATCTTAAACAAGATTGCTAGCTGGTTTGATTCAATCAGGTAACTAACTGAATTCTCATTTCAAAGACTTGAGTTGTATGACAAGACACAGAAACAGATAAAGGAATCAGAGTTTTATCTAGCAAGAGATATATAAAATGACTCAACTTTGTAATGAGAGGCAGTGAAGTTTGGGGAGGAAGAGCTTCAGGCTCAGAAGGCAGATATAGATCTGGGCTCAGGTCCTGACTCTGCCATATTAGCTGTCTGACCCTGGGAACATCACCTAACTTCTTTCAGCTTCAATCTCTTTATTTGTAAACTGGGACTAAGGCCGAATGCATTCTAGAGTTGGAAAGTATTAAATAATTTATGTAAAGTATTTATCAGAGTTTCAGGCACAAAGAACTAAAATGTTAGTAGTATTATCCTTCACTGTTAACATTAAATCTTTATTTTGAATCTAGATGCAAAACTAGATGATTTCAAGTACCTTCAAAGATTTCATCACTAACCTTAATTCTCCACAATCTATTTTCTTCATTGACCAACTCATTCACATAAATGGAACCATTAACAAACAGAATGTTCAAGCCCAAAAAAGTATAAATTATGGTAGATTCATCTCTTTCCCTCAGCCCATGGATTCAATAACAAATTCTACTGATTTTACCGTAAACCACCTATTATTACTGCAATCCTCATTGTCTAATAAACCATCCTCTCTCGTCTAGACATTTATACTCACTTTCCAGTTGGGTCTGTCTTCATTGTCTGTAGGCCTCTCCAATTTTTCTTTACAAGACCGAGAGAAGCAGGAACCGACCCTCAAAGGCTTTTATTTTGTACTTAATACTGCATTCAAGCTCCTCCCATGACCTGAAAGATGCTTGCCTTCTTCTCCTAGCTCTGCCTGACTCCTACACACTAAACTTGAGCCACGATGACCTTCTTTTAGTTACTAAAACACATGCCCTTATTAAATGGCTGGATCTTTTACATTAAGTCTCAATTTAATAATCAGTTCCTGAAAGAAGGTTTTCTTAATCAAAATGTCTATGTATAACCTCTATCACCCATTTGCTCTGTTATTCTCTTTCCCGGCAAACTGTCAGTTCCTTGCATAGTTTTTATGTAATCTATGATGTAATTATTTGATTTCTCCACCAGTCTATAATCTCGCTGAGATCAAGAAATAAGCTTATTTTGTGTTAACCACCATATACCTGGTATATAGCATTAAAATATTTATTAAAAGGCTGAATCAATCAAAATTTTATTGCATGTCTACCACACGGCAGACACTTTTTGATATAATTATGAGGCTTAATAATATACAGTAACTGTACTCAAGGAACAATCAACCTATTAGAGAACTGCTCCTGTTGAGGTTTGGGTTGATAATTATGGACCATGTCAGGAAATTAAAACTTTAAAAACTCTACTCTCTTGAAGCTTGGTGAAGGATTCAGGCAAGCTCCAAGAGGGTCAACAATTTTTTATCATGCTTATTGGAATATTCCCAATACCTAAAATAGGCCTTGCACATGGCAGACGATGCGTCAATATTTATAGCATGAGACATGCCCCAGAGCTGAGAACCACTTTCCCAGCAAATCAACCATGTTACAAGATAGCAAAACTATAAACATTTCTTAATATAACAAGATATGATATGGAATCCTAAGAAAGGCTTAACATATATGACAAATCTCTTATTTGAAACATTAAAACATTGGATATGTTCATATCCATGTGTTTCTTCTTCATATAGGAAGCTTGGTGAAATGTCAAGATCTACAAAATAGAAAGAGGTTAAACAAAAGCAGATGGAAGACATCTGATTATTCTCTCCACGGCTTCATAAAGGTGTGGGGATGAGTTAGAGGGTCTCCTTCCTTTCTTGGGAAGTTATATCGAAATCATCTAGGGCCTGCTCAAACTTGTTCACTTGACCCTCAAGCCTCCAGAGAAAAGTGTTAACATAGTGAGCTACCTTTCCTGTATCCAAACATTTGCATGGCAACAGCTACAGAATTTTACCTCATTCACACGCACAGTCATCACTGTCATTAGGAAATACGGCCCTGAAATAGATTAAATATATTTGTATCCAAAAGGTGAACAACTTGCATGGCTAATTTAAAACAGCAGATAAACCAAAGAAATTTAACATTACTGCTGACATATAATAGTAAATATTGTGTTTTAAGTGTTCTCATTATGCTTAAATTATGATTGAGTTAAAATTAAAAATAACTTAAACATTCTAGGCCAGTTTCTCTTCCCAGTAACACTGTCTTTTTTTAATGATTAGCTTTACAACCTTATCATTACTTGAGACTGTTTTATGAACTGTAAATAATTTTTTAAAATTTAGCTAAATTTTATTAACATTTTAAAAGTCTCCATTTCCTCTGAAAAATTGTAATAATTTCCATCTTGCAATATAGTGGGAAAGAATATATGATACACAATAATTGATAATTTATTTCTTAAACACTGCTCCCATTATATCGTTGCATTTGCCAGCTATTTCCTCTTGTTTTGAGTCCAAAATTTCTGACTCCCTCCCAAGACTGTTCCTGATCTACCTCTACATTATTTATATACATTTGTTCTTCTTTCATTAAATATACATTTAACACTTAATACACGAGCTCTTTTCAATAAAAGCATGACACAACAAATATAACCTTCTCTTTAAAAGGGAGTCCCGTTTAAATTAAGGTGATAACTCTGAAGCAAATTACTTGGACCTAAAAGTATTCCCTTAATTCAGGAACTACCATCTGGGTTCTGATATGGAAATGAAATTGACAACCAGGTAAAGGGAAGAGCACATCTGCTGAGTAGTCAACCAAGGCAAAGTTGACAAACAATTTTAAAGGACAGCAAGATCTTTTCTCTACCATAGGGATACGTTTCATCCTAATCAATGCAGAAAGATAGAACTGTTTTTGCTGTTAGTTTTCTTCTACAGTTTCTCTCCAGGACCCTATCTGATATTTCATCTAAGTCTCTATGTCTATGTAGGCTTCAAGCCTGGTGAGTCATAATTATAAATGACCATGAGAAATCATAAAGCATGGCCAGCACAGGAGATAGTTATTTGAACATTGTTAGAAAAAAACTGAATGTTCCTGGTCTTGAATTTCCATGAGTTAGCTTCATTAGGGTATCATTGTCGGTTTCTCTTTCTGCTTCTCATTCTCATTTGATGATGAATTACAGGAAAAGGAAAGAGCCCGCTCAGGTCAGTATTTTGGGTCTGACAGGCTACAACAAGGCAGTGAGTATGGAGGAGAGGGAAGACTTCAGTCTTCTGTCTGTCTTGGCTAAAGCTGTCCACCTGACACCAGAGGGAAAACCTGAAATTATCCAGTTGGAGAGTGATGGGAGTTGGGAATAAGACTAATTTAGAACAAGGTTTCTAAATCTCAGCACTGTTGACATTTTGGGCCAGATAATTAAAAATTCTACGCTGTGTAGGGCTGTCTGTTGCGCTGTAGGATGCTGAGCAGCATCCGAGGCCTCTCTCACTATTAGCAGTAGCATTCCCCTCCACCCCTTCCCCAACCACCAGTGATAACAATAAAAAAAAAAGTCTACAGACATGGCCAATGTCCCTGGGAACTGACATGGACACAAATGTATCTTCAGTTGAGAACCTGATTTAGAATAATGAAAACTTTGTGACTATATACTTAAGTATATGCAACTGTATGTGCAATTCAGTTCTCATTATTAATAAAACTATTTCATTCTTCATCTGTGTGATTTCCATGTCTTTCAGTTGGTCATGAAGTTGGAGAGGGAAGGGGACAAGTGTTATTCTCACCTCTCCAAATCTCTTACCAATACTAATTACTTAAAATGCAATTAATATATTAAGTTTAAAAAAATTATTTTCTCTCTCATAGCTCCATTCTCTGATACTCTATTTATTTTAGAATAATTTGTATTTGAGACAGAATCTTAGCCTATTATCCATTTTTTTAATAGATTTAAGAACAAAAGTCTTCTTGACTGTTTTTAAAACATAAAATGCATCACTTTGTTATTCCTTTGACACTCTCAAAATCATACTTACTACTTACTGTCTGGTGAATATACTGTAGCCATTCCTACATAGAAACCCTTCACATTTTCACATGTCCTTCAAAAAACACAAACAAGGCGAACAAAAAACAACAAAAATAGGAAAAGAAATCTCTAAAAGCAGTTTAACTCCTAACTTCTTGATGAATTACATAACTAATAAACTTGTTGAATCTTTCAAGTTTATATAATGATGAAAACTAAGTCCCAGAAAGAGACATGATTTGTCTAAGGTCACAAAGCCAACTAGTAGTATGACTAAAACTAAAGCCTTACCCTCCTAAATTCCAATTTAATAATTTTATCATTTAATGATTGGATAACTATGGTCACATCTCCATTTTCTAAAGTGTTATAGCATTTATGATATACTGCCTATAATATGACTTAATAATAGCATAACTTTTATTGTTTAGGTTCTTTTTCCTTCTAATTTTCCCATGTATTTATTTTTTCTCCTCTAATAGTTATAAGTTCTATGAGGACAAGAAACATATAAAAATTTCTGTTGCATTACTCCAAAAGCCTTCTTATTAGGCACATTTGCGGGCCAAATAAGTCTGTACTGATTGTCTTCCAGATACTAGAAAAAAGTAGCCCAGGGACATAATGAATGACATAAGAATAACATCTCCATAGGAATTTTGAAATTTTAGATCACTTACAAAGTAAAATTTGGTATAGAGAACTAAAATATGATTTTCTATTTGTGCATCTGTATATGGCACTGTAAATAAAGGATGACTTGTATTTACTCACTTCATCCTCTCAACATCTCTATTATTTTTCTCAATATGCCGATAAAGAGACAGAAGCAGGACAGAGAGTCCAAGAAGCATGCCAAAGTTACACAACTAGCAAAAAGTTAATAGTCAAAAGGTTAATATGAAAAGTTCATTGTCAAGAGTTGAAAACATTCATGTGATTCACAAATGATGATCGTCTATACACATCTATTGCCAAGGCTAGTAATTTGTTTTCTGTGTGTTGTTTGGTCTTCATAACAGAAATTAGTGCCAAGAACAAATAAACAGGTGTTTGAATTTCTGTACTCATTTTCTTTTTCACAGAGACATGGTATAAGTGTAATTTTATAAATTGATATCTCAATAGACCAAAATATTATTAACAGATATTAGCATAAATAAAATCATGTTTCATGAAATTAATAATTTTTCTCCTTCACTACAGTTGCTTGAAATCTAATCTTAAGCATGGGGGAAAGAGGTAAACTATAGATATCCAAGAAATTATATTAAATATCAAAAGTTGTGCGAGGGGGAGGGTGTATTGAGAGATAGGGAAAGAAAACAGAGCATAGGCTTAGGTAATAAATTTGCAAGATCGATATAATATGTATTATTGGCATGAGGTAAAATATACAGAGTACATCAACATCTCAATTATCTTTTACAAGTAGGTGGTTTACATGTTATTATTTCTCCTCAATTGTTCTCTGCCAATTTAAAAAGAAAGAACACAGGTTTCAGGATATTGACAAAATTTCTTCTGAATCTGATTAAGGTTCATAAAGGAGAAATAAAGATAAATTTAAAGAGACCATTAGTGGTTGCTGTGCAGCACTGTGCCAATAGTTGTATGCTTTGTATTAATAAATACATTACCTTCGGTCTTATAATGTTGAAAAAAATCACATTTGTTCAAAAGCTGTAACAAGAATCCACAGAGTTACCAGGCATAAATCATTCTACATAATCCTGTGAAGCAGAGTGATTCTAGAAAGAACTATTTCATCCTTCATGGGCCACATCAAAGCAGATGGACAAAGTCCTGTGAGTTTTGATTATCCCCAGAACAAAATAAAAATTACAATTCATGGTTTAATTCCATCTCATTATGGCTTTTTAAATTTATGATTCCCCCCTGACAACAATGGAAAACTACTTGATCAACCAAAAGAAACTTTTGCTTCATGCTTCCTTTATTTTAACGTTCTTGTATTTTAAATATGTAGATCAATAATTTAAATTTAATGCCATCATGTACATATTTTGGATGCAGGGCACAGTCATGGAAGTTCTCACACAGATTGCCAAATGGTACCAACAAATAAGAGAAGTGAATTAAAAGATCAAAAAGCTTTAAAAAGGAGTCACTACTCACAATGTTCATCAGGGTCAGGAGGTAGTTTTGGACGTGCTCTTTGCCATGGAAACGGACCACAGAGTCATCCACTCCCAGCAGTACCTCGATGTTGTAATCATTTTCTCCCGCGTGTCTACGGCGTCTCATTGTTTCATTCAGTTGCTGGTGGATGTTGCCATAAACAGTACCTAGATCATCAAGGCCTTCCAGGTCTGACTCTATTAAGAAACAAAAGGAATCAGGAATTTCAGTTTCCCCAATTGGCCTTCCAATAACTTCTTAGAAGAAAAGAATTTTCTCAGGGGCCTATCAGTATCATTCATAATCACTGAGATGCTACTTTTCAGTTTATTCCTTAAATAATATGCATATGCATATGACCAGACAGACCTGCTACAAATTCAACATAGAACAGCAACACTGAGGGTAAAATCATATTATTATACAGGGAGCGGTGCCATTATGGCAGACTGACTATTCTGTAGGGATAGAAGTGGTTCAGTTTTTCTCCCAGCAAAGAGCCAAGGCAGTGGGGGTGTAGAATACAGGCTGGCTATGTAGTTATTAAATAAATTGACATTACAAATAAAAATAACTCCAGTATGTTTACAATGATTAAGTTACTATAACCATGGAGTATAGAATTTGTGTCACATAAATTTAAATTGCTCCTCTTTCCAGTAACCTTAATTTAAAAATCAAATTATAGCGTGGCAACACAGCAGCATCTAGTAATATGATTATCAGTCACTACGTATTGCTTTATTTCTTCTGAGTATGGTTTCCTAGTGAATGCTGCTAGTGAAGAAGTGGATATACAGGGTACATACTATAAACATATGTGTGTGTGTGTGTGTATGTGTGTGTGGATAAGATAGTATATAATATACAGGGTACATATTATATACATATGCCGATAAAATATACATTATATGTGTATGCAGGGATACACAGGAAAACTTTAGTGCTCCACATTTGTACTGGCCATCATTTGGATGGCCAGAATAATTTCTTATTTAATGCAGTTCAAGAAACTTACATTTTTTTAGTTTCCAAATGAACATTTCGCACGCACATGCACACACATATACATACACACATGCCTATATACATGGAAAGAAAAAGTGAGAGAGACGTCATCAGGTTTTAATGACCTCAGTTATATGTTTTCAGATGACTGTATTTTTTGAGAAAAAAGTTTTAGTGAATTAAAAAATAAAATCTATCATTTGGATTAAAATTAGAGATTATTCAAAACTGCTGGCACATAAAAACAAAAAATATATTCATCTCCATTTCAAGTATATAGAACTTGGAAAGGATTTTATTTTATAAACTGCCTTGATGTCTAAAACAACCACATATCTAAAAACAAGTTTGACAGAACCAGCTCTGACTCATGCTTTATATGATGGTTTATTTCTTGCGGCGCTGGGGCTTGCTAGTCATTTGAGTCAGCATCTAACATTAATAAATAGGTATTCTCCTCTCCGCCTTTGTGGCTTTAATAAAATTAAGACAGGGAAAAATAGGTGTCTCTTGGCCAGGAAGATTGATGACCAAGCCCTAGCCACAAAGATTAGAAGTAGTGAAAGTACAGATCCTACTCACACTCTTTCTACCTTTAAAAAATATACAGAAACACCAACACCCTCCCTTACAAGTAGGGGGACATGCTTTGAATGTGACTACTCAGGTTTAAAAGCTCTACTTTAATTCACTTTGACCTAAGCCCAACTGCTAGCTCATTAGGTGGGAAAATTCTCCTCACCAAGGAATTACATTGGTTCCACAATACATAAATAACTCTCACCATCATCCACATCAAACAGAAAGCTTTCCTCAAAAGTTTTCAAGAGCTGCAAACCCTCACTGAGGTCAAGAGACGACTACACCTGCAAATAGCTTTACTATTCAACCTCAAGTCTTTTTCACACACTTGAGAATGTGAAAGGTTGTGATAGCTAGTGTACAAATATAGGAAATTCAGACATGAGCTCTCAATTCTAAAAATGGCTCTTTTTGGCAGAACGCTCAGAGAAAACGTCCAATGGAAATATAACAGCAATGTTATTATATCATGAAGCCTGATGTGTGAATGAAGTAGGCTGAATACTTATTTCAGAAAGGCAGTTCATTCTGCTTTAACACACCTTTGGTTTGGCCTTTGCAAGTCTCTTTAAATAGGTAGTTTTCTGGTAAGGAAACAGAATCTCTCTTTTTATTGCATAAGAAACCTGGGAGAGAAGAAGGAAGCCTTTGAAAATCAAGAATAATTTGTCCCTACTTTCCCCCATGCTGGGCAGTGTTCTTTCCATGTTTCCTAAAATGCAGAATATCAAATATTTCAAAGAAAGACAGTAGGATAGCTTCTGGCATTTTTTACTTATACTCATCATCATAATTACAGACAGCTCTGAGGCTGTGAAATATCTTCATTCATAATGAATTTGTCTTAGTAAAACTGCAAAATTATGGCAAAGCTATGACAATAATAGCAACTGACATAGTTGACTCCATCTTGTTTCTAACCTCCAAGCTGTTCTTGGTTATTTCTGGGCATAGGTCAAACTAACTGAGAGGAATATAGTTTGTAGTTTAACTTTAAAGCAAGGATGACCATAGCCCTTCCCACAACTAAACTGCCTTTGTAAAACTAATGAAAGGCCACTAGGTTAGGATTATGAATGAGGTATGAATTCTTTTAAGATACAGGCGTAATAAAATGATAAACTGCTATTGTTCCAGAGGTCACAAGATTGGAAACTTCCCCAATTACTTCTTTGTTTTGTTTTGTTTTGTTTTAGACAGTGTCTTGTTCTGTCACCCAGGCTGGAGTGCAGTGGTGTGATATCGGCTCACTGCAACCTCTGTCTCCCCAGTTCAAGTGATTCTTGTGCCTCAACCTCCCAAGTAGCTGGAATTACAGGCACACACCACCATGCCCAACTAATTTTTTTTTTTTTTTTTTGGTATTTTTAGTAGAGACAGGGTTTCACGCATTGGTCAGGCTGGTCTCAAACTCCTGACATCAGCGATCTGCCTGCCTCAGCCTCCCAAACTGCTGGGATTACAGGTGTAAGCCACCACACCTGGCCCCAATTACTTCTATAGATAGCACCACCATTGTGGAACCTAAGACTGATCTTTTGAGGTATTTTTCAGCCTGTGCATTCTGGCAACCTACTGACCCCACCCAAATTCATGACTCATGACTCAGCTGGTACTGTGGCCCCCACCAAGAGGTGGACTCAGCATATGAGGACCATTTTCCAACACCTATTGAAGTGGCATTGTTGTCTGGGGTAAAGACCCGAGGTTTGTCATCTTGCACCAAGGAAATTCAGTATGCGGACACACACAAGAAGTGGGTTTAGGAACAAACATTTAATAGGCAAAAGAAAGAAAAAGGAGAACAGCTCTCTCTCCTGTGAGAGAGAAGAGCACCCAAATGGGGTTTCCAGCCCCCAGCAGAGTACACTGGATTTTATAGACAGGCTGGAGGTAGTAATGTCTGATTTACATAGGGCCCACAGATTAGGTGGACCAGGTGTGACAGTTACATAGCATGCAGGGAAGCTGGCCGTCCCATCCTAATCTTATTATTCAAATGGGCTTTCCACTTGGCCAGTGCCATGTTCTCTCCTCCTTACCGTACATGTGGCTGGCAAAGAGAAGGGAAGATGGAGCTGCCATGTTGGACATGCCTATCCCCCAGGTACCCCCTTTCATATTGGCACAACTGCCAGCGTTCACCTAGCAAGTTTCTAGCTTGCCTTTCTATGTCTGCAGCTCGATTTTACAGGCTGCTCTTTGTTAGAAAAAAAAAATGATTTGGGGGTTCTTTTCATTAAAAGAAAAATGTTACCAAGAACTTCCCTACCCTCACTATCCACCTAAATAATTTCTTCTTTACTCCTATATCACTATGATTGTGTCTCCAAACAATCAGCAGCACCCATTCCTTAGTCCCGTGCCTACCAAAATATCTTTGAAAAACCCTAACCGCTGAGCCTTTAGGGAGAAGGATTTGAGTAATAACTCCACTTGCCATGTGGCTTAAATGGTGCTAGCTGAGTTGGGCAGCAGAGAGTGACTTATGTGACAACAGAATTAGCAGAAAAAAGGAAAATCCAGGTTACACAGAACTTTCTAACAGGTGTGTTCTCAATTGAGCATTCAAAAGGAAAATAAAGGCCCTGCAAGAGGCAGAGCAGTGTTATTAATCTCATGCTTCATTCCAAAAGGATGATGCTCACAGTGCTTTTTAAGCTTCTCAGAAATATCAAAGGCAATCCCCTCTTAGTTCTTAGAGTAAGTTTTCTTTTTTAAAACTTTTTGGGAAAAAGTATGTTTCTGAAGTTTACCTTAGGAATTACTGATGTACATTAATTACTATTTTGGAAACATTTTAATTGTATCCTTTTGTGCACCCCCTAGTTTCCCAATTGCTGTATATGAATTTGCAGAAGTGATCATTTTACTATAAGGCCTATTTCATCAGAATGAATTTTTGAGGGGCATATAGATGTTCAATCAAGTAACAATAAAAATTGTCATTTTTAGTGTTAAGTAGAGGATTACCAGTGTTAAATCAGAATTTTGAACTTACTAGACAGAAAAAGTAGAATATAACTTTCTTTGCTGATTATGGACACTAAGGCTTGAAACATTTTTAGGAGAATGACATGTTCATATGCTTAATCATGTTTATAGGAAATCAAAGTATAGGATTAGTGAAATTGCTCCCCACCCCAGAAAAAAAAAAATTCCTATGGTCTGAAAAAGGACAGGAGATGAAGGTAAAATTAGAAAGATATAAGTTCTGAGTCTAATACAAATACATTCAGGGTTGGAACACAATTAGAAGCATACTGTGATAAAAACCATCTACCCAATATTCATTCTTTCTTCCCTAAGGAGCAGAAAGTTAATGTTATTTGAAATAATAATAAACCCAGCAAAAAGTCACTCCAATCTCCCTGTGACCAAGGGTTACATGTGACTAAGTATAAGCCAATTAGATCTAAGCAGAAGTATTGCTTATATCTTGATGCTTATGGCTCCTCAAACGAAGACAATTCATTCCAGTAGGAGCACACTCCTTTGGCCCTCCATTCAATCACTCAGTATTCCCTTCTGCTTCCTAGAATGTGGACTTGATGTCTGCAGCTCTATGGGGTAATCTTAGGATCAAGGGACATGCTGAATAGAGGAGGGTCTGACACTTTAAAGGAGTGTGACTCCTCGGTGACTGTAGACTCACCATACCAGCCCCGGATTACCTAAAAACAAACTTCATTACATACTAGAGGTAACACTTTCATCATGTTTAGGTCACCCTTCTAATGAGTTTTCTCTTGTATGCCACTGAATCTAGTCCTAACATACATGACACTAACAAATTTTAATTTTGTTGACTAGGTTCTCCCAGTACTCTTACTCCCTATGAGAATGCAAGCCAATTTTCACGTGAATAAGTGAAGAATAAAATAAGATTCATGTTACCAAAATGTACCATAGTAGCATTCTTTGTAGTGCATCATTTCAGAAAATGAGAAAGCATCATATTGTTTTACAGTAACAATTAATACAGAATGAGGCTCTGTGTAAAAATCTTGCATTCTTTGTGAACAGAATACTGTTATGAAATGAAGTAACTGGAATGCTACAGGTTGGATTCTGGATTTTCCAAGAGTAGGTGGAGATCCTATCATCAGAGCTAAAAATAAGCGTTAATTCCAACAAATGTCATCTGTCAACATCAGAAGCAGCGAGCAGTTAACTTAAATAATTGTATTAACCTGTTTGTATCATCTAATAGTGATTTTTAATTGACATCTTTTTAAAAAAATTTAAATTAAAGTTATCACTTCCTAAAGGGATACAGTAACAGCATCTCTCCATATGTGGAGGCACTGTTCCACCAAGATATAACATGCTTCGGTGAAACGGAGCTCTATCCTTCACAAACTGAGAAATTCCATAATGACAGTTCAAACAACTATATTCAGGCCAATTTATGATGTCAATTCAAAAGTTTCACTAAGTAACTGTTGCTTTTATTTTTTAAAGACATAACCATTGAGTGAATGTTAGTTTCCATTATTTCTTTTCCCCAAAAGTTCTAATTCTAAAATACATGTGTTTGCTTTTGTTTTTACTGACTACTTTATGGAGTAACATGACATTTTTTAGATGGGAAACTTCTTACCTTTTAAGGAAAAAATCTTTTAATGCTTTAGGTTTGTGATTATTAGCAAATGAAATTTTAAAAGTCACTTTAATATCCAAAATATGAACTCTGATTTGCAATAAAAATCTTTTATATGTCAGCTAGAATGTTTCTAACTGCAAATCAAGAAAACTTAGTGTCTTCAGCAATAGGCTCACGTAACAAGAGTTCGAGGTACGGTGATTCCTGGTTAATCCATCAATAGGTCATCAAGGATTCAGTTCTTTTCATCTTTCCACATCCTACCATTCTTGGTGTACAAACTTGGTCTTCAAATTAGCTCCTAAAAATGGCTACACGAATTCTAGCATCAAAGTCATGTCCAACAGATTGCGTCTTCCTGTATTACTTTCTTAGGAACAGGTAAAAACCTTTCCTGGAAACCCTCTGGTAACATTTAACTCCATGTTTCAGTGGCGAGAATTGAATCACAGGGGTTTGAAATAAAAGAGAAGGAAACGAATATTGTACAGGTTACCCACCTTGCTGAAATCTTTTTCAGATCTTCCTTTTCCCTCATCCCTTAGTAACAGTCTTCCACTGGTATCTTTTACACTTAGTTTTCATTAATGCATTTCATGTTTATTTTCTTCTATTATAATTTATTTGTCTAGAGATAACTTCTGCATTCTCTTGGCCTCAATATGTTTTGAAAGATACAGTCCTTCATTTCCATAGAAGTGGATTCTCAGAATTGTCGCTCATTCAGTCCCATTGCAACCATTTAATTTGATTTCAGTGGTTTATTGCTGAAACATTTGGGTGTGGGCAAGGTTGTGAGATAAAATACAGTATTCTTTGTTAAATTAAAATCTAAGATAAACAACAGTATTTTTACTATAGGTATCTCACAGATATTGCATAAGACATACTTAATACTAAAAACCTACTCATTGTTATATCTGAGATGCAAATTCAAATGAGAATGCTATAGTTTTACTTGCTAAATCCAGCAACTCTAGGTGTGGGGAAACTATCTTTCTCCAGGCAGTACATGCAGTTACATGAACTTATACCCTCTTCATCTCACTTTTCTCTTCTACACTTCTGTCTTCAGCTCTAGCAGTGGACATTCACCCGGCATGGCCAAGTAGCACATGCCATTTCCTTGACTCCAGTACTTGGTTAAAAGATGTTCAAATGGCCTAAATTATGCTAATGAAATTGTGAACTAGGACTTTTTAATTTGGAGCTACTAGGAAAGAAAAGTTCTCATCACTAAGCTGAAAACTGGCGGAATATAACAATGTAGGTGTTTACGGCTAGCATGAGAATAGTTGTTGGTCTAAGTTTAATGCTAGAAGAGGAAAGTGGAGACTACTAATAGTGAATAGACTGTACTCCAATGATGAGTATGAGCCTGGGAATTCACCCATTAATTTTTGAAAACTTGGTTTTTTTCAGTTTCACAAACCAATAAACTACCACCACCTCATTTTCTTATTTTACTCCTTTTATTTTTTCCCTTTTGCTTAAGACAGTTTGATGTAAGTTTCTGACAGGTGAAACTAAGAGCAGCCTGATAAACAAGCCCATTTATATCCTTTCTCTGCTACAGTCTTTGATAGTCCTCATTTTCCTTCTCATTCTTCTTCAGTAGTCAACTATTCTTAGGTCCCACAGTGTTCTGAAAAAGACTACATATTCTGTTTTATTTCCCAATTTGTTTATTTTATTCTCTCAGTTCTATTTTAAATGAATAATGTTGTTACTAGAGATTTCTTAATTTCTTTTATTCTTATTCAGCTAAATCATAACTAATTTTGGGAGACAGCAGTTTTTAATTTTCACATTTTACTGCTCTAAACATCTAATAGCATTTTCATTAACATTTCTCTTCCCCTTGACTAAATTATATACTTTCTTATTTATGGCTTTTGTAGTTCAGCTCTGCTAAATCAAGGAGGTGATAGAAGAGTAGAGGAAGAGGTCACCACACCCAATTACTAGATTACATTCTAGTAATCTTAGACTGCTAGAAATTAAGGTTTTCTAAATAAGCTCAACTGCGTAGAAGAGAGGTGAGATTCCTTTTCACAGCTGCTAATTTCAAAGCTCATGTTACTTCCATCACTTGCCACCTAAATGCAACTTTATTAAGGATGGAAAACCTCTTCACCTCAAACTTCTCCAGGAACTCGATATTCGCATTCTATATCACTCCAATATAGAATGATTAATAAAAATGTAAACAAGTCATTATAGCCAAACTATTAATAATTGCCATTTATTCTGTCAGATAAATATTTAAAGGCCCTGGACGCCACTTTATGTTGTACTGCTCTAAGCACTGCGAATCCAGCAATGGACGAGATAAACATGTAGATTATCCTCATAGAACTTACATCCCAGTGATAAGAACTATCAAACAGGGTAAGAAGACTAAAACAGGAGGAAAGGAGCAAGAGGGACAAGGTGAGGCAAAATTTTAGATAAGGTTCTCAAAAGAAGGCAGCAAATGGGCGGAGATCTTGCAAAGTGATGGAGTAAGCCACACAAATATCAGTTATAATTGACTGAGATATATGTAAACGTTTTATGAGCATATTCATATTGATGTTACAGATTTTTAATAAAGAGATTGTATGATATAATACAAAGAAAATCAGAATAGGCTCAGGAATGCAGCAAGCTGACTTTCTAAAATGGCCCCACTAAGATGCCCTGCCCTAGTCCCGAGAACCTGTGCCTTTTATGAGGTATCATTCCTACGATTATGTTATGTTATATGGTACAATTGACTATAAGATAGAAACCATATCCAAGTGGGCCTGATCTAACCTCATGAGACATTAAAAGCAGAGATATTTCCCTGGCTGGTGGCAGAAGGGAAAGTCAGAAATAATGAAGCAGGAGGATGATTTGATGAACCGTTGCTGGCTCTGGAGATGGAGGGATTCTGTTTCTGGACAAGAGAGAGGTATCTAGTTGCTGACAGTGAACCACAACCAATGGCCAGCAAGGAAATGAGGATCTCAGCTTGCAAAAACAAGGACTTGAATTCTGCCAACAACCTGAATGAGCCTGGAAATGGACTATTTCCCAGATCCTTCAGATAGGACTTCAATCTGGCCCACACCTTGATTTTGGCCTTGTGATAAGTTAAGCATAGAACCAGTCCAGACACCTTAGACTTCTGACCTATAGAACTGTGAGCTAATAAATAGGCATTGTTTTAAGCTACTAAATTAAGGGTGATTTATTGCACAGTAAGAGAACAGAAAATGATAAAAGGCGAACTGAGTTCTAGTTCCAGCTCTACGATGATGCAGCTCGATGATTTTGAGAAAGATGCTAAACTTATCTGAGCTTCAATTTCCTGAAATAAATAAGCTGTGCTAGCTGATCACTAACATGTTCTTTCTGGCTGAATTTCCATAATTAATAATTAGGCCATAATTTCACTAAATTATTAAAGATGGTTATTATTGCTCTGGCTGTTTTGATCATACATGATTGATCATACTTATAATTTATTTGATGCTAAATCCTTCATCAAGGATATAACCATCATTAAAACTTTTTTACATGAAAAAAGTGCTACACTAAAAGAATCTATATTATGATATAAAATACTTCATAAGAATATAAAAGTCTAGTAACTTATCACAATAAGAGATAATCTTCCCATTCTCCCACTTAAAGAGCACAGTGTCCATAAAGTCTGGAGACATTGGCAATTATATACAATTTTCCAAGAACACCTTAAATCTCTTCTCTAAAAAAATAATATGTTACCTATTTTTTTTTTCAGATTTTATAAACAAACTCACTTGTCTAAAAGGTAACACTTAGACATTTTTAAGCATTATGTAACCACAGTACAGATCAGAATTTTATCCTGATTAAAAATTTACTTCATATCTCTTTGTTATGATGCAATACAATTTTATTAACATATGTATGCTACTTGCAATAAAATTTTACTAAAGCAGAGTTCCAAACATATGGAATTAAAATGTATGTTATTATCACATCAAATTATTGGAGAAGCAGTCATTCTACATTTTTAAAAGTCTAAAGTGTTTTTGCTTATTTGAATAATACTGATCAGTTTTAACTCACATTCGGATTGGTCAGTTTTTATATCATACACAGTTAACGTTTTTAAGCCACAGTAATTATTGCAGATTGAAGATAGATCTATGACAGAACATTTGCTATCTAATATTATTAATGGAATACTATAATTCCTAGTCCACAAATAATATTATTCAAGTTAAATTTAATAACAAACCTTTTTTGCATTCAAATAAAATTGTTGAGCCATTCCTAAAGTGATTTCCACTAAAGACATTTGCCAATATAAAATTATTCTTAGTCTAAGGAATAAAATATGCCAGAAGACAGAAACATTGTTACCACATTTTACTACATAAATGTGTACCTATAATGTAGTCTCTGAAATCGTATTGACCATATGGATGGAAAATAATGGGCATTTTTATATCTTCCATGTTTTCTAAGATGTATAAACTATAGATTTGATGATTGCTTTAATATTTGTGTTTGCTAATTCTAACATTTTTTGTCAGTTCTGTGTCGGTTTAGACAGATTTATTTTTCTCATTACTATTGGTTGCATTTTCTTGTTTCTCTGCATAGTTAGTAAGTTTAGATGGGAGGTCTGACATTGTGAATTTTACCCTTTTGGCTGCTGGATATAGTTGTATTCCTATAAATATTCTTGAGCTTTGTTCTTGGATGCAGTTAAGTTACTTGATAAGTTTGTTCCCTTTCAGGTCTTGCCTGTAAGATTTATTAGGTGGGGTCAGAGCAGTGCCCATCTACAGCTAATGACTGACTACTACTGAGGCCAGACCCCTCTGTCTACTCTCCACTGTGATGTGAATCATGAGACACTGCAGTCTGGTTTGTGGAAACGCACTATTCCCAGCCCCATATAAGCACCAGGCACTGTTACCTCTGATTTTTTCTTAGGTGGCTCTTTTTCAAGCTTCGTGTAGTTTCCTCACAAATATATGTGATGATCTGAACTCAGCTGAATACGAGAGGGGGACCTCTGCAGATCTTTAGAGTTGTCTCTGTATGGCTCTTCTCCAATTCTCAGTCCTGTGAACTCTGGCCACCTTCATCCCTACAGGCTCTCAGCTCTGGCTTCTCAACTCGGGGAATTTGTCAGGCTCCACCTGGGTTCCCCTTCCCTGGGATTCATCTGGAAACCCTCAAGACAATAAGCTGCGGCAATCCTGAGGCTCACCTCATATGTTTCTCATCTCTCAGGATCACTGTCATTCACTGCCTGATAGCCAATGTCTTGCAGACTGTTGTTTCAGACATTTTGTCCATTTCCGGTTGTTTAAAGCAAGAGAGTAAATGCAGTCTCTGTTATTCTATCTTGATCAGGAGCAGCAGTTCACTAAATTTGGTTTTGCTGAGAACATATGGTAGCTTAGAAGCTTGGATTTACAGGGTAACATGCCTTAAAAATTTCAACAGCCATTTAGCTTTCCCTAAATGATTTTCTATACACATTTACTTGGACTTGAAGTTAGGTAGTAGTGAAATGTACAGTGAGAACCCTGAAAATGTCCCTTTAATTAAAAATGTACTTTTATGACACATTAAATCTCCTTTAGTATGTCCTTGCAACACACAGTATCGTATGGAAGAAAGTGCAATTAAAGTTGAGTAGCATTTAGGAAATTTCCAAAAAATAAAAGAAAAAATAAATTACCTTTCTCATAAAAGAATGTGAACTTCTTTGTTCATTAAAAGCTATATGAGCCAAAAGGTACTGTAAATGTGTTTACGGGAAGAAACCGTCTTCCAAGAGTAGCAAAGAAAAAAAAAGTGCTTGTTAACTAAGCACAAACATGGAGGGAGTTCAAAAAACTAAAACCTTAGGAAACATGGATATCACCTTACAGTCCAAAGAACATGATGTTTGAAATATTCACTGAATATGTTTTGCTCTGTTTTTCAGAAAATTACAAGCTAGGGTTTTAAAAATCATGTTTAGATGACAGAAAATAGGGGTGAACTTCAGAAAGCCATGTTACAGAGGTAAAGGCAAGAAATAAATTTTATAAATTAGGGTTCGTTGTTGGCCATTTCTCAAAATCAACAAGGGTAACAACAAGCAGTATGAAACAGCTCACTCAAAAAAAAAAAAAAAACAAAAACATCTTGTGATAAGTTAAGGAAAGTGGCACAATGGTGATTCATGGTATAGTAGGTTCTGTTATATCTCATTTCATCTGGCTAGATTTTAAAGATTCTTTATGTGTTTTTAGTCCAAGAAACCTAAACATTTATATATTCGATTCAAATTGAGGAATGACATATTTGAAAGGTTATCCCAGATGTAGTGAAAACACTTTACGACTGACTGCCATCAAAATCAATGCATACAGATATTTTCTTCAAATATCAAAAGGGAAATCCAGTCTACAGGTAACAAGTCTATTTCTAAGAAAGAATGTGATTCCACATCTCAATTCATTCAGTAGTTTTAAAGATCTAACAAACTGGTGATACAAGGAAAATCTTCACATATAAAGATGTTAGAATTACTAGAAAAGGTTTATTACCTCCTTCCTGGAAGGACGTCCCCTCACCTTTCTTTCCTCCCTCTCTCCTTCCATCCATCTATTTCAAAACATTTCTTGAACACCTTTTCAGCACAGAACCTAATCTGGCTTCTACAAAAAAATGTGAATAAGCTGAAATCTGGTCATCAAGTAGGTCACAGCTTAATAAGAAAAAAGGATATGTAAACAGATATTTTCATGCAAGATACTTGTGTAACTGAGGAAGAATCAGTTTACTCTACCTGGAAGAACCTGAGAATGTGTCAACAGAGGAAGTGACATCTGAACTGGATTTTAAAAGATGCACAGATATTAGACATGGAGAAATAGGGTGGGCCCTTCCAGACAACGGGCATAATGCATGCAGAAAGACTGAAAAGTACTGGTATGTTGGGGGAAAAGAACTTCAAAGAGGATGGAGCAAAACTAAGTGAATATTTACGTTGGGAAACGTGGTTACTAAGAGGTTGAGGCAAGATCATGAAGAATCTTAAATATTTTATAAACAGGTTTCAGGCGAGATTTCCTGGGGCGATTCTGTACCTCATGCTTATTATCCTGGCATCAATATTAGGAATGTTTTTGTTCATTCTCACATGTGTCCTAGTTTGAACAATAAATTAAGTGGTCATTCTATTTATGGGCCTTTCAGTCTCAAAATGTGATTTCTAGAAGGCAGAGCTGAATCCACATAATTTCTTTTTGTGTACTTGTATACAATGATAAGAAATACATTGTAGCAATAGGGCTCCCATGTCCTTGTTACAATGATGATCTCAGCTTCAGAAGCTGAAATGGTGAATATGGTTACTTGGGAGTCATCATTCACTCCAACCTCCTTGTGGGGTACACTCCTGCAGAAGTTGGAACTATAGTTCCCAATGTACTTGTAGTTAGAACTCCATATGAGACTCTGGTTAAATCAACTGGATGAACTCATATGAGATCTGGAACTCAGAATGGCAAATGTGGTTATGGAGACATTGTAAAAACAGTGGCTTTCTGTAGCAGGGTCCTACATCTAGTTGCTAGTTGTGTAGATGCTGAAAGGAAGGTGCAGTTGCAGTCGTAGCTGTTTGTTATCCTTGGATAACATCAGCGGTGGCAAGTTGGAGTCAGTAGGTCCAGCAGCAGCTATCTCAACCTCCCATTTCCGGATTTTAGCAGAAATAGCAGCTACCAGGGTGGGCCATCTTCTGTATCATTCTGGGAACTAGTCCTGAACCCCAAGCCTAGAGGCTGTGTTTTCAATCCTTACGAAGATTTAATGTACACTTAATTCTTTTTATTGAATTCTTTTATGCTTAAAATGGCTAGGGTGGTTTCAATTTCCTAAAACCGAGCCTTGACATGTATATGGTAAGTTATTTAACAAAACTGGGCCTCAAATTCACATCCATATAACAAGAAAGTTGGGCTATCTAATGACCTGCAGGATCTCTCCTACTTCTAGAATTCCATGTTGTGATTCTTTACTGTTGTGGAAATTGCCTAATACCCTCATTTTTTTCTCCTACGTCCCTCAGGAACTGCTTCCAATCTGGCCTCTAGCTTACTGTTCCATGTAACTGTTTCACAAAATCACCTATTTATATACTTTTAGTATTCAGAAAGTGTACCAGAGGCATAGGATGTGGACGAGACAGGGATAAGAGTTCACTGATTCACTGGACAAACATTTATTGAGCACCTACTATGTATCAGGTGCTTCCAAGTAACATATTAACTATTTGCCTTAGTCCAAGTGTTTCTTTAGATAAAACATTCATAGAAGCACATTTATTTTCATCTGGTTTCCAGTTCAATAAGAAGTGTCACCCCCCCAACCTGTTGATATCCCTCTCAAGCCCTCTCCATTCTAAGCTTCAGTCAGTATAGCTGCTCCTTACAGATATTGACTTGAGTCAAATCAAGATTTTTTTCCCTTCTTTCTAGACCACTCTCTCCATTTTTAATCCTTTTCCTTTCTTCAACAGAGTGAATTATCACACATTCTCTTTACTGATTCAGTTTTTAACCCTACTTTTCATTCCTCTCCACTCTGAGTTTTCCAGATGTCTCTTTAGGTGGTCCTTTGAAAGATCCTGTTCTCACCACTGGCTGAGCATCATTTTAAGACCCTTTGCTTTTTACAAATAGTCCCTTGGGCAAATCATTCAATAACAGAGTTTTAATGCATTCTTGATCCTAAATTACACATCCTGAGTTACAGGACATTTCAACATTGACATTCCAGTGTCTTCTCATTGTTATTCTCAAGTCATTAGCTTATTGCAACATAATATATCCTTCAACAGTCTTCTTGTATAACATTTCCAGGCAATCAAAACTCTAAAGTCGTTTTTACTTTGCTTGTCTCATCAGGTCATTGCCAACTTCTGATAATTCTTGATACACAACAATCTTATATTTGCCATGCTATCTGCATTTCTATATCCAGTCTCATATTTCAGGTTCCAGACATTGGACTGTGCCTTCTCCTTCCTCATATTCTGTCTTCTACACCTATCTTATGTTCTGCCACTTAAATTATCTTCTTTAAATTTTACTCCAAGAGCTTTTGGTTTTGCAAATTTCCTTCCTTTTTACATTAAATTTCAACCTTTTGGCATTGGTCAAACATTTAACTAACTAAGCTATATATCTCTTATTGTATCCTAGTTTTATTTTTTTCTCTAGAGTAGTTTAATCTAGTTATTTTTCATTACAGTCTACTCATTTTTTTTGTTGCAATTTTACCTATTTCATCAGCCTAAAAAGTTGTTTACCTGAACAATAACTAAAAAAAAAATATTTTAAGGAACTGTTCAGATTCTTCCCTGCACCAAGGGACCAGCTTACATCACTTTCTCTAAATATAATTAATATATTCAGCAGTTCAAAGTACTTTCTATGAGTCTATTAAGCCAAAACCTCAAAAAAAAAAAAATGTGGAGGTGGAGCGTGCTCAAAAATAAATTCATGTACTACATTTTTCCTCTTGTTCAATAGACATCAGGGTAAATTCTTGATTGAGCAAAGAAAAGTTGCAATATAAATCACCACAGCATGTAACTTCTTATCACAATGCTATGGTCTGAATAGTGGTGTCCCCTCCAAAACTCATATTGAAACTTAATACTCATTGTGATGGTATTAAGAGGTGATTAAGTCTTAATGGATTAGGGTTCCTACAGAAAGGACTTGTAGAAGTTGGTTTGCCCTCTGCCATGTGACATCACAGTATTCATCCCCTCTTAGGCTTCATCCCTCCCTCATGTGAGGATGCAGCAACAAGGCGCCGTCTCGGAAGTTGAAAGGGGCCTTCAGCAGACAGCAGTGTTGGTTGCTTGGTCTTATACTTTTCCCAGCCACCAGAACTGTGAGAAATAAATTTCTCTTCCTTATAAATTACTCCATCTGTCTTATTTTGTTATAATAGCACAAACGATTAAAGATAAACAACAAGGCTGAAAGCTAGGTATGCTCTCCATGATATTTATTATAGTACAGCTGTACTCATAATAGGCTTATGATTTGTGGAAATTAGTATGTCTTCAACCTATCTACCATGGACACTCCATGATACTGCAGACAGAGGGACATATATAAATGCTTTTGACTGCAAAATACTTCTGTGATTAGAAAACTCTGGTAATTAACTATTGAGTCCATTAAAACAAAAAGGGAAAACATGTTAAAAAGTTGCTGAATGAACTGGAAACACAGCAAGCGATCAATAAATATCTGTTAAACAAATAAATAAGTGAACAAATCGGCAGATAAATGGTTTAGATTTAGAGAAAATAAATTTATAAATGGATCATAATGTGTCAATATGCAAAATGTGGAAGAATAAAAAAAGAAAACATAATTAGCTGTTGCTAAAGTTTCTAACAGTATTGAAAGTGATAATTAAAAAAAAACTGGAGGTAATTCACACATCTAAGAGTAGGAGTATAGTTGAATAAACTATACCTTATCATAATATACACCGAGGCACACACTGTTATATGATATTATATTCTGTCTCATTTACATAAATATTAACACCAGTAATTTTTCATTATGTATGGATTCTGTGTTTGTGAGTTCACCTAGGTGCTATAATGTTTTTGTAACCCCTATATCAATACTCATTGTGCTTTCACAGTCTTCCATAGACACGTACAAAGTGGAAAAACAAAACAAAACTCAACAAGGCAATAAAATAAAATAAATATGAACTCTGATTTGTATGGAAGAAATAAATGTTACTATTTCCAGATAATTGTTAGGATAGAAATTCTACAACAATCTACAGATTAATTCCTATAATTAATAAATGAATTAAGCAAGTCACTGAATACAAAGCCAATATACAAAATTTTTTATATTACCATCAAAACATCATTTAAAAGACTGTAAAAATAGTTTCTAATGTCTATAAATTTACAAATATATGCTAGACGTCTACACTGACAACTATAAATATTACTTAAAGCCAAACATTACTGAGCTACTGAGCTGGAGAAAATATTTGTAATGCACATTAGAGAAAATATTAATATCTAAAATATATAAAGTACTCCTACCAAATGATACGAACAAGACAGACATCTCAATTTTTAAAAATGTTCTTAGATATGTACTTAACAAAAATAACATTCTAATAGTCAATAGGTATATACAAAGGTTCTCAACATTGTTAAACATCAGAGAAAAAAATGAAAGCCAGATTAAACATACCCACTACAAGGGCTGGAAGAAAATATCAAGCATTGAACGATATTTGGATCACCTGAAATTTTCATACACTGCAGGTGGTGGTGTGTATGGAGATGCTCCTTTTTAAAACCATTTGGCATATTGGCAATGAAAGTTGAATATGTGAATACCCTGTGACAAAACAATTCTACTCCTATGCAAAAACGAAGAGAAATGAATGCTTATGTACACCCACCATAATACATGTACAAAAATATTTGTAACTATAATAGCAGAAGCTGAAAAATAGATTATAGTAAATTACTTATTACAATAAGTTACATTATAGTAATTTTAGGCAACTGACTAGCACAAAGAAATAAAAAAAGAACAAATTACTACTACTTGCAACAACACGGGAAAGCCTCATAGATACAATGTTAAGTAAGAGCAGCCAGATAAAACTGAGTAAATGCTCTATGATTCAATTTCCATTACTTACATATACATATGTGTGTATGTGTGTGCATACATAAATATAAATACATTTCATGAAAAGGCCAAACAACACTATGTTGATAGAACTCAGAATAGTAATTACCTTTCGTAGGATAGATGGTACAGTGTCTGCTTTGTGGATGCTGGAAAAATTTAAGTCAATATGCATGATGGTTACATCTATAAATTTTCAGTGAGTGAAAAACTTATGATTTGTGAAATTTTACTGTAGGAATACTACAGATCAAGAAAAAGTTACCAAAATAACACAAAAAAGATTTAAATATGAATCTATTCTATCATATGCCAATGACTTCGATACATGAGAACAGAAACATGACTTTGTTGAACATCTAAAACAATTCCAGAAAGACATTACGTAGCAATCTAAATTAATGAGAAATGATTTATGCAAGGATGGCTAACAGCCTCCCACAAAGACTGCCTTCTCATCTCCCAAAAAAGTGATTTGATAATAAAAGCATTGTAAATCAATCCACAAAATTTACTTCCTAAGGGGTGGAATGCCTGGCTAATGCAAGCCTCACTGGAGTACATAGGATATGTGCCAGCTTTTTGCCAAAGATGCCTATGAGATCATTCTTTGAAAGGCCTCCCCTCCATACTCTTGACATGATATAAACTATTTTTATATTTATGTATACTGGACACTGCTTTAGTGTACTTCATAGATCTTTAAATAAAACCAGCTGTCATTCCAGCTATCCTTAAGAAAAAAAAAAAAAAAAAAACCACTTTGCCTACTACACTTTTGTGCATATAAGAATCACCTAATTCTTAGGGTCTGCACCAAAACTTTTTACTACACTGAGCCTGAAGACTGTATTTCAAGAAGCATTCCTAGAGGTCCCGAAACAGCTAGTTTGGGTTGTGCATTTATAATATATTGCTCTTTACTGTCGTATGAACTATTCATTTTTCGTTGATCTGCTTGTTTTAAAAATATGATGGCTTTACTCTGTGTGATCTGAATTACCTTGGATGATAGAATCAAATATTATAAATAAACTATATATATTCTTATCCTTCAAAAACATTATAAATCTTTTATCTGCCATTTAGATTTCATTTCTCTTAGTCCTTGCAATGTAGCAACATTATGTAACCATTACATAATCAAAGAAGGAAAGTAGCTAAAGCAATGATTTTTCATATTTGTTAAGAATTATCGTGTATGTAAAATGATTCTTCACCAGGTAAACTTTTAATTTAACAGAGCTACCTCAGACTTGGATAGGAGACATCTAAGACTCTTATAATATAAACTCAGGGTCAGTTGAATTCACAATTTTAAAGACTAATGTGCATTACTAAAGCATAGGTGAAAGATTATAAAGTGATAAACTTACCTAGGCTGAGTGAAAGGCAGAGAGGTATAAGGTCTTCCAAAAGAAACAAACACAAAGACAGAGAAAAGAAAACAGAAACAAAACAAAGAAAATCCTGAGAAAAAGCTGAAGAGACTAGAGAGAAATAAATAATCTGCAATTTAAAAGTAGATAGTGACTAGATAAAACTCAGAACATTCAGATTGTTTTAAGTGAGAGAACAAGATCTTCTAAGAATCCGTGGCATAAAATACAAGATGTAACATTCAACAAAATTAATTTTACAATTAGACAAGTAACTTCCTAAATAAGCAACTAAACAAACTATTGACCATAACATGAGTCTTGCAAAATGTCCTTGATTTGCTTGCTTCTGCATTTCTATAAAATGGAGACACCACCCATGAGACTTATCCTGGACCTCAAGGTATTATTGTACAAATAATGAAACTAAAGGTAGTAAATTATTCTTGAGCTCCTCAAGATATAGTGTACAGTAATTCAGACTATGGTGCTTTTAATTTTTATTAATTAATGAAAGTATATGAGTTAACATTTTAATAACATTTAGAACCACGGGCATGTAAAATTAAGGAAATTCTTTTTTTTTTTTTTTTTTTTTTTTTTTTTTTTTTTTTTTTTTTTTTTTTTTTTTTTTTTTTTTTTTGAGATGGAGTCTCGCTTTGAGGCTGGAGTGCAGTGGCGGGATCTCAGCTATAGTGAAAATGCAGTATGGGGAAAAGGCCATGAAATAGATATAGCTAAATATTTCAGCGAAAGAACACAATTACATTTTTCCCCCAGACTCTGGACTCCATTTGAATATGAAGGTGCTAGAAACCCTAACACCTTGTTTGGTTTAATAACATTTTTGAGGATATTATGGTAATGCTAAAGAAATGCATCCATCTATCAAGTATGTAAAATGTTAATTGAATGAATACACACAGATTATTAGTAATTACATCAATCTGAATACTTATTACCATTTAATGTATTAAACTCATCACTGAGTTAACAGCATGGTTTTAAATAAACTAATATTCTATTTTTAAGAAATTGGCAAAATTAATAAATTATACTCTAACATTAAGTATTATCAGCATTAGAATTAATTTGTATATAAGTAATGTACACTTTTCATTATAAAACATTAGGGATAATTATTCAAATAAAAGGAAGGCAGAAGAGTGCCGAATACCATTATCCAGCTCCCCATACGGCAAAGGCAATTGTGGTTTGCTGATCTTACCAGGTTGCTGATGTTAGATGATGATAGTTCTTATTTTACCAATTATTTTTTCACTGGGATAAGGCCATATAGTTGTGTAATCACTCAGACTGCTTTGATACCATTAACTTGTCTTTACCCACAAATAGTCCAGCTGTGTGCAACAATCTAGAACAAAGTCTTTTACACCACAGTAGGTTTTTCCTTGGATTTCCTAGCCCTGGACTGTGACCTGACAGGGGCAGTGCAGTCATGATGAAGCTTATATCGAACAAAGTCACAGCCTATTGAAAAGGACACAAATTCTTGACCTCAATGCCTATGGTCTCATAATATTCTACAATAATTAACCAAAGGTCCAAAAAATTTCTTTTTAGTGATTTTTGTTCTCCTAATTTTCTGACTGCTGCTTGACAGAGCAAAATAGTAAGTACAAGTAAACTTATTTGTTTTCATTTTCTTCATTTTAGTAAAGACACTTTTCACAAGAGACTAAGTAATAAATGGTTTTTGTTGAAATTTACAATTTTACATAAATGAACATATATTACCAAAGAGAAGACTGCCAGTGATTTCTGTGTTATGGAAACACATGCACATATACAACCCAAATACGAAAAAGCACTGCAACATATTTTGCTTATTGGCATTGACTTTCATACCTAAGGTATTTTCTTTTGTTGTTTTAAATATTAATATTTAATACAATGCTTTCCATTTAAACTATTCTTTCAAAATATATCTTAAATATTTATGCTAATAAACATCTCTATTTTCTCTCGGTACAAAACATTCACGTTCTATATTTGCTGCAACAAAATATTTTTTAATTCCTCCCTATTTTTCCTTATTTAATATATGTGATTTATTCCAGATTAAAATTTTGAGATGTGCATGTTGAATATTTGTATATGCTACAAGTAACCAGTGGTTCTGAAACTGCTCTACAGTGCTCTTGGCATTCTCAGGAACTCTTTTAGGGTTATTGGGATGAGCAGAATCTGGCTGTCTTCAACCACAGCAAGCCTCTTTTAAGATGTTTTATGTGTTTATGTTTCCAGGTAAGCTATTAAACAAACAACGGAAATTATATATTTTTTTAACCTTCGATTCCCCTTATTGTTCCATTTCCCAAGCTGGTGCTTCATCTGTCACAATGAAAATTATATTATCTCACAAAGTGTTATGTGAAATAAATGAGATAATGTATTACAAATTATTTTTATATAACAGGTAATAACATAAACACACATACTCATAATATGTCTTACAAAACATGGAAGAAGATAAGCATAAGTGTCTTATTGACAGACGGTTATAACGGCAATAATATCAAATTCTTAAACAAGAAAGACAGGTGTTTGGTTTATCAGTGAGAGATCTAGGGTCTTCTGGCAACAAGATCTTTACAGTAAATATTTATTTTCTATAGGGCTTAAGAAGATTTTACTTCTGTTTCTGTATTTATGGAGATTCGTAAAGTAGCACTATCACACTAAAATTCCAATGAATAGTTTGGGTCTTGATACATCCACATATCCCTATTCTTTTTTTTTTTTTTTTTTTTTTTTTTTTTTTTGATGGAGTCTGGCTCTGTCGCCCAGGCTGGGGTGCAGTGGCCGGATCTCAGCTCACTGCAAGCTCCGCCTCCCAGGTTTACGCCATTCTCCTGCCTCAGCCTCCGGAGTAGCTGGGACTACAGGCGCCCGCCACCTCGCCCGGCTAGTTTTTTTCGTATTTTTTTTTATTAGAGACGGGGTTTCACCATGTTAGCCAGGATGGTCTCGATCTCCTGACCTCGCGATCCGCCCGTCTCGGCCTCCCAAAGTGCTAGGATTACAGGCTTGAGCCACCGCGCCCGGCCCACATATCCCTATTCTTTCCTTCATGAGCATGCTCCTTTGGGCCACCATTCCAATCCTGCAAATTTAATCTTGGGACCCATGATCACTGCACAAAACACAATGCCCTTTCCTTCTGTATTTCTATCCCAGTCAGTTCATCCCTGGTCAGGTGTTAGTCCCATATGACTCTAACAATCACCTCATGCTTGGTATAATTTATCATGGGAAGCTGTAAAACCTCCTACAATTAAGTCTACATAAATTACAATTATTAGCAAAATTTTAAAATTTATCACATTAATTTTAAAATTTCTCCTGAGCTTCAGACTCATATTTCCAGTATTCTGTTAGAAATTCTGCATGCATATGTAACTGGAATTGCAATTGCAGAATGTCCAAAATTATATAAGCTATCTCCTCTCTTCCCTACTATTCTTTTTCTAATTTGGAAGTCTCAAGTGTTATTATCATAATCCTGTCAGTTACCCAGGTCCCTGATTTCTTGATCATTGAATCATATTTTAAAATTATCAATGTATCTGGACAGAGTTTGTCCTTCCACTAGATTGTAAGCTCCTTGCAGGGAGGGTACGTGCCTTATTTAAGTCTCTATTCCACATTATGACAAATATAATATTTAAATAGAAGGAACACAGTACTTCCAGAAGCAATGAGAAATCAACTGGTCATAAGAGCCTTTGCTTTACACAGCTCCTAAAGCAAAATCAGGGAATTCTAAATGTGTGGTAGACAGTCTTCCTAAGGACTCTGCTAGGTGACTAGTCATTTGTTTCCTCTGTTCAAACAAAGGGACTATATTAAGTTTTATAATATAGTATTATGGAAAATTTAAACTCTTCATTTAGATACTATGAAAGAATACAATGTCAAAGTAGCCCTTATTATCAGTAGTGACACTGCCATTTTCTTTCTGGAATATCATTTCAAAATGACTGTTACTGAAAATTTTCTTTGTAGAATATCATTTATATACTTTAGGAATTATAATGAATTTCTGATTTCACACCTTAATTACAAAAATTTCTAGTGATGACTGACACTTCAGTTCTTTCTAACATTTCTTTCCTAAGATAACAAAGAAAGATATTTTGGAAAATCTTAATCATGATCACTGCCTGAAAAAAAAAAATGTATAGGGTTCACCTTTTACTTTTAACAACAGTTGTGAGAAAAGTCACACTGGGCCTAAAGTAGTAAATAGGTCATACATTTTTTAACTCAGAAAATTCAAATAACTTCCATATCCCAAGCCCAAATGGTTATAGATTGTACTGAAGAAGAGGGAGGAAAAAGATACTACACTAAAAATAAGATGAAACTACACACTTTAAATTTTTTAAAAAGTACTGTGCCAGCCTCAAAAATATCAGGTATATGAATGACAGTTAACCGCCATAAACCCAGGATCTACAGTATCCAAAAATGCAGCATGCTGATGTATATAATTTGAGGCAAGGACATGCAAGTTATTCTCATGAATGATAATGGGAATACAAAAAGAATAGTATAAAATTGCCACAAAAGCAAGAAAATAGAGTAAGAAAGTCAAGTATGGTCTCAGATTATTTTACATAAAGAAGAGATGGCAAAAACATATATACCTCTGATGATCCTCTACAAGGAGATAGTATGGAAACATAACACTTGGTAAAATTCATTGGAAAATTTAAGAAATAAGAAGGATGAATTTGAAATGGATGAAATATTTGAAATATAAAGCGTATAAAGAAAATGAACAGATTTGTAGAATATATCAAAACTAATTTACATAGTTAGATATACCATATGCTGGATAGGAACACTCAATATTGTAAAATAAGAGATAAGAATAAAAAAGGCCATCCTCCCTGGATGAATATAGAAGTTAATGCAACGTCAATCAACATCCCAGTGAATTTTTTTTTTTTGCAATTTGGCAAAGTCATTTTAAAATTTATGTGTAAAAATAAATCTGTAAGAGCAATTATTTAGATTTTTTGTTTGCTTTGTTTTTAAAGATCAAAGAATAGTCTGGAAAGCCCACAGACAAATCTATGTAAAAGAATATGTTATGTAATAAACAGATAACTGTAAACAGTAGGGAAAGAATATACTTTTGATAAGCAATAGAAGCCTCATATCAAACATTCTAATAAAACACACCTATATAAAGACCTAAATATGAAAAGAAAAAAAATGAAGCCAGTATACAGCTAGAAGTGGAAAAATATTTAAAATCTTAAGGGTGGGAAAGGTCTTCCAAAGCACAGAAATGTAGCAAGAATTAATTCAGTGAAAATTTGCCAGATTAAGACGATGGTGATGGTGATGGTGATGATAATGATGATGATGATGAACAATGTAAAGAATAAAACAAATGTCTCAAAAGCTCTCCAATATATTACATGAAAATGATGGTTACATTTAATATTTTTAAAAAAACCATTATTTTGCATAAGTAGAATTAGTCCATCACAATAAAATATTTGCAAGGGCATGAAAAGTTGGGGAACGTAGGAATCATCAAGTCCATAGTGATGAATGAAGAAGTATACAAACCAATAAACATGACAAATTCCAAATTCAAAACACAGAACCATGCATGACACACATGTACACACACACACAAACCACAAAGAGAGACAGAGAGAAAAAGACAATAGGGCATACACTAAAAGAATTTTCTTTTTTTTTCTTTTTGTTTATTTTTCCAAAGCACTCAGCAAATAATGGTTGAAGAATTTCATACTTGCATGAGTCACAAAAATACGGACAATACTATCTTCTATCATATATGATCAAAATTGTTTCAGCGACTAGTACCTGCCAAATAGGTTCTTATAAACGCAGCTGTGTGGCCATGAAGGAGGACAGGTTATCAGTTGGAGAAATGAGCAGACATTTCCAGCATGGATGGAAAATCACTCACATTGAATTTCACTTCCTTGTGTTTCTGGTAAATATTTCACTCATTCTTGACAACCTTTTGCAAGAAATCTTTTGCACACTTCCACATCTTGATGCCTATTATGTTTTCTACAACTCTTCATACACATCTTCATTATAGGTAAAACTGAGCTGCAGTAGAGTATTATTTGTGATTAAGTTTTTTTGGCGATACTGGGAGATCCCTGAAGGCAAGGAATATGCATTATATATCAGGGCCACTGCATACAGTCTGGCAGGCTGTGCACTGCACAAGGGCATCATGTCTAAAAGATGTTGTACACATCGTGAATATCATAAATTGGTATACTTATAACATCAATTTTCTGATATATGATAGTAAAGTATCCTGAACATAGAGAATTCTTTATTTTCTAACATGGAAAATTCCTGGAACATGGAAGATACTAAAAAATATTCATATAAATAAACATGTCAAGAACTGAACCAGTATGTGATGCACAAAAATTAATGTATAGAATTTTGGTTTTATCTTTCAAGTTGATATGTGGGGAAAAATAAATTTAACATGGCAAATAATATAAATGAAAATGTAATAAAATTACGGATCTTTTAGTCACAAATATTCATGAATTTTATGGTTCAAAAACATGCAAAGTAAATTCTCTCTAAAAAGAAAATCTTAAGTTCTCTGATTACACGCCAGCACTCATGAATGCTCCCAGCATTGGACACTGGGTCTATGAACTTGCTGTCTCATATAGTGTTTATAAGCTTTAATGTCACAAAGCATGATAAGCACTTCTATTTAGCTTTAGGCAAATGATATTTTCACTTTCAGGTCTTCAAGGGCATAGTATTCAAGAACCTATAAATAGAATGAAAGGCATTGGCAAAAATAATAATAACCACAAAATAGCTTGCATTTCTTGGCTCTCTATTCTTCCATTTATCCAGTATGTACTCAGTACTTGCTTTGTATAAAATACTATGTTGAGAACTAGCATTCTTGAAGCAGATTCATATCACCAAACTTCTTCCTTCACAAGATGATGGTTTTTCATTATCTCGCTATTCATTATTGTATTAGGGTAGAAGACGATGTGAAATTTTCAAATATAATCCCAGGTTGCCAGAGGTTTAATACAGTTTAATCTAGTTTTCTTTTGGGCTCTGCTTAGAATAAAAGGGCGTAACCAGATTTATTATGTAAAAGTGATGAATGGAGATGTGATTATTTGTTTTCCCAAGCTCTGCTTTTTAGGGTTCCTTATAGTAAGCTCCCGTCGCATTTAACATATGCTGTAATTTAGAAAAATTATTATATGCCATATCTAAGGGGACTTCATTCTATTGCATAAAGCAAGGAAAGTCTATGCTATAATGGCTTGGTGGGGACATTAGTCCTCTTCAGGACATTAAACATTCAGAAAGAAACTAATGTGTCTAGCCAAAATTTTCTAGATAATTGCATCCTCATGAAGAAAGTTTTAAAGGGTATTTTAGTGTCCCAAGCTTTTTTTTTTTTTTTTTTTTTTTTTTTTTCCAGTCAGATGACTCATAAAGTTAATTAACATCATAACTGAAAGCCTTAGGGGAATAAGGAATGTCTGAACAGAGTTTGTATCTGCTCTAAATAAGTGGTTCTTTTTTTCCTTTCTCTCTCTCTCTCTTTTCTTGTTCCTCCTCTTCTCTCTCTCTCTCTTTTCTCCTTTCTCTCCTTTATCCTTTCTTGCTCTCCTGTCATCTTTTTGATATTGATTTCTGTGAAATTAGAATTTACCTACTGCCTTCAAAAACATATTTAAAAATTATACTCTTTATTTATTTTTTTAAAATTTATTTATTGTTATTATACTTTAAGTTGTAGGGTACATGTGCATAACGTGCAGGTTTGTTACATATGTATACTTGTGCCATGCTGGTGTGCTGCACCCATCAACTCGTCATTTACATCAGGTATAACTCCCAGTGCAATCCCTCCCCCCTCCCCCCTCCCCATGATAGTGAAAAGGGCTGGTAGTTTGATTTTAAAAACACATTTTTCAGAAAATTCTGATATTTTCAGATTCTATTTAAGAAATTCCACATTGTACAGCTCAAGTAGTTAGCTTTAAGTTTCTGACACTTCTCTAAATTTGAAAAATTCTTTTTAGGCCACCAAAGCATTTTTCTATTACCCAGAGAGGCAATAAACTAATTTCCTATCTTTTAACTTAGAAACTGAATCTGGTTATCTAGCCCATAGCTTACTATCTATACTGCTTGGACATTTGCCATCTTTTTAGAGAGCTTCATTTCAATATTGAAAATACATATTATATTAATAGCAACAAGTTTTGTCAAACAAGTGCAGATATTTATTTATTGTGTATTATAAAAAGTACCATGTAAATACATATGCAACACGTACATACACATATACATACATATATTAAAAAGTACTTATCATTTCCCAGTGCTCAGAAGGAAGAAAGAAGACATTTGAAAATTTTGTAGCATGATGAATTTAAAATATACATTTTTAAAGACAACTAGTTGGGAGTCTAACATTACAATTATTTTTAAATGTCAGGGTGATTGCAACTCATATGTTTTTTAACTATTTCGATGTTATATGCATAATGTAATTTAAAAAACAGAAATATTATACACACTGTGATATATTTAGTAACATGAAAATATATTAAAACAAAAATATAGATGCTCGTAAATGTTTAGTGTTAAATGTCAAAATGTATGCTAAAACATGTTCTCATATTCATATATATTATGTAGTCATATTTACACGTATTATTAAGTAATGCAACTTCAAAACTTCTATTAAAACAAATTTACACCTTCACTTAAGCTTTAATAAATGACAAAATTGAGACTTACGGCTTTCTAAAATATTTTGAATTCAATATTATTCTCAAAGCCATTAGTTTTTGAAGTGTGGTTTCAATTCAGGCACAGAGGAAAGCTAAAACCATGGGCATGTCAGTGTTAGTGCAAAATCACTTATCTTTTGGAAATATATCTTAGAATAAAGGACTACTAGAGGTAAAACAATGAAGACTTGAGAGGACAAGGAGTACAGATCGAACATTTTAAAAAAAGAAGAAATTAGTAGTTCCAAGACCAAGTATATACTGATTGATAAGAGTCTAGATTCTATCTTAGTTACATGCCTTTCTATAGTCTAAACATGGCTTCCCAATTCTTCTAATGTTGGGATGATCTGAAACAAATATTTTGAAGAGTAGAGGTATGCTAATAAACTGACAAAACAAAATGAATATGATGGTTCTGACATGAAGCTGATTAGAGAGGTCCTGCCAAATGAAAGCAACTATAATTCTTAAAGGACCAGTGATTGATGTAAAAATGACTTCGGAACAAGCCTAGAAACCTATGTTTTAATTCTCACTTTCTACATTGTATATTATTATGAAAATTAGTCACAAATAATCTAGATAGGAGAACCTAACATTTACACAATTCTAAAGTGTACTATGTATTATATGAACTTTAGAACATCACTATGACAAAGGTATTATTTCCCCCTTTTTGCAGACTAAATAACTGAAGCTAAAACTTGATAGAACTTGTCTGTTTTCGCTACAGTATACTGACTCTGATAACTAGCATCGTTTTCATGAAAATAAAATTTATTGAATATATTCTGTGTTCTCACAAATGAACAGAACATAGTTGGTACAAAACACAGAGAATGCAAAGAATAGGATGAAAGACAGTTAAAAGTAGATCAGAACACTTATACACGTAATAGAAACACTATGCAATGTGTCTTTACTTCGTACATAATTAATCCTCATAAAAACCTTATGAAAAGAAATATCAATGTCCTATTTTTATAAATGAGGGTAAGAGAAATTAAACCCCTTACGCAATAACAACTTTTCAACTAGTAAGTAGTTAAACTGGAATTCAAGCCATCTATGTTCTTTTCCACTACTTTCCACTGCTTTGTCAAAACTTTATAGAAGACACTTGCTGCCAACTATGGTGGAAAAATTTGCAGCACAACAATGCTCCTCTGATAACAAGTATTAAAAAAAAAATATGACTGGGCGCAGTGGCTCATGCCTGTAATCCCAGCACCTTGAGAGGCCGAGGTGGGCGGATCACTTGAGGTCAGGAGTTTGAAACCAGCATGGCCAACATGATGAAAGCTCGCCTCTAGTAAAAATACAAAAATTAGCGAGGTGTGGTAGTGGGAGCCTGTAATCCTAGCTACTGGGGAGGCTGAGGCACGAGAATTACTTGATCCTGGTAGGCAGAGGTTGCAGTTAGCCAAGATCGTTCCATTGTACTCCAGCCTGGGCGATAGAGTGAGACTCAGTTTAAAAAATAAATAAATAAAAATGAAAAAAAAAAATAAACAGACAAAGCACACACACACACACACACACACACACAAACCTTTGAAGGTATTAGAGAGCTGCTAAGATAACTAAGACATGACATAAAAACAATAAATTGTATAAAATTTAACTGACATTCTTAAAAGCAGGCTTTTTCCTTGGGGCATATGCATATTATTGTGAAGGTCAAAGGCAGAGGTCAAGAATATATGAAGGAGACCATTGCTAAAAGTCAGAGAAGCCATAAGATTCTGGATGTCTCATGAGAATGGATAGACAAACATTTAAGTTCCCAGGTTCCCTGGAAGTGAGGACTTAGCAGACCAAAGTTCTGGTGAGAAGAGAGGTTCAGAGAACAGGAGAGCCCAGATTCTGTAGTTTTATCCTTGAGAAAGCTGATTTTTAAATAAAAGCAAGGTGAACTGATAAGAACTAAAAAAAAAAAAAAAGTTGTTAAAATGCAGAACAAAGTTTTTGGCATCCTCATAATGCTGAATAGACAAACACTGAAGTTCTGAATTAGACAAGTAGGTAGGACCTTGATGAATAATCTAGGCCCTTAGCTGTAACTCTGGGATACTATATTTCAGGAAAAAAAAGGGCTCATAAATGGTCAGAGAATTACAGAAATTATAAACTAACCTCAGGTCAGCTCAATCCTTAAATGGATAAAGGTGACCTTCTTCTGTTTGCTTTTCTGGAGGAATATCATATCATCCTTTCCTCTCCAATTTTTCATAAACAATGTCCATTATTAAATAAGCATTACCAGGCAAACAATAACAAAAAGGACAACAGACAATAGAAAGAACAACTGTCAACCCAGTTAGTAACATATTTACGAAAACCAGTGAAATGGAAAGTTCATCAGAATGCTAAAATTATCAAAAAGATTTAAATGGAAATTGTAGGAATAAAAAAATCAAAACTTAAAATTAAGAGCTCAATTAATAGGTTTACTAGCCTACTAGACCCAGTAGAAGAAAAAGTTAAAGAACTAAAAGAAATCTAGTAAAAAATATAAAGGTTGAAACACAGAAAACAAAAAGTGATTTAAAAAAATAAGAAAAAGAGCATAAAAATATATGGGATACCATGAAAATGTATAAGACATATGTACATACATATATATATATAAACACACATAGCTATATACATATACATACACATATATCTTTATCTATACACATACACACACACACCCCCTACACACACACTCCCTACACACACACCCATATATATGGGTTAGAATTTTTCCCAAAATGATAAATAACATCAAGCCACAGACTTAGAAAGCACTATAAAAATACAAGGAAGAAAAACAGAAAGAAAACCATACTTAGGCAGTAAGGGAAAAGAGTAGAATCAGCCACAGAGGAAAAAAAAAATAGACTAGCAGGTTCGTTTCTCAACAGAAATAGAGTCAAAAGACAGTGGAATCACAATTTTTTATGTGCAGAAACTACTGTACTAAAATAACCTTAAAAAGTGAAGACAAAAATGATGATATTCTCAGACAAGCACAACAAATCAATGGATAAAACTGCTGGCAGATCACAGCAAAAAATATACCAAAGGTAGTTCTTTGAATAACAGAAAAGTTATACCTGACAAAAACATGAATATACAGAAAGAAATGAAGATCACTAGAAAAAGAGGACAGATAAAAATAAATGTTGACTGTTTGGGAGGATTAAAAATATATGTATGATTAAAACACATAATAATCCAAATATTGGGAGGAAATGGTAAATGGAATTATAGTGGGAGATTCTACTATTTTCCTATATAGCACAGCCATATTAGACTACTGTAAGTGAAATATGATTACTGTAATTTTTGGATAAAAGAATAGCAAAAAATGTTTACATAAAAAGCTAATTAAAAGTGGAAATGAAATAGTAAAAGAAAAAACTTGAATAATTCAACAAAAGGAAAGAAAGTTGAGAAAGATGAAGATAAAATAAGACAGGCCAGGTGCAGTGGCTCATGCCCATAATCCCAGCACTTTGAGAGGCCGAGGCAGGCACATCACCTGAGGTCAGGAGTTCAAGACTGCAGAGGAAAAGTTAAATATTAAATTTGAATGTAATTGAACATGGACACAAATAATGGTCACCAAGTCCCGGAACAGGTTGTGTGAACCCTTGAGGCATTCATCCAGTGTTGTTTCTGAGAAATCTCTATTTCAATCTATTCCTATACATTCATTACTGAAAAACAATGGATAATTGCAAAAACAAGTTGACCTTTCTGTGTTCCTACAGCCTGGTCATTTTATGGCCGTCGACACTGGACCTCATGCCAAACAACTCATTACCAAAAGAGCTAGGGTTCCAGACTGTGCCAAAGCTTTATGAGACCTCTCCTCGTCTGTGCACGGATGAGTGGCTGACTCTGGAGCCCAGGCTGTTCCTTCCCAGCCTGGTCGTGAATCCTCCGTAGTCTGGTGAGTGTGGTGTCCGACTCTGGAGCCCAGGCTGTTGCTTTCCAGCCTGTTGGTGAGTCCTCCATAGTCTGGTGAGTGTAAATATATATCTATATTTACATATAGATATATATATATATCTTTTCCCTTCTCCCCTTTCCATTGCAATTTGCTTATTATATCATTTGCTTATTATATCAATTTGCTTATTACATTAATCTGCTTAATATATCAATCTGCTTATTATATCATTTTCTTATTATTATACCATTTGCTTATCATATATGCATTGCCATTTTCATAGGATAAAGCTTGTTTACTCTTAAAGGTGTTGTGTGTGTGTCTTTTCTTCACCCCTTGCGCATTTCCCATGCAGAAGAGAGACCAGCTGGGCCAACATGGTGAAACCCCATCTCTACTAAAAATACAAAAAAGTTAGCTGGGCATGGCGGCACGCGCCTGTAGTCCCAGCTACTCGGGAGGTTAAGGCAGAAGAATGGCTTGAAGCCAGGAGGCAGAGGTTGCAGTGAGCCGAGATCACACCACTGCATTCCAGCCTGGGTGACAGAGTGAGATTCTGTCTCTAAATAAACAAATAAATAAATGACAATTAGGGAAAAAGTTAAGATGGTAGGTATAATCCCAAATATATCGTGAATTATTGTGGGTTGACATATGCCCCCTAAAGATATGTTTAAGTCCTAAATTCCAGTACCTGTGATGGTAACGTTATTTGGAAGTAGTGTCATTCCAGACATAAGCAAGATCAGGTCATAATGAATTAGCGTGGGACCTAATTCAGTGACTGATGTCTTTAGAATAAAAGAGAAATGTAGATATAGACACAGAGAGAACATGTGAAGAGAGATGCAGAGACCGGAGTGATATGTCTACAAGCCAAGGAACACCAAGGAGTACAGGCAACCACCATGGGCTAGGGGAGATGTCAGCACATATTTTCTTAACCAACTCTGCTGACATCTGTATTTCAGACCTCTAGCCAACAGACTATGAGAAAATAATTCTGTGTTTTTAGTCACACAGTTGGTGGTACTTTGTTATAGCAACTTTAGGAAACTAACACAATTACATTAAATGATAACTGATTATATATTTGAATTAAAAAAAAGACTGTCATGCTGCATAAGAAGGTTAAAGTAAAAACAACAACAACAATATACCGCCTATAAGTGACACAAATACTAAAATGTAAAGGATAAAAAATGAAAGGATAAAGAAAATGTAACAAGCTGACACTAAAAGTAAATAAATCAATAAATAAAAAAGTAGATTCAGCTATAACAATATTAGATAAGCTACACTTTAAAGCAAGAAGCATTACTAAAAACAAAACATATTTATAAATGTATAAGATTTAAAAAACTCAACCCACCGGGAAGATATAGCAATTTTAAATTTGCATGCAACTACTTAGCTTTACAATATATAAAGCAAAAAATATCAGAACTAAAACTAAACTGAGAAAACAGTTATAGTTGATTTCAGCACAACGAATACTAAAGAACAAACATCTTAAAAGTCAGTACATTTCTAGATGATATGAATAATGCAATTAACAAACTTGATTTGGTAACAAACAGCATAGTACTCAAAACTCATATTATTTTCATGTGATCACAGAACATTGGTTTATTGCTGGATAATAACATTTCATGCTGAGCCATAAAGCAACTCATACAAATTTCAAAAAACAAACAAACATACAAAAAAACACACACGAATCATTCGTGTTCTCCCAACACGATGGAATTAACAAGAAATCATTAAAGATTGCTTCAAAGAGAATAAAATACCTAGGAATCCAACTTACAAGGGATGTAAAGGACCTCTTCAAGGAGAACTACAAACCATTGCTCAGTGAAATAAAAGAGGACACAAACAAATGGAAGAACATACCATGCTCATGGATAGGAAGAATCAATATCATGAAAATGGCCATACTGCCCAAGGTAATTTATAGATTCAATGCCATCCCCATCAAGCTACCAATGAGTTTCTTCACAGAATTGGAAAAAAACTGCTTTAAAGTTCATATGGAACCAAAAAAGAGCCCGCATCTCCAAGACAATCCTAAGTCAAAAGAACAAAGCTGAAGGCATCACACTACCTGACTTCAAACTATACTACAAGGCTACAGTAACCAAAACAGCATGGTACTGGTACCAAAACAGAGATATAGACCAATGGAACAGAACCGAGTCCTCAGAAATAATACCACACATCTACAGCCATCTGATCTTTGACAAACCTGAGAGAAACAAGAAATGGGGAAAGGATTCCCTATTTAATAAATGGTGCTGGGAAAATTGGCTAGCCATAAGTAGAAAGCTGAAACTGGATCCTTTCCTTACTCCTTATACGAAAATTAATTCAAGATGGATTAGAGACTTAAATGTTAGACCTAATACCATAAAAATCCTAGAGGAAAACCTAGGTAGTACCATTCAGGACATAGGCATGGGCAAAGACTTCATGTCTAAAACACCAAAAGCAACCGCAGCAAAAGCCAAAATTGATAAATGGGATCTCATTAAACTAAAGAGCTTCTGCACAGCAAAAGAAACTACCATCAGAGTGAACAGGCAACCTACAGAATGGGAGAAAATTTTTGCAATCTACTCATCTGACAAAGGGCTAATATCCAGAACCTACAAAGAACTCAAACAAATTGACAAGAAAAAAACAAACAACCCCATCAAAAAGTGGGCAAAGGATATGAACAGACATTTCTCAAAAGAAGACATTCATACAGCCAACAGACACATGAAAAAATGCTCATCATCACTGGCCATCAGAGAAATGCAAATCAAAACCACAATGAAATACCATCTCACACCAGTTAGAATGGCAATCATTAAAAAGTCAGGAAACAACAGGTGCTGGAGAGGATGTGGAGAAATAGGAACACTTTTACACTGTTGGTGGGATTGTAAACTAGATCAACCATTATGGAAAACAGTATAGCGATTCCTCAAGGATCTAGAACTAGATGCACCATATGACCCAGCCATCCCATTACTGGGTATATACCCAAAGAATTATAAATCATGCTGCTATAAAGACACATGCACACGTATGTTCATTGCGGCACTATCCACAATAGCAAAGACTTGGAATCAACCCAAATGTCCATCAGTGACAGATTGGATTAAGAAAATGTGGCACATATACACCATGGAATACTATGCAGCCATAAAAAAGGATGAGTTTGTGTCCTTTGTAGGGACATGGATGCAGCTGGAAACCATCATTCTTAGCAAACTATCACAAGAACAGAAAACCAAACACCGCATGTTCTCACTCATAGGTGGGAACTGAACAATGAGATCACTTGGACTCGGGAAGGGGAACATCACACACCGGGGCCTATCATGGGGAGGGGGGAGGGGGGAGGGATTGCATTGGGAGTTATACCTGATGTAAATGACGAGTTGATGGGTGCTGACGAGTTGATGGGTGCAGCACACCAACATGGCACAAGTATACATATGTAACAAACCTGCACGTTAGGCACATGTACCCTAGAACTTAAAGTATAATAAATAAATAAATAAATAAATAAATAAAACAAGAAATCAAAAGCAAAAAGATAATTAGAAAATCTTCATATGTGAAAATAGTCCACAATAGTCATAAACCATATTGTCAAAGAAAACATCACAGTGGAAATTAGGAAATATTTTGAACTGAAGAATAATAACGTATTAGAATTTATGTGATGCACGTAAGGCTGTAGCTAGAGGGAAAAGATGCCTACATTGTGAAAAGAAGAACGGATGACTATCAACTTTCTAAATATTAATAACAATAAGTTAGTAAAGGACAGAACATTAAAAGCCATTAAACTAGATGAAATAGAAAGAAGAGCAGAAATAAAATAGAAGCATAAAGAATAGAAAAAATAATCAGTACTGGCAAAAACTGAATCTGTGGGAAGAATAATACTGTGTTAGATGACTTCTATAAAGATTGATGAGAAATAAGATACAAATTGCCAATATAAGGAATGAAAAAACTAGTATTATTACAGATCCTGAAATTAGAAGTACATCATAAATAATGTCAATGAATTTTAAAATTTATGAGAAATAAGCAAATTCCTTGAAAACACAGCTTACTAAAAATGATACCAAAAAAGAAAATATGAACTGTGCTAAATATATTAAGTAATAAACTTACAATTAAAAATCTTTCCAGAAATCTAAAAGAATCTGTTGACAAACTGTGAGAATTAATAACTAAATTAGCAAGAAAGATGAGTATGAAGTCGCTATAAAAATTTGGTTTTTATATGCCAGATATAGAATGTTTTAAAAAAATATGATTCACAGTAATACCAAAAACATCAGATAACTAGGAATATAGCTAACAAAATATATATGCAGTACTTGTATGCTGAAAGTTACAAAATGCTATTGAGGAAAAAAATAGGAAAAACCTAAATAAATGGAAGGACACCTAGTTTCATGTAAATATTTCTTTGCTATTCTTTTAATTTTTATCCAAAAATTACAGCCATCATATTTCACTTTCAGTAGTCAAATATAATTTTGCTGACACATCCTAGGAAAATACTAGAATCCCCCACTTTAATTCCATATATACTTTGGAAAACTCATAATTATAAAGATGTTAATTCTCCTCAATTTTAATTTTATTTATAGATTTAGTACAATCCCAGTTAAAATCTTGATAATTGTTTTTCTGTGGAAACTAGAAAGGTAATTTTAAAAAATTACATGGAAATGGAAAAGGTCAAAAACAGCTATGGCAATCTTTAAAATATAGCACAGGTTTGAACAACTTACACCAACATATATCAAAATCTACCATAAAGCTAAAATAGTTAAAACAGAGCAACAATGATGCACACACTGACAAAAAAGCCAACAGAAGAGACGGAGTCCAGAAGAGAAAACACACATATAGTTGCCTCAAACACAAGGTGTCACTGCCACACAATGGGAAAAGAATGGCCATTTTAGTAAATGCTGCCAAAATGGAAACACAGTACAATAACAATAAAATGAATTGTAAAATTGTGGTACACTCATACAACGGATTACTATTCAGCAACAAGGAAGAATAAACTATACCTACACATAGGAATAGATTTTACAAAATAATTTGATTGAAAAAGAAACAGACACAAAAGATCACATACTACCTGAATTCATTTATTTAAAGTTAAAAATCAGCCAGAACTAACTTCCAAAGCTTTAAGTCAAAATAGTGGTGAGGGGCTGGGTGTGTTGGCTCACACCTGTAATCCTAGCACTTTGGGAAGCCAAGGTGGGTGGATCGCTTGGGCCCAGATGTTTGAGACCAGACTGGGTAACAGGGTGAAACCCTGTCTCTACCAAAAATACAAAAACTTTGCCGGATGTGGTGGCACACACCTGTCGTGGCAGCTATTTGGGAGGCTAAGGTGGGAGGATAACTTGACCCTGGGAGATCGAGTCTGCAGTGAACCAAGATCATGCCACTGCACTCCAGCCTGGGTGACAGCAAGACCCCATCTCAAAATAACAATAATAATAATAATCATAATAATAATAATGAGGAAAGTATCTGAGGTGCTGATAATGTTGTAGGTCTTAATCTAGGCACAGGCATTCTAGAGAAATATAAAGTTATGTGAGGCACTCATGAATAAGACTAATAATTCTCTTTCCAGTTTTATGAATAATATGCTAGAATAAGCATATTGCCTATTTCTTCATATCCCCAGACAGAATAAACAACTTTTTGAAGCTTATGGCCATGTTAGCAACATAAAAAAGTACAGACTTTGTAACTCATTCTATAACTTTTTTTTCATTGTGACATTGAAAACATGTATTTATTTAATTAAAAAACTGAGTTTCATCCTGTTTGTTCTCCTGCATGTTTGGGAGTAACTCCCCTTTTTTTTTTTTTTTTTTTTTTTTTTTTGGCTGGTACAGAATACTCTGTTATTATCTTCTTGCTATGCTTTGAATCATCCAAGCCAAGACTTGTTTTTAGCATTAAGCCGCTAACCCAGAAGCAAAGAAAACCAGTCACAAGGGATTATCTCTTTCAGGACTGTACTAGAATTATTATACATGTGAATTATTTAAAAATTGGATAATTTTATGTGGCAAAAGGAGGAAGAAAACTATGAATAGAAGAAGGTAGAAGTTGTCACTAATTATTAACTAGTCAATATGAAAATAAACCCTTCCATAAATAGATTTTTATATTTTTTTTCCTTACACTAAACTTTCTTCCACTTCTGTTTCTTCCATCCTGTCCACATTGGTGGATTATTTATTGCTATTTCAGTTATACATTTCAAGAGAATGAGGTGACTGATTATATTTTTGCATAGTTTCTTGGTTTAAAATACTGTGAAAGGAATTTATTTTTAAATGTGGAACCTGTTACTATGACATCAAAAAATGACAACAGAAATGGATAGCAAAGAAATACTCTTAACAACACCTTTAATTCTAGTGACTATAATCATTTAAAATCTCTTGCTCTTGATATAAGCAACTACCACCTTTAAATGAAAGTAGGTATTTCTAAGAAATTCCAAAAGTCACTACCTAAGCTGTATTGCTTTTGTTGATCCCTATTCTCTTTAGAAATGCCTTTCCTATCTCACAGGTTATTACATGATGGGAGATCACTTCATAATCTTAGCTGTTAGCCTTGAAATGTTTCCTCTCTATATATTTCTTCTTAATCTCAATCTTCTTGGCTACCTATTTTATTACCAATTCCTCCATTCCATTTCTAGCATTATCTCACCCTTCAGGCTTTATGCAAGGCACTGTCTCCCTTCCCCACAACTATGACTCAGTAAACCATCTTTTGGCAACCCTTAATAAATACGCTACTTCATCCTGGTGAGGCAGCAAATTGGCCCAGAAAGACAGACTTTACCACAAGGAATTGCCCCCAGGCAGCCAAAGCATTTCTGGGAGTTCTGTGCATTCAATTCCACAAATATTTCCTGAGTGCCTACTACGTGCCCAGCACTCTGCCAGGTGCTGGAAAGAAAATGATGAGTAAAACAGGCTCCTGGCCCTTCAAGAGCTTACAATTTAATGGAAAAGACACAGCTTAAATGAGTAACTGCACAGATACATGAGTACAAACTGTGATGAGTGCTGGGAAGAGAAAGTACTTGGTACTCTGAGAGCATAAGATGCTCGGCCTGATTCAGTGTATGGAGTCAGGAAAGACCTCTAAGGAAGTGACATCTAGCCAAGATCTAAAAAGTGATCATTAGGTAGGGGCCATGCTAGGCAGGAATTTGCATAGCAGGATAAAGATTTGTGTACTTAAAAGAGGAGGTCCTTTCTATTGGAAAATTATTAAATCATCAATCAAAAGGTAAGAGGGGAAGAACTCTGAAATGTACACAGCAGGAATAAAGTTAAAATTTATTCCCGTGCAAGAATCATTTCACTCCAAAGAAGAAAAATAATCATCCTTATCTTGATTTTTGCCAGGAGTCTCTCTTATATATTTAAAAAAGAAATTGAAAAGGACCCAGAGCTATAATCAGGGCATTATGTGGAATAAAATTTTAAAAGGAAAAATACAGATGACACAGAAGTTGCAAGGTGAGACAACAATTTATATGGAGAAGAATAAAAGGGCAAAATGCCATAAGCCAGTAGCAATACAGGTACAGGGAAGGCAGGTTTAAGATGAATATCAAAAGAGAACCACCAGGTAGTTAGAAATTCTCAAATACACGTGCAGATTATGTGGAAGTGCCACATACTTTTAAATATAAGTAAACCATCAAAGAATAATGTCTTAGTGTGTTTGGGCTGCTATAATGAAATATCATAGGCTTGGTAATTTATGAACAATGGGGATTTATTGCTCATAGTTCTCAAGGCTGGGAGAACCCAAGATCCAGGTTAATGTCTGGTAATGGCCCATTCCTCATAGACACCTTCTATGTGTCTTCATATGGCGGAAAGGTAGGACAGCTCTTTGGGGTTTCTTTTACAAGGGCACTAATCACTAGCATTAACCATCACAGACTACACACAATTGTTCCAAATCAGCATGGATGCTCAATAAATACCCATTATTGTGGAGGTAGAAAGGTAAAATGGAGAAGGCCCAGGACTTGTGTCCTGACTGAAATGCACTGAAGATCTGAATCACTGACCTTCTGGGAGTTGCTAATGTTAAAATGCATTTGGAGCCCCTGGGGAACTTAGTAAACCATAGACTGATTGGTCCCCGCAACCCCCAGAGTTTGTAATTTAATAAGCCTTTGTTGGGGCCTAAGAACTGCATTTCTAACTAGTTTCTAAGTGATGATGATGTTGCTGATGAAGAACCTTTGTTCTAAGGGATCTTTCCTCATCTGCAAAGTGAGACATTACTGTCTCCAAGGCCCAACCTCACAAATTTGTTGAATAAAATCAGTATACACTTTGAAAATATAAGCTGTTTCATATTTTTCTTGTATTTCACTGCCAGGGATGGTATTTTTGAATGACTGAAATGCCTTGCCGATATTTTCTGAATAAAAAGACACTGTGTGAGTGTAAGCCTGTAATGATCAAATATCTAAGAATTCTTTATAAGTGGCATTTACTGAAGTGGTATGAATAAACAGAAATTTGAATACTGAAAAAGACAGAGAATAACTGAGAAGTTATGTAGGCAATACTGTAAACATGGCCTTACCAGATGTTAAAATACTGAAATACTTCCATGCCAGATGGCAAATAGCTATGTCCAAGCCACACCCTGACTACTGCACACCCACAAAGGCAACTAAAAGGAATCACCACCACCCTGCTTGAGCTCCTGCACCAGTGTCTCTTCTGATTGGTGTGTGTCTTGCCTCACTGGTAATTAAATGTTTTGATTATCACCCTTAGAAAGGGAAGAGAGGATGGAATTGTTGCTAGCTCCTCACAGACATTTGCCCAAATCTTTCCAATACAAATCCTGGGCTTAGCAGCCATGTTTGTCCTTCCTCTGTATCTTTAGTCCATGTAAACGAATATAAGATGTTCCAAGAGAAATGGGGGAAAATGGAGAAAGGAGAAATATCAAAGAGGAAAAAGGATTTAGGATTACATGGTCATTAAAGAATAACTCCAATTGAGCACTGTTAAAACGTGCTCTGAAAAATCAGTTCAGAAAGGCCTACCTAGATTGCTAAAGGAGGGAAGACACAGTAGTCCCAGTATGAGCGGTCTATATGTGTCTCTCTTTAGCATTTTCCAAAGCTGCATAAACTTTCCTTCTGCAGATGCTGAAAGTATTCCAAGTTGCCATGTGGCATGACATGGTTCCATTGCCAGCAACTCTCCCACCTTGGGCTGCTTAGGTCTACAGCCTTGATGATCTAAGTGGCCTTTGATGTTGCCAGGCATTGGACAGAAACAAGGACTTCATACTTTGGAGCTGGGTCAGTGTTGTCTCTATTTGTGCTCAGAGAAAGGGCATTTTCTCCACTATTTGAGCTCAAATTTCTTCACTCCAAAACTGGGATTCACTAACCAAGAACTAAAAACTGGAAAATCAGGGAATAACAGAATGTGAGCACTCTGAATTTCTTCACATGCTTTTCCCTGAATACTACAAACTGAGCTAATTCTTTCTGCATATTCAGAGTAATGATTAGGTAAAGAAAGCATGCTTAGAATTATAAAAATCCTTCCAGAAAATGTTTTTGGCAAAAAATAATCTTCCTTAGATAAAATTGAAATAGATAACATATGAATAATCCTATCTCAATTTATAAAATTTCAATCACATGACAAGACACGTTTCTTACTAAAATTCCTTTATCAGTTTCCATTAATAAATGGTGGTGCTCCTTGCATCTACCTTAACTGCAACTATAAAACATGAAGCATAGTGAATGAAGCATTTAGTAAAACATAATCCACTGTAAATCGAATATTATCAATTCAGCACAAAGAGTCAAAATGGTTACTTCCTCCCTTGTATTCATTAGAAAATATGGTAGAACAGAGAACTTGTGGGTTCTGTTTGAGGTTCAATTACACCTAAACATTGACCAATTAGTTTATAGCAGAAACTATTTATACCAATGACTATTTTCATAGTTATCATATTATTATTGTTATTAGCAGAAACTTCAATTTCTGAGTACAGCCACATCGTAGATGGGCCATTATTAGTAAACTTGAGCTTCCATGCAAGAGGTAGCTTTCATTACATGCTGATAGATTATAAGCGCTTCCTTTCACATCACTGTATATGATGTTTCCAAATCACCATCAACATGACTTGAATTTTTTTTTTTTTGCAGTCACAGAAGTTATAATGATCAGCACTATTTCCATTGTCTTAGCTCTCTATTGCCACAGAACATATCACAAAGTTAGGAGCTTAAAACAACGCCCATTTGTTAATTCACAGTCTTGTAGGCCAGAAGCTGGTCAGGCCTCAATTGTTTTTAATTCAGTTTCTCACAAAGCTGAAATCAAGACGTCAGCCATGCTGAGGGGTTTTCACCTAAACTTTTTCTCTTTTGGATTCACAAGTTGTTAACAAAATTCATCTCCTTGTGGCTGTATGACAGGTTGCAGTTCTCTTGCCAGATGTCAGACAAGAACCACTCAGCTGCTAGAGACTTTCCTCAGTTTCTTACCATGATGTCCTGAACAGTTCCCAACATGGCTGCTTACTGTCCTCTCGGCCGGCTGGAGCGTGTCTCTCTACCACTTCACCATCTTTTAGTTAAGTCCTCTAACTAGGTAAAGCACACCCATGATAATCTCCTTTTTGGTATCTCAGCATATTCACAGGCTCTGCCCACACTCCGGGGGAGGGGATTATTCAGGGTGTGTACACTTAGGGATGGAAATCTTGTGAATGGAATTCTGCTTATCACAGCAACTGTCATGAAAATTTTGCTCAACGAACTCCAGTAATTGGGTTAACCTCTTCCCCAGAGGCCACGGGGGCAAGGGAAAGCAAGTGGTTGAGACACTCAAGGCACATCTCTTCTTGCATCTACTTCATGCACTGGACTTCCAAGCAGAGAATTTTCCTTTTAACAAATAATTATGTAGTAAGTAAAAAGTTTGAAAAAAAGAACCCCATTTTGGACTAGACAAATCAATTAGAGACCATCCAGTCACCAAAACCTCTTCTGGTCCTAACATTCCATGATTTTAAAAGAAATAAGTTCAAGTCAACCATAGGGCCTATAGTTGAGAATTTATGAGAGAGCGAAAAGAACATTTAATTTTTAATCATAAATATTGGATTCAAGTTCTGCATATTCCAATTACTTATTCTGTAATTCTGGGACATCTATAGTATCATTATCCCTTCAGTTTTCTGGCAAATCTGTAGTATCATTATACACTTCAGTTTCCATGTTTAGAAATGATGATAATCATTACAGTAATAATAAAAACACATTTCTTACAGGATTACTGTAAGGACCAAATGAAGTAGTGCATATAATATAACACAAAGTAGTATATAAATGTAATTCTTATTTCTATTATTACTATTATGAAGACTTCCCTACCCCAACTAAGTTGTTTAATGGATAACCACTGTGTTTACCAGCTTAATACCTCTTCCACTAGTGAATGTCTCTTCTCATTCATCATACATGTTCTGTATCATTTGGGGTTCACATCACAACATACCATGTTGCTATGGAGCAGCAATAATTTGTGAGGACAGCAAATGCCTCTGGGGTCTACAAGTCTCAAATGGTATTATGTAATTCTGATGTGAATGCATTTTACTGTAGGACCAATGGGACACCCAAACACATAGTATGCGTATTTGTAATATTCTTGAGGACAGATTTAAATGGATATCCTAAGAAGCTGTCAGAATCCCCAAACTCCCAAATTAATTTCCTGGCTGTGGTACACGAGCTATTATGAGAACAAAGACCAAGTAGAATCCACTGAAGGACATTTTTAAAGACATCTCTATCACTATTGAGCCATGCAGAGAAAATTTAAACCCAAAGACCTAGAAGGATTCAAGGGTGATGATTCCTGTCACTTCTCCACTTAACACTCCACTTTGGGCTAGTGAAGAAAATCAATGTATTTTAAAGAATAAGAGTGAGTTTTTATAAAATTAATAAGGCAGTAATGATTATTACAGCTGCAGTTTCAGATACTGTTTGCTCACTGAATCAGATAAGCATAGCCTATTTCATCTAACATGCAGGTTTCATTTGATAAATGTACTTTTCCCTCTCTTCTGGCAAGACAAGAACACCAGTAGTAAACAATTTTTACCTGGCAGGGCCAGCAGCATAGCTTTGACATTCTGTCTTAAGGAAATATCGAATTTCTCACACAATCTCACAATTCACTACTCTAGCCTACAATATTAAATACATATTGTTGACAGGTTCTAGAGGGCAGTAAGTGGCAAGTTCCCTCAGAGATTTATATTAAAAATGTGTAGAAGAGATTGAGAAACAAATTCCATAGAAATACATGATCTTGACACCTTAGCAGAGGGCTTCAGAGCATGTCAAGATTTTTTTCCATACCAAAAAGTAAGTTGGTATATTTTGTATACCCAACCACTAAAAAGAAGTAGGAACATCTAAGTAACTAATATGACTTTGGAGGTGACATTTATCACTGACTCATTCATATGATTTTAAAAAGCTCCCAGTTTTAATAGAAGTCCAGGGCAAAGCAAACAAACAAAAAAGTTCTTCAGGTTTCCCAAGATACAATGCAAATTGTTCTATTTTTAGTTTTTATGACAAGATAATCCCATAGTGTGTAAAGTGGCTGTGTAGATTGGGGTGTTACATGGAGACTGTGACAAATTCCAATAAAAAATCACAGCAAAACCTATGTGCATTTAATAGTATGGTAACAAGGGGAAGTGCTTATAAACAAATAACCTCTTTTTAATTTTTTAAGATAGTAGCTCCCAGCTTCCTACTGGTCTCTGATAGAACTGAATGCCTATCAATGAACGCCAGATAGCCATGCAACCTGATATTCCAATCTTGCATCGAGTGCTATTGGATTAATTTTGCCATTATGTCAGGCAAATCCAGCAGCAGTCCACCTCCATTATTCAATGAAAATAATCTACGTGGATCAGGTCTCAAAGGCACAAATTGTATAATCATTTTGTTCACATGAACCAGCATGTATGCCTACTCCTAACATATTTCAACTTCTCTCTCAACTATAACACCTATGTGATCCTGGGAGTTCCTTTTTACTAAATAACTGCAGATGAAGATTCTATAGCCTGTCTTACAGATGCATCTATAAGATATACAGGAACCACCCACAACTGGACTGTGAAAGTGTTATAGCCCCATTCAAGAATGGAGTTATAAAACAATGAAGACTAGTCCAGAAGGTGGCTGCATTTAAGCACTATACACCATTTTTCACTTTGTCTAGAAAGAGTAGAGTCCAAGGCTAGGATCTACACACCAATTTCTGAGTTGTCTGGTGAAGTAATTTAATAGAAGAAATAAACTGGAATATTGATAACCAGGAAGTTTGAAAGAAAAGTCGGGATAGATCTTTGGGAATGGGATCAGGATCTGAGGATATATGTATCCCATAGGAATGCTCACCAGGAGATTCCCTGCAGAAGAGGTTCTCAATCACATGGACAGAACAACTCCTTCTGTACATGTCAGTATAGTGAAGTGCTTTGGTGGCAGTAATTGAGGCTGTGCATGAAATCAACAACAGAAACTTAAGCTCTACAAAGCTATTTGAATATCAGCTCTGATGATTTCTTAACTTGTCACGTAAGGACCCATCCCCACTATGAAGCCTTGAAGGAACACTGCTTCCTAATATATTTTATATTATGGCACACACAGTTAATGATAAAATAAAGATGTTGAATATGTTAAAATTATATCTAATGACTACATAGTAGTTATTGATATAATTATGTCACATAATTATATCTAATGACTACATAGTAGCTCCCCCCATAACTCTGATACTGAGTTCTGCTGGTTTGGATGCTGGAGATCACGCAGAGAAAAGGGAACATTTACACACTGTTGGTTGGAATGTAAATTTGTTCAACCCCTATGGAAGACAGTATAGAGATTTCTCATAGAACTAAAAATAAAATTACCATTTGACCCAGCAATCTCACTACTGGGTATCTACCCAAAGGAAAAGAAACAAGTTTATCAAGAAGATACCTAAACTTATATGTTTACTGCAGCACTATTCACAATAGCAAAGTCATGGAATCAAACTAGGTGTCTATCAGTGAACTGGATAAACAAAATGTGGTATGTATACACCATGGCATACTATGCAGCCATAAAAATAATGAAATCATGTCCTTCACAGCAACATGGATGTAGCTGGAGGCCATCATCCTAAGTGAAACAACTCAGAAACAGAAAATCAAATACTACCTGTTCTCACTTATACGTGGGAGCTAATCAATGGGTACACATGAATATGGAAACAATAGACTCTGGGAACTACAAAAGTGGGGAGGGTGGGAGGAAAGCAAGGGTTGTGAAACACCTGTTAGGTACTATGTTCACTATTTGAGTGATGAGTTCACTAGAAACCCAAATCCCAGCATTATGCACTATACTCATGTAACAAACCTGCACATGTACCCCCCAAATTTCTAATAAGTAAGCACATAAATAAAAAATTTAAAAAGAATATCCTGTAAGTAGAAAGATTCTCTTGTTTCAAGAAGAAATGTTTTTTTTGTTTGTTTGTTTGTTGTTTTTTGTTTTTTTCTCAGTATTTTTATTTACTGCTGGTGGCATCTTCTACATTCCAAAATAAATGACATCAGCTCACTTCTGGGATGGTTAAGTACTTCCTCTCCAACCAATAGCTTGTAGATAACCATAAACACCAAATAAAATAGAAAAAACAGCTTTCTGAAGTCATTGGAGAATGAACAAATGCAGGGAGAAGCTAGAGAGGAGCAGTCACTTGCAAGAATAAAACGGCACAGGGTGAGTTTTCTGATTTTATGACTTTTCTTTCTGAGGGTGAGTCTATATGAGTGGCTGAAATCTGAATGAGAACCTGGTTTTTACTGGCATAAAGAACCAAAGTACTGAGTTTGGGCACCACATACTTAGAAGTTTGGGGTTGGGTAAGTGCAGCGGTACTGGAAAATAGAAAGTCATAGAAGGTGACTTCCATATTCTGCAAATGCACTCTCCAACAACCTCTGGCTGACCCCTGAACTATAAGTGTTTGAGGCAGACTCTAAGCAACCCAGCTAAGGCTAAAAGGAATGCAGAGAGGTTACAGTTTACAATCTGATACCAGCCACATTGTCTATCTAAAACAAACAAGTAAAACAAAACAAAAAGCACACTATCTCGAGCACTACCACATAATGCAACATCTCTACAATATATCATTCAAAATGTTTAAGAAAGAATTCAAAAGTAGATACATAAAGAAATTTTTTAAATGTGATCCGGAATCAAGAGAAAAGAGAATTAATTGAAAGTGAATCTGAGATGAACCAAACGTTAGGTTTAAGTTGCAGAATTATAAAATTATTGAATGATATAAAGAAAAATATACTCATAATGAAGAAGTATAAAACTCAACAAACCATTAAAAATAACTAAAAAATACAATACTAAATACTAATAATACAATAAATATATATATTTTAAAAATTAAGTGGACAAGTTTAACATCAATTGAAAGTGACACATAAGAGTCAATGAACTGGGAGATCAATAAACAGAAAATATCCAAAAAGAAGAAAGAGAAAACAGTTTGAAAATCATAAACAGAGTTTCAGTTATCTGTGTAGCAATACCCAAAGGTATAACATGCATATAACTGGACTCTGAGAGTATAGAACAAGAAATAATTAAGAGAAAAAGTATTTGAAATGACTATGGCCAAAGATTTTCAAAATCTGCTGGAAGACATACATTTACAAATTCAAAAAGTTCAGTGAATTTCAAACGGGATGAAAAGAAATAAAACCACACATGGGCAGTTTTTAGTCATACTACTAAAACCACAAATAACAGAAGATCTTGAAAGGAATTAGAGAAAAATAACATACTATTTATAGGAGAATAATGATATGAGTTATCCTTGACTTCTCATCGAAAACAATGAAGGCCAGAAGACAGAAGAAAAATGTCACCGAAGTGCTGAAAGAAACCAAAACCTTAAAAGCTGTCAAATTTGAATTCAAAATTTATCGAAAATCACTTTCAAAAAGGGAGATCACATACAAACGTTTTCAGATAAATAAAAATTATGATGTAAAGCAGAACTACACCACAAAAATTACTACAGAAAGTTATTTGGGCTGAAGGAAAATGATACCAGATAAAATCAGATATCCAGGAAACAATATTGAGCATTGAAAAGACCAATAAGTGGGTAAATATAAAATATTATTTTCTATTCAATTTCTTTAAAATATATATGTTTAAAACAAAAAAATATATGGTGATATTTATAACATATGTACAGATAACACCTGTTATTACTATAGCATAAAGAAAAGGGGGTCAGTCAATGAACCTATGTGATTACAAAGTTTTCATATTTTACATGAATTGGTACAATATTAACTCTAAGGACACTTGAAAATTCAAGGATGTTTATTACAGTACCTCAGTGACCATTAAAAGAAATAAATTATTAGAGCTAAAAAGCTGATAGAGAAGTTAAAATGGAATTACATAAAACATTCAATTAATTCAAAAGGAGGTAATAAAGAAGATACATAGGGACGAAGAGCAGGTAGGACAAACAGACAATAAACTGTGAAACATTAGACCTACCTCCAACTATATCAATAATTACATTAAGTGAAATGCTCCCCCCAAAAGGCAGAGATTATAAGAATGAATAATAATAATAAAAAAGCTAGCTAGACCAAACTACATGCTACGATACAGACAGGTTGAAAGTAAATATGTGGAAAAAGAGATAGCATGTATAAAGTAACCATAAGATAGCTGAGTGACTGCATTAATATCAGACAAAGTAGAACTCAAGAAAAAGTTACACTTTGGAATTTCCTAATTAGTTAAAAATGTTAATTGAGTACTATACTCACTACCTGGGTGATGGGTTCCAGCCTACCCTAAACCTCAGCATCATGCAATACACCCATGTAACAAACCTGCACATGTAGCCCCTGAATCTAAAATAAAAGGGGGAAAAATAGTTATAAAATAAATAAATAATTTGGGTATTCCAAATTTATCAGGAAGACATAAAAATCAACGATTGTTTTTTACTTTTAATTACACTCAAACCTCATTGGGCTGAGTGATTTCCATGTATTTTTTAGGTGTGTTAAGAAATCTATAAACTAAAAGAGAAGATAACATTTCTGATTTCCAGCCATCATCTATATGGGTATATACTTGCTATGGGGTTATACCGCAAAGCCAGTAAGTTTTCATACTGAATTTCCTTGAAAAACTTCCATACTCAGGACATCTCACTCTTGGTAAACTCTCTAAAATGCATCATTGTCAACTGAATTATTTCCTAAAATCAGGAACCAAAATTTTCTTTCACTTTTTTCTTTCCTGTTTTTTCTTCCCATCCAAATTTATGTTTGTGTGTATGTGTATGGATGCATATATTCAGGGCATGTGTTTATACATATACACTCTTATTTTTAAAAGCACATTTCATCCATCTGTGTCACTCTAGCAATACTGAAGTTAAACTGCCTAGCCAAAAATATTGGCAAACAACATTTTGCAAAAACACATTAAGCAACACAAAGCAAGGATTCTGTGTTCCTTCTCTCTCTCTTTTTTTAAAGTAACTATACAATCAGTGCAATAAGAGAGAATCACATCTAAATCATATCTTTTTTTTTTTCCAAATCTGTTTTTAAAATTTAATTTAAACTTAAGGGTGGGGGGCGGGGAGAGAGAGAGAGACTGAACAACACTGATGAGTCTCGGGGAAAGCAACCAGACAAACACACAGAGCACCATTACAACATTTTCATGAGCTAGCCATAAACGAAATAGTAGATAACTTTTCCAACACTCTACATCTATTGAGTGTAAAGCTAGGATTTAAATCTAGGTGGTCCTACTCAAGGGTCTGCCCTTTAAGCCCACTGAATTATTCCATCAAAAATAATCACAAGGCTTTAATACACTGTGATGTTTTTCAGGGTTCACAAGAGAGTAGATTCTCACTATGGTAAACTGGCATTTTTTTTTAAGCAATCTTACTCACTGACCTTCCTATTTTAAAAATAAGGTAACATAAAAACACAATAATTGAAACATTAGAGTTCATTTACAAAAATAAAAGCTCTTTTCAATAGCTAAGACTATCCAAAATCTCAAAAACCTATTCTTCATCTCTGGCTGTTGAAGGAGTTTTAGAAAAAAAAAGCTATCAAATTTCTCAAGGTTAGTAGACATTATCAAAACAAATTACTGATTAGAATTTGTTTTTTTACATTCTGAGTATACTGCCTTTAGAGAACTAAATCTGTTAGCTGATATAATTAGATAGCTAAAATTCATGCTTTTTGTATGAACATTTAACTTATTCTTCATAACAATTAAGAGAAGCAGGTATACCCTGATATCAGTCACATTTTGCAAACCATGAAACAGATGTCCACAGAGATTTGGTCTCTCTCCCAAGCCATATGACCCATAACTGTCAGAATACAGATATTCTTAAGCTTGTGATCTAAACCCCATACTCAATCAACTATGCTAGCTGTGTCTTACCTTTATCTTAAATAATCACAAAAATTCTTAAATGGTAAATACCTTTCACAGATAATGGTATGCCAAACCAGGTACTATTCAACTGTCAGTTCTTGTGTTGAATTTCCTAATTAAAAGGTGTCAAGCTACCTAACGACTGACACCTTTGGGGAAGGGAGTCAGATTGGAGGTGCATATTGGGGTTATCCTGAGCGAACCTTATCTCACTTGAGATATGGGGCACAAGGTTAATTAGCAAATAGAGGCATCTAAAGTTTTGGGGTGAACTTGCTATACTGAATACAGTACTATCAAACTTTTCTCTTCAAAATTGACTCGAATGAGGTGCCTAAGGCAATATAAGTGGTGCTGGTCAAATGATAAAGGGGTTAGTCTCTTCCTAGTTGATTAAAATGCTCAGACTCAAAGAATGCTATTTATTACTGTCCCACAGTATATAATTAACAAAAGACAAAAAAAGTTTTCTGCAAGTTCCTAAAGAGTACTATTTAGCAACATTAGACACCAAAGAAGTAGTTTCATAAGATCAAAGCATAAGAGCATAAATCCAGGTAATTACCAAGTAATTACTAGCAGCCAATGTCTGTCTTATTTGTCAGTGAGATGGTAAGAATGAATGAAAATCAGACCCCTTTGTAAAGAGGAGAATATTAAAAATTATTCCATTAGCATAGGGTAAAAATAGGGATTCTTCTCAACCATAAATGCTGATGTGACAAATCCTGTTGCTGTCATGCCATGTGACAGACACAACCGCAAGGCTTGGACCCCAGCACAATGATTATGCCAGGCGAAAGGCTGGTGCTCCCAAACCTCAGGTCCTCATCTTGCAGCATGGGGCTGCGGCCAGTATTGTACCAGGTCATACCACTATTGTGTTTTGATCTATCATAGGCCTGGAGAGGAACTGGTACTTTACTAATCATGCAGTTTAAAAGTACCACTACCCATATATTGAGGCCCATCTTCCAAAGTCTGTCATCAAGACCTGCTAGAATTATGTGTGCTTCCCTACAACGCAATGTGCCAACAAAGGGGCCATGTCCCTACCCCTGGTGCTGCTTTCTCAATGGTTTTCTCCAGTGTGCCCCAGTAGCTCGCGCATGTGCTGCTTGGCCATTTACCCTTGTGAGCCTTATCTTACAGTTTCAATTTCTGGACTATGAACATTAGAAAAAATAAATATCTTTTTTGTTCAAGTCATAGCATTTGGGGGAGCTCTTTGTTGCAGCAGTTTAACCTCATTCCAATCAATCCACAGGCTATATTATGTCAGTGTTCTCCAAGACCACCCATAGATTTGACGACTCCTTAGGAGGATTCACAGGACTCAGCATATAGTCCTGCTCATGGCTACGATTCATTATAGTGAAAGGATACAAAGAAAACCCACAAAGGGAAAAGTCACACAAGGTGAAGTTCAGAGGAAGGCCAGCACAAGCTTCCAAGAGTCCTCTCCCAGTGGCGTCACACAGAACACACCTAATTCCTCTAGCAATGAGTTTGACAAAACATGTGAAATGATGTCTACTAGGAAAACTCATTAGAGACTCAGTGCCCAAGGTTTTGTTGGGGGCTGGTCACGTAGGCATCTTTGGCCTAGTACAAAGCAAAATTCCAGATTCCCAGAAAAAATTAGGTGTTCGGCATCACCCACACTGTTTGTACAGTTTAGACATAGCAAGTCACCCTTATCAGTTCTGGGAATGGGCAGTCTTCTAAATTCCAATTTTTAATATGCCAGCCAATGATCAACCTTGCAAGCAGGCCTTTCCAAGGATAACGGCTTCAGGATTGTTATGTTAATTCTTTTCTGCACTTGTACCCTAACTAATACTTTATATAAATCCAGCAAAAATAAAAAAGAAAATTCAGTAGAATAATCTGTTTCAAAACGTGTGAATGACCACCCCTCAGGAATGACGGAGAGGAAAGAAATGAGTGGTGGCGCTTTAACTATATCTGTAACATCTGAAAAATTTAAAACAAACATGGGAAAATATTGATAGCTGTTCAACTGTGTGATATACACATGGGTCTATAATTTTATTTTTGTTCATTTGTATAACTTCGAAATGTTTCCTTTAAATTAAAAGATTAAAAAATAAAAAAATTAAAATCATACAAAGAGAAAACGATCCCTCATGAAAGTATATCATTAATAACATTTAGAAAGGACTATGCAGTGGAGAAACAGCTGTGAAGCAACTCAAATGTGCCAAGGTTAAGGGAAAATTTTGTAAGGTCCACCCGAGTGTGTCACAAATTAAGTGACTTTTTAAAAAATCTTCTGAAAAATATTTTGGAACAATAAAGATAATAGGTACCATAACAGAGGAAATCTGGGTTTATATCAATATTTAATAGCCATCAACCAGTCAATCAATCAATCACAAATGCTCCATACACACCACTCTAACAATAAAACCAGTTATTTACATATTCTAGAGAATAAATACAAAATAATGAGAGATGAAATTACATAGAACTCCAATTTACAATAGGTGTTTAGCTTATAATTCACTTATATTTTTCTAATGATGCGGAGAGAGAGAAGGAAAAGAAGAGATGCATGTGTATAAACATGCATAGGCCTGCAAGAACAAGAGACAGAACTGAGTGGAGAAGCGGGTAGGAAAAGGAGAGGTGAAGCAGAACTGGGAAGAAGTATCATGAATACAAATGAGAGAAAATCTGTTTCTAGTCTCCAGCACTAATTCAGGTATTTTCAAATTTTAAGTGTAGTAGAGGGGCAAATATCTTTAAACCATGTTTAAATAAGTAGGAAGCACTAGAAAAGTTACAGAATAATCAGAACCCTATAGTATTAATTTGAGAAGGATGGCATAAGAATTACATTACAAAAGATTAACCATATTAACCAACTTTTTAAAAAGCCCCTGGGATTCTTCATGACTACTTTTAGTTAAAATAATAATAAGTACATTTATGATGATGGTGCCAATGATGATATTCTAAGTACTTTATCTCATTAACTCTCAAAAGAACCCAATGAAGAAGACACTATTTTTCCCCATTTTACATGTGTGAAAACTGAGGCACAGAAAGTTAAAGTAAATTGTCTTAGATGGAGCCTGAATTCACTCAGGCAGACTACATCCAAAGCTTTTATTTTTAACTTTGTCATTTTGACACTTCATTTCCTATTATCTCATACTTTATGAAAACGTAATATTCAACTAAAAATAACTACATTTCCTATACTGATTACTCATGACTTTGGCAAAGCAAATGTTATTATACAGGAAGGAGCAAAAGGGTATTTTTCTCCTGTGAATTAAGAGAAGGCTTCAGTAGCATTTCTCCCATACCAGTATTCCAAAGCATAGCAAAAACACCTGTCTGGGAAAGCGCTTTATTTCCTAAGCTGTTCTATAAATACCTGAAAGCTATTTTAAAAACAAAAATAAAACATAAACTGTTCCTGAAAACTTCCATGCCTTTCTAACTTCCCAATGGTGACTCCTTTTTCCTAGGTTCCTAGAAAAATTAAAAAAAAAAAAAAACAAAAAACTGGCTAAACTTTTTTTAAAAGCTTCTTTTATATTCTGGGAAATGAAAAATGATTATGAGCTTAATATGAGCTGACAACCCTAGATAATTATACTGATGGATTTATAAGACCCCAAACAAGGAAAATGATCTTCCCACTGCAGTCTGCACATTGGTCCACATCTGTGGTACTATGTTGAGTTATGGGTAACATTACTGAAATGGGACATTTGAAATAAAGGGCGAGGCGTAGTTACAGGGAAGAAAATCCGTTTCCTCACAGCACTTTTTGTTTATTCTGTGTATATTGATCTTCCCACTGCAGTCTGCACATTGGTCCACATCTGTGGTACTATGTTGAGTTATGGGTAACATTACTGAAATGGGACATTTGAAATAAAGGGCGAGGGGTAGTTACAGGGAAGAAAATCCGTTTCCTCACAGCACTTTTTGTTTATTCTGTGTATATTGTATATTACGTGTATATTTTCACTTCTCAAATACTAAACATATTTATTATGTGTATATTGTCTCTCTCCCATTGCTCAAATTGGTATTGGCCAACCCAAGCTACAAGGTTGAGGGATGGAGAAGAACAGGAGGAAAAGGAGAGTGTTTCTGGCAAAAGAATTGGCATTTCCAAAGGCCCACACTGAAGATAAAACTGAGCAGTCCAGGAACTGAAATTTCAGAGCAGCTGGGGTATAGACAGTGAAAGAAATTGGTAAATGAAAGCCCTGGTAAGTTAGGACAAGAAGGGCTGGATGGCAGGTCAGGGGAGTCATGAGAGGCCAATGAAACGTTTTAAGCAGGGACCAAATCTCTGTGACTACAGTTGGATAACAAACTTTACTTGCACCATTTGAAATCGTTAATATTCAACTGTTTTAGACCTACAAAAGTGGCAGCTATGCACCATTTAACTTCATTAAAACCTTCCTGAAAGGAAGCAGGACTAGAAAACCAGGAAAGTGTTCAATAGTGAAGGTTAGAAACACACACACACACACACACACACACAATATGGTTTCAGTGAAAATATTGAAAATATTGTTATTGGAGCAGAGTAACATGATGACAACCTGTCAAGGCTATTACAGATGGGATACTTCTTCAGGAAAAAAAAGAAAAATTAGAAGATAACCTACAATCTGATTTTAAGATCCTGAAAACCCATAGAAAACTCAACAACCAATTCTAACCACCCCACCCTATTTTTACAATGTAAAAAATGCTGTATTTTTACTCTTTCACTTGAAGAAATATGTATGTTCCAGGTGCCTGGCCCTATGCTGAGCACCATGAGTATAAAAATGTTTCAGGCCGGGCGCGGTGGCTCAAGCCTGTAATCCCAGCACTTTGGGAGGCCGAGACGGGCGGATCACGAGGTCAGGAAATCGAGACCATCCTGGCTAACACGGTGAAACCCCGTCTCTACTAAAAAATACAAAAAACTAGCCGGGCGAAGTGGCGGGCGCCTGTAGTCCCAGCTACTCGGGAGGCTGAGGCAGGAGAATGGCGTAAACCCGGGAGGCGGAGCTTGCAGTGAGCTGAGATCCGGCCACTGCACTCCAGCCTGGGCGACAGAGCGAGACTCCGTCTCAAGGAAAAAAAAAAAAAAAAGTTTCAAGGATCTTAAAATCTAATATTTCCATGTGGATAGTGGCTGCAAGTACAACAGAGAAGTGACCCCTTAGACCTCACTGCTAATGGCAGAATGAGGACCAGAACTCGTATCCCCTGACTCCTGGAGACCAGGGCCCTTCCCACTGTACCATCCTGCTGATATTTCATAAGCTTCACCTGAGATAGGCAGTTGTGTCTCTTAGCCTAGACATTCCATCTCGAAACAAGAGGAAGGGCAAGCATACATAATTAATCATGGCACTGTAACTTTCCACAGCCTTTATATTTCTATATCTATTTTCTCCATGTATAGCCTCATCCATTACCACCCTATCCCATCACAAACTTCCTACATATTTAAAAAAAAAATCCATCCCCTTAACCCAAAGTAGTGGGAATATTACATGCACACATCATAGCAGTATTTTGCACTTAAAATTCATTGTTTCAAAGCATCTTGATAATGTTTCTTGTCTCTACCTGATCCTAAATTGCACTGAGGTAAGATGTTAGCTAGGTTTAAGGCACACAAGTAGTTGTCTTTGAGAACAGTTGTTTTTAGAAGAGGAAAAGAATAGAAGAGAAGCCAAGGGGATAGAGGAATATAAATTTTTTCATTGACTTCTTTGCCTAAAACCAATTTGTTTTTTTCACTTTTATTCTTACTCTAAGTGAATTCAAAGATAATTAGAATAGCTGACTTTTAGTTTTAGGAGGAACTAGAAAAGAAATGTTGATGCAGTCTTTGTCTTCAAAAGAGTATGAGTAAAAAAAATTTATTCTACCCATTTTTTTTTTTTTTTTTTTTTTTTTGAGACGGAGTCTCACCCTGTTGCCCAGGCTAGAGTGCAATGGCGTGATCTCGGCTCACTGCAACCTCCGCCTCCTGAGTTCAAACGATTCTCCTGCCTCAGCCTCCCGAGTAGCTGGGATTAAAGGCTCCTGCCTGTAAACCTAGCTAATTTTTGTATTTTTAGTAGAGACGGGGTTTCACCATGTTGGTCAGGCTGGTCTCGATCTCCTGACCTCATGATCCGCCCGCCTTGGCCTCCCAAAGTGCTGTGATTACAGGCATTGGCCACCGCGCCTGGCCTCCATCAGATATTTTGCAATGGAAATATTAGTTTCCATCTCCTTCCTTCTTATAATCTCAAGATGTTAGATTAGGATTGGAATCTGTTGTGGGATACTATATAGACTTGGAACCAGAATAGATAACTTGGATCAAAATGCCCACAACTTCTCTCAGACTAATACATTTCCTCTTTGTTGTTTTAATTTTTTTCAAATATGTAAGTAATAAATGAATACATAATTGAATTTTAAAATTCATGCAATAAAAGATGCGCAAAAGTCTTCCCTTAGCATCCCACCTCCCAATTACTATCCCATTCGCAAAGGAAATCAGTATCTGTGCCATCACTGTCACCAAGTTTGTCATTAAAAATCAAGAGCTAAATCTTGTTATCCTCAAACGTAATATTTTGACATATAATGATAACATACATAATCCTTTCCATATACAGAATACTTAAGTAAAGTCACAACCAGCAAAATAAAAAAGATGTAGAGATCACTTATATCATTTTATTAATAAGATAGTATATACTTACTTTTAAATACATGTAAGACTGCTGGATTAATGAACTGATGATCCAGGCTAGGAAAGAAGGTTAAGAACAACAGCTCTTCAGCATCTATAAGTAGATTAAATTATCAGCACAAACCATGTATTGATTTCTGGAATTTGTTTTATTAAGAAACTAAATTTGAAAACAAGCTGTATTCATGCAAAGGACAGTAGAAGATTAAAAGTAAACAATCTAAACAGTCATTATCTGGATGTAAATACCAACTCACTCTTTTCTTTTTCCACACTGATTTTCCCACAGGAAGGAACAGATTAAAGGGTGGATTATTTCAAGCACTATAAAGGTCTCTAGACTGACCCCACTCTTAGAGGGAGCTCTTTCAGAGGAATAATGCTATAAAGAACAGTGAAAGCCCAAAAAACCCCACAGCTGAGCCCTTCAGAGGGCCCCATTCAGAGTCCCCATTGACTGCCCTGGCCTCTCTGAGGGGATTCAATATAATTCACTGCCCACCAGAATACTGAATTCACAACAGAGGGAGAAAAAAAAGGGATGGTGCTGCTTTGCATCTGTTTAAATCTTCACAGAAATGTTAAGGGGGTTAATCTTCTACAAGTCCAGTCATGTGCTTTCACAAAGGGCCAGGAAAGGAGTCGCAAAGCCCGCCATGACTCAACGGAAAGCTCTTTGTGTCTTCCTTTCTACACCACTTCTGACAAAGAAGCTGTCTTAAGTTCATGGGCCTCTGTCTCTTGCATGAATTCTAAAGTCAGTGAAGCAACAATGATGTCATTGCTTCTGGAGACCACTGTTGCCCGAGATAATGAAGATCTTTTCACCCACGACATCGCCATTTCTGCAGCATACATTTCTTACCCTTTTAAATACAAAAGTATTCTACCCATTGTGGGGGGGGGTGATGTATGTTTATTTTTTGCTTATTCAAAAGAAGTCATACTGAAACATGTTTCCCTCTCACCAAAACATCTTCTAAAACTGAACTAGTAAATAATACTACACTAAAATAGTTGATTCATACACTTGAAAGGAAACCAAAAGTTATACTTTTGAAATTAGATATATTATTCAATTAATATTCTGATACTAAATGTCTAGTAGTTTGGTAGGCAACATATGGTATGACATGAATAAAATCCATTTCTCACCCTTTTGGTCTCCAACATATATGCACATTTGGCTTTTTTTTTTTTTTTTTTGAGATGGAGTTTCACTCTTGTTGCCCAGGCTGAGTACAGTGGCACGATCTTGGCTCACTGCAACCTCCGACTCCTGGGTTCAAGCTATTCTCCTGCCTCAGCCTCCACAGTAGCTGGGATTACAGGCATGTGCCAATACACCTGGCTACTTTTTGTATTTTTAGTAGAGATTGTGTTTCACCATGTTGATCAGGCTGGTCTCAAACTCCTGACCTCAGGTGATCCACCCGCCTTGGCCTCCCAAAGTGCTGAGATTACAGGTGGGAGCCACCGTGCCCAGCTGCACATATGGCAAAAGCAAATTAGATTATCTAAAGAATATCAAATAGTTTAAAGACAGTTATTTCCACAAATTAAAAAAATGACAGACTCCTTTGAAAACAACTCAAATAAGGACATATTCAACTCATATATCCATATATGCAGTCTAGCATGTATAAGGACAAAAAAAAAAAAAAAAAGGCAAGGCTAAAAAAGTAAGTGTTTAGGCAATTCAAAGTTCAGTAGAACCAAAATAATGAGTGTATACTGAGGAGTGGCATCATTTATGAATAATGAGATAAAACAGATAAACTATGGAAGTACCAGGCAATGGAGGACAAATATAAAAAATTTATATTTTATCCAATAGGGAATTGGGAGCCACTAAAAAATTTTAGATTAAAAAATGACATAAAGTATTTCAGTTTACAACAATGACTACATCTTCGATCAAAAGCAACAATCTCCAAAGCAGAGATTGTAAACGCATACAAAAACATTTACTGGAATATGGAGAAAAAGAATTTCTATAGTTCTCTTTATTACAGTCTTCGTAATTTATAGCTTCATGAAAGTTCTATAATACATAGGATGCACATTCCATAATGCATAAATGATAGTAGTATATTTGTGTGTGTGTGTGTGTGCATATCCACCGCATGTGCTGTGGATACACAGTCCACAACATTTGGTAACCTTCTATCTCAAAACGGAATAGAGGGAGATAGGTTTAGAAGCAGGAAAACAGTTCAGGATGCTGCTGCAGTATTTGAAACAAAAATTATTAGGCTCTGAACAAAAGTGGAAATAACAGAGCCTGGATGGTTTCTTGAGAGCTATCTGGATGTAAAATTTGTGGGTACTGCCTACCAACTGGATAAGGGATGTGAAAATCATGGAGTTAACTGGGTGGATGTTGGTGTCATTTACTAAAACTGGAATATAAGAGGAAAGGATAAAGAGGGAGTAGTCCAGGAACTGGTGGAGGGTTAGAAACAAGCTCAATGTTAGCCAAGCTGAGTCACAGGTCTCTGTGGAGGACCTTAACGAGAGGTAAGGTAAGGAAAAAGCAAATGTATCAGCACAGTTTTCTCATGAAAGATTTTGTTATTTATTTTGCAAGTAAATCAGATAGGAGGAGCTAAAAAACATTTCAATGAATTAAAAACGTATGAAGTAACATAATAATACGGTATATGACAAAGTATGAAAATCAACATAACTTATAAGAACTATAAAATATCAGGAAAAAAAAAACTTTCAGAGAAAAAAAGAAATGATGATACCCACACTGGACACTGGATAGTGAACACCAAGTGGAGGTGACAAGAAGACATTGCAGATGCAGAAGAGAGTATGACTAAATTTACAGAAAGAACAAGCAGGGGAGACGATGAGGAAGCCTAGTTAACTGCATCCCACACTACATCAGAGCAGGCATCATACGTTCTCTTTTCCTTCCATAAAGATGGACACATTACATTACTTTTAAAGCACATTATGTTGGGGTATTTACAACTATGATTTAATGACTTAGGAAACAAATTTTAAATATTATGCTTTCTGGATTTATAAAAGTACTAAGTAATATATATAAAACAAAGAACCCTTATTTCTGCTCCATTCCTGAATCTTATACTCAGAGATTGGGTAGGAGTCAGGGGATAGCCTAAGGAATGCTGTTGTGCTTTTATTTTAAAATTTCTAAAATTAAAAATGAAATGGTCATAATGATCATGAACAGCCTCAAGTCAAAGCAGCCCCATAAAAATATCTGCCCTGATTCTTAAAATGGGCTCAGCCAAACCCACTCCTTCCTTTTCACACTGGAGTTGACACATCTCATGCCCTCAGCACCTCTCACCTGGATTAGTACTTCAGGAAAAAACACCCCAAGCTATTTTCCCTGCCTCCACTCTCTCACTCCTCTCTATACTCCACAAGTGTATTCTGTATTCCGCATTAATGGAAGACAGATTTTCTAAAATACATATTATAGTACATAACTTCTGTGAGTATATTTTTTTAAACTTGTAAAATAAGGTTCTTCATAATCTGGCATTAACCGTTCTAACCTGAGACAAATATAAGAAAAGTATATCAGACAGGCGCAGTGGCTCACACTGTAATCCTAGCACTTTGGGAAGCTGAGGCGGGTGGAACATGTGAGGTCAGAAGTTTGAGACCAGCCTGGCCAACATGGTGAAACCCGTCTCTACCAAAAATACAAAAAATTAGCCAGGCGCCGTGGTGGGCGCCTGTAATCCCAGCTACTCAGAAAGCTAAGGCAGGAGAATCGCTTGAATTAGGGAGGTGGAGGTTGCAGTGAGCCAAGATCATGCCACTGCACTCCAGCCTGGGCAACAGGGTGAGACTCCATCACAAAAAGAAAAGAAAAGAGAAAAGAAAAGAATACCAACTATAGTTTTGACTGTGGTAAGACAGGAAAAGGGAGAGGAAAACAGGAGATAAATTGTGAGCTAACTGCCCATCTTGTGTAGGGCACCATATCATTAAGAGCATCTTGAGACACGCAGAATTTTAGTTTTATAGACGAGGTAGTGATATCTAAAGAGGCTTCCTAAAGTGCTGCAAGTGACAGAGCTGATAATTGCAGAGCTGTGATTTGAATACATGTCTTTCTGATCACAAAACATATACTAGAGAAGACCATGGATATTCAGTGAACATATCTGAAACTACAAAAAGAGCATCCCTTGTAAACTATGTAGGATACAACTGAGTGTAAGAAAAAATCCACTACTAAATTATAGGAGAAGAAGGAGACCCAAAACAACTGATCGAAGATAGTAAGGGAAAAGGAGGCTACACTGAGGGTATCAGGAGAAAAACAGAAAATTTAAAGAAACAACCTGCTATGAAGTGTCATCATGAAGAGGACCAGGAAAATAAATTCTGAGAATAGCAATCTGTTGAAATTTTTAGGTCTCTGCAGAAAACTATTTATGTAAATTGCTGAGGATGAGAGTCATGTTGAGGGGGAGCTGGATAACAGATGAAGGGTGCAAAACAAAAAATTTTCTTTAGAGAAATGTGGTAACAACGTTGATAAAGTATCGGCCAGGCGTGGTGGCTCACATCTGTAATCCCAGCACTTTGGGAGGCCTAGGCAGGCGGATCACCTGAGGTCAGGAGTTCAACACCAGTGTGGCCAACACCGCAAAACCACGTCTCTACTAAAAATACAAAAAAAAAAAAATTATCTGTGCATGGTAATGCGCGCTTGTAAACCCAGCTACTCGGGAGGCTGAGACAGGAGAATCGCTTGAACCAGGGAGGCGGAGGTTGCAGTGAGTCGAGATCATGCCACTGCACTCCAGCCTGGGCAACACAGCAAGACTCCGTCTCAAAGTAAATAAACAAATAAATATCTGCAAAGGATGAAAGGGCCCAAATTCCAACCACATATTTATGAAGACAGAGGACACTTATATCATCTTGGAGAGTCATACATATCTCTATGAAAGTTCACAAGATGAAAACAAAAGAGAAAGAAACGTGTGATACCAGTGACTAAGTAAGCAAGTTCTACATCCTAATTCTGGAGGACCCCACAAACTACCTCTTCTGTGCTGTGCATCTCACTCCTGAGTCCCATTCAAATCCCACCCTCCAACAGTAAAAAGAATACAGTCCGGGGACTTCATTACCCATTCTGGGTTTCATAATCAGACATCTAAGGTGGTAAGTGCAATTTCAGATTACCTTCCTTGTAATTTTCATCTACAAATTACAGAGAATCTTTGACAGTATGGGCCTTCTTCTATGTCACACTAACTGTTCTACTTCATTTTTCACCTTCCCAAAAATTTTTGGTTGAGAGCTTTTTTGTTCAGTTTTAAAAGTACTTCCAAAGCTTTCACTTTATTATCTAATTAAAAATGTGGAGAAACTGTAAGTTATTTTTCTGGCCAGGCATGAGCCATCAGAATCTGAACACTTTGTGAGGCCTTGGTGGGAGGATTGCTTGAGACCAGGAGTTTCAGACCAGCCTGGGCAACATAGTGAGACCTCATCTCTACAAAAGAATAAAAGAAATTAGCTGAATGTGGTGGTGCACAGCTGTAGACCCAGTTACTGGGGAGGCTAAGGTGAGAGGATTGCTTAAACCCAGGAGTTTGAGGTTGCAGTGAGCTATGACCATGCCACTGCACTTCAGTCTGGGCAATAGAACAAGACTCTTCTCTGAAAAAAAAAATTATTTTTCTTAGCAAGGTTCTTAACATTTCTGAGTATCAGAATCACTCATCATTCATTTGTTCAATCAATATTTATTGAAGACCTACCCTGTGCTAGGCTAGACCCTGAGTAAGCAATGTTGAACAAAAAGGAAAAATTGGGGTAATCCCACCTATTTTATATAATTCTTGGGAGACTCAAATGAAATAAGTTTTCGGGAGGAACTTAGAAAACTGTCAAGAAGATACACACCCACACACACACACACACACACACACATATATATATACCATGGTGCAAAACCTAGACCCACACTCTCCAGTACAAGGGCCATTAGTCATATGCAACTATATAAATTTGAATGAATTAAAATTAAATAAAAATAAAAATTCAGTTTCTCAGTTACACTAGTCACATCTCAATAGCTACATATGACCAGTGGCTACCATACTGGACAGAATTAATTTAGAACACTTCCATCATCACATAAAATCCTATTGGACAGCAGTTTCCTAAAAGCTGGGAGTAGAAACATGAAACAGAGTATCTGAATGATGCCAGGGTTGAGCAGTAAGTGATACTATGATGAAAATATGCTACAGGCCAGGCGCGGTGGGTCACACCTGTAATACCAGCACTTTGGGAGGCTGAGGTGGGTGGATCACCTGAGGTCTGGAGTTCAAGACCAGCCTGGCCAACATGGTGAAACCCCATCTCTACTAAAAATACAAAAATTAGCTGGGCGTGGTGGTAGGCTCCTGTAATCCCAGCTACACGGGAGGCTGAGGCAGAAGAATCGCTTGAACCTGGGAGGCAGAGGTTGCAGTGAGCTGAGATCACGCCACTGCACTCCAGCCTGGGCAACAGAGAGATACTCCGCCTCAAAAAAATAAAAATAAGAAAATATGCTACAAACCACATGCTCAAAGACAGTGGCTGATAATTCTTTGTAAGATTATAAAACCATCACAAAGGAAAGATGTAGTCGTGATTTCAAAAAAAAAAAAGTCAGAGCTAACTTATTGACGGCTTAGTAAGTATGAGAAACTAAAGCTAATTGCTTTAAGTCAGTATTATATATAATCCAAAGAACAATGCTTGGAGTAAGCATTATTATTTTCTCTGCCTTGTAGATGAGGAATCTTAAGCACTGATAGGTTAAGTAATTTGACCAAGGTTACAAAACTATTTAATGGGTAAGCCTTTGGAATAAACTCTACTAAAAGAAAATAAATATTTATGTAACAATAATATCTAAGACACTGAATCAATCTGGTTGAATTAGTTATTATGAAAACAGCATCAAGGTAATATCATATCACTATGTGCCTTTTTTACTTTTAGTGATTAAGAATTATTGATAATAATATTTTCCCCATACTATCACCATTAGTTAGTTCTCTAAACTTTGTCTTCTTTCCTCAGGAATGGCCTCCTTTCTCCCAGTCATTGTATCTTGAATGAAAACCCAAGCATCTTTGAATATTCACATGAAGTCCCTAAAACACTTGAGCCTTCACTGATATCTCTAAAGTCACACAACATATTTTCTAGATCATTCACTATAATGCTAATTGCAAAATGATTTGGTTTTAATACTAATCTTTACTGATGTATGCTATACTATTTGATGAAAGAGCATATATTGAGCATCTGATAAATAAATGATAATAATAATTACCTTGCATCAAGAATACCCTCAGTGTTCATCTAAAATTTATCATTTGCAATTTAATATCGTCTTCACGGTTTTTGAAGGCATAAAATATAAACACCCAGTCTATCTCTAATAAAGGCTTTAGTTTTCTCACGAAGTAGCTGAAACATGTTAGCTCTTTTTTCCTTTCTGTAATATAGGAAATAATAAAGATTATTAAACAGATATATGTTAGATAGTCTTCTATCAAAAAAGTCCATGCTTAGATTTATTATTTCTTTAGCGTTTTAAAGACCCAGATTGAAGATCTAATCTCAAAATGAGCTGAAGAGATCAGATTCAAATGTGAATCTGTTTTTACAGAATAACCTTGGCAAAGTTTACTCTAAGAAATGTAACACAGTGGGACTGTCTTCCTTTGGCTACAAAACATCTTTCATAGGAATGTCCATTAAGGTCTGGGAGGTGGTGTGAGGGGAGTGTCCAAAGGGGTTGAACAGAAAATGTGCGGGATCCCATCTCAATGCAAAGTGTTCTTACATTAATCAAAATATATTTTCAGAAATAGTTGCTTATATCTAGGTCTTATATTTTAGTCCCCATACCTGGAAATATGGGGGGTATTCCCAAAGGACTAAACACTGAGTACTTATGGTTTCCCATCCTCATTAGTTTATTAGTTTCTCTGCTGTATAACACAGTCAAATTGTTCTTTAAGCTTAAGTCACTGGAACTGGGTACCTAAAGTAAGAAACTGCCATCATGTTTGATCTTAATTTTTCCTTTGTTTTTGCCAAGAATTGAAGAAGACTAAAACAGATGATCTCTCTATTTGTACTGAGGGAGGCCTGGACATGGTACCTCTGCCACTTTTCTATTTCTGGATAAAAAGTTAGAAAAATCTGCAAAAGTAAGTACATGGCTTCACGGTGACCACATTAATACTATCTACTCTCTGATGTGCAGAGATAACCCTAAGCAGTTTTAATAGTATCAAAAATAAAATATAATGCTTCTATATTCATGAAGAAAATTTGATTCCTTTTTACTCACACAAAAATTCTGTGGAATTTGGGATAAAACTCAGTATCTGCAGATATTAGATAGAAAAAAATAAGAGTCAAGTAGTATTAAAGTCCCAAATTTGGGTATACAGACATCAGAAAACTGAAAATTGCAAGGTTCTCCTAGTTACTCACGATGTCAAAGCTATATTTGTGATGTTATAAGTGAAAAATCATATGGTGAAGTGTGCTTGAGCCATACAGAAAAATTTATTTTTTCTAACATTAACTTTATTCTTAACACTATTTTTTGCTATTTTGCATTTGACATTTTATCATTCCTCATCCCAACTTAGAGATAAAAAAATTTAAAAAAATAGAAAGCTCCTAACAAGAGTCCTTTCAACAACCCTTGAACACATATGGTTTCTGCAACTGTAACAATTTGAAGCTACAACAATGTGGACCACATAAATATTAGAACTTGTACAATGGGGATAATTTTGGAAAATATTCCTCCATGACTTTGTGTGTAGATAACCTACTTAATAATCAGCCCTAAGAAATGTCTTGGAGGCTTTGAGTCAATGGAGAGAAAAGGGAAGGGATGGAGAATATTACATAGTAGAAATATTGCATCAAGAATAAAAAAGAAACAAATAAATAGAAAGACATCCCATGTTCATGCATTGGAAAACTTATTGTTAAAACTTCCATACCGCTTAAAATACCCAATGTGCTCTACAGATTCTATGCAATCCCTATTAAGATTCCAGTGGCATTTTTTATGGACATAGAAAAAATAATTATAAAATTCCTATGAAACCACAAAGGACCCTTGGTAGCCAAAATAATCTTTACAACAAAGAACAAAGCTGGAAGCATCATACTGTGGGACTTCAAAATCTATATCCAAGCAACCATGACCAAATCAATATAGTATTGGCATAAAAACAGACAGACTAATGGAACAGAATAGACAGTCCAGAAATAAACCCATGCATATATGGTCAAATGGTCCTCCACAAAAACACACACTGGGAAAAGGAGAGTCTCCTCAATGAATGGTATTGGGAAAAGTGAATATCCACATGCAAAAGAATGTAATTGAACCCTCATCTTACACCATACAAAAAAATCAACCCCAGATGGATTGAAGACTTAAATGTAAGAACTGAAACTATAAAACACCCAGAAGAAAGCAAAAAATCTTCATGATATTGCTCTTCACAATGATTTCTTAGTTGTGACCCCAAAAGCATAGGCAACAAAAGCAAAAATAGACAAGTAGGACTACATCAAACTAAAAAGCTTCTACACAGTGAAGAGAAAAATTAACAGGGTGAAAAGGCAACCTATAGAATGGGAGAATATATTTGCAAACCATGTATCTGATATGAGAATAATATCCAAAAAATCTAAGGAACTCCTTCAACTCAGTAAGCAAAACAAGCAAACAGAAAACACATGCACAAAAACAAACAAACAAACAAACAAAAACAAAACACACACACACACAAAATAACTTGATTAAAGAATGGGTGAAGGACTTGAATAGACAATTCTTCAATGTAAGACAGACCAATAGACATATGAAAAGATACTCAGCATCACTGATCAGGGAAATAACAATCAAAACAGAAGTGAGACATTACATAACACCTGTTAGAATGCCTGTGGTAAGAAAGATAAGTATTGAGGAGATGTAGAGAAAAGGGAACACTTGCACTGTTGGTGGGAATGTAAACAGCGCAGTTCCTAGAAAAAATAAAGTATGTTGAGGCTCCTCAGGATATTAAACAATAGAACTCCCATATGATCCAGAAATCTCACTTCAGGGCATATATCCAAAAGAACTGAAATCAGGACCTTGAAGAAATATTTGCACCCTGGTGTTCACTTCAGCATTGTTCACAATATCCAAGATGTGGAAACAACCTAAATATTCATTGATAGATGAATAAAGAAAATGTGGTATACACATACATGGAATATTATTCATCCTTTTAAAAAAAGGATAGATCTTATGTTAAGCATTCTTAACACAATATAAAAAAATATAAAGAGACTCAATATTCAGCTCCTAGATTCAAGTAACATTTATAAAAAACAGATTTGTAGGCTAGGTTGTGTTAAGAGAGAAAGGATTTTCTGAATGCTTAGCTTTCACACAGTACATTAATGGTAGGCCTGGAGACCATATCACAAACTTTTTAAAATTTGCTTTTGTTTTATTTTCCTCTTGTGAAGAGAAACTCCTGTTTATCATAAGTCTTACTCATTAGTCTGGATTAGTGAAGAAAAAGCATATAATTAGAGGAAGGAAAATACAAGGTTAGCCCTTTTGGTCTTAGGCTGCCTCTGGATGAGGGAAATAAACAGAACTAGGAAGACAGTGGTTGTAATTTCTTCCCAGTTCCCTTCAAAACCAAGTCTCAGATGGGGACAGATAGGATTAAGCATTAAAGGATTAAAATACAGGATTTTTACATACAGATTCAAGGGCTAGGGAGAGGTTCTTTAATTTGGATTAAAGAGACTAAAATATACAAATCATCAAGGAATTGTAAGAGCCAAAGCCTTTTCTCCCGCTCTGTTTTGGAGATTCTGGAAAACACTTTATGGGCAGCTAGGACATCACTCTGTTCACAATCTAAGAAGCTGTCACTTCCCACAATTCTTACGCAACAAGAACAGCAATATCTGAGTCTCCTGGGGAGCCTATGAGAGACAGCTGCTGAATCAGTATTGATGTGGTCCCACACCAGAAGCTGTGAGTTAGTGGATCATATAGGCTGGACAAATAGCAGTCCCAGCCAGAACTCAGGGTGATTTGCTGTACTAATGATAATGAGAGGAGACTCTAGTCAAGCTGGCAGTAAATACCAACAGGTTAGCAGATACCATGCAGAAAAGATAGCCAGCCCAGCAGTGCCTACTTGACCAGCCAAAGGAGCCCATACTATGGTTAATATAGGATTTTTTATACAGAAATTTTAATAGACATATGATGCATTCAACATTATAAGACAGCTAAGCTACTTTTTCCTGTTTTTCTTCCTTTGTTTTATCCTTGAACATTTATAAAGAATTAATATGTACCACAATGAAATCCTTTTATTAATAAAACGACTGTTCATTTTGTAGTCCATACTACTTATAGTAAATTCTTGGTTTCCCATTTACTTAATTCCTATTTGAAATATAAAACTTGAAATTAGTTCAAATTACCTGAGTTAGTTGCTTTAGTGTAGCCGTCATTAGGTAATGAAAGAAAGAAATGGGCGGGGGCGGAGCAAGATGGCCGAATAGAAGCAGCTCCAGTCTCCAACTCCCAGCGCGAGCGACACAGAAGACCGGTGATTTCTGCATTTTCAACTGAGGTACTGGGTTCATCTCACTGGGGAGTGCCGGACGATCGGTGCTGGTCAGCTGCTGCAGCCCGACCTGCGAGAGCTGAAGCAGGGCGAGGCATTGCCTCACCTGGGAAGCACAAGGGGGAAGGGAGTCCCTTTTCCTAGCCAGGGGAACTGAGACACACAACACCTGGAAAATCGGGTAACTCCCACCCCAATACTGCGCTTTAAGCAAACAGGCACACCAGGAGATAATATCCCACACCTGGCCGGGAGGGTCCACACCCACGGAGCCTCCCTCATTGCTAGCACAGCAGTCTGTGATCTACCAGCAAGGCAGCAGTGAGGCTGGGGGAGGGGCGCCCGCCATTGCTGAGGCTTAAGTAGGTAAACAAAGCTGCTGGGAAGCTTGAACTGGGTGGAGCTCACAGCAGCTCAAGGAAACCTGCCTGTCTCTGGAGACTCCACCTCTGGGGACAGGGCACAGTAAACTAAACAAACGCAGCAGACACCTCTGCAGACGCAAACGACTCTGTCTGACAGCTTTGAAGAGAGCAGTGGATCTCCCAACACGGAGGTTGAGATCTGAGAAGGGACAGACTCCCTGCTCAAGTGGGTCCCTGACCCCTGAGTAGCCTAACTGGGAGACATCCCCCACTAGGGGCAGTCTGACACCCCACACCTCACAGGGTGGAGTACACCCCTGAGAGGAAGCTTCCAAAGCAAGAATCAGACAGGTACACTAGCTGTTCAGAAATATTCTATCTTCTGCAGCCTCTGCTGCTGATACCCAGGCAAACAGGGTCTGGAGTGGACCTCAAGCAATCTCCAACAGACCTACAGCTGAGGGTCCTGACTGTTAGAAGGAAAACTATCAAACAGGAAGGACACCTACACCAAAACCCCATCAGTACATCACCATCATCAAAGACCAGAGGCAGATAAAACCACAAAGATGGGGAAAAAGCAGGGCAGAAAAGCTGGAAATTCAAAAAATAAGAGCGCATCTCCCCCGGCAAAGGAGCGCAGCTCATCGCCAGCAACGGATCAAAGCTGGACGGAGAATGACTTTGACAAGATGAGAGAAGAAGACTTCAGTCCATCAAATTTCTCAGAGCTAAAGGAGGAATTACGTACCCAGCACAAAGAAACTAAAAATCTTGAAAAAAAAGTGGAAGAATTGATGGCTAGAGTAATTAATGCAGAGAAGGTCCTAAACGTAATGAAAGAGATGAAAACCATGACACGAGAAATACGTGACAAATGCACAAGCTTCAGTAACCGACTCGATCAACTGGAAGAAAGAGTATCAGCGATTGAGGATCAAATGAATGAAATGAAGCGAGAAGAGAAACCAAAAGAAAAAAGAAGAAAAAGAAATGAACAAAGCCTGCAAGAAGTATGGGATTATGTAAAAAGACCAAATCTACGTCTGATTGGGGTGCCTGAAAGTGAGGGGGAAAATGGAACCAAGTTGGAAAACACTCTTCAGGATATCATCCAGGAGAACTTCCCCAACCTAGTAGGGCAGGCCAACATTCAAATCCAGGAAATACAGAGAACGCCACAAAGATACTCCTCGAGAAGAGCAACTCCAAGATACATAATTGCCAGATTCACCAAAGTTGAAATGAAGGAAAAAATCTTAAGGGCAGCCAGAGAGAAAGGTCGGGTTACCCACAAAGGGAAGCCTATCAGACTAACAGCAGATCTCTCAGCAGAAACTCTACAAGCCAGAAGAGAGTGGGGGCCAATATTCAACGTTCTTAAAGAAAAGAATTTTAAACCCAGAATTTCATATCCAGCCAAACTAAGTTTCATAAGTGAAGGAGAAATAAAATCCTTTACAGATAAGCAAATGCTTAGAGATTTTGTCACCATTAGGCCTGCCTTACAAGAGACCCTGAAGGAAGCACTAAACATGGAAAGGAACAACCGGTACCAGCCATTGCAAAAACATGCCAAAATGTAAAGACCATTGAGGCTAGGAAGAAACTGCATCAACTAACGAGCAAAATAACCAGTTAATATCATAATTGCAGGATCAAGTTCACACATCACAATATTAACCTTAAATGTAAATGGACTCAATGCTCCAATTAAAAGACACAGACTGGCAAACTGGATAAAGAGTCAAGACCCATCAGTCTGCTGTATTCAGGAGACCCATCTCACATGCAGAGACATACATAGGCTCAAAATAAAGGGATGGAGGAAGATTTACCAAGCAAATGGAGAACAAAAAAAAGCAGGGGTTGCAATACTAGTCTCTGATAAAACAGACTTTAAACCATCAAAGATCAAAAGAGACAAAGAAGGCCATTACATAATGGTAAAGGGATCAATTCAACAGGAAGAGCTAACTATCCTAAATATATATGCACCCAATACAGGAGCACCCAGATTCATAAAGCAAGTCCTTAGAGACTTACAAAGAGACTTAGACTCCCATACAATAATAATGGGAGACTTCAACACTCCACTGTCAACATTAGACAGATCAACGAGACAGAAAGTTAACAAGGATATCCAGGAATTGAACTCATCTCTGCAGCAAGCAGACCTAATAGACATCTATAGAACTCTCCACCCCAAATCAACAAAATATACATTCTTCTCAGTACCACATCATACTTACTCCAAAATTGACCACGTAATTGGAAGTAAAGCACTCCTCAGCAAATGTACAAGAACAGAAATTATAACAAACTGTCTCTCAGACCACAGTGCAATCAAACTAGAACTCAGGACTAAGAAACTCAATCAAAACCGCTCAACTACATGGAAACTAAACAACCTGCTCCTGAATGACTACTGGGTACATAACGAAGTGAAGGCAGAAATAAAGATGTTCTTTGAAACCAATGAGAACAAAGATACAACATACCAGAATCTCTGGGACACATTTAAAGCAGAGTGTAGAGGGAAATTTATAGCACTAAATGCCCACAAGAGAAAGCAGGAAAGATCTAAAATTGACACTCTAACATCGCAATTAAAAGAACTAGAGAAGCAAGAGCAAACACATTCAAAAGCTAGCAGAAGGCAAGAAATAACTAAGATCAGAGCAGAACTGAAGGAGATAGAGACACAAAAAACCCTCCAAAAAAATCAATGAATCCAGGAGTTGGTTTTTTGAAAAGATCAACAAAATTGACAGCCCACTAGCCAGACTAATAAAGAAGAAAAGAGAGAAGAATCAAATCGACGCAATTAAAAATGATAAAGGGGATATCACCACCGACCCCACAGAAATACAAACTACCATCAGAGAATACTATAAACACCTCTACGCAAATAAACTGGAAAATCTAGAAGAAATGGATAATTTCCTGGACACTTACACTCTTCCAAGAATAAACCAGGAAGAAGTTGAATCCCTGAATAGACCAATAGCAGGCTCTGAAATTGAGGCAACAATTAATAGCCTACCAACCAAAAAAAGTCCAGGACCAGATGGATTCACAGCTGAATTCTACCAGAGGTACAAGGAGGAGTTGGTACCATTCCTTCTGAAACTATTCCAATCAATAGAAAAAGAGGGAATCCTCCCTAACTCATTTTATGAGGCCAACATCATCCTGATACCAAAGCCTGGCAGAGAGACAACAAAAAAAGAGAATTGTAGACCAATATCCCTGATGAACATCGATGCAAAAATCCTCAATAAAATACTGGCAAACCGAATTCAGCAGCACATCAAAAAGCTTATCCACCATGATCAAGTGGGCTTCATCCCTGGGATGCAAGGCTGGTTCAACATTTGCAAATCAATAAACATAATCCAGCATATAAACAGAACCAAAGACAAGAACCACACGATTATCTCAATTGATGCAGAAAAGGCTTTTGACAAAATTCAACAGCCCTTCATGCTAAAAACACTCAATAAATTCGGTATTGATGGAACGTACCTCAAAATCATAAGAGCTATTTATGACAAACCCACAGCCAATATCATACTGAATGGGCAAAAACTGGAAAAATTCCCTTTGAAAACTGGCACAAGACAGGGATGCCCTCTCTCACCACTCCTATTCAACATAGTGTTGGAAGTTCTGGCTAGGGCAATCAGGCAAGAGAAAGAAATCAAGGGTATTCAGTTAGGAAAAGAAGAAGTCAAATTGTCCCTGTTTGCAGATGACATGATTGTATATTTAGAAAACCCCATTGTCTCAGCCCAAAATCTCCTTAAGCTGATAAGCAACTTCAGCAAAGTCTCAGGATACAAAATAAATGTGCAAAAATCACAAGCATTCTTATACACCAGTAACAGACAAACAGAGAGCCAAATCAGGAATGAACTTCCATTCACAATTGCTTCAAAGAGAATCAAATACCTAGGAATCCAACTTACAAGGGATGTAAAGGACCTCTTCAAGGAGAACTACAAACCAATGCTCAGTGAAATAAAAGAGGACACAAACAAATGGAAGAACATACCATGCTCATGGATAGGAAGAATCAATATTGTGAAAATGGCCATACTGCCCAAGGTTATTTATAGATTCAATGCCATCCCCATCAAGCTACCAATGAGTTTCTTCACAGAATTGGAAAAAACTGCTTTAAAGTTCATATGGAACCAAAAAAGAGCCCGCATCTCCAAGACAATCCTAAGTCAAAAGAACAAAGCTGGAGGCATCACGCTACCTGACTTCAAACTATACTACAAGGCTACAGTAACCAAAAATAGCATGGTACTGGTACCAAAACAGAGATATAGACCAATGGAACAGAACAGAGTCCTCAGAAATAATACCACACATCTACAGCCATCTGATCTTTGACAAACCTGAGAGAAACAAGAAATGGGGAAAGGATTCCCTATTTAATAAATGGTGCTGGGAAAATTGGCTAGCCATAAGTAGAAAGCTGAAACTGGATCCTTTCCTTACTCCTTATACGAAAATTAATTCAAGATGGATTAGAGACTTAAATGTTAGACCTAATACCATAAAAATCCTAGAGGAAAACCTAGGTAGTACCATTCAGGACATAGGCATGGGCAAAGACTTCATGTCTAAAACACCAAAAGCAACGGCAGCAAAAGCCAAAATTGACAAATGGGATCTCATTAAACTAAAGAGCTTCTGCACAGCAAAAGAAACTACCATCAGAGTGAACAGGCAACCTACAGAATGGGAGAACATTTTTGCAATCTACTCATCTGGCAAAGGGCTAATATCCAGAACCTACAAAGAACTCAAACTAATTTACAAGAAAAAAACAAACAACCCCATCAAAAAGTGGGCAAAGGATATGAACAGACACTTCTCAAAAGAAGACATTCATACAGCCAACAGACACATGAAAAAATGCTCATCATCACTGGCCATCAGAGAAATGCAAATCAAAACCACAATGAGATACCATTTCACACCAGTTAGAATGGCAATCATTAAAAAGTCAGGAAACAACAGGTGCTGGAGAGGATGTGGAGAAATAGGAACACTTTTACACTGTTGGTGGGATTGTAAACTAGTTCAACCATTATGGAAAACAGTATGGCGATTCCTCAAGGATCTAGAACTAGATGTACCAGATGACCCAGCCATCCCATTACTGGGTATATACCCAAAGGATTATAAATTATGCTGTTATAAAGACACATGCACACGTATGTTTATTGCAGCACTATTCACAATAGCAAAGACTTGGAATCAACCCAAATGTCCATCAGTGACAGATTGGATTAAGAAAATGTGGCACATATACACCATGGAATACTATGCAGCCATAAAAAAGGATGAGTTTGAGTCCTTTGTAGGGACTTGGATGCAGCTGGAATCCATCATTCTTAGCAAACTATCACAAGAACAGACCAAACACCACATGTTCTCACTCATAGGTGGGAACTGAACAATGATATCACTCGGACTCAGGAAGGGGAACATCACACACCGGGGCCTATCATGGGGAGGGGGGAGGGGGGAGGGATTGCATTGGGAGTTATACCTGATGTAAATGACGAGTTGATGGGTGCAGCACAGCAACATGGCACAAGTATACATATGTAACAAACCCGCACGTTATGCACATGTACCCTACAACTTAAAGTATAATAATAATAAATAAATTAAAAAAAAAAAAAAGAAAAAGAAAGAAATGGGAATGAATGATGTTTTTATGTACACTGCAAGTGGGCTGGGCAATATTCAGGTCCTGAGTCTCAATATAACGGGGGCCACATAATCAGGAAATATGACAAATCCAAAGAAGGTAGGGTTTTTATTCCACAATAAGAATCCAGGTGATTGTTGTAATAATTTTGTCCAATTTCTATGTTTCAAACTGCAAATCAATAAAAATAGTCCCAATATCTTTTAGAGATGCCCATTAATAATATGTGTAAGTCTGAGCTGGCAGCATTTTAGAACACTGCTTCCACATATTTAAGAGGAACGGTGCTGGCGAGTGATAAAATGATACCCTGAAGAACTTAGATGACAGCAACCTTAGGTGAACCACACAAACGTTTCTACTGAGTTTTCAAATGTTGGGTCATCAAACAGAAAGGGATATTGAAGGAGACAAAAACAACATATCCCAGCCTGATTAACTTAATACCTTCTTTAAACATATTAGAAAGGTCCATTTACTGTACATAGCAGTGATGTCCACTAGGGCTTCCCATGAGACCCAGAAGCAAGCCAAGGCCAGGCATATGAAATGAGGAAAGACAATGTATGTCTGCATACATTCCCATACTGGCTTTCCCTATATGTCACCCAAAAGTTAGGAATGAAGAAATTTAAAAAATGGTTCTAATACCCTAATTTCCATTAGTACAAGACTCTTGAGGGTCATTGTATTAGTATAAGTATCATAGAACCAGACATAAAGAAAATTTGTTTTTATTATTTGTTTCACCTTTTCGTGAGACAAGGACCTTTGGGCTTAGACATGGCTTTTATCCCCGTAACACGTGGAATAAAATCTGACAAAACTTGAAAACACAGAAACAAAATCTGCCAAAGTGCAGATACAAAAGACTGAACTTAGGGAGCAAAATGTATTAGTACCCCCGAGACTTGACAATAAAAGAATATATAGCAATTAGTAAAGCACACTAGAGAGAACCAAGGCCTTCCACAGGAAATGAGTGATAAAGACAGCCCTATAAGAAAAAATGGACACAAAGACTTAAGATATTTGATATTATCAGTCAGAGCTCTCAAATAAAAAATATCTCAGGTCAAAAGCACTGAACAAGTTCGGGGGGAATATAAGTGGTTACAGTAGTTCTGAGAGATGAAAAAAATTATTTTCAACAAATACTTCAATCAGACTTGTAAAACATTTTTTTCAGATACTTAGTAAGGTGCTGAAAGTGACAGGAATGAACTGTATATTTGGTTGTTTACAATAATCTCTATACAGTCTTACTGAGGAAAATAGCTCCAATCATTCCTAAAACAAATACTTTCAGCATATAGTCCCAAATTCAAGAACTTCCACTGAGAATTTTTAAATTTAGATATTTAGACCAGACAGGTAACAGCTGAAAATTAGAGCAAAATTTCTAGTATCCAGAAAGAACAAAAGCAAGTATTCAGCTCCTGTTACAAAATTATGCATTAAAAGAGCATTTGTTTTAGCCTATGTGTAGTTCCCACATTTAAATTGACAGTAAATTCATGTAAACTCAATTTTCAAATAAAAATACTATTTCAGAGCTACATTTATTTTTCCCATGTTTTCTTTTTCTTTAACAGACACCATCAACTTTTACCCCATATATCCGGAAGATGTCCCGTAGGAAATCTCATATGAAAAAGATCCTCTAGACCGGGCGCGGTGGCTCACGCCTGTAATCCCAGCACTTTGGGAGGCCGAGGCGGGCGGATCACAAGGTCAGGAGATCGAGACCACGGTGAAACTCCAACGCTACTAAAACTACAAAAAATTAGCCGAGCGCGGTGGCAGGCGCCTGTAGTCCCAGCTACTCAGGAGGCTGAGGCAGGAGAATGGCGTGAACCCGGGAGGCGGAGCTTGCAGTGAGCTGAGATCGCGTCACTGCATTCCAGCCTGTGGGACAGAGCGAGACTCCATCTCAAAAAAAAAAAAAGAGGAGTGAGAATAACCTGACTCTTCCACAGAGATGTAGGAGCTGCACACACACACACACACACGTACACATTCTCAGACATACAATTTGCAAAATCCTAAATGAACATGTTCAGGAGTGGATAGTATTGATTCTCATAAATAAATATTATGTTTAAAGTTAATGCTTGATGATCCAGAAAGGAAAATAAAACGACAGAAAAATAAATGACATCTAATTTATAGAAAATTATCTTTTAAAAATATATTGAGCGCCTGAGCTATAAATAAAAATGATGAAACAAAAGATTATTAAACCTCCAGAAATGTCTGGATTACTAACACAAATGCTTCCCACTTACTAACATGAAAGTTTATAAATCGTTGTACCTGGAAAAAAAAAAAAAAAAAAGAAGTACAGGCTTTAAAATGTGGTTAACGTGGAATACTATGCGCCATAAAAAAGATGAGTTCATGTCCTTTGCAGGGATATGGATGAAGCTGGAAACCATCATTCTCAGCAAACTATCACAAGACCAGAAAACCAAACACCATGAACAATGAGAACACATGGACACAGGGAGGGGAACATCATACACCTGGGCCTGTAGGAGGGTGGGGGCCTAGGGGAGGGATAACATTAGGAGAAATACCTAATGTAGGCGATGGGCTGATGGGTGCAACAAACCACCAGGGCACATGTATACCAATGTAACAAAACTGAACGTTCTGCACATGTAACCCAGAACTTAAAGTAGAATAAAAAATAAAATACAATAAAAACAAAATAAAATGTGGTTAAGGAGGCACACTTGGCATGAGCAGAGTCAAAATGTACTCAAAATTTTTCTTAAAAAAGGATCTATCCCTCCTAAGCAAAAGCAGTTGACACGTGAGAAAGCAAACACTACATTTTGATAATAGAGTGTGTTTTATATTCTAAAAGAGCAAGTACATTTTAAATACTAGCGAAGCTTTTTCTTGGTATGAACTGCTTCTTCATGAATCAGTAATTGATATAGCTTTTTTCTGAGTAGGCAATTACTAAATTTAAGAATCAAGATCTGATCCAAATGATCTGAATTGGCTTTCTACCTTGATATATGTTTACTGCCTTCAATTTCACTTCAGTCAGTCAAACATATCTAAAACCTCCCAATTCTCTTTCTCCGTTAATGCAAGATCAAGAACTAAATAGTAATCCCGAGCTCTGAAGTCTCAACACATTTTGTGTCTTTTCCTCTTCAATTCTTTATTGGAAAAAAAAGTATGGATTTACATTTGTAACACTTCAATCCTGGTCTATCTATGTCCTAAATAAGCTCTTTTCATTGAACCTATCCATACAGAGACAGAAGAAACTCAGTAAGGCAATTTAATGAAAAAAATAAAGTATCATCCTTTATGTTTCACATCCGAAAGCTCTTTAACCTTCACTCTGCTTCCTATTTTATGTAATAATTCAATCTTCATATTGCCTTCATTTTGTCAATAATTGTTATAAATACCCCAATTGTGAAACATACAAAACCAACCAGACAAAAAATTCCATAAATATGATTAATATTTCCACATGAATCTAATAGTAATAGCCTTGACAAATGATTGGCTGCTAAATAAGATGATGCAGGTGTGAAAAATTTATAATTTAACACCTACCCAAAATAATGATTGCTACTTGACATATCTTAGTAATTTAGTAATAATATGTTCCATACTTCATTTACTAAAAAAAAAATCTGCTAAAATTAATTTATGTTACTCACTTTTTGTATGGGTTACAAAGCCCACCAATGATTCTCTTTGATCAGGGCATAGGTCATGAGAACTTCCAAATACAGCAGGTTAGAGTATATACTGACATGTCTACAGATTCAAGGAAGGGCTCTGGACCTAGGAAGTTCCTAGGAGTAGTAAAATAAGAAATAATCTTCTCATTTTTCTAGTTCTTGTTTCATAGTTTAATTCCCCGGCAACCAGTAGCAACTCCCAAATCATTTCTGACTTCTGCATGTTTCCCACCTGGGACAAAAACACGCCTTCACAGCACCATGACAACCACGCCAGCAACACAAGCATTTGGGTTCATGCAGGAAAATGAAAATCCTGAAAGGAAGCTAGGAGATAAAGGCCTACTATTCCTCATTTCCCACTGGTAGGATGTAATTACAAAAATTACTTTAACACAAAGCTTCTGGTGAATGAATAGCGGGTAATTTGAGGGGAAAAGCCTAGGGCCTAGGGATTAAATTAAAAACGTAAAATGCTGAATGATGTCATACAAGTTCAATCACCTTCCCCCCAAAAAGTAAACTGCCTAAAGCAAACTCCTTAGTGATGACAGAGTAAACATTCTTAAGAGATAGGCAGGAGTATTTTTTTTACATGAGTTTAGACAAATGATTGATTTAATAGTAGAGGTGAAATTTATGACCCTTTAATTTCTATTAAGTATATTGTTACCAATTATAATTTCAAATATAACATAATTTTGTCCAAATTAAAGAGTTTCGAAATGTGATTTCCATGCCCCTAAATCTGAAAAAGAAGCAAATTAAACATGCCCACCATGATGAAGTAGACAAATGTGTCATAAGCATGCCAAGTTTATGTTTTTTGTTTAATGAAAAGGATGCTATTCGTTTGCTAGAAACTGGCAGTGCTATGTGTTATAAATACTTGCCACTTCTGTACTAGAAGACACCATTATTTATATTGCCAAATGTAAAACTGCTTTAGATCTTATTCTTTAAAGAGTAATTCTAAAGCAGAGCACTGCATTTTTGACTTTACTACTTAGTTCAATATATTTTTAAACAACTCTTCGTATGTTTCACATTGTGAAAATACAACTTTCCTATTAAGAGTCAGGAAAGAAGAATCCGCTATATATAGGATTGATTGATTGTTTTTGTGTTGTTGAATCATACCGTATGATACATTATCTTAACAGTTTCAAAGCTGTGACTTTTGTTGGAAACTGAGCTGAATATTCTTAGCGGACAGGGAATAGAAATAGATATTTTCATTTGGTCAAGCTGAATAGCTTAGGGCTCTCGAGTGTGGGAGAAGCATAATTTTTGTTTTGTTTCTAGTTTTAATTTTGTTTTCTGGAGACATAAAGTCCTTCTTAACTATAGCAAACATCTTTCATAGGCTTCCAATTCTATGTAGTGTACACCTTCAGATTCTCGGTGATACACCTGAAAATGAGAGAGTAGAAGGCAAGAAGGGGCATTCTAACCATCGACGAGCCAATAACTGCTGTTTCACTCTCAAGCTAATCTCTACCCATCCCTACCACAAGAAATGTTTAGAAGGCCATTCACACTTTGACTCTGGGACATGATTATGAAAATGCACCATGCATTTTTTAATTCACTCAGTGGTCTAAAAGATCATATAACTTAATCTACTTAAATTGGACCGACTTATCATTCTCCTTTATCAAGCCTATTTCTGTTTCTCAATTTATATACCTGAATTCTGGAAAGAGAATTGTTTAGTCTTCTAGATTAGAATTTCTCTCTTTCCTCACCCCCTCTAACATCTACCCCATCACAAAACTCCAACAGTTTTACTTCAATTTCTATCCATTTGGCTCTATCTCTCCATCGCCTAGTTCAGGTCCTAATAGATTTTAATGTATAACACTTCCAACAAACTCCAGAGCTCAAATGAATGGCGGCTCTGAGGAACTAAACTGCCAAATCAAGAAATGTAGCTAGTCAATTACCGTGACAAGTAGCAAAATAGGGTAGACTGTTTACATGGGCCCTACTGCAGGGTCAGAAATGGCTTGCTTATGATCAAAACTCCTACTGATGACTTGCTGTCAGAGAAATGTATGGAGACCATGATTCTCAAACACATTTCATTCCAAGTATGTTTTAGCTTATGGATTTTATTCCTCTTCCTACATAACTCATTAAGAAAGACCTCATATGTTTCCTAAAATAAAATCTTGAATTAATCCAGAAAAGGCACTATTTTATATAGTGCTTTTGCTTTCATTTATAAATCAATATACCTTTCTAAACCTAATTTTTTTCAATTTTACAATTTAAAATAATGGAATACATTACAAAAATATATTCTTAATTTACAGTTGGAAGGTATTTGGTCTATGAGAAGACTTGGCTCTCCATCTTGCTACCAAGAAGTTAAAGGAAGAATTTTAAAGTTCTGAATCTGAATCACTTGCTCCCCCAGGCAAGAGAGTTACACTTCTAACGTATATGGTTACAACTCAAGATTCTCAAAAGGAGGTAAATTCATATCACCTACAACTTAATTCAATCAGAACATCATAAATAAGAAGGTGAAAATCATTAAGTTCATATTAACATTTATCATGGAACATTTTAAGAGAACAGAATGATTTAATTTTGATTCAAGTTTTAAGGTAATCAAGAGGTGACAGAGGAACTCCTTTTGCTCTGACCCATGACCACTGAAACTTGTCTCAGAATGTATTACTCTAGTTTGCGGCCTACTTCGACTATAATTGCAATCTTCTATTAATGACTGAAAAACTCAGTCTTCAGTGTCTGCATTATTAAAAACAACTTTTAAGTAAACTGAGTGTGTTGATGCTATTGAAATTGACATTTTAAATAATTTTCTAAAGCAATGTTCCAAATTTCTGTAATTCCATCCAATTCCTTTATGTATACGTACCCTGACTGTTAATTTCCCTATTCTATCATCTAAAAATACAATAAGTATTAAACATGATATTTCTTGTAACTTTCTTACTTCAAGCAAAAAAAACTCTTCTTATAAATATCAGACTAATGAAAAGTACTAGGATTAATATTTATAGAAATATACACCTTCGGGAATTGAAATGTAGTAATAGGGTACAGCTTGATGAAACTACGGTTATGACAGATGGAGCTGATGGGAGGACAGCCACAGTAACTCATCTCGCTTTCAGTTCTCCTATACAATTCCATAGCATGTTGCCTATGCTTTCCTAAAAAATATTTAACCATTGCTTTGAAAGAGGTATTAGATATTAGTAATATGCAACAACCAAGATTTACTTATAGAAAAAGCACTCTATCCTACTACCTTTTCTTTAACATAACCAGTCTTCTGATTTAGAATAACAATTTTAGAATATGAAAATTGAGATTCACCTGAAGACAATGACTAATGGTTCAACTTAAACAAAACTCTTAACATGCTAATCTTCTGCAAAGATATTAAATATTAAGTTAATTAAATAACAGCTGGCATTGATCAAGCACCCATTTTTGCTGAATACTACATTCAGCAATTTGCATATACGTCTAATACTTATTACAATTGTGCAATATATATTACTTCTTTTTTCATAAAAAAAACTGAGGCTCACAGAGGTTAAGTACTAATCTAAGGTAACAACAACTTGGTGTGCAGAGCTATTATTACTCACACCAAGTCTAACTGCAAAGCCACTACAGTGACTCTATAAGCTAGGCACACATTTTATAATACTGTATTTATTAATATAGTCCTGTTGTTTCAAATGAGAAATTCCTTTAAAATTTTCAAGATGTGTTAACTTTAAAGTTATCTTAAATTGCACTATTCTATTCATAAAGAATTTTAGGAGAAGTTAGTAGCATCTGAAAATCTGACGACTAGGTAACAAGTCTCAAAAGGCAATCTAGAAGATAAATTATTTCTAAAGAGTAAACTCTTTATTCTTAATTAGGAAAGTTGTCCTGGCAAATGTTAACAGACTTTTTGAGATCTGGTTAAAAAAAAAAAAAAATGGATTCCCAAATTTTCTTTTTCTCCACAGAGGAAATTTTATATCCAATGCATAAGCATATCTCCTTAATACTAAGTAACTTTCAGGTTTAATTTAAACAAACAAACAAAAATAGAAAATTTTTATGCAACATAATTTACTTGACTTTAGCAGTTCTAGCCTAATTTGAAATAGAAGTCCACAGAAGAATTTGATTCATTGTCTCCTCCATATAGTAAAAGTTTTGCAAAATAGATTTTAAAGTCAAGTAGCATTATTATTTTCAAATATATCCATCACACTGGTCTTAAAACAAAAAGCAACTGTTTGTCATGTCAATATATGTCCTTAAAGGTTTAAAATAACACCGATAATTCATAATTAAGATACTTCTGTAAAGCACAAACCACAAATATTTTCAAATTTTAACATAAGCTAGAGAACCAATAGTTTTAATATAAAGGTATTAAAAGAAGTCATATCAGGGATATATAACACACTGGAATAAATACCTGTAACATATACTCTATGCATTTTTTTAAAAGCAAGCCAAATTTCATGATTTATAAAAGTAAACTTCTTTTGCTACCTCCACAATATACAGGAGCACATGACAATCACATTCTCTTACTTGATGACAGAGTTATTTTCATAATATCTTAAAATTATATTTCATTATTAAGCTTTGTCAAGATGCCTACCTCTGTAGTGGAAGTCTTTGGACATGTCTATGGGAGCCTGTTCTACTGCTGATCTCTTGTAGACAACATGAATCCTTCCTTTTTCTTCCTCCATCTGTTTACCTCTTTCCAAGGGTTCAATGAAATACTCTTCATTATCACTTTTTATCATTCCAGCCTAGAGAAAGCACAAAATGTGTTAATTTAAAAAAGAAATATCTATCATCTTCAGCTCACAAGCACATCTTTTTAAATGTCAAGAATATGACTTGTGAAAACTAACGCTTTTTCTTTCCACATTTGGCTATAAATTTAAAATAGTTATTAACTATCAGTAATTCATATAAGGTAGAAATTCACATATGACAGAAATGAAAAAAAATTCATATTAAGGTACTATAGAATACAAAATTTACATAGGATGAGAATAGGGAAATCATACAACATATACATTTTATCAAACTAGAAAATAAGTGCATTTATATGCTCTACTTGGTATTTTATATCTAGTAAGAATCATATGGGATACATAAATTCAAAAAATCTCTAATTTCCCATAATAACCCACTGTGGAGCAGTTTTCCACACATTACATACTTTTTCACTTATTTACATCTTCCTCCCAAACAAGGTGGCATGAGGGAAATGAGTTCCATGCTACATTCAGTATGTAAAGTTACTTCTTTAAAATAGTCTCAGTAAGCTTCTGTGGAAATTCCACATTTCTAAAGCTTATGAATTTGAAGAACTAACTCATATTTGTCCTAGCTTAATCTAACTTTATGATTAAAATTATAACTTTAATATATATTTATATATATGTATACATATATATGTATATATATATATACACACACACACACACACACACACCCCTCAAACTGCAGCCTTTCACACTGAAAAGCCTATTCTTACTTTCAGTTCCTTCTATCTCTCTATTGTTTTCTGATTCTGTTTCATCTTTTAATTATTCAGAAAACACCAGGCCTATAGTCAGTACTACAGCTGAAGAAAAATGATGGTTTTTTCTAAAATGTGATATTTCTTAAACATCAAGTCCACATTACAGTCAAGTCGTTGTGGCTCATGTTTCTACTTTAAACATCATACAATAATATGAAATATTAATTTAAATATAAGCACATTTATTTGAAAACAAAATTGGAACAAATAATGTGTTAGTGTGGAGATTGTATTTATTTTGAAAATACATATCAGATTTAGAGATGCCATATTTTTTCTCAGACCTTTAACTTATTCTGTATTTTCACACATGAGGTCACTGGCTCTCAGGCCACATGGACAAGGGAGGAGTTTCTTACTCCTTCCAACTATGTTGATATCTTTGCCATTATGCTGTCAAGCAACATAGAAATGAAAGGGAGGGGAGGTGTCCTTTACCAAAGAGCGTATGTTTTCAGCAGATATATATAATATATTATATATTATATATGTGTGTATATATATATTCAACAAAGATGCCTATGACTATAGCTTTTCTGTTGCACTCAAATCTGTCCTTTTACTTTCTGTTCTGACTTCTACAACTGGGTATGGTATTTCCCTTCTTCCCCTTTGTAAGCCTCACAGGGATCTTAAAAGCTATGCCATCTCCATATGCCACTTCTACACTTGCCTTTATGATGTGCACTACAAACAGCCCTGGAACCTATGGGGCCATGTCTCACAAGAAAACATTACTACAACTCTTCTACTATTCTTGGCCCATACCCTCTGGAACAACCCTCTAGCTTTCACTTAAAAGAGCATTGAGCTAGTGGGTACTTAGTAGTAAAGCTCATCTTCCAGATACTCCAAAAATTGGAGTTTCTTTCTTTACCTAATTACTTTACACTTAGTCATGTACTATGAAATACAGAGTATTTTTCAAAAGTTACATAGTTAATTATTCCCTATTCAGAGTTGTTCCTATTGGTTAATAGATTCACCTCTTCTACAAATATAATTTCCAACATCTTCCTCATGCTTTCCAATTTTAATTTTAATCTCTTCTATATTATGGTCATATTAGTTTATCTCCTATTACCAGTAATTCCAACACTCACTGCTATTGGCCTTCTCAGGCATTAATGAATTAATGTCCATAAACTATATCCAAACTAAGCACAAACACAGTAAACATATAAAAAGTTAATAAAATGTATAAGGCTAAAATGTTATCTCATCCCTAACACCATCTGTTGGTAGCAAAAAGCATGAACTGGCTTTATCCTGGAACGATAGGTCTGTATTTATATACGGAAGTTTATAAGGGGAAGTGCATCAGCATGGGAGTTTCAGTATTCATCTTTATTCCAGTCTTTTCTTTGCTCCAAATCTGCTATCACTGAATTCTGTAACATCTACATTATCCTCCCATCCTCCTAAATCCACTAACATTTCCTTAGTTATAAACATCATCATTATTTATTTGGATTACAAAAACTCCCTATCTTAAGATTTTCCGAAGATCATAATGATTCTCCCAGATGAGTGCCTGACTCAGGGAAGAAACAGTGCCACTGAAGCGGTCAGCGACTCTGAGCAATGGGCAATGGCTATTGCAGTCACTTGAAAGTCACTTGAAAGTGACAGGGAGGGCAGTGAGGATTAGCCCACGTGCCTATTGAAAACACTTCTCCATATCTGCTACAGCAAACATTCAAATTCCAGGCCACATGATGTTATTTTATCACACTAAGCCACAGGTAAAACAAAATTCAACACAATTAAACATCTCATTTAGAAAGCAAAGAAAATTTAAGTCAGACTGAGTCAGTATTAGTGACAAGGCAAGCGTTGGATCAAGTGATGTCCAATAACTCCATGGACCCGAAATCTGAAAGTCGGCCCTTTTATTTATTAATTTAAGTAAAGTTTAATGAAAGAAAGTACTTTATATAAAGCACTGTACTAAATATAGTAATAAATGAGAAATCCTGAAAGACAGTTCATTTGTCCTCATTTGATTCAATCCAGTCGAATAAATAAAATACATGCCTACTGAAATTCAGTGAGTATGCTATGGAAAGTCCAGAAAGTAATTGACAGGACAGTTGATAGTAAAATCAAGTAAAAGTTTTTTCCTCCATAATCTCACCAGACACAGAAAACTTAGTAAGAACTGTTGATTTTTCACTCGAAATTATCCAGTATCTATTTCAACTGAAATGTACCTAGTCCACATCACAATAAACCTTCGCTTTGGCCACCGTTACTGTTCACATGATGTACATATTCACCTAGTGTGGCAGCCAAAATTGCCCTTTAACATTATCATATTAAATTTGGAGAAATTTGAATTTGGTAGCAAGTGGAGCAAGCATGTAAGAGCTCAAAACATCAGGTGCTTCTTTCCCACTCACATAAAGCTCAGGATGGTTTTGGATTGGCCAGGAAGGGTTTCTACTCCACACAGCCATCCAGGAGTCCAGGCTGACAGTGGCTCTATCATCTTAATATAATCTTCCAGTATGCCTAGTCAAAACGGGAAGCAGTCTGAGGAAGCCCACATGGGAAATTTTTATGAGCTAGCCCTACTCGTGCTATTCACCATTTCCACTTACTGCCATAGATAGGATACAGTTGCATGGCTCACAGCCAACTGCAAAGAGGGCCAGGAAATGTAAGCTGGCTGTATGCCCAGGGAGAAGAGACAAATGGATTTTGATGAACAGATGGAAGTCTCAACCTCCAAAAAGATCATGCCACTCCTTTGCTTAAAACACTTTAATTGCTCCCCATTGCACTTAACACTGCACTCATTACTTTGGCCTTCGAGGCCCACATCATCTGTGCTGCCCACCATCCTCAAGTTTGCCATTCTCAGTGTCCTCACGAGGTCCCAACCTCAGGGGATTTTGTTCAACTTTATTTTTCTATTTCTATTCCCAAGGTCCTTATAACCTCAGGTCTTTGCAATGCCATTAGTTCTGCTTAAAGAGCCTTGGTTCCACCACATCACACTTCCCTAAGCTGGCTGGTTTTTATTCTCCAGGTTTCAAGTTAAATGTTATCTCCTTAAAATGATTTACTCACTCCGTCACCTCACAAAAATGAGGTGCCCCAATCTAAATTAGATCCTCTCTTAGCCAATTATTCTAACTGAAAGTAATGCGTTCCTTTCTCTCCTGGTCCTTAACATAAATTTCAAGGGTGTATTTAGCTGAATGTGAAATCTATGGTTCTCTCTCCCCCCTGTGGAACCGTTAGCTACTAAGGCACATATATCTAGCTTAACCCACCTTTGAGTCTTAAGCTCCATCACAATTGCTGGCACAAAATATGTATTCAATAAAGTTCTGATGAAAAATTACATGAATGAATGAATGATACAAATGAGGGAATGAAGAACTTTTAGACTTTTGGTGATTTTCCGAAGACGGGAGTATTGCTATAGTGGGGATAGAAGAGAAGGAATTAGAAGTGAGGCCATTCGAGGGGAGCAACGGTTCTAAAGCAAGCTTGTCCAACCTGTGTCCTGTGGGCCACAGGCAGCCCAGGACAGCTCTGAATGCAGCCCAACACAAGTTCATAAACTTTCTTAAAACGTTATGAGATTTTTTTGTGGTTACTTTTAAGCTCATCAGTTGTCGTTACTGTGACTGTATTTTATGTGTGGCCCCAGACAATTCTTCTTCTTCCATTGTGGCCCACGGAAGCCAGAATACTGGATACACCTGTAAGTACAAAAGTTCCTGGTACACATGTGGATAGCAAGCAAGCCCATTCAGGGAACAGTTCATGCAGGGTGGCTCCAAAACAATGTCACGGAAGACTATTAGTACTACCTTGGGTCAGAATTTTAACATGTAGAAACAGAGAACCAAAAAATAAATAAATAAAAAAGAATGTTGATCAGATGGACGAGAACAAAACACTATTTTCATATTTCTCTGATGATTAAGTGCCAGATAGAAGCAAGCAAGAAGCTAAAATAACAGTCCAGATACAAAAAGTGGCAATGGGAAGAGAAAAGGTCAGGGGAGTGGGGAAGGAATTAATTTAAAAGTGATTTCAGGAAAAAAAAAAAGTGGTACTTTTTAAAATGTAAGCTCCTCTACTCAAAACCTTTTAAGGTCTCCCCTTCTCATTCAGATTAGTAACCAAAGTTCCTACAGAGTCTACCTAGGCCCTCCCTGATCTCAGCATCACTGCCTTCAAGACTCCATCACCTCTCCGGCCTCATCTGCTCACTCTCTTCCTTGTTGGCTTCACTCCAGCCATGATGGGCTCCTTGCTGATTCTTGAATACTTAGGGGGTGTTTCCCTTTTAAGACCTTTACACTGGCACTTTCCTCTACTTGGAATCCTCTTCCCCTAGCACTCTGCATGGCTAACATTTTCACCTCCTTTAAGTCCTTGCTTAGGTGTTGCTTCTCAAAGAGCATACACGGACTACCCATCTGCTTCTCAACCCAGCACCCCCAGCCTCTTTCCCTACACTGTTTCCACTGCACTTATTGCTCTCCAACAGACTGGATCACTTAACTGCCTATCATGTTTATTGTTTATTGTTAGTAACCCACCACTGCCTTGCTGGTCAGGAATCACTTCTTGGTCTGCTTTGTTCAACTATGTATCTCAAGTGCCTAAAGCAATATCTGGCATAAACTAGACACTCGATAAATACCTGATACGTGAAAAAACATCAACAAAGAAGGAAGGCACAATCTAAGATTACACCTTAGTTTTGAAGTTGGATGACTATGAAATTAATGTTTTCATTCACAGAAACTGGAAAGCCAAAATGGCAAGATGACTGGAAAACAGGAGAAAAAGTTAATGTGTTTTGTTTTAACCATTCTCTTGAAATAGTGATGGAAATTCCCAGCATTCAGTAGAGAAATACAGAATTGTAATTCAGAAAAAAAAAAAATTGTCACAGCCACAATGGATTTGGGATACATCTTCTCAGAGGCAATAGCTAAAGCTGTTAACAGAAATGAAGAAGAAAAGTACATAAAGAGATTTGAGGGAGGGTCAATAGAGAATCCTGGGAAATGACCATATAACCTTAGGAAACTGTCATATAGGAAATTCCTAAAATCTAAATCCTAGACCATGGCCTATAAGGCCCTCCATGTCCTAGCATTGTCTATTTTTCTGGCTTCTAACACTTTATGCCTTGCTCTTTCTGCTCTAGCCACATGGTCCTAGTCCCACTGGCACTACCCCACTTACATCAGTTAGCATCGCTTTCACTCTCTATCCCGACTTTTTCCCTTCCAGTATGACTAGATGATTTGCCTGGCCCCATTCAGTATATAAGCTTCACATGGGCATGGGCTTTGCCATATTCACTGCTATGTCATATCCCAGGGACTAGCACAGTGCCTGGCTCAAAGTAGGTGCCTAACACTTGAGGGAGCATAGGAGAAGAAATCAATGTAAGTTATGGAAAAGTGAAGATAAAACACCTTAGATTTAGAAGGAAACTGAAAAGGAATGATGAGAGATAGGAGGAAAACCAAGAAGAGTGTCATGGGCACCTAGTAGGATAGAGTTTTGTCAAAGTAAAAGTAACTGCAGTGAAGAAGACACAGAGAATGAAGTCTGTGGGAAGGAAACTAGGCATGCAAAAGCATTTAATTACAGTAGTGGGGGCTGATGAGATATTACAAGGAATTACAGAAAGGGTCAGTGTCAAAACCACATATTTTTCAGATCCCAGAATATTCACAGCCATTAGAGGTAGATTCTTCTGCACTTCTTCCTGTCACACCATATTAATATTTCTCTGTGTAGCTACCAAAATTGGAGTGACTATTTTTAAAGTACCTGAGGTTTGAGACAAGTCTTTCCTATACATACTTAAGAAAGGAAAAAATCATCAGTAGTAATAACTAAATAGTCAAAGTTCTTTTATCCACTAGAATGCCCATTTAGGTAGTCATGCACTATCATACATGACCCTCAGTAAAAAATTCACATTCCTGCTCTCAGGTCTGCAACATTTTATTTCACAGGATATATTTAGCACATATGACAATGAAGTGACTTAAGGAATAAGTGTGCACAAAATTCTAAGTACTACTATTATTTATAATGAAACCAGAAATTTATGACTTAGAAATTTTTAGAAGTGTCACACATACAATTATATATTCTCCTGAGGGATTCCATTTAAAAAGATGCAATCATTTTTAATTTATCCTTAATGTCAATTAATCGACATACAATATCAAGATAATGTTCTATAAATTTCCCTATATAACATAAAGTCCTTCATATAAAGTACTGCATTGATATATGCAGAGATTCTAATCTCTGCAATGATACGTGAAATATTTATTGTTTCCCAAACTATTTTCCAAAATTTAACACTAATTTTTAAAAATATTTATGTTTAGTATAGCATTAAGTACACTATGTTAAACATATTTTATTTTGCTCTAATTCTTCATATAGGCTCTCTGACAGCATTTCGGAGGGGATATTTATAAAACAATGATGTGTGCTAAAAAGCCAGCTGCAAAATTCCCCTCATCTGGTCAACTCTTCCAGCTACATCACTCAACTCAAACACTGCCAAGAATTCAGAATTAAGTCAGATAGCCTCAGATGATGAAAACAGCGATCACAAAGGCCACACTCCTTACTCACTAGGAGGGGTCCTCACAGCCATATTTGAAGCCCAATTCTAATAAACTAGGTTAGATAGTTTTCTAACTCTCATCAGAGCATAAATGGCAAATGAGAACAAGGGGTGTGGGGTATAGAGAGTTTCAGATGAGATAATGTCTATGAATACCCTTTATAAAGTCCTACAAGAAATGTAAAACACTGGTTTTTATATGTCTATAATAATAAAAATCAGACATCAAGAGAAGAATAAATTGTATTTAAGACAAAAATCAGTCTAAGTGACATTTTTTAAAAAGTTCCATCAAAAATTACAATATTTTCTTAAAATTCTGTGTGAAATATTCTAAAACACTTATGCCATGGACACATTCCATTTCTAATTGTAACAACTAAACATTTTATTGCAGTTCTTCTCAAATCTGCTAAGGAAAGAGAATAGAGATGGGTAGCTTTTTCTGGTGCCTCATGAAATAGGTACCAATCATTTAACATAGAATTGCAGCTGAAACTAAATATTTACCATTTTGTGCTAAATCTGTTACAATCTTACACTAGTTCATAGCACAGAAAGGCATAGTAAGTTTTAAATGTCTGGAAAAGATGCTGAGAAAAATGTATATCAATATTATGTGTGTAAGAGAGAGAATATGTGTAAATATAATAGTCAAGTAAGACTATCATTATACTTTAGTGGTACAACAAAATGATTTTAGTTTGCTAAAGTTCTCTGAAAACACATTCTGAGAATCACCGTTTCACTGTTATTTCCTCAAACATCTGTTGTATCAATGTTCCAAGCAAACACATTGTGTAATTCCATTTACAATTAGAATGGACAGATTTTACTATATGGAGATGATTTCTAAATATTTCCTGAATTTCAGGCAGCATTTCAATGGCCTCTCCAGAATTTCTGCAAAGGAAGGATTGAGGAAGGTAAAGTGGTTGAGGAGGGCTGGAAAGTAGAATGACTAGTACCATTCTGAAGCTGTATTCGCAAACCAAAAGTACTATCTCTCTACTTAAATAAAAGAAACTCAACTATTGAGATGTATTCAGACAGAGTACATAAAGAAAAAGAGTAGCTGGAATAGCCTCCAAGCCATGCCTTCGATTTCTATAAAGCCTTCCCTTATTCTAAAGCCAGAGGGAATTTTTATCTCTTTTGAACTCCCAGAATTTTATGTATATTTCCATGGCATTTATCATTTTGTCAGCTTTGTACTACAATTATTTATATTAACTGTGCTAGTGCCTGGAAATTAAGAGATGTTAAATAAGATGTTAACTGTATCCAAATATAAACCTGATTAAATGCCAAATTTACATTTGAGTTTAGTTGGCATTTCATTCAACAATAACCCTTCCAGATGCTTTCTGTATCTCGAAAGCATCTCCTGCAAATGGCTAGAGTCCTACATTAAAGAAAAAAAAAAAATAATGCCATCTCAACCCACAATTCAATTAATTGTTAAAGCAAATGGATCTAACCTTAACCAGGGACATTAGATATTACCATTTCAGTTCCCTAGAGAGCATAACCTTCAACCCTCTGCTGCCTGATTCTTATCAAAATACAAGTGACAAAAAATAAAATTTGAGAAATATTTCCTGAAGGCTAAAGGATTTTCTATACATCCATTCTAATCCCTCTAATTTTCCCTAATCTCCATTACCAACTCCTGCTTCCATTAAGCCAGGCCACAGTTATTTGGGATCCTAATAGAACTGATTTTATTCAACTATACTAAAATGTTAAAACACCTGCCTAGAATGAAGATGATTACCCAAAAAGAGCCCTAGGAAGCTCATTACTGTAGTAGCAGTGCATTTGTCACTGAGGACCTTTCTCAATGTCATACCCTGTTTGTTGCATGACAGTCCTGGGGAAACAAAATCACAGACTTTAGTAACAGGAACAGTTCTTCTTCTCCCAAGAAACTAGTTCATTTTTATTACAAACACTGAATATTATATAACCAATCAGGATCTGAAAGAAAACTCAGAGTCAAATCTGTATCCTACTTTAGGAGAGTCTTGTGCCATAAATCCTTGGATACTAACTTTTTATTGGAGGTTATTTTTTCTTTTTTTATGTTCTCTTCTTCCTGACTTATTTTATTGTCAATATTTTATTGTATGAATGTATAAGCTGCTACATATTCCTTGTAATATTGAAGAGGGTAGGTACTTGTTGAATGACATGTAAGTCCTATATTTCAAGCTAAAGCTACAATAACATTATGGTTTAACTGATGTGAAACAAGAAAGCATATTCCTCCAGAAAATTGTGAATTATGGGATTAAATGCATTAGCAATGCTTAGCATTATCCAATGTTTCAAAAATATATGAGTATTCTCAGAAAAAGTTGAGGATGCGTAAATTATTATTTGCATTATTCTTAGCAAAATGTGGTAATTCATAAGCCTAAATCTTGCTTTTCTTTTATTTCTTAATGATTCACACTGTACAATGGTCACACAAATATAAAATATATAAAACATATTTATTTTTAATATGGGCATTTGATCCTATGTTGCTGTGGATTCTATTTACATTAGTAAATGCATATACCTAAACTATAACTTCACTCACCTTGGCAGAAGGCATATCTGAACCAAAACGCAGGCTTTCTGTTATTTCTTTCTTTCCATTGATTTGGAAAATATAAAAGCAGGTCAAATAACAATATAACAATAGAAAACTAAATTAGCTTGGGTGCAGTGCCTCATGCCTATAATCCCAACACAGTGAGAGGCCAAGGAGGGCGGATCACTTAAGCCAGGAGTTTGAGACCAGCCTAGGCAATATAGTGAGACCCTATCTCTACAAAAATAAACAAATAAGTTATCCAGGCATATAGGCATGTACCTGTGGTCCCAGCTACAGTGTTGAAAGGCTGAGGTGAGAGGACTTGCTTGAACTCAGGAGGTCAAGACTGCAGTGAGCCGTGATTGTGCCACTGCACACCAGTCTGGGCAACACAGCAAGACCCCATCTCAAAAGAAAAGAAAAAATAAAAAACTGAATCAAAGCAGTCATCCACTCTACTTCTTTCTAGGGTGATTTTTCCTAAAAATTAAATTAGGTGGGTAGAAAAAAAGGATCGGCCCTATATTGTTTTTCTATTGCTGCCAAAACAAACTGCCACAAATGTAATGGCTTAAAACAACACAAACTTATCTTTCAGTTCTGTAGATCAGAAGGCTGACTGGTGTTAAGGTGTTAGCAGGGACAATTTCCAAAAGCTCTTAATGCACTGGTACTATTTTCTTTCAACCTAACTTCTCACACATGCCAGTTCCACTCTTTCTCAACACCCCTTAGAACTCATTGAATTCATTAATCATTCCCAGGCTACACCCCTCCCAATTCTAATGTAAATGAAGAGAGCCTAAGCTGAAAGTTTCAAGAACTTCCTACTTGAGGTGGCAGAGTGGGGTCCAAGAAATTCCACTACATTCCTCTTTTGAGTGTCAAACACTTCTTTCCAAGTCTCTGCTGGTAACAACCATAGCCAGCTGTGTCAATGACCTTTTTATTCAGCTGATTATGTTGCACGTTCTCAGGTAAGCTCTGTTCCACGCAAAGTGACATCATGAGGAATAGAGGTAAGGCACAAGTATGCATTTATCGGGGCTCTCTGCTATAATACCTTGCCCAAGAGGAACAGAGAAAGAGATGAGTAAAGAAAACCAATCTGCAACTCAGAGCTGGAAAACAGCAGAAGGAAAAAAAAACAGAGACCAAAAAAAGAAGAAAAAAAGAAGAGAAGAAAGGTTAGTTCAATCAATCTCTATGTTCCAAATTCAGAGGGATGGCAAAATGGAAGAGAGAAAGAGCACAAGTGAGAGGCAAAGAGACAGGACATGAACTTCTGAGGAGTTCTTCTGCCTTTTACTGCACAGTAAATATCCACTCCAGCCCTTCTCCATCTCCTAATATGTTACATGCCTATGGTAGATGTGCTGCAACACACACAATGTATCTGTTGCTAAAATTCCATAAAGAAAGGTAAAATATTGAAAAATATTGAAAATGTACAGAAAATAAAGTTGATGTTTTTTCCTTTTGTGAAAGAAAATGAAGTTAAAAAAATGAGATTATGCAACAGTTTAAGGACCTTTTGTCATTTAAAAGTCAGTTTATTAACTGAACACCTAAAAAAACATTATGGGTACTGTGGCTTACCCATCGCTATTGTACTTGTGCAATTACATGGGGAATGGATGGCGACACAAGAAGCGAGAAGAGGAAAAATGATATGAAGGAAATTGAGTTTGAAGATGAGTTGAAGGAGAGGTTCCACCTACCCTAATTTTCTGAAAGTCTTAATAGTCTCTAGTAAAATGCTTTTCATAAGTGTTTGACATTTATGAAATTCATGGCATATAAAATTTCATCCATTAAAAAAACTCTCAGCTACTTTTCATAAAGAGTATAAATCGTTGCTTACTGTATCTGTTTTAGTTTTTCATGTAGGGCTTTTCATGTTAAGATATTTTACCTAGCAGTTTTCCTTAGTTATGATGAGGTTTATAAGGACATACAAGAAAGCCTCTAAGAAAAGACTTATATTGGATGACTAAAGCCATAATAGGATCAAAGACTGTAAATCTTAATTTTATTAACCTCATCAATTTAGTAAACCAAGAACTGCTGATTAAATGCTCATTTTTTTTTACGCTTTCCATATTAACATACCTAATTGCCAAGCTAAAAGATAAGATGAATCTACCTTGTTTTAGCATAAAGGAGAAACCCTAGCTTGGTTGACACAGGACTTGGGTTCGGGTCGCAGCTTTGCTATTAACTAGCGTTACTTGTGAAAAGTCATTTAAACTCTCTGGAGCTCAGTTTCATAATCTAAAAAATTAAAAGAGTATGACTAGATAATATCTCAGATGTCTCTCAATTAAAATTATTCTATTATTTAAATTATATTTTAATATTAGAGCTCCCAGGACATGAATTTGAAAAGCTGCTCCCTGCCAATATCCCGAAACCCACTTATTCCCATAATAAATAACTTAAAAGATGTTTGTAAGACTCATATACTTAACTCCTTAAGAAAGTAGGTCACAAACTTTAGTGTGCCAAAGAATTTAGGTCCCAACCTCAGAGACTTTTCCATGTTCCAACTCCAGAGAGTCTGATTCAAAAGGACTGGGATGGTGATCAGAAATCTGCAGTTTTAACAAGCACTTCAGATGCTGCAAATAGTAGTTGCCTGGAAATCACAGTTTGAGAAAAACTGCCTTAAAATTAATGTGCCAATCAAAATGAATTTTTGGATGTTTATTCTTTTGCTCCAAAATGAATTTTAAGATGACTATTTAAAGGAAACATGAATAAATGGAACCTATGAATTCAACTATATGTAATAATTGAAATACATAATAGTCATCTGCTAAAGATATAGTAAGTCCTATATACATTTCACAGGTTTTTAAAATTTTATAGAATAACTCAAGGTGTCTTAACACATATTAAAAAAAACATATTCTTTCATTCAGTAGAAAATAGATATCTACCAACAGTCAGTTGTTATAGGAGGGAAAAAGCTTTAGAAGATCCAACAATTAAAAAATAGTTTAAGGGAAATGTAAAATCCAAAAGATCCTAATGCTTTAATCTTAGACATTACTCAAAAAAGCATTATTAAACATATCAAAGTGCATGATCATCCTGAACCTTTTTGAGTCAAGGAGATTAGTGACTGATAATTATTAAAGCTAGGATTATGCATTATACTACACTTTGAGGATACATATTAAAGATATAGTCACTGCTCCTAAAAAGATAAGTTAGATTCTAATCAACATTAATAGGGTTAAAATTAGTAGTGACAGGTATAATTTAAAGTATAGGAATTCTGTGTGTAAACAGGAATTCAATTCAGGTCAGTTCAACTATTCCTTCAGTGCTTGCTATTTTCCTTCTGCAGTTGGGTGAATACAGAAAAGACCAATTCGTGGTCAACGTCTCCTGGGCAGTGTTTTTCAAACTTCAAAGTGTAAATAAATCACCTGGAGACCTTGTCAGAAACAGATTCTGATTCAGCAGGCTAAGACTCAGTACTCTTAATAAATGCCCAGGTAACACTGATGTTTCTGGTCCCTGGACAACAGTTTGAGTAGTAAGGCCCCAGGGCATTTCAACCTTATTGTGTTGAAAAAAGAAAATTCCATGAATCAAATTAGGTCACTGTGGTAGATTGTATTTTCCAAAAATGGCCATATTACAATTGTTCTTATCCCACATGCTTTTCCAAGTGTGACCTTGGCACTCCCTCATCAAGAGATAGAGTTTAATTTCCCTGCCCTTGAATCTAGGCCAGCTTTCATGACTCACTTGTCACCAAAAGAATGTGGTAGAAGTGTCACTGCAGGACTTCTGAGCCCAGATGACAAGTCTTGCAGCTTCTGCTGTGGTCTCATGGAACACTCTCCCCAGCTGCTTCCTCCCAGAGCCCAGCACCCAAACTGGGATATTGGGGGAACCCACACCTGATAATTCAACATGGGTTCTTTTCTATTTCCCTGAGTGTTGGCCGGTCTGAGAAATAAAGGGAAAGGGTACAAAGGAGAGAAATTTTAAAGCTAGGTGTCCAGGGGAGACATCACATGTTGGCAGGTTCCGTGATGCCCCCCAAGCCACGAAACCAGCAAGTTTTTATTAGTTATTTTCAAAAGGGGAGGAAGTGTACAAATAGGGTGTGGGCCACAGAGATCACATACTTCACAAGGTAATAAAATATTACAAGGCAAATGGAGGCAGGGCGAGGTCACAGGACCGGGGCAAAATTAAAATTGCTAGTGAAGTTTCGGGCACACATTGTCATTGATAAACATCTTAACAGGGTTCAAGAGCAGAGAACGGTCTGACTAGAATTCGCCAGGCTGGAATTTCCTAATCCTAGCAAGCCTGGAGGTGCTGCAGGAGACTAGGGCGTGTTTCATCCCTTTCTACATCTGCATAAAGCAGATACTCCTAGGGCAGCCATGTTAAGGGCCCTGCCCTAGGAATGCATTTTTTTTCCCAGGGCTGTTAATTATTAATATTCCTTACTGGGGAAAGAATTCAGCGATATTTCTCTTACCCGTTTTCGGTAATAAGAGAAATATGGCTCTGTCCTGCCCTGCCCACAGGCAGCCAGACTTTAAGGTTATCTCCCTTGTTCCCTGAAAATCACTGTTATCCTGTTCTTAAGGTGCCCAGATTTCATATTGTTCAAACACACATGCTCTACAAACAATTTGTGCAGTTAACGTAATCATCACAGGGTCCTGAAGTGACATACATCCTCAGCTTACAAAGATGACAGGATTAAGAAATTAAAGACAGACATAGGAAATCACAAGAGTATTGATTGGGGAAATGATAAATGTCCATGAAATCTTCACAATTTATGTTCAGAGATTGCAGTAAAGACAGGCCTGAGAAATTATAAAAGTATTAATTTGGGGAATTAATAAATGTCCATGAAATCTCCACAATTTATGTTCTTTTGCCATGGCTTCAGCCAGTCCCTCCATTCAGGGTCCAACCCAAACCATATGGAGAGGCTGTGTGTAGGTGCTCTGGTGACAGTCCAAGCCTTAGAATCAACTCAGCCCAGGCACCAGAAGACATGTGAATGAAGAAGCCTCCAGACAGCCCCCAACACTCAGCCATTCAAATCACTCCCAGTCAGTTGAGCACTCCCAGATGAGGAACCCAGACTTTCTGAAGCAAAGATAAATCATCCACATTTGCCCTCTTGGAATGCCTAACATACAAAATCCATGAACACAGTAAAATAACTGTTGTTTTATGGCCTAAGTTTGAGGTGATCTGTTATAAAACAATGGAAAACTGCAAGAATGGAATTAGAGTTAATGTAGAGAAAGGATATCTAGTAAATAAAGGAAAAAAAAAAAAAAACTTAACCAAACATGTTATTTTTAATAGTTTAAACAAAACTGTGTGGTTAAGAAAGGGAAAGTCTGGTGATAGAGACAAAGCATCCAAAATCATTAAAAAAAAACTCAAGGAAAAAGTCTGGCTGGAATAGAAGATGAGTTCTAAGATGAAGCAAGAGATTATAATAGAAATTAAATGGGGAGAATTATAAAGAAACTTTAAAGGGATCAGTAACAGATAGTAACCAAGTAGATGAAAATTTGAGAATGGAACATGAACTATTAAGATTTTAAGATGGTTTTTTGTTCCATCATTGATACTTCTTTCATTAGACTTATTAGAGCAACCATGGAGCAAAACAGAAATCAAACAATGGAAAGCAAAAAAAAAGTTCTAAGGAAAGAAGCAGAAGCAATGCAAAAAGACACCCACAGAGCATAAATAGAAGTGGAAAGAAGGAAAAGAATTATGGCACAATGGCTAAAATGGATCGTAAAACCTGTCGATACTTCGGCTGAACAAATATTTTGAAACCCTGCTATGGGGCATTCGATGTTCCAGGAACTGCAGATAATATGTGAGGAGCATGACAGAGTCACTGCCCCATTAAACCTAAAATACTACTGAGGACAATAAACCAGTAAACAGGTAAATAAAAGGACAGGCTAAGCATCCTTCATCTTAAAATCCAAAATTTGAAATGCTCTAAAATCAAAACTTTTTGAGCAATGGCATGATGCCACAAGCCAAAAGTTCTACACCTGCCCTTATGTGACAGGGTGTAGTCAAAATGCACTCACAGGTTTGTTTCATGCACAAAATTATTTTATACTATTGTACAAAATTACCTTCAGGCTATGTGTCTATGGTGTATACGAAAAATAAATAAACTTTGTGTTTAGTCTTGGGTATCACCCCCGAGAAACTCATAGTGCACATGCAAATATTCCAAAATCCAAAGTACTTCTGGTCTGAAGTGTTTCAGGTAAGGAATACTCAACCTGTACTTTTACATAGTGATAAGTATCATGAAGAAAATAAAACAGAGAGAAGGGATATAACTATTTGGGAAAGGGGAAATGGGAGGAGGAGATACATAAGATTTGTATATACTTAACCATGAAAGAGCCCATGAAAAAACAGTGATAGTAGCAATAGTGAAATAGCAGTAGTTGTAGTGTAGTAATTGTAGTAGTAGTTATAGTACTAAAAGCTTAAGAAAAGGTAGTAATGAGAGAAAAATCTAAGAATTGTCAGGGATAAAAAAGGTTACCAATAAATGAAGAGAAAGCCCAAGACAGCTTCCTAACTATAATCCATCAGATGTCCCAGTCAGAAAGCTGGGAGTCATTCTTGATCCTCTGTAGCAGAGGCTGCTGGGACTCACCAATACCTGTGTGTTCTTCTCTTCCTAGGTACATAGGTGAACTATAATTCCAGTCTCCTCTACAATTAGGTATGTCCAGATTGCAGCCGAGGAGTGTGCTACTTCTCCTCTTGGCCCATACATTCCTCCAACAGCATCCTCCATGTCACAAAATGGGAGAAGAGAGAAGGCAGGTGTTTGATTCTACTTTCCCTCCTGACCACACTATGGAGCTCAGAGTACCGGTATCTGCTCCCCTCAGACTGCTCTTCCATGTACCTGGCTCTAATACCATTTCCCTGTTTTGCCCCTTGAGGTCTAGGGACAATAACAGCATCCAGCTTTTCATGAGTTCTGGGTGCCTCGCCATTCTATGTTAGTTCCTTATCACTGCCCACACTTCTGTAAAGGTTCCCTTCATGAAACCCCTCTCAGTTAAACATTTTAAAGAATGTCACTGCTCCCTGTCAGAACCCTGACAGCTATGCCTTGCTTTCTTATTAAAATTTAAATAAAGATTATAATACTTAAGTATTAAAGAGAACTAATGAAAATGACAGAACTTTGGAACTGAAAATTATCTTGGGAATAACCTTGAGACTGTCCTCTTCATTGTATGCTGATGGCATCAAGGACCAATAATAAAACAGATGAGTAAGTTTTTTCCTTTTTGTATTTTTTTACATAATCAGTACACATACCTCATACCAAAAGAAAATGTGTATTACATGCCAAGCTTTTAATGTTATTCAGAATACTTATTTATGATATTTATATTTTCAAGAAAAAAAGTAATGAGATCCAATTCTTAAAATTAACACTCAGAAACTAGTTCTACATTGGAGCAGCATCCACCTACGCTGGAAGGCAGAGAACATATATTTCTCAGTTCTCATTCTTTCAATGAAATCCTACTCTGTTTATAGGGCTGCCAAATGGCTGAACCAGCCCAAAACAGTTTACAGTATTGAAATATGCTGACTTTTTTCCTGATGATCTTCTTATGATGGAAAAAACAAGCTTTAACCAAAACTAACCCTGATCGTGAATGTCAGCTCCTGATCAAGAGCCCCACCCTGCCTGCAAGTCACATTAAATGCTAAATAAAGCATCTCTCCAGCTAGAAGCTCAGTAGTCATGGCAAATGTCCATTATCAAGAGCCATGGATAAAGACTTTGTCTAGTTTCCTTTGTTTTCATCTAAATTTGCTCTGTAGCACTCATCTCGTATCTTGAGCTTCTTCTAATATTCTTGTTCTGAGATGCATTATCAAATATGTAATATTCTAAAGAAAGGAGAAGGCATATCTATCAAAAATAGCTATACCTTGCTTCAAACTAAGACTTGAGCCTGGTATGTTAAATATGACATTAAAGCATTCGTTACTTTGAATAGCTACATTTGTTGATCTCTTTGTCAGGCAGAATTCAATGTGCTTCACACATTTTCTTTAATTCTCCTGAATCTTTTTTCCCACACTTTTGCTGTATGAACATGAAATTTCGCACAAACATGGTACTGTTCTATAAGAAGTGGTATTGTTCTATAACAAATACATTAAAATTATGTGCTATTACCAAAATATGTCTCTTAATGTCATAATCTTAGTAATAGTAAGCTTACATATAAATGATTTTCCAAGCACTTATATTTGTTATTCTAACAAAATCTCAAGAGAACAGCAGAGTGCGCTTTCTGTTACATATGCAAGCTGATCAATGATCTTGTTCTTTTTAAGCTGTGGATGTATATCACAGGGATGTGAGTTGGAGGTAGAAAAGAAATGTTTTCAACAACAAAGTACGTATTTTACAGAACAGCTGCCCTCTCTTTCTTACAATCAAGTACATCAATGAACTAGACTACTGAGGTTGGTGAAATCTCATTACAACAGTAGCTTACCAATAGAGGGTCAGATACACTAACAATCAAATATAAATGGCAAGTCCCAGCCTTCAAGCCTGAGTACATTCTGTTCTTTAGATGGCCACATGAGAACAGAGTAAACAGATCAGTGCTGATCTGCACCCTGAGATTCATAGGCTGCAAACAAAATGGAGCTCCCCTCCCACAAAAGAACTTAGTTAGGCACCTAAGTTTTTAGGTCCAAATATATGGTACCATAACTGCAATAACAATGCCAATTTACAAATACATAGCCCATTTAACATTCATTTGCTTATTCAGTCATTAAAACTAACTTGCACTATTTAAAAACTAGGCTCAAGAAATTAAAATGGCATGCCCAAGGTCACATTGTGAGTGGCACAACTAAGACACGAACTCATGTCTTTGAACTCTTAACTGCTGTTCTTTTTACTCTTATACAGTAGAATAAGGTCCCAGACCTTTAAGAAACACCAATTCTGGAGCTCCACTGTAGACTTATTAAATCTAAACCTCTGAGGTTCGGTCTTGTAGTAGGCAGAATTCTAAGGTGACCTCCAAAATTCCTATACCCCAGCCACCAGTATGCACATCCTGCATAATCCCTCCCCTTGAGTGTGGGCAGGACCTGTCAATATGATGCAGTGTCATGCCCATGATTAGGTTACATATGTGGCAAAGAAAGGGGGTTTTGCAAATGCAATTAAGGTCTTAATTTAGTTGATTTGAGTTGATTACTTGAAAGGGAGAGTATCCTTTGTGGGACTGACTTAAGCAGGTGAGAGCTCTTCAAATTGGGGTTCACTTTCTTCTTAAGTTAGAGAATATTCTGCTGGCCTTAAAGAAGCAAATGGCCAGGCAGTGAGCCATCTATGCAGATGATTACATGATAAAGATCTGAGTGTGGCCTCTAGGAGAAAAGATTGGTTTCTAGCTGACATCTAACAAGAAAATGGGGACCTCAATTAGCCATAAGGAAATTCAATTTTGCCACCAACCTGAATGAACTTGAAAGTGATTCTTCCCAAATTAAGCCTCTAAACAGCATAAACTTTGACCTCATGGCCAACAGGACTATAATTCACGCTTGAGCAAAGACATAATTTCTAACCATTTTAACCAGTCAGATCACAAATGAAAAGCACAAAACTGTGAAATGTGTGGCACTGAACAGACCTCAACAAGGACATTTAATTGCAGTATGAAAGCTGATATAAAAAGGCAGATCACTGCCTTGTTTGATTTTAGCTGGGAATATGTGCCTTTTTAGGCAACTCAAATTTTTTGCTGCTCTGTTTGACCACAAAAGCTCCCAAAATATTGATTTTTAGGGCTAAAAATAATCTTAGCAAGTAAGTAAATGTGTAAACAAAATCCAAGAATAATGAAGGACCAACTGTATATTGAAATGTCAACTGATGTTGCATTTATTTACTATATTTCCTGAATTTTTACACTTAACATGTATTTTTTAAAAACCTTGCAGTTTGAAAAAATAATAAATTTCTCAATTCAAACACAGAAAATCCTGCACCTTCTGCCTACCTTATGAATAGTTTTATTAGCTCTGTATTGAAACTGTATGCTTACTTCTGAATCCTTTAATTGGCTGTCGATTGATATAAGACAGTACATGGCACATAAGCAGTGGTAAAACAGAGATATAGACCAATGGAACAGAACAGAGCCCTCAGAATTAATACCACACATCTACAACTATCTGATTTTTGACAAACCTGACAAAAACAGGAAATGGGGAAAGGATTTTCTGTTTAATAAATGGTGCTGGGAAAACTGGCTAGCCATATGTAGAAAGTTGAAACTGGATCCCTTCCTTACACCTTATACAAAAATTAATTCAAGATGGATTAAAGTCTTAAATGTTAAACCTAAAACCATAAAAACCCTAGGCAATACCATTCAGGACATAGGCATGGGCAAGGACTTCATTATTAAAACACCAAAAGCAATGGCAACAAAAGCCAAAATAGACAAATGGGATCTAATTAAACTAAAGAGCTTCTGCACAGCAAAAGAAACTATCATCAGAGTGAACAGGCAACCTACAGAATGGGAGAAAATTGTTGTAATCTACCCATCTGTCAAAGGGCTAATATCCAGAATCTACAAAGAATTTTAACAAATTTACAAGAAAAAAATCAAACAACCCCATCAAAAAGTGGGCAAAGGATACAAACAGACACTTCTCAAAAGAAGACATTTATGCAGCCAACAGACACATGAAAAAATGCTCATCATCACTGGCCATCAAATGCAAATCAAAACCACAATGAGATACCATCTCATACCAGTTAGAATGGCGATCATTAAAAAATCAGGAAACAACAGGTGCTGGAGAGGATGTGGAGAAACAGGAACACTTTTACAGGGTTGGTGGGACTGTAAACTAGTTCAACCATTGTGGAAGACAGTGTGGTGATTCCTCAAGGATCTAGAACTAGAAATACCATTTGACCCAGCCATCCCATTCCTGGGTATATACCCAAAGGATTATAAATCATGCTGCTATAAAGACACATGCACACGTATGTTTATTGCAGACTTATTCACAATAGCAAAGACTTGGAACCAACACAAATGTCCATCAATGACAGACTGGATTAAGAAAATGTGGCACATGTACCCTATGGAATACTACGCAGTCATAAAAAAGAATGAGTTCATGTCCTTTGTAGGGACATGGATGAAGCTGCAAACCATCATTCTGAGCAAACTCTCTCAAGGACAGAAAACCAAACACCACATGTTCTCACTCACAGGTGGGAATTGAACAATGAGAACACTTGGACACAGGGTGGGGAACATCACACACCCGGACGTGTCATGGGGTGGGGAGAGGGGGGAGGGATAGCATTAGGAGATATACCTAATGTAAATGATGAGTTAATGGGTGCAGCACACCAACATGGCACATGTATACATATGTAACAAACCTGCATGTTGTGCACATGTACCCTAGAACTTAAAGTAAAATAATAATAAAAAAAGAGGTGGTAGAGAAATGTTGAACGAAGGGTGAACTTCCTCAAACGTTGAGTTTGCTCAAACTATTCACTCTACAGGACATTCTTCAACATGACAATAATTAAAAGTAGATCTACAAATTGTGATATGAGTATTCTGTAAAACTTCACATAAAAAATTACCACTTATCACCAAATCATCTCAGGGAAGGCAGGTCTCTTGGAAAGGAAATGAATATTTTCAAAAAATACATATTTAAGAAGTGCAAATGCAGTGTTGTTGCACATAAAATAAATCGTTTTAATAGGGATCAGCATGAAAAGCATCTGCACTGCTAGAACCACGTACATTGAAAATTTATCAACCAACATCCTAAAATATTTTCAAAGTAACTGAATGTCTATAAAATAAGGCTCTGTACCAATTTATTGCAACACAAAGATTATCAGATAGCTAGTATTTTGTCCGTGCATCTGTATCCTCCTTAGCTGATACTAAGAATTGCATAGCATGATCATGTCCAATTTCTATCACAGTTCATCACTCTCAAGTAAGTGTTTATTGAAAAACCGATGCAGAAGATGCTTTGCTAGGGTTGTGTGGTCAAAAATATTCCCCAGTTCCAGAGCTTTCAGCCAAGCCTCTATGTTGGTGCACTATGAACCAATCTTCTAGAGGATGATGATAACAGAAACAATAGTAGAATGGGCTCAGCTCTTCAAAGCCATGTGGCTTTGATTATTTTCACTACCAACAATTCAGACCCATAAAATAAACAAGAATTCTTTCTGGTCTCAAAACTGCTAGGTGAAGTCATGTAGTGTATCTGTTTTCATTAATATTAACAATAGGTAATATGCTAATAACAGTAATGGAAAAAATGCAAGTAGTTTTGGGAAAACAAAGACACCCTCGATAAGATTTTTTTCCCATTAAATGGTATAGATGAGTTTAGCTTGATGAAACTGTTTCTGTCCTTTTGAGTTCCCATAAATGTTTTTTGTTGTTGTTTCTTTTGTGTGCTCATGGTTTTAGCTATTGTGATTTAGAGTGATTTTAAGCCAGAGTAAACTGACTTAACCCATCTTTACTCTATGTGTACAGAAATTAGGGCACAGGGAAAGCCACCCAACTATATCCAGAGGTAAGAGCAGGAAGACAAGGAAGGATTTCTGGTCACATAAACGAAGTCTGCTGAAAGATCCACTGGGTTATATTGTTTATATATGTCTTTCCTGCCTTCAGGTAGAAACATTCTAAAGCGGTGTTTCTCAAACTTTTTGGTCCTATTTAAGATTATTAAGGGCCCTAAAGAGCTTTTGTTCATGTAGGCTACATTTCCAGTTATATTATGTTAGAAATTAAAACAAACTTTTATGAAATATTTAATTCCTTTTACAACAAAAATAATTAGTCCATTACTGGTAAAATAACTAAATGTATTTATGTAAAATAACTGTTTTTCTAAACCAAAAAAAAAAATTAGTGATAAGAATGTCATTGTTTTACATTTTTATAAATCTCTTTCTGTCTGACTTAATAGAAGACAGTTGGGTTCTCCTAGCTGCTTTTGAATTCAATCTGTTGCGTATATTATCATACCTGTTGTAGCCTCTGGAAAACTCCTCTGTGCACTTGAGTGAGTATAAGAGTAAAACAAACACAAATAGTATTATTATGAAAATAGTTTTGATTTTACAGCCTTCTTGAAAGAGTCTTGCGGACACAGGATGAACAACCTTCTGGTTTGCCTAGAACTACTCTAGTTTTACTCCCAAGTTCAAGGAAACCCTGAGTTTCAGGGCAAACCAGGACAATTGGTCACCCTCTCTGCATTACATTTTGAGAATGGCAGTGCTAAGACATCAAAAAAGATCAACTTGCTTAAGACCATAACATCCACTAACTATCACTGTGCCTTCACAATCACAAGGTGACCTAACTCGCATATATCCACTATTACTGGCTACATAGATACCTATTTTATTTTTACAGTGTTTAATAGTAACGTAATAATTTGAAATCAATGAAATCTTCTCAGTAGCATATACCCAAGCATACTCAAAGTAGAGGTTTAATGTTATTTTAGGTAAAGTAAAAATTAAGCTATATTTAATTGTTGGTAGCTTGGGAACTGAGGATTGAACTAATGTAACTTAATCAGTGGTCATTAAAATAAATTTGTTTTTTATTTTAAAAAACAGTATACGCCATTTCATTAAGTTTTTAGTCACAAAATACAATTTGAAATCTTAACTTTTACAGTAAATAATTACCTTGAGCAACAACAAAAAAGTATTTAGCTTCCTGAGAATTAGCTTATTTTCTCAAAAAGCTTTACAGAATAAAGTATATTAATTCTGTTTTATGACATTCAAGTGCCAAGGCACATGTTTTCCCTCCAACACCTTTATTTCCTTTTAAATAAAATTGCATATGAGTAAGTCCTTGGTCAAATAATAGTCATCAGTTTCCACATTTTTTTTCCTTTTTTTAAGATGAAGCATTTCTTAAAAGTAACATATACAACTAACAGTGACTGGTATAATGTTTTAATAATTCCTAAGGTTCTTTTTTGTTAAAACATGAATGACAAAAATCATATTATTTAGATTAAAATGTTATTTAAAAAATCACCACCCTAACCAGTGGTTTTCCCTCATGTGAGATATTTAACATTATTGAATTGGCAACAGACATTCATTTCAAGCTCAAGACATTTTTCTTTCCATCTTTCTCACAAAATTAAATGTGTACCTACAGTTGCTATGGTACTGGGATAAGCCTTACCTTGGCATAGTAATATTGTTTAAATAAATCATTTTATGAAAAAGTGTTTGCTGAAACTTTAAAATATATTTCCAAAGGCAATAATTTTCTTAAAATAGTTGCTTCCTTCTCCAATTATTTTTGTATTTTTTTCACTCCTCAATTGTCTACAAATTCACTGAGATGGTTACTTACGATTTTTAAAAGAACTATATCTAATAATACCAATGCAAAATTTCAAAATATATGCAGAAAATTAGTTAAGAGCTTTTCTACTGCAAATAGGAATAAACCAAAATACTTTAAAATACCACTAATATTTGAAACTTCACAATTTTGATAAAGGTTACTTGTTACTGCCTAAAAAAATGGTGATAATTATATAATACAAATTATATAATTATCAAAAGTATCAAAATGGGCAAATGAAAGATGAGCTTCATAGCATTTTTCAAACAAAATTCAGTAGACACAAAGGTCTAAATTCCATTTTATAATCATACATCAAAGTATGCTAAGATATTAGTATCTAAAAGATATGTTTAGGCCGGGCGCAGTGGCTCACGTCTGTAATCCCAGCACTTTGGGAGGCTGAGGCGGGTGGATCACAAGGTCAGGAGATCGAGACCATCCTGGCTAAAACGGTGAAACCCCGTCTCTACTAAAAATACAAAAAATTAGCCGGGCGCGGAGGCGGGCGCCTGTGGTCCCAGCTACTCGGGAGGCTGAGGCAGGAGAATGGCGTTGGCCCGGGAGGCGGAGCTTGCAGTGAGCCAAGATCGCGCCACTGCACTCCAGCCTGGGCGACAGAGCGAGACTCCGTCTCAAAAAAATAAATAAATAAATAAAAATAAAAGATATGTTTATTGTGGAGAAATTTCTCAATAGCAAAAATATCACACCCACACATGAATATCCCTGTCACTAGTTTCTCCAAATTTTAGCTTGCTCTCCACAAAATCAGTTAAGTTGTTGAATAGGGGAAAAATAATTATTTCCTTGTTTAAAAACTTCCATGAATATCTGCTTTTCCTAGAAAAAATGCAGTCTGAACTTTTTAGCAATGCATATGATGTTCACTTAGTCCCAAACCACTTCATCGCTTGCCAGTTCATTCTTCAAGTAGGCCTAGAGTGCCTTCAGCACCTGGCCCAAAGCAGATACAAAATCACACCTTTTGCAACAGGCACAGCAACCTCCTTGAGAACTTATATTCTCACAAGACTTTGAACACACTTTTCCTTCTTCCAGTGAAGATACAGCACAGTGCGGGTGAGAACTTTATACAAAAAGAACAATTCAAGAAAAATGAAATTTCTCCCGGCATGAATTTTGTCCATCCATAATAAAAATAATTTCAGTAAGTCCCATGGAGTGAAATACATCTATTCAATTTGGATTTTCACTTTTTTTATTACAAGAATTATGATGAGAAAAATTACTATTACTTTTGTGTATGTCTTTTTTATCTAATTAAAATTAACACAAGACACAATGATGAACAGGTCTTAGGTATTCAATACAATGAGTATTCACAATTGCAAATCCCTGTGTAGCCAGCAGTGAGATCAAAACACAGGACATATCTGTCAGTCTCAAAAAGTTTTCATGCCTTTCTCCAGTCAGTTTCTTTCTCCCTTCCCCAGGCAACCACTTCCTGATTTCTAACATCATAAATTGTTTTTTCTATTCTTGGACTTCATATCAATCAAATCATCGTATATGCAGACTTTTTAAATCTGGCTTTTTTATTCAGCATAATGCTTTTGAGATTCACCCATATTGTTGCATGAATCAGTAGTTTCTTCTTTTTATTGCTGAGTAATATTTCATTATATGAACACACTATATATTTTATGTATTTATCAACATTTGTATATCTTCTTTTGTGAGATGTCGGTTCAATTCTTTTGCACATTAAAAAAACTAGATTGTCTTTTTATTGATGATTTATAGGCTTTCTTTAAATATCTGGGATACAAGTTGTTTGTCATATATATGTGTTGTGAATTTTTTTATAATATTTCAATTTATTATTTGTTATTTGTTCATTATTGCAACGCTGTCTTGAGATGAGCAATTTTAATTTTGAAGTCTAATCTATCCACGGTTTTCATGGTTACTGCTCTTTGTATCCTACTGAAGAAATCTTGGTCTACTCCAAAGACTCATTCCATGTGCTAACATTCCCCTGCAGATTAGGAGTGCCCTGTTCCTGTTCTCATGGCTTTCTCATCCAAGGCTGCATATTTGTCATGGAGAAAAGGCTAAACAGAGCTGATGTTGGTTTATTCATCAGTTACATCAGTGCTGTAGCTACCAGTTTAAATATTCACAGCCTTTCCCCACACAGAACCATGTGCTGGTGCTCTCCAACAATACTAACATGAAATGGAAGCCTTGACAAAAAGTTCAGTAAGTGGCTACTGATATTGGTTCCACAACTTAATGACGTGGAGGCTGGCACCTGGGCAATTCTCATGGCCTTTCCTTCATGGTCACTAGATGACTGCTGCAGCTCCAGCCATCATGTTTTCTCTGGGTTCTATGGGTCAGGATTTCAGACAGGCACAATGCAGATGGCTTCTCTTTGCTCCACAAAGTCTGGGGACTAGCTGGACAGATCTAAAGAGCTGGAAGTGACTTGAATGGCTGATGTCTAGAAACATTTAGAGGATCCTCATGCACATGTTTGACACCTGGGCTAGGATATCTCAAGAATTTGCTTCTCCATGTGGCTAGAGTGTCTCACAGGTGTGATGACAGAGTTCTGAAAGACAGGACAGAAAAGGAGCACCCAAGAGAGATGCCTTAGTCCATTTTGTATTGCTATAAAGGAGTACCTGGGACTGAATAATTTATAAAGAAAAGAGGTTTATTTGTCTTGCAGTTCTGCAGGCTGTACAAGAAGCACAGCTTTGGCATCTACTTCTGGCAAGAACCTCAGGAAACGTTTAATCCTGATGGAAGATAAAGTGGATCAGGCATCACACAGCAAGAAGGAGAAAGCAAGAGAGGAATAAAGTAAGAAAAAGCAAGGGAGGAGGAAGGTGCCAGGCTCCTTTAAAAAACCAGATCTCACTCATTACTGCTACAATGGCACCTAGCCATTCAAGAAGGTCCCCATGGCCCAAACACCTTCCACCAGACCCCAACTCCACCACCGGCAATCACATTTCAACATGAGATTTGAAGGGGACAAATATCCAAACTATATCAAGAGATTACCCAGATAAGAACACCTGAGAAAGACTGTCCAGAGGGATTGCTCCGAATGGGAACACCCAGAGTGCCACAGGGCAAATTACATGAAAAAGCTTACCAATGCATTTTAACTAGCAGCAAGACAGAGGCAACTTTCTGTTTTTCCATCCTGAAATTAATCTCTGGGAAGTTACTTGTCATTCCTGTGGAAAGGGGTGACAGATATCCTTGAGTTCAAAACTTCGACTCACCACCGAAAATTCTTTAACCTTGGATTAGTCACTCAATGACTCCAAACCTCAGCTTTCCCTTCTGTATAATAAGAGTAATACTACAATGATAGAAAATTTATAATATATTCTAATATATTATAACACTACAACAATGATGCAATGGAGTAATGATACTACCTTGCTCTGTTAATGCAAGGGTCAAATAACTTATCCTTCATGACGACTGAAACATAGGAAGTAGTTTTCATAATTTAGTTCCCTGCCCTTATCTGCCTAGTGAAAACCTACTCAGTCACCACAATCCCATCAAAAGATGTGCATATGTAAAACTACCCCACCACCAGGACAGTCAGTTTCATCTGTGTCCCTCAAACTTCCATTACATGGTACAACATGTAATAATTATATTATGTGATAATTATGCATTCATTCATTTAACAAATACCTATTGAGAGCCTACCACCTGTCAAGCACTGTGCTAGGAGTTGTATATACTGTTTAGTAAAAACAGTTTGAATCCCTACCACCATAAAGCTTACCCTCTTGTGTTAAAAATGTCTTTACCTGCACCTAGACAATTACCTGATTGAGAGTCACCTCTGTATCTTATTCAGCACATTCCCTAACAATGGCTAGATTCTCACAAATGTTTGACAAATTAATTTCCTACAAAAGATAAAGTAGTTTAATACTTGTTCACAGTTAGTTCATTTAGGTAATCAAGCACAATCTGTATTAGAATAAATTAATGTAATTTTAAAAGGTAATGTTTCCTTTAGGGAAATCTGAAATCCCAAAGACATCTGAATGAAAAAAAAGAAAAAAATGGTACAAGAAACCTCATTTATGTTCGCATTTGAACCACTCCTTTTTCATGCTTTTACTATTATTAAGTTAATTATTCCTCAAAATCCTGGTAGAAAAGAATAATTCTGGTCATTTTGGTGATCATCTGCGGTCACTGTAGTGTGTTCTATAGGTCACCAGTTCCAACCCACACAAGCCTAATGGGTTGGGTTGCAGAATGGCTATCCAAGATCCTCACAGTCTTTCTCAGTGGAGACAACGTTATATATTTATGGGGCCAAAATAAAAAGATAAGTAATCACCGTAGTGAAGAGCCATTGCTTTTATCATCATATGCTGCAGGGAACTTAAAAATCAGTTCAGATATGGACTACAATGGCCCCAGGAAAGAGGCAGCAGGCTGCACAGCTAATGTGTGTGTGTGTGTGTCTGTGCACAAATGCAACCAGTGCTTCTAAGCACTTCCCTTCTCAGGAAAAAATACAAACATAAAAATGCACAGACAGTTCCTTCTCCTATTCCTAGAAAAACAAATCATAAAAGAATTCCCTGCTACCCTCACCAAAATCTAAATGGGGAGGTAAAACAGTTGCAAAAATCCCAGCGAATGACGCATGATAAAAATTTATTCCTCTCATGTCTTTCCAAGATCATAAAAAATAGGTTGGTAGCTGTCATCATGGTCTTATCCTGGACATTTAAGGATAAACATTAAACATCTCAGGATACTTTTTTCCAATTTAAGCCTAAATCCAGGTTTACAATTACTATATGTGTTAAAAATAATGTATTCACATGTGAATTTCTCTAACTTTTTAAATCCAGAGATTTGTGTGTATGGGCATTTTTGTTTGAATGTGTGCTGAGTTTTTTTTCTCTCTTTCATTGCTTTTCTGTGTGAAGCTATAAACACATTTTAGGAAATTAAGTGGTCAGTAAACGAAGTCTAACACATAGAAATGCCATACTTAAATGCTAGATAAAATCAGAGGAAAATAGCATAGGCTATGTATTTGACATTGCAAGTTGTAATGAAAATGAAAGATGCCAAGAGATGAATTCAGATTACAATATGAGATAATTCATAATTGCCAAAAAGTGGAAACAAGCCATTGTCCCTCAACTTGAAGAATAGGTAAATAAAATATGGTATAGCCATACAATGGCACGCAATTCTGCAATGAAAGGAAACGAAGAACCGATGCATGCTATGACATGGATGAACCTTGAAAACATGCTAAACGGAAGAAGCCAGTAGCAAAATCCACATATTGTATGCATCCATTTATACAAATTGTCTAGTGTAGGCAAATCCACAGAGACAGAAAATAGATTAGTGGTTTCCTAAAACTGAAAGGAGAGGGAAGAAATGAGAGGAAATGGAGACTGACTGCTAATGGGCACATGGTTTATTTTTGAGAAAATGAAAATGTTTTAAAATTGATTTTGGTGACAATGGCACACCATGAATACATCAGAAACCACTGCATTTTAAATAGATGAATTGTATGTTATGTGAATCACATCTCAATAAAGCTATTAAAAATACTTTATAGTAGAAATGACACAGGGATCTACTTTGTGTATAAAAAGAACACATGAAATAAATACTTGCTCAAGTTTATAAGCATAAATCTGAGAGAATAAAGAGAAAGGCAAAACTGGGAGAGAAAACTCTTCTCCTGAGTCTAAAGCCAGGAACTGAACATACTTTATTTCAGCCACCAATATGTTCAAATAATCTATGGCAAAGTTTCTCCTCATGCTTCAAAACATCACTTAAGTACTCCATCCTTAATAATGAGCACTATAGGGAAAATAGTTCTGTAAGAGTAAAACAGAAGGAACTTTCAATGCACTTATTTTGAAAGTTTGAAAGGGAAAACAGAGTGAACAAAAAACAAAATAATAAAATCTTACTTTTATTAGCAAGATGAAGCTGTATCAAAGTGTTAGCTAAACAAATGTATATGTACATAGGGTGGAGGGGCTTCACTTGAAGAATCATAGGCCCAAATCAGCCCAATTCAGTGTTAAACCCACTGCAGAAAAACACCACCAAGTGCTGTTGCCTTAATTCCAGCATAAATTGTTTTAGAAGACAATGATTTTCATGTCAATCATGGCATATGCTTTTGCTTGCGTTTATGAATCACTAAAGAATATCAGCTAAATATAATAATTCCAAGAGATGATTCTAGAAACAATACTAAGTTCATGGCTGATTAACAGAGGTCACAGGTGAATTGAAATAAACTACAAGGGATTGAGTACATAGTAGCCAGGATGCTTTGACCTGCAAGTAACAGAAGAGCAAACTAAAAGAAATGGAAACTGGAAAGGATTAATCATCTCCTATACAAGAAGATATGTGAAAGCAGTGCTCCCTCATTGACTCAGTTGCTCAACTTGACCTCAAGGGCCCCAGGACTTTCAATTGTCCTACCTTGCATCCCTGTACTCCAGTGATGTCTCCCCTAATGTTTTCAAGCTAACTGCAGCAGTTCTATAGGTGTCAACTTCTGACAGTTCCACATCTCCAAAAATGGAAAAAGGCATTTCCTCAATGTATCTTTTTATTTGGGAAAAAGTCTTGCAAACACCCTCTGGCCAAATTCCCCTCAGATCTCACTGCCGGGATTGGGTCACACAATCACGCTTAAACCAACCCTTAGCAAGGAGAATGAGACCTCAGTAGGACTGGGGCATTCTAATCATGATTTGCCCCTGAACTGGGCAGGAGAAATCATTTCCTCAAATCACAACAATGACGTGAGAACAATGAACAACTTCAGGCTTCTTCCAGGAAGGAAAGTGAGCAACCCTCACTAAGAAAAGAGCAATCACACTGGTGTATGATCCAGACACTATCTCACATGGAAACCCAATAAAAAATGTATGATGCTTAACATACACAGGGGAAGGCTATGATGAAGTCTTCAAATATGTGAAAGTTTTCAAATACCATGTGAAAGAGAAGATCCCTGATTAATTTAATATGAGGCCTTACAAACTATAGTTCTCTAACAATATTCTCAGGGCAAACTCATGTGAGCGCAGTCATTAGACAATTCACATACAGGCAGAATCATCATTTCTAGAGGAGAATATACTCTTTGGATAGAAGGTTGAACTAGTGAATCTAAGACTTTTTCTATCCTTTCTCTAGTTTGGCTGAATCATGTGTGTAGGAAACTTGCCCATAACCTCCTCCCTCATCCTCCTTAACAAGTCTGCCAACTCAAATTTAAAACCTAAAATTGATATTTTTACATGGAAAGAAAAGAAACAACAAAATGATCTTAATAGGGTGAACAGTCTTTTCTTGAATCAGACAATACTGTACATAGAATAAAGATAATTCAGAGCTATCTAAAGCAATTATAAACAGTGGTGTCATTTTCCTCATATTCAATCCCAGTTCCATTCCTATCAATAGGCAACTGTTCTTAGGTTGCTCTAAGTAGAAGAACAGATTGTAGATTATACAAGGGCTCTAGCCTTAGCCAGCATTTACTAAATAAATACCAATATCTGAAAATCCCTTATGTCTTTTGTTGCTGTTATTCTAACTGCCAGCATGAACAAGCAAAAGGAGCAATTAAAGAAGCTGCCATAATATCATGGGAGGAGCCCATTATTTCCAATCCTTACCTCCTCTCTTCCAAATCTTACCTTCTAATTTCCATTCTGACCTCTTTTCATGCAGTTAATATTGATAATTATTTAAACAAATACTATGATCTCAGCCTGAATTTATTTCACTCTCTGAACAGAATGTCAGTAAACTGCAAGCAAAGTTATTAATTTTATGTTCAATTACAACAAAATTTGAGTCAGGATTTTCTCCATAATGCCACATTTGAAAATAAATTTAACAAAACGTAGATATGAAAATTACTTAGGTTTTTCTTGTATTCAAAAACAGGTGAGGCTTTGAGATGTGAGAAAATGACCTAAGTTTAATAGAGGAGATCTTTCATTGCCCCACACTTCATCTTCCACATCTGCATCTTCTTCTTCTACACATTTTGCAGTAGATTACTAAACATAAAGAAGCACAGTTGGCTCTAAAAGGCAAAACCAGTGATCCAAATGCAGAAACTGTCAGATAAAATTCTTATTTTTCCTTTGTTTCTGAGAGGAAAATAGAAAGCCACCTCATGTGGCTCATATCTAAAAATGTAACCACTTATTTTTGCTAATCTGGAGACTGCACCAACATTCTCCCTACCAAGCACATCATATTGCTACTTACACAAAACTTTTCGCTAATGACTTCTGACACTTTTTTTTTTATACTCAGTAGATATTTTTTAAGTATAAATCCAAAGGTGACCTCTCTTTTTTCTCACTTGATCACTCACCTGTCCTGTATGCAATTTATTACTCTCTCCTTCCAAAGGAAGCTAAGTAAGTTTAAGGTTCAGGGCCCCTTATTTACCAAGGCCAATCTAAGGCTCAGAGAGGGGCCCCAGTAGTGTTTCCATAAGACATTTTATTTTTAAGTTTGCCAAAATCACTTATATTTTCATCAACTGGTGGATAACTCGACTTCCCTTCTATCACATTTGCCCTTAGGCTGGAAAGCGAGCAAGCATCTTTAAGATCTGTATAAGTAGGCAGTGAGTTCAGAATTGTATTCACTTTGGATTCAGTAGGATATAATTTCTGTGATTCAGAGTAACTGTCTTACATAATCCAGTTATTGCTAATTATCTCCAGTGCAGAAATGCCTTCCAGGCTCTTGACACCAAAGCATCAGTAACAAACTGGTTTATAAGTTATCCTTTAAGATTACTTAAGATTGGTCACTGTGCATGAAAACTTGGCATGTCCTGAAATCACAAAGCTCATGTGAGAGAAACTTGATTTAAGTTTCCACATTTTGGCAACAGTCCTAAAATTTTATATGGCATTATCAATAATAGGTTGCAATACCAAAAGAAACTGTTCTAAGCTTTTCAATAATAAAAATATAATTTCAACCAGCTATGCTAAATACTGCACTATTTTTCTGATATCCCTGCAGAAGATGACATTATAAAATTATTGCAATATTTTGCAGGGCGCGGTGGCTCACACCTGTAATCCCAGCACTTTGGGAGGCCGAGGCGGGCGGATCACGAGGTCGGGAGATTGAGACCATCATGGCTAACACGGTGAAACCCTGTCTCTACTAAAAATACAAAAAATTAGCTGGGCCTGGTGGTGGGTGTCTGTAGTCCCAGCTACTCCGGAGGCTGAGGCAGGAGAATGGCCTGAACCCGGGAGGCGGAGCTTGCAGTGAGCCGAGATTGTGCCACTGCACTCCAGCCTGGGCAACAGAGCAAGACTCCATCTCAGGAAAAAAAAAAAATTATTGCAATATGAAGAAGCAATGCAAAAGTAAGCCTCCTCCCCTTTTCCACTCCCTGAAAAAGAGAAAAAAGTATTACAGTAGTGCATTGGTGTTTAATTAGTAAGATTTTTCTGAATTTTGTTCATTTATGGCATTTTACCTCTTTAAAATTTTATAATTTTTACTGTTATTTTCTCATTCCAAACAGTCAAATTAGTACCAAAGTTTGTATTAATTATCCTGTATTACTTTTCTTTAAAAGGACTTCCACTGTGACTAAGCTTCCAACCCGACAATATCTAGAGCTACCTTTGTCTCACTCTTGAAATGCTATTTTACCCTGGCTTCTAGAATATCATACTCTCCTTATTTTCCACCCAGCTTACTGATTCTTTCTCTGCACTTGTCATAAAAGCAGGAGTGTGTGAAGACTGTGTTCTTGGTCTCCTTCATTTTTCAGACAATTTACTTTGCTTAGGCGTTCCCACCGAGTCCTACAGTTATAAAGAGCATCTTCTGACTGTTTTTAACATCTAAATCTGTACATCCAGCCCTAACCCCATCTTCCCACTTGACATCTCCCTGGGACATCTAACAGACATCTCAAACTCTCCATGGCCAAAACTCTTGAGTTTGCTATGGATGCCCACTGCTCCCCTAGTAGTTCCCATCTCAGGAAAAGACCCATCGATACGATTCCTCACATCTCAAATCCAGGCAGCATCACTGTCTTCTGTCTTCCTTTCACCACACATATGGCATTCCCCTACTAGTCCTGTCAATCTACTTCCACAACATCCTTTACTTCTTTCCAGTTCTCTTGTTACTACTGTAGTCCAAGCCACCATCACACCTCACCTGAACAACAGTAAGAGCCTCCTACATAGATTCTTGCCCCTCCTCTATTCCATTCTTTACACAGCAAGATGAACATTTTCAAAAAGGCAAATCAGACCATATTATCCTTCTGCTGAAAATCCTCCCTGGTCCCTAATATATCTGCAGTTAAATGTTTTACTCTGTCTTACACAGCCATACAAGTCTGGTTTCTTCCCATCTGTTTTGTCTTTTAATGCCCTCTTCATTGCTCACTCACCTTCTTACTGATTATCTCTGCCAGAAATGTTTTGTCCCTTAGTTTCTCCGCATCTGGCACTTTCCTTTTTTTCTGTCTCAATCTAAATAGCATGTCTTCCTCACCACCCATTCTAAGAATGCCATAGTCACTTCTTGTCATGTAACCCTAAACTTATTTACCTGCATAACATTAAGACTTCTGCTAATCCCACAGTTTTCCTGTGTGTGTATTGGTTTTCCCCCTGTCTCTCCCTGGAAGCCTCATCTGACATCTCTGCCATGCTGTCCTGCCACCTAGAACAGTGCCAAACATACCTTCTTAGGCCCTCAGTACATTCTTTGAAATATGACACTAATAATCTTGGTGTCCATAATTCCCTCCAGGCCTGTCTCAAAGGTTATGGTACACTGTTTAGTTTGAAAAAGGGGTGGACAAAACTGATAGGACACCTTTCTTCATACAACCCCTGCTTGAAACCACATTTTTTTCATTTCACAGATGCACTGAACAGTACAATTGGCTTCGTGGTCATAAATATGCTCCAGGAGCCACATGGCCAGGCTCTGGCACCATGGAAGAGCATGCAAGGCACCCCTCTGCTAGAAAACAGACATTCCACTGTATTTCAGGTAAGACTTGCTTATTGTGGCTGTGTAAGAGGCATCCAAATGACAAAAACCTGTGTTTAATCCATTATACGACCATTCCCAAATTACCATTCTTTGCTCTTTCACAATCTGGTATTTTATCATGTCTGTGTAGAGGTAGCATTTACTTTGTCTTACAGAATCTTTTCTGAGGCTTTCACTGATGCCAACACCACTAATAAACATAAGAATTGTCATGACTACACCATCTAAGAAAGTCCATGGCAAACTAAAATCTGTGGCAAATGTCCTACTACTGCAAAAGTGTAGACTCCACGAAGCTTCTCTCAATCAAAATTGTAGGTCTATTTCCAGCTGGGTGCCTTGTGTCACCCTGACCATCTCTCACACCTGTCTTGCTAGAAAGGCCTTCAAGAGAGTACCAAGAGGAGAAACCAAATATACAAAAACAGCATACCAATGATTCCACACACCACTACCCCCAAAATAGGAAGAAATGGGAGCAATAGAAAGAGGAGGAGGAGGGGAGGAGGAGGAGGGGAGGAGGAGGAGGAGGAGGAGGAGGAGGAAGAGGAGAGCAGGGAAGGAAGGAAGGAAGAAGGAAGGAAGGAAGGAAGGAAGGAAGGAAGGAAGGAAGGAAGGAAGGAAGGAAGGAAGGAAGGAAGGAAGGAAGGAAGGAAGGGAAGGGAAGGGAAGGGAAGGAAGGGAAGGAAGGAGAAGAGGAGAAGAGGAGAGAAGAGAAAAGAGAAAAATCTGCAAGACATAAGAATATCCTTAACACTAACCTACAGTTTCTATTATTTTCACTGTTGAAACAGACTGCAGACAAGTAAAAGGATAGCATACCCTTTCATGAAATCATCTATAGGCCTTTAGGAGTGTCAAAGCCTAATGCTGGCCAGAGAAGTTGGCCAGGTATCTAAAATGGGAGAGGATCAAGTCTGGCCCAATCCTGGCTGGATCTGAGATTCCTGAAGGTCAAATAACATTCAGCACAAACTGACTGCCTGGATAAAGTGGACCTGAGCTACTCAGAACAAATGTCAGGGGAAAAAAAGTTGATAATAAGAAAAGAATGACACAAATTTCTCAATAATGTCTAAGGTCATTTCTTACTAGCAGATTCCAAAATGGAAGCAAACCACGAGTATAACAGACTGATCACCAATCAAAAGAAAATATATAAAATCTAAATTTTAAAAGATAGGCATGGAAGCACTAGTGGAAAAGCTAGCCCTGGTCCAGCGCCAACATATTTAGAAAGAAGGCCAGCTCCATTTCGTGACGTAAATTGAACATTTTTCAGATCCAAAATTTGTAACTACAGCCACAGAAATAGAATGACACTAAGGGGAAAAAAGTTTGTTACACTTACTGATTCCAAAGGTTTTTCAAACTTTCAAAGTAATGAAACCAAAACCAAAACCCAATATATCTCTGACAAGATTTTTCATAAATTATATACGTTAAAGGAAATAAGATTCACCCATTATATTCATATATAAATGAAGTATTATTGGAGATTTTAAACAGTTAAACAATAGCTTTAAAGTTTGGAGGCCAGGCACAGTGGCTCATGCCTGTAATTCCAACACTTTGAAAGGCCAAGATGTGAGGATTGCTTGAGCCCACGAGTTTAAGACCAGCCAAAGAAACATAGTGAGACCCCCATCTCTATAAAAAATTAGCCAAACATGGTGGTGCACACCTGTAATCCTGGCTATTCAGGAGGCTTAGATGGGAGGATGCTTGAGCACAGGAGATCAAGGCTACAATGAGCTGTGATCCTGCCACTGCGCTCCAGCCTGAGTGAGACCCAGTCTCAAACAACAACAATAAAAGTTTGTGTGTTCCTTTCCCTTTATAGGAAGTCACATTTATAAAAACAGAAACTGATTACAAAAATAAAAGCTTGTGCTTTACTAGAAAGTATTGACCAGCTCTACATTTCACAAAATGTGTTATCTATAGCAAGAGTCATATTATAATATATATGTTTATAATTTATTTTTATTATTAACACAATATAATAAAAAATAAATTATAATAAGTATAGTTGGGATATGTATACTAGTCAAAGAACATATTTAGGGTATTGCTTTCATAAAACTGATCTTTTGCTTTCTAATAAACAAAATTGTCCCAGTTACCTCAAAAAAGTACAAGCCAGAACTCAGGTGATTTATTCAAATTGCTTCTAGATATAATTGTATGCTTGAAATGTCATTGTCTGGTTGGGAACAGTTAAGTTAGAACATGAATCTATCAGCAAGGTCAATCCTTCTTAAACTGCCTCAACAACCAGTCTCCATCTTTCAACTGAAGTTTCTTAGTAAATCAAATTCAGTACTAGTCTGGGTCACTACAGTTCTCATAATACGCAGGCAGACTTGAGCTGATTTCATGCATCAGGGATTCTGCAGTATGGCTGGTCTCAACCACACAGTCCTACAAATTGGGCAGGTTCTCTGGCCTTTGGTACCTGCCCACCACTTCCTTCAAAGCATCTCTCCTACAACCTAAAACCACTATCTTGGTTCTAACTATTTACTTGTGTCAAATTGCCAAATGTCATTCTACCCGGTTTTTAGTTGATGATCTCTGAAGGGATGTATCAGAGTCCATCTCAAAAAACACTAAACACGAAGAATGTGTTTTAAAAAATGCACCAGAGGGGTTAGGGGTATGAAAAGTGCTCCTGGATCCACGGCTACATGCTTTATCCCTGCTCAGGGATTTGCTGTTACATTTGCATCTCAAAAGAGCTGGAGAATCCTACTATACTAGAAACCTGATTGCTTAAACAAATGTACTCCCAAACATATGTGGCCACAGGCCAATGCTTTATTATATTATATATTTTTCCCATTTATTAACATTCTAAAAAACACACAGAAATGCTGACTTATCAGTCCTCTGAGTAGCATCTGCATTTATTAGAGGTTCCTGACTAATCTTTGATAATATTTCAGACACTATGGTTGGTAGTAGTAGAAATAGCTGTAGTCAGAGAACCAATCCTGACACATCTCAAATCATTCATTCCCAGTAGTGACATAGTCTGCTTGCTGTTAAAAATAACAGCTAATATTTATTAAGAGTTTACTGTGTAATACATTATTCCAAGTATTTTACATATATTAAAACATGCAAACTACCCAACAATCCATCAAGTTAGCACTATGTGTTATCCCTGTTAGACAGATAAGGAAACTGAGCACAAAAAGGTTACATCACTTGCCATAGGTAACATGGCTAGTATGTGGTGGAACAGGGATTCAAGTCCAAGCAATCATCTCTAATAAAGATTTAAAATTAGATAAATTTCTTTGACTAGATAATAACCATTTGGAGAACAAGCAAGTAACCCAAACACAAAGTGCTATGGTCCCAGTATATAGAGGCCATCCTCAGGATGGGTACTTGTTAATTTTTTTCTTTATTCGTGATAAAAGTAGCTTATAACAAGGATAAGAGAGTAGGCTTAAGTAGAGAGAAAGCACTGAAATTAAGTCATAATAAGTTTAAGTAAGGTGCCAATTGAACATTAGGAGTTAAAAGCAGGAGAGGCTCCCCTCTGCAATATATTTATATTATACTATATTATATTATATTATACATAAAATATATATATACATATACATAGGGAGAAAGTGCACATGCACAAACTTTTTATCCAACAGTGAAGAAAGGAAGTAACTGGATAGATTTTGACTTTAAATTTGCTTGAAAACAAATTCACACACTTCTGAACCTGTATAATAAAGATGAGTAAAAATAATATTTTATGCTCATTCACAAAGATTAGAAAGCAATTTCAATAAAAATACTGATGAAATAAGTTAAATTCTATATTTCAAACTCATAAGGATTGTTCATTTTATTTTTTGTTTTGATTTTTCATTATAATACATTATTGCATATAGTTACTGAAATATTAAGCTTTATTCTAATAATGACCTTTGACTTAAGTATTTTTGGTTTTACAGATAAGTTAGTTCTAAAATGATCTCTTGTTGAAACGACTAGAATAAATTAATAAAATCCAAAGATATAAAAAGTAATAATTAGAAAATACAATAATTCATGCAAGTAAAATAGAGGGGCATGCTTGGGTTTGAACTCCCCCACACCAACTGTAAACTGCTGAAAAGTGGTTTGTAGTAGTTTGGAACACAAGCTTTGAGTCTGAATAGAAATCCCAACAAGTTTAGTTTTCTCATCTATAAAATTAGAATCGGTTCATGGCAATAATTAGATGGTACATGCTTGGCACATGCTTGATATGTAGCACTTGACACTAGCTAATATTATTATTGTTGTTCTTGTCCATTATTAGGCCTTGTCCTTGACAATATCATCTTAATCCAAAAATTACCTTTGTAAAATACAATAGGTTGAAGAAGACCAGAGAAGGATATTAACAGCACTAGGAGGATCAAATAGAGAAACAGTACACAGCCTGAAAGCGTATGAGCAGTGGAGGAGAAACAGGGTTTGAAGCCTATGAAGCCAGAATCTGGGCTGTGGACAAGTCTTTCAATCTTTACTTTAAAACTGTAGGGGAGGGAAGTGATTCTCATCAATACTTAGTCGAAATGGAAATTTACCCTTGTCAGAAATATATTTGATAATTCAACATTATAATGAACAAATAACAAATTTTAAACACTCTGTATTGTTTTTTTATGAGAAATGTACGAGACTAAATTCATCAGAATTCCTGTTTGTAAGGCACAAACCAATAGCAGCACTACAAACAAATGATGATGACTATATGCACATGTTTTATGCGTCTCAATTATCAATAATAAAAATCAAAATCTGAACAATGATAGAAGAAAAACTGAGTTAACTTTCTATTCTCTCAACAAAAATGATATTTCAAAATCATTGATAAGCAAAGCAGCAATTAAAGTATAAGAGCCAACAAATATAGAAAAAACTTAGAAATAAGTTGAATAAAGAAAATGTGGCACATATATACCACAAAATACTATGCAGTCATAAAAAAAGGTGGGTTCATGTCCTTTGAGGGATATGGATGAAGCTGTAAACCATCATTTTCAGCAAACTAACACAGGAACAGAAAACCAAACAACAAATGTTCTCACTCGTATGTGGGAGTTGAACAATAAGAACATATGGACACAGGGAGGGGAACATCACACAACAGGGCCTGTTTGGGGGTGGTGGACTAGGGGAGGGATAGCATTAGGAGAAATACCTAATGTAGATGACGGGTTGATGGGTGCAGCAAACCACCATGGCACGTGTATAGCTATGTAACAAACCTGCACATTCTGCACATGTACCCCAGAATTTGAAGTATTTAAAAAAGAAAGAAAGAAAGAAAGAAAGAGAGAGAAAGAGAGAGAGAGAGAGAGAGAGAGAGAGAGAGAGAGAGAGAGAAGAAAGAAAGAAAGAAAGAAAGAAAGAAAGAGAAAAGAAAAGAAAAGAAAAGAAAAGAAAAGAAAAGAAAAGAAAAGAGAAAAGAAAAGAAAAGAAAATAAAAATATGTTGGAGAGTTTCTTAAAAAGGATTACCTTTCTTCTGGATTTTTTGATGTTAGTGATATCTGTCAGCTTTATCAAATTTGTAATTTTTACAATTTTTTTTCCTCAGACTAAAGAAACATTCACTATTGTACCTAATTTTATATATACATATAGTTCTATTCACTTTTCTAAAATGTAATCTGCAAAATTATACAAGTTTCTGGCTCCACAAAATCTAAATCCACCCATGATGATAGTATAACCTTCACCAGCAACATCTGTGAATGAATTGTTTAAATATCTGCTGTATCATACAAAGGATCGATACATTTTAAATGATTTCTAAAAGTACTTACATCTGCCAAAAACGCTGCATAACTCACATTGGCACCCACTAATTCCTACCAGAGTTCATTTCCTCATGATCCCTACCTTTCCCCTCAGTTACCATTTGAGGAGCAACTGGAAAGAAAGCTTGGATACTATGCTGCTCAAAATGGTAGGCTCCTCTTTTATTGTGGGTACATTATTTACATTTGTGTGTTTGTATCTTCATTTGTTCTGCTTTTAAATACAGCACTCCCTATATAGTGCCCCAAGCCAACACAGGGAGGAACTATAAAAGGATTAAAAGACAAAAGAAAGTCTTTGAGAAACTTGTTAAAGTGAACATACTCAAAGTGGCATTTATTGGAAGATCATAGCTCTTAAGTTTGTGGAAATCATCATGAAAGGAAGTCACCCAAAATTTAAGTAGAGATCTTTGAGGTGTAGGGATGTGAGCATTTTTTTCTTCTTCTATGATTAAAATATCTTTTAGTATTTCTAAATACTACATGAATTAAAGATGTGCTACATTTATGATAGAAAATAAAGTTAGTAAACAAAGTGAGCTTTGTTTAGTAACCTGAAATGTTCTACATTATAAGTGAATTTTATCAGGTTCAGGTTGCTCATTGCCCATAGGCATAACCTACAAGAAACTGGCAGAACATAACAAAAATTAAAGATAAACCATTTTACATTCATGGGTTGAAAACCATTAAACACGTAAATGACAGTAATAGCATTTTAATTGACTTGTAGTATAAGGGAATAAAGTCTTAAGAGGTTTGGAATATTCAGTGGTCTAGTATTAGGCAGAAAGGAATGAGAACTACCTCAAATTAGATATTACATGATTCTTTGAACTGGTTACATTTTTAGATGTTTTACTTTAAATAGAAGTGGCTGTTTTACTTTAAATAAAATGTGGTTGTTCCTAGATACGTCATTAAAACGGAGAGAAAACAAAAGATGGTTCTGTTACCAATAAGCAAATGTTTATTGAGGACTTGCAGTTTGTTAAAAACTTTGCCTGCTCTAACCCTAGCCTGTAGGTCCACCATTATTCCATTTTATCCCGACTTATAAAAATGAAACAGCTAACCAGTGGCAGATCTAAGGTAGAAAGATTCCACAGCATGGGTTGTTTACTACATGATACTGTCTTCTTAGAATTATGAAAGACTGATTCAGAATAAAACTACCAAGTTTTATCCTTAAAATGTATAGAATATTTTATACCCTTCTTTCATACTCTCTCGTTTTGTTGTTGTTGTTGTTGTTTATGAAGTAAACTCATTATCTCTGTTAGACAATTATAAGAAGGGCAGGTTGCTGTGACTCATCTTTGGGGGAGAGGAGGCAAAGTGAAAACAGTATGGGAGATCAGAGGACAGAGAGCCCCTGGCACTGATTTTCTGCTTCCTTTTTTTCAGCAGTAACTAGTCTATTCCAGAGTGACATGGTAGCAGGGTTTTAACTGAGTGTGTCTAGAGCTGGTAATATTTGGAGGTGGAGGTGATGGCCCAGGTGATAATGAAGAGAAATAAAACTGAGGAATTCATGTTTTACTGTTAGGAAGGAAGACGGAACTCTAGGACCATATTTTAGATTATTACAGTACAGTGCATGCACCACTGAACTAACAGGGTTCAAATAGTAACTTCATAGCAGCCACTCATCCCAGAGCCCTAAATATTCCAAATTTTAGTCTCTCTCTGTCTCTAAAATATGGCCATTTATGCAACTAGAGGATAAGTGATCACGATGTTAATTAAAAAAAAGTCCATGTCATCATTGCTTAAAAATAGCAAGCAAGAAATGCTTAGAGTTAGACATAGGAAATTGACAGAAGAATAGGAACAGAAATTATGGTAAAAATAAACATCTAAAAGGTCTGGTATTTAAGTTAAGTGGTTAAATAAATGCAGATGACAAAGTTTTAAGAATAGGAATGTTTTAAAACTTTCTATGGGTCCAGTTTTCTTTTTAGATACTTGAATGAATGGTAAAATGAATAATTCAATGAATAACTGAATGCATGATGAAAATGATGAATTCAAAAAAACCAAAATGACTTAATTTTTCACACACCACTCCCAACCTGTCTATGATTCCCTGAAGCCCTCTCCATGGTCCTCAGGCTAAAAACTTCAAAGGTAAATAATAATCATGATTATAAATAGGTATTTGTTGAATATTTCCAGATATCAGAAAGAGTTTCTACTTGTAAGTGTCACACCATCTTCAGTAAGAACAAGGCTAAATGTAATCAGGACCTAGAAAGAACACTTAAATATTATTCTATTTACGGGTGACCACAAATGACCCGATTTTATCAAGCTTGGTCTGTTTATTCCCCATAGCGAAGCAATTGACAAAAACTGGCAAAGCGTAGGGAATATTAATGAAAATGCTAATGAAAAAACAATTTCATATACAAAAAGTCCTTTCTACTTCTGAAAAACATTTTTATATACTGTAAACCATTAATTATTAAAAACAAATATTAGACAAAGATATCAAAAATGTTTGGGGCCATAATCAAGTTTATTTTGATTAAGTTCTGTGTTAAAACTTAACTTTTAACACAGTTAAGTTAAAGAGGAGGATTCTGTTTTTGAAAGAAGCCTAAAGTTAGGGAACAGACTGAAACGAGGGAGTGAAGCTTAGGGCAAGTCAATGAACCACTTGCTCTGCGAAAAGATGTTGGAAGATGGCTTTCCCAGCACAGATCAATACCTGGTTATCAAGAACATTTTGGATAAGCATTTAAAATGTATTTGCTTAATATTTCAATTCCAAGATGGTCACACAAATCCACACAATTAGAAAGAGAGTCTTCTAAAAAGAAATCCTTGGCAATAAATGCAAATTATCAAAACCAATGTACTTAGCACAGAATCATGATTAAGAGCATGGGGTTCAGAGCTAGACAGACTCAAGTCTGAACAGTTTTTCTACCTCTGGGCTAGTTTTATTTAACTTCCCAAAGCTTCAGTTCCACCATCTATGAAAAAGGAATAATAACAGGTTTAAGAAAATGTATAAGAAATCCAGTACTTTGTACATATAAAAAAATCTCAAAATGTCGCTATTATTACCAATAGTTAGCATTCTAATATCAACAAAAACACTATTATCTAAGGGTTACAAAAACAGGGAAAGGTATGAGTACAGGTCAAGTATCCCTTATGTGAAATGCTTGGAACGAGAAGTTTTCCAGATTTTGGATTATTTCGGATTTTGGAATACTTGCATATATGTAATGAGCTATCTTGGGAATGGTACCGAAATCTGAACATAGAATTCATTTACATTTTGTATATATCTTATACATATAGCCTGAAAGTAACCTCATACAATTTTTAAATAATTTTGTACATGAACCTGAGTTTTGACTGTGACTCATCACCTAAGTTCAGGTGCGAAATTTTTCCACCCATACTGTCATATCAGAGCTCAAAATGTTTCAGATTTTGGAATATATTGGATTTTGAATTTTTAAATTAGGAATTCCCAACCTGCACTACAAATTTAAAAACAGAACCAGGAAACAAAATGTTAAATATTAAGAGTACCTCCCCATTGCCCCCCACTTTTTTTACTGGTCATTAGTTGGTTTTTAACCAAAGATTTGTTCATTCTAAATAAGCACAAAATTATTATACTGTTCGTTGAAGCTGCTTAAGGTAGATTTTCTAGTTTCTCTTACTCTTTTGGAGAGTAATGAAGCTAAGAAAGGAACAATAATTATGTACCACATAGTACATGAACGTGTGTATTTTAACAGTTTGAAAGCAACTTCAAAAGCTACTAGCATTTCAAAAATTGAAAGAGAGGGAGGGAAGAATAAAAACAAAAGGGCTTCAGGAATGTCAAAGTTGTAGACACCCCATCTGAAATAAGAACATTTTAAAAACTAGTTTGCAACAATAATTAAGCAGTGTCCAAGTACAAAGGCCTTTTAAAAATTCCTCGAAAAAATTAATAAAATGCATAATTTATGTTTTAAAAATATATTAATAAAAGTCATAAATATGCTAACAATTACTATCAAAAAAACCATGCCTAGAATTAAAAAAAAAAAAAAAAACTAAAATAGGTGTCACTTAGATCCAAATTTGGGAATATCTGTAGCTACCATATGTCAGAAAGAAGAAATGGCCACAAGAAACGCTAGATGGGCCCAAAAATACCGTTACTTATTTTGTAAGAGCAAAGGAATATTCAAACACAGAAGATACCGCTATAAAATGGTGTCACCCATTTACAAATTAAAAGATATAAATGTTCACAACATTTGACTAAGAAATTTCTTTTTGAGAATTCATCATAAGACTGAGTCAAAAGAATCATGAAGCCACAGGCATTCCTATAGATGGTTACCTCATTACTTATAATATCAGTAAACCAGAAAGAATCTAAATGTCCAATAATAAAGTAAAGGTTAAATACACTTGGGATAGTCAATTAAGTTTAACAAACATAAACTGAACATGTTCTACATGCCAGGCATATAGCTAGCTACAGGCATACAAAAACTACTAACATAATAGCTTTGCTTCCAACACAGTCTCATGCTACCATAGCAGCTTGATGAACTATGATAAACCCATTAAGAAGAATATAAAACAAAATAGATACATCTTTAGGGTAAATATTAATACATAAAAATATGTAATAGAAAATATGAAATATTATTATCTGAGTTACATAATAAGTCAACACAACATAGAGTGGAAAGAAATAGAGTGGAATCATGAGAATAATATTTGGTAGTTAATTAGAGGGTGTTCACTAATCCATTATTACTGATCTTAATTCGACAGGCTATTTCTCATGCCATCTGTCATGTGTCAAACACTCTCTTTAAACATTTTTTCTTTAGTGGACTGTAGATATTCTCTTTAGTCAATTCCATCTGTTAGTGGCAGCATGTGCTGTATAGCTCCAGAAATGCTAATATACTCAGACAATGGATATAAGCAACTAATAGAGATTTTCAAATTGACAAACCTAACCTTTCTAAAGCAGAGGGCATGGCAGTAAACAGAGTTTTAAATGTATTCTTATGGACCAATGGTAAAATTTCTGAACTGATACTCCTAACACCTTTATTAAAACAAATCTAATCTCTCTGCTCACTCCTCCCATTCGACAATATAATGAAATGTTTTCATATTCTCTGATCTTTGGCTAACTTAATTATTTCATTTACTTGGTATAAGTGATGTTTGCTACATGCAATTCAGTTTTCACTCATAGTTTTATTAGTAGTACTAATAAGGAACGCATTTAACAAAATTGATGGACTTTCCTGTTGTACTGTAACTAGCAGCATATTGAATGGTATTATCTGAGAAACCATCATTATCTGCTTTCTCTACTTTATCACTCCTTTCATTACTAGCTCAGTCATTCAACACCAATTTATCAAGCATTTACGATACCCTGGTTACTCTTCTGAGCACTATGGATTAAGCAGTGAATAAGAAAACATCCCTGGCCTCACATAACTCACATTGCAGTTGAAGAGTTATAACTTTAAAAAACAGAAATAGAGTTCAGGTCAAAATAACTGCTATAAAAAAATAAAGCAAGTGAGCAATTAAAGAGTGACTGGGTGAGGGCTTGGTGTATTGCCTCTTTTGAGCAGAAGCCTGAATAGGGTAAAGGACAAATGAAGCCAGCAACCTCATGAGACTATCAACATCTATAACAACAAAAAGAATATTATAAATCTCTTGAAAAATGTAAATCCAAAGGATGATTTATACTTGCTTCCTTTTTGTGCTGTTACTTCTAAAAAGTCTCATCATAGCCCTTGGCTGTTGAAACAATGCGCAGTCGTGAAGACTCACAGACTAAAGTAGTTCAGTCCCAAGCACATCAAACAAACACGAGTGCATTTTACACAAGTGTACAGTCACACACCGCATAATGACATTTCAGTCAACAATGGACTGCATATATGATGATGGTCCCATAGGATTCCAATGGAGCTGAAAATTTCCTATCACCCTGTAATGTCTTAATGATCCTGATCCCATGTAGGCCTAGGCTAATATCTATGCTCGTGTTTTAGGTTTTAATGAAATAGTTTAAACATTTTTTAAATTTTAAAAATAGAAAATATAGAATAGAATATAAAAAGAAAATATTTTTGTAGAGTTACACAATGTGTTTGGGTTACTATAAGAGTTAAAAAGTTAAATCATAAACGTTTATAAAGTAAAAAAAGTGACAGTAAGCTAAAGTTATATTGAAGAAAGAAACTTTTAAAAATAAATTTAGTGTAGCCTAGGTGGTGCAGTGTTTATAAAGTCTAGAGGAGTGTACAATAATGTTTTAGGCCTTCACAGTAACACACCACTCACTCACTCAGAGTCATACAGAGGAACTTCCAGTCCTGCAAGCTCCATTCATGATAAGTGACCTATATAGGTGTACCATTTCTATCTTTGATACAGTATTTTTATGCTATCTTTTCTATGTTTAGATACACAAAAACTTACCATTGTGTTATAATTGCCTACAGTATATAGTACAGTAACATACTGTACAGGTTTGTAGCCTAGGATCAATAGACTACAATGCATAGCCTAGGTGTGTATTAGGCTATGCCATCTGGGTTTGCGTAAGTACACTCTATGATGTTCACACAATGTGAAATCACCTAACAACACATTTCTCAGAATATATCCTCCACATTAAGCGAGGCATGACTGTAACGGGTACGTAGCTCAGAAATGACCAACCTCTCAAAAAGCCAAACCCCTTCATATTTTTGTCAGGTTATTTATGCCTTGGCATTCATGCAAAGCAGAAGCATACATTGTAATCACTTGAAACAAAAGATTCTATCTAGACCAAAGAAAGACAAAAGCCACAATGAATAGCAAGGTTAATTATTCTAATGAACCATCTTTCCACAGTTCCACCAATTTCTAACCACATTACAAAAATACCCTTTCTCCATCCCTCCCTCAACCACTGCCACTGCCCAAAACTCATGGTGGGATTTAAGTGACATTTTTTACTATTTTTCAGTGCTTTGAAATCTTTTTTGGATACTAAAACAGGCAAAAAAAAAAAAGCATTTGGTAACATATTTTCAAATAAAGATTTCCTCTTCCACATCTCCACACCTACTTCTTTTTTTAATTTTTTTAACTTGTCCAGTTGCAGGTGGCTAGCAGCAAAGAGCTCTACCCTGCCATTAACCAAAGAGAAGCCTCACTGAAACGGATCAAGAGCTCTGTGTTTCATCAATTTAACATCCTAGCATTAGCACCAGCCAAGCAGACACAGCCAGCCTGCCAAGACAAACAAATGGGTCTTGGCTAAAGGGGGGCCCATTTCTGGAGACAGCCCTCCAGTCTAAACTTCTTAAGGAGTCCATATAAACGTGCTTTTATTGAAAGGTGCTGCTCCATCTAAAAAGCACAGATTCAGTTCAAACACTACCACCTTTCACTGGTTATGTTGGCTTAAGGTGTGTGCAGCTCAATGACCGTGCAAAACCTGCGTCACAGCTACCTGCTGCTCACTTTTTAAATCCCCAAACCAAAACTTCTGGAGCCACACCGAACACTGGCTGTTTTATCAGAAAGAAAATAAGAGTGAAGAAGGATGCTGAGCCACAGAACCTTTTCCTGCCTCCACCCCAACCCCATCCAAATAGAGAGGGTGAATAAATGGTTATAGGTCTCCTCTGTTTCTCTAGCCTAGTGGATAGCATTTAAACTTAGTGTGGGAATGTCACTCCTTCATTCCTTTTCTGGAGTTTGTCAGTAAGTGAACATTGCTTAAAGGTTGAGCTTCTTGGAGATGTGGGGCGGGTGGGGCTAAATTGTGAAATCTATAAAAACTGAAAATATATTACAGAAAATTCTAAATTTTTAACTAAATTAAAAAAAATCCACTAGTAAACATCTCTTGACATTTACTCTGTGTTGAATTCTGGGAGAAGTGTGGGGCTATGAAAGAGAACATGGCACTCATCATCCTAGAGAAACTAGAAATCTAATTCAGTCAAATACTAATGGCAACAACTAAGAATAAAAATTACATCCTGAAAGTTTGCAAGATTTGGATTCCTAAGAATATGCAAGAAGTGTCTCTACAAAGTAATGGACCAGAATTATATGAGATAGTTTTCTTACAACTTAGTGTTCAAACTGCATAACTTTTATCTTAGAAGTTTCAGGCGTTTGTGTGTCACCAAATGAGTATTCAAGCATTCACAATCACAAGGAGCCACCCTCACAGGAGTGGCATAAGTCTTTCATTCATTTATCCTCTGAGCATTGGGCTTCTAAAAAGTGCCAAGCACTCCATCCAGGTGCTAGAAATGTGATGGTAACAAGACAGAAATCTTAGCCCTTGCCCTCATTAAGTTGATAATCCAGTTCAGGGGAGAGAATATTAATAAGTAAATAAATAAACACTATTGTTTAGTTAGTGACAACTATGATGCTAAAAATTAGCCTGGGTCCTGGGAAGATCTGAGATGGAGGGGCAGGTATCAGATTGGCTCAAGAAGGAATACTTGAGCAAAAATCTGAAGACCAAAAGGAGCCAACTATGTAGGAGGAGTGGCTGGCAAAAGAGGTAACAAGAGGAATAAATGAGCTTAGCAAGTTCCAAGAAGAACAAAAACGCCAATGTGGCTGGAACATAGTCAACCAGGGTGGAATGGCAAGGCTAGAGGTCAGTCTTTACAAAGGCTTGGATCATGTAAGGCCTTGTAGATGATGGTACAAAGTTTGGCTTTTATTTTGACAGTAACAGGAGGCAGCTAGGGTGGCAGGGTTAAAGGGGGGGGTGACATGATCTGATTTACTTGTTTTAATGTCCACTCTGACTGTACTCATTCATTCAAACATTTGTTCAGCATTAACTATGTCCTATACACTGGGATCTAGGAGTGAACTAAAAAGGGCAAAATCTCTACCTTCATGAAGTTTGGGTGCAGGACAGGGGTCTTAGGGCAGTTAATACAAAGCACACCCTTAAGGTTAATGTTTCAAGTTGATATGGTTTGCCTGTGTCCCCACCCAAATCTCACCTTGAATTGCAATAATCCCCTTGTGTCAAGGGTGGGGCCAGGTGGAGATAACTGAATTATGGGGGTGGACTTCCCCCATACTGTTCTCGTGGTAGTGAATAAGTCTCATGACATCTAATGGTTTTATAAATGGGAGTTCTTCTGCACAAATTATCTTGCCTGCCACCATGTAAGATGTGCCTTTGCTCCTCATTTGGCTTCTGCTGTGATTGTGAGGCCTGCCCAGACATGTGGAACTGTGAGTCAATTAAACCTCTTTCCTTTATAAATTATCCAATCTCAGGCATATCTTTATTAGCAGCGTGAGAACTGACTAATACACAAGTGGTAATGTCCTATCAATAAAAAGGGGATAAAAAGGTAGAATGTGATAATGCAAGATGCCATTTCAGAAAGGTTGGTTGGGTCCCTCTGACACCGGGATGAAGATCTGGGGAGAAAGCATCTCAGGAAGGCAAGTAGTCAGTACAAAGGTCCAGAGAGAAAGCATTGTTTAGCTCGTGGCTGGCACTATTGTCCACAGGAGGATGTAGAAGGAGAGGTTAGAGGGATAGCCGATGTGAGAGCCATGTGCATCCTTGTAGTCCATGGTAATGAGTTTGGACTGTATTCTTGAATGGCAAGGAAGATCACTGGATAGTTCTGAGCAGAAAAGTGACAATCTAAATGCCGTTTGGAGAAAAGACACTACGGCAACAAGACTAAATGTGAAAAACACTATTAGAGCACAGGAGATGTGAGTAGCTTGGACTGGAGTGAATGGTAGGAGTCTATACATATTCTGAAGGCAGAGCAAACAAAATTTGCTAAAGGACAGAATGTTGGGGTGGGAAAGAATGAGAGCCTTCAAGCTTGATTCTAATAGTTTTGTCTTGGATGTAATTCTATTTCTAGTTTCCCTGCCTCCCTCTGGCTGCATCTTCTATATATCCCTGGTAGGCTCCATGTAATCCAATGTTATTTGCCCAAGTTTTACCCTTGACCATCTTCTCTCCTCTTGTTCTCTTCTCTTTTGATCATTTCCATTTATACTCATTGCTTCAACCATACTATATGAGATGAAACCCAGAGTAATAGAATGGAAAAAGCTGTAATTCAGGGTCAGATAGAACTAAGCTCAATTCCAAGTTCTGTCACTTCCAGCTATGCGGTCTTAGTTAAGATAATGACCTTTCTAAATTTGCCTCCTCATTGGTCAATTAGAGATGATAATACCTCAAGGGGATACTGAGATAATTAAATATGTCACATTTAAAACTTCACTATATATCTGGCACATTGGAAGTAATCAAACATTATTTCAAAGTTGTATTTTATTTTGTTTTAATCTCCATCTCTAGCTAAAAACCCCTGCAAAAAAAACTTTCCCCTCACCTCCATTTTCCATAGTCAGTTAAACCTGAAGCCTAAGAGTCACCTTTGAGTCATCTTTGGCTCCTCTAGCTTTTTCTGGCTTTATTTCTAATTGCCAAGTCTGCAGATTCAAAATTATTTCTATTGATTTCATTCCTTCTGTTAATCCTATACTTAGGTAGCCCCAAAATCTGCTGAGACTTGAGCACTATCTTGAGACTTACTCTACAGCCTTGTCTCCACCACACTTCTTCCCACATTATCTATTGTAATATCTTCCAACTTCTCTAAGTCTTATCTCAGTGATCCTCCTAAAATGCAAGTGTAGAGAACTCCTAAGTGAAAACCTGCAAATGGCTCCTTATAATCTAAATAAGATCCCAGCTTATTAATATATATTCAAGAGACACGATGTTGACCCCTTCTTGTAACTCCAACTTCCTCTCCTATATTATTTCATCTTTATTCCAGACTTTTACAATTTAAAAGTCTGCTGTCCTATTCCACCCTGATTTGTCACCTCCTCTGAAGCATCTTCCCTGAATACATCCCAAACTAAGTTACTATCCCTTTAAATGATGCCAGAGTAGCAAATTTGCATCACTTTATTACTGCCTTCATCATACCACATTGTAATCATTTGCTAACTTGTATAGTGCTCCCCCTAGATGGCCATCCTTGAAGATAGAAGTACTCATGACTCATCTTTGTATCCTTAGTGCCTACCATCCTACAGCAATGCTGTAATCCAATTATATGGAGCAATCAACTAACGTTCAAAGAGGTTAAGCTATATTATGTCATACATGCCTGTACATATCAGAGCAAAGAAGGTTATAAACTCTGGACCATTTTTTTCCAGCAGCCACACTTTCTCAAAATTAGAATCATATAAAAATGTATTATTTCACTAATCCTGTCAGTCTGAAAAAGCAATTTTCTTAAAGTAGAGCTCAAGAACATTCTTCATTGTATATCTAAAAAGAGTGAAATGAAAAACTATTTTAGATTCCTTCATTTACAAACTCTAACTTAACAACAACAACAAAAATTACATGTAATATATAGTGTAAGAATCTAGTTGGCAAAACTTCACAATTGCCATGGATATGATGCCAATGGAATTTCAAACTTCTTCACAGTCATCATGATCCAAAGTTTACAGGAGTCTTTTTATTCTGGGGAAGCCCTTGCTATCTTCTGATATTTCAATGGAATAGACATTTATTATTGTGTAATATTTAAATCACCCATTTGAAAATTGTCTAGCATGGGTGTTATATTTACTTGTCTACATTTTCTAGATATGTATCTTTATATAATTTATGTTTATTTTTTAAAATTTAGATTTTTTGACCTCCAAAAGTTATCTTTTATATCCAGTTCTTGAATATTATCTACCAGTGATATACTATCATATATGTCTTTCAATAGTTTTATTTTATATAATTTGCTTAAGTCTAGATACTGATTTCATTTGGTTATACACCTCATTTCTTACATACCCATCTAGGATATTATCATGTTCTTAATCATTTTTTCTTATATTCTCATTGAGGTAATTTTCTTACGTGAAGATATCAAAACCAATGCTGAGTTAAACAGCTATCTATCAGGAGAGCATCCATCATAAGTAGTAGAAATGTAGGAAAAGCAAGGTATCTGAAGGCCCAGAGGAAAAATAAGTTGCCAGTACTGAGACTTTAAGTCACATGGTAATAACACAGAACAGTTAACAAGAATGGTTATTTGGAGAGTTTTCAAACGATTGTTCATTTTACTCAAATGGAGTTATATCATATGCCCTTCTCTGTACCTTGCTTTTCTCACTTAAAATCCTATCCCTGTAATCCCTATGGTTGAACTGCATTCAAAAATCTATTTTCTGAAAAAAGGCTCTTAGAATTCTATAATGTAAACGTAATATATTTTATTTAACTGTACCATTATTTTGCTATCTACCTTTGTTCACTTATAATAATAAGTGATATAAACAAATATTATTTTTCATATCTGTACCTACTACTACTTTTATTTCCATGGGATTGACTTTCAAAAGTAAGGTTGCTGGATCAAATGGTATCCCTATTTTTACTTTAAATAACTATTGACAGTTTGCTTTCCAAACATCTGTAGCAATTCACATTTCCAGCAGCAAAGTGTGAAAATACTATTATCCTCTCATATCAACCAGCCACAGTTGCTGACACTCTTTTAATATTTTCCAATTTAATCTTAAAGAGGTTGAACTTCATTATGGATTTAAAATTTACTTTCCCCTAAATACTACTGAGACAGAGGACATTTTAATAAACGTATTGGCTGTTTGAATTTAATCATCTATGGATTATTGAAACATTTTGGCTATTTTTATTGGGTTATTCTTAGTATTTACATTTTAAATTTGTCGAGTGTCTGGTAAATATTTTCTTCAAATTATAATTTATCTTTATTTGGTTTGTGATATATTTTACCTTATTCTAATATTATTATTAATTTTAACAAATAAGACAATCATGGAACTCTTTCATGTTACAGTTTCTGAGTTTCCAACTTTGATTAAGAAGGGCTGCCTAACTCAAGGTTATACATATATTCTCCTAAGTTTAAGATTTATTATTTTATATTTTTATGTAAAAACTTTTATAAGGCTTGCATTCTCTATAGTTTAATGTTTGAAGAAAAGATTCAATGATATATCCTGTTTCATGGATAGCAACGTATACCAGCATTGTTAAAAATAAATTCTTTGCTTTTTGAATTGAAATAACTTTTTCATATATTTAACTCCCGTAACACTTGGTTCTATTTCTGGGTTCCATATCTACTTACACATTTGTCTTTTTAAATTTCAATTCTAAAATATTTTGACTATGTGGAGTCATGTATGTATTAAGGTAATGCAATGCCCCCACCCCAAGATAATTGCCTTGGTTATTATCAGATAATTATGCTTTCCTAATCTTTAAGATAATTTTATAATTAAAAAGTTCCAGCTAAGATTTTAAATGGAATTACTTCTAAATTTATGTATTAACTTTAAGGTCATTGACAATTCTTATACAAAGTGTGTTACCTAAGAAAAAGAAACATGCTTCTATTTGTAATTTTTTTATTGTATGTCCTTCAATATGATTCCATGATTTTCTTTATACGCATTCTATGCTTTTCTCATTAAATTTGTGCCTAAGCACCTTTTAATTGTCAAAAAAAAAAAAAGAAAAAGAAAAATAAATCAGGACAATATCCCAAATTTCTTTTCAAATACAAATACTCTAATGCAAATATTATGCAAACATTATGCAATTATTTCACAGTTCACAGTTTTTGTTCTTTTTAAAAAATGTATTTCATAATTTCACTAAAAATTACCCACATGGTAATTACATAAATAAGGAACTTGATATATCAGTTATATTAAAAGACTCCCCATACCTAACCATATTTAAATGACAAGTCTGGAATAATAAATAATGATTAACAAAAGCATTAACCAAATACAAAAAGCTATCTTAACATTTTCCTTCAAAACTTAAGTAATGTCTCAGGTAAATCCATCAGTTATTTTGAACGACATTGCATCAAACACATCACAACAAAGTTAAATTAATAATGTCAAAACTGGCAGGTACTATTAAATAAAAAAAAAAAAGAGAGAGAGAGAAGAAAACTTAGAATAGAATGTAAGTTCTGACTTGGTTCCCAGCTTGTCTCGACAATGCGTTTCACATGATCCCTCTCTTCAACCACCAGTCACACATCTAAGTTTAACTAAATGTCATTTATTTTCCATATTTTGCTGAAAAAGTAGTCTCAGGTTTCCAATAAAAAGATAGCACAGCATCTTTCTTACCAAGAATAATGATTAGATGGTTGTTCATAACTTTGCATATGCAAGTTCCTATAGTACATACATATGATTAAAAATCATACTACAATCATATTAATTTACTCTCTACTCATCAATCATTATCAACTTAACAAATTAGCCCTCTTGTGCCCTCTAGTGGATGAATGAATACAAAATTGTGTTTATTTTCTTCAGAAAGGTAAAAACTGAACCTGACTATACACATGTATATTCAAAGTATGTTTAGAAGATAGATACAGTAACAGCTAACCAATTAACAATGTAGCCCAAGAGGCTGGTGAATACAGATATAAAGACACTATATTACAATACAATGGTAGTATTCTATGGGTTGGAGTTCAACCCACAGAATTCAAATGGTTTGAATTCATACTCCAACCCACAGAAGTGATGTTGTTTCAGGCTCATTGTTTAACATCAGAGGCTCCACTTTCTCCTCTGTAAAATGAGGCAGATAATAGTGATTTCACAGGTTGTTGTGAGAATTAAAGGGGTTAACAATGAGTACAGTGCACAGTACCTGGCACTCATTAGACGACTAATAAAATCAGTGTCCTTTCCCCTTATTGTTAACTAATCCCTCACCTCTCCATGGTCAGCATACACAGGTCTCTTAGGCCTGCCCCTTCCAAGTACAGGTGACTCTTGTGCATCCATTTATACATGAATCTTCTGCCTTTGCCAACCCTGTGACAGCAAGACCAACCCCTCCTCCTCCACCTCTTCCTTCCTTAGCCTATTCACTGTGAAGACAACAGGCATGAAAAACTTGATGATGATCCATTTCCACTTAGTGAATAATAAATACATTTTCCCGTCCTTATGATTTTCTTAATAACACTTCTTTCCTCTGGCTTACTTTATTGTAAGAATACAGTATATAATACATACAACATACAAAATAAGTGTTAATTGACTGTTTATGGTATCAGTGAGGCTTCCAGGCAACAGTAAGCTATTAGTGGTTAAGCTTTAAGGAAGTCAAAAGTTACATACAGATATTTCACTGCATGGGGGTTGGTTGTCCAATCTCCGCATTGTTCAAGGGTTAACTGTATTGTCCCAATGCACCATATTTTTTTAAAAATACAAGACATCAGAGAAGACTTCAAGTTTGTGTACAAGATGAGAAAAACTAGAATGCTCAATACTGTTTTATTCCAGGTTGATACTGGATCTCCTGTGGGTTTCATTCTGAATCAGGATTCTAGCCCTTTCAGCAACTCCACTTACTTGGTCACAGGCAAAATGGCATAGCTACACTGACAGGACTCCTCTATATCTCAGGCAGATATTCTAATCACCACTACCTCTCTGGAATACCGTGAGGATTACCCAAGTTATTTTCTGAAATTCTTTTGTTTCTATATATATACATTTCATATATGTAATATATATATACACATATCTCATATATAATATATATACACACTCATAATATATACATATATACACACATATAATACACACACATTTTTAAAATTATATCCATATTCCTGTATATGCATGACGTACAGTAGTAGTTCTCGAAATTTAACCTGTGAATCCCTGGAGCCACCTAAGATCCATTCTCTTAAAGGTGCTCTGCAAGGTCAAAACTATTCTCACCCTACTATGAAGATGTTTTCACTGTGTTGATATTTGCATTGGTGGCAAAAAGGCAATGGTGAGTTAAACTGCTGGGCTTCCACATGAATCAAAGCAGTGGCACTCCACTGTACTAGGAGTTACCGTATTCTTCACTGTCCTACACACTTATGGCAATGATAATATATTTTTAAAAGCCAGTTGCAATACAAAATGTCCCATTAAAGCAGTAACAATTATTAATTGCATTAAGTCTTAAGCCTTAAGTACAAAATGTTGAATATCCTATGCGACATAAATGGGAAGTGCACAACCATATAGCACTTCTATCGCATACCAAACTACAAAGGATATCTCAAGAAAGATCACTTGCACAAATGTTTGAGGTGTGAGTTGAATGAGCCATTTTTTCATGGAACACCATTTTTACTTAAAATAATGACTAAGAGATAAATCACAGTTATTCAAACTTGGATATTTGGCAAACGTCTTTTTGAAAAATAACATGAGCCTGCCTCTTCAAGGAAAACAACTAACAGGATATATTGCCAATGATAAAATTCAAGCTTTTAAGCAAAAATTAGAAACCTGGAGTACTTGTTATCTGCCACTGTGAGCTTAACAGACTCTCAACATTTAGAGACTTTTTCTGGTTTAATCTGTGGTTATAGTAACAAATATCAATAATGTAATAACTCCTAACTCCATGACACAATATTTTCCAAATGACCAATGCATAAAGTTATAAAAAGTGCAACATAGATTTTAATATCACAGAGTACAAAAATATTTGATAGGCTTTTGGATTCCATATTGCATCTAGCATTTAAAGTGCTACCATTTGTTGAGTTCTGGTATAGAATCAAAGAATGTTCTCATTATATAAAAAGCATTTTAAAATATTCCTTTCATTTCCAACTGCATATGTTTGTAAGATCAGATTTTCTTCATATACTTCAACCAAAACAACATAAAAAAATGCAAAAGCAGATACGAAAACGTAACCATCTTTTATAAAGCCAGGCATGAAAAACTTTGGTGAAAATTAAAAACAATGCCATCTTCCTCTTGAATTTTTTGTTTTCGAAAGCATAGCTACTTTTAGACAAACTTATTTATGTTAATATATGCCAAGTTTAGTATAACTATTGTAAAAAATTAATAAATCAATATTTGATTTTTTTCACCTCTAATTTTCATTACGGTCAATGTAGATAGATAGAACCTATATAAACAAAATATCTTCGAGGTCTTAAATAATTTTTCAGACTATAAGGGCCCTAAAGTCAAAAAGTATCAGAACTACCACCTGAAAGAAACCAAGATCCTCCACTGAAGAAAGCTATCAGTAGAGATCACTTCTCCCTCAGTCAGAAGCAGGAATGTCAGGAACTATGGGACACAAAGCAGATACTTAGAATTCCTGAGATAAATACAAGGAAGATCTAGAAGTGAGAACCGAGTGTAACATCTGGAAATCTTGGTCCAGGAAAAATGAGACAGGGCTTGACAATATAAATGACAAACAGAAGGAGCAATAACGTTTTTATAAATATTCTGAAATTCATACATTCTCAATTCCACTACATCGCTTATATTTGCTAAGGCCAAAATTCCATGCCCCATAGAAGAAAAGAAACTTATAAAAACCAAACTACATACTGATCATTTTTCTTCTGAAAATAAGATATTAACCTCTGTTACTACAGAGTACATGTCAAATAGAGAAATATCCCTAGTAAAATATCTTTTAGCAACATGCAAAGCAATTCACTGTAGGTTTATACAGTATATTAACGACACATAAATAGTGCTTCTGAACATAAAAATAACTCAACGTTCTCAAGCTTCCATGAAAATCAGTTTGTTTTCTTACCTTTTTTCTTTTTTTTTTTTTTAGCAAAATGGGCTAATTAACCTACTAGTCCATGTTATGAATTGCTTTTAAGAATCTAACAATGTCATCTTGTCCCTTCCCCAATATATATTTAATAAGAAGACATTAAAATTAGATTCTGTTCAAGAGAAATATTGCTTCTTTCACCTTGTAGTTCTGCAGAACCCGTAATATGTAATAGAACAATCAGAGTTGTGCTAATGAGTACTCTTAGGAGAATAATTACTGAAAATGTCACATATAAGAAAGTCAAAATGAAGGGTAAAATAAATTGTTTATTCATGGATAGCTTATATTGACAATGGTAGAATGGCTTAAGCACTGCACGAACTTTGGCTAGTGTTTGTTTCATGTTAACACACAAGTCAATCTGAGGTACCTCAAACGTAACTGTAATATTTGATGATCATGAGTAAGAGTGAGAGAGAAATTCATCTGAAAGTTAGCATAAAGAACAGCAAAACAAAATCTTTAGTTTTGCAACAAAGGTAACTTGGAACTCCATTATGAAATTTCTAAAAATAATTAAAAATAAAAACTTAATATTAACAAAACTAATAATTTAATAATATATAGCTTTGCTAGTCAACATGTGTACCTGAAGCAGCAGATCCCACAGATCTTGTTAAAAATGTTGATTATCATAATCACTATATCAGAAGTAGACATACTTCTACTCCACCCAGGGACTCTACTCACTAAGTATAACTGTCTACTCTGGACCTGATATATACAACAAAGATGAAACAACTCTAAAGGTAGAGAAAAGAAGGCAGACTAACTAAAGACCTCAAGATCCATGATGACATGTTGGGTTTTCTTTTTGCTTCTTTTATCCCAGATCTGCAGTGGAAAAAAAAAGCTGGAAACTCAGAAATATAGACAAAAATAGGCAAAGAAACAAAACAAACAAAATAACAACAGCAAAAATAAGAAAGCCCTAACAAAAACATGCTCTCTCTAGGCAATGGTCTAGGAAATGGCCAGCCTATGATAATAAAAACATTTAGACACCAACAGTTTTACACAAGCCAAACACCACAGAAAAAAAAAAAAAAAAACATGGTCCTACTAAATTCACACCAGCACAGGCCAAGCGGGGAGCTTAGGCCTCCATCTTCTCAAGACTGTGATGAGTCACCCCAACACCCTAGCTGGTGCTTGAGAGAAAGCCGAGTGGGGAGCTGGGACTTTCATCCCCTCCAGCAGGTAACCAGCTCTTCCCTAGTACACTGTGTACTATCAGTGGGACCACATGCAAAACCAAAACTTCCAACCCCTTCCTCATCAGTAATGAGGCACTCTTTCTCCTCCCAACTGGGGTGGTTTCAAAGGAGGCAGAGTGGAGAGTTAGCACTTTCACCATTGCCTGGCAATAAGGTTATCTTTTATTGGAGGCCACATGATGTCAGTGAAGACCATGTGGAGAGCCAAAACTCCCACTCCCACTCAGCAGTAATGAGACACTGCCGTCTTCAGGAGTAAATAGAAGCCAAATGAGGAACACAAACTTTTATCTCCACCTGACAGTAATAAGGGAACTCCCTCCCCACATATCTGCTAAAATGGTGTAGAAAAGGCCAGTTAAAACAGAAGGTTTAAATAAAACCCAGAGTCCTATAACATATGAAAAAGTCCAGATATCAGTCAAAAATCACTCATCATACCAAGAACCTGGAATATCTCAAATTAAATGAAAAAACACAATTAATAGATGCCAACACTAAGAGACAGATGTTAAAATCATCTGACACCGATTTTAAAGCAACAATGATAAAAATTTTTCAATCATCAATTACAGACATACTTGAAATAAATGAAAAGGGAGAAACAACAAAGAAGTAGAAAATATAAGGAAAAATCAAATAAAAAAAGTGTTACAACAGAAAAATATGGTAACTCAGATACAAAGCTCATTTGGAAAGGCTCAACAGCAGAACGAATGGACAGAGAAAAGAATCAGTAAACTGGAAGGCAGAATAGATGTTATCTAATCTGAACAAAAGAAAGAAAACAGACTACATAAAATAAACAGAGCCCCAGAAACCTGGAGACAGTATACTTAAAAAAAATAATCTGACGCTAATATTCAGGTAAAGTTTCCATACTTTATTCAAACTGGTAAAATGACAACATCAGTAGATATGTACATATAATACAATATGTAGAGTAACCACCAGAAAGTACACAAGGATATACCTCACAAATGCTATTAATAAATCAAAACAGAATTCTAAAACTGATTGTATAATCTTTAAAATAAATAAAACAAAGAATTACAAAACAGAAGGAGAAAAAAACAGAAAACAAAAATAAAGTGCCAAGATTAAGTCCTAACATATTAATAATTGCATTAAATGTAAATAATCTAAATATAACATTAAAAGACAGAGATTGTGAATACTGCCGCAATAAACATACGTGTGCATGTGTCTTTATAGCAGCATGATTTATAATCCTTTGGGTATATACCCAGTAATGGGATGGCTGGGTCATATGGTACATCTAGCTCTAGATCCTTGAGGAATCACCATACTGTTTTCCATAATGGTTGAACTAGTTTACAATCCCACCAACAGTGTAAAAGTGTTCCTATTTCTCCACATCCTCTCCAGCACCTGTTGTTTCCTGACTTTTTAATGATCGCCATTCTAACTGGTGTGAGATGGTATCTCATTGTGGTTTTGATTTGCATTTCTCTGATGGCCAGTGATGATGAGCATTTTTTCATGTGTCTGTTGGCTGTATGAATGTCTTCTTTTGAGAAATGTCTGTTCATATCCTTTGCCCACTTTTTGATGGGGTTGTTTGTTTTTTCTTGTAAATTTGTTTGAGTTCTTTGTAGGTTCTGGATAGCAAAGACTTGGAATCAACCCAAATGTCCATCAGTGACAGACTGGATTAAGAAAATGTGGCACATATACACCATGAAATATTATGCAGCCATAAAAAAGGATGAGTTTGTGTCCTTTGTAGGGACATAGATGCAGCTGGAAACCATCATTCTTAGCAAACTATCACAAGAACAGAAAACCAATCACCGCATGTTCTCACTCATAGGTGGGAACTGAACAATGAGATCACTTGGACTCGGGAAGGGGAACATCACACACCGGGGCCTATCATGGGGAGGGGGGAGGGGGGAGGGATTGCATTGGGAGTTATACCTGATGTAAATGACGAGTTGATGGGTGCTGACGAGTTGATGGGTGCAGCACAGCAACATGGCACAAGTATACATATGTAACAAACCTGCACGTTATGCACATGTACCCTAGAACTTAAAGTATAATAATAATAATAAATAAATAAAATAATTAAATAAATAAATGACAGAGATTGACATATGAAATTTAAAAGCATAACAAAATTATATGTTGTCTACAAGAAACTCTCTTCAACGAAATAGGGAAGTTGAAAGTAAAAGAATGGAATATATACATAATGGACATATCGTTCAAAGAAAATCATGAGTGGGTATACTAATGTTAGATAATGTAGACTTCAGAGCAAAAACATATATATCAGAAAGAGATATTATATAACTATAAAATAGTCAATACAGGACGAAGACACAGCAATCTTAAATATATATGCACCAAATAACAGAGATACAAAATACATGACACAAAAACTGATAAAATTGAAAGAAGAAACAAACAAACCCACAATTACAGTTGGAGTCTTTAACATGCCTTTTGCAAGAACTAAACAGCTGGACAAAAAATTAGCAAGAATATAGATGAACTCAAAAACACCATCAACCTACAAGATCCAATCAATATTTATAAAATATTCTACTGAAGAATAGGAAACTATATACAGTTTCAAGAGCCCACAGATCATATACCAAGACAGAATATATCCTGACCTACAAAAAAAATTTTTAAATAATTGAAATCAGACTAAATATGTTCTCTGACTATAACAGAGTAAATCTAAAAATAACAGGAATTTCCCCACTGAGAAAGTAAACAATACATTTTAAGTAATCCATAAGTCAAAGAGGAAGTCTCAAAGGAAGTCAAAATACATTCAAATAAATAAAAATATAACATATCAAAATTTGTGGGACACAGTTAAAGCAGTACAAAAAGAGTAATTTACAGCATGCAATACATACATTAGAAAAAAGAAAAAGTTTTGAATCAAAAAGCTAAGCCCCTACATGAAGAAACTATGAAAAGTAGAGCAAAGTAAACCCAAACTAAGTAGAAAGAAGTAAATAAGTAAATAATAAAGAGCTAAAATTAACAAATCAAAAAAGAAAAAATCAATAGAGAAAACCAATAAAACAAAGAGTTAGGTCTTTGAAAAGATCAATAAAACTGAAAAAATCTCTAGCAAGACTGACAAAGAAGAAAGAAGGCATGAGTTGTCAACATCAGAAATGAAATAGAAGATTCATTCAAGATCCTAAAGATAATCAAAGAATAATGAGAGAATGCAATGAAAAACTCCATTGACATAAATTTAACAACTTAGACAAAACAAACTACTTCCCCCAAAAACATAAACTACCACAACTCATCTAATATGAAATAGGTAACTTGAACATCCTTGTAACCAGTAAGGCAATTAAATGTATAACTTAAAAAATCCCAAAAAATGAATGTCCAGGCCCAGAAGGGTTCAATGGAGTATTCTACCAAATGGTTAAAGAAGAATTAACATCAACTCTATACAATTTCTTCCAGAAAACAGAAGAAGAAAAACGTACTAATTAATTTATGAAACTAAAATTACACTAATCCCCAAACCAGACAAAGACAAAAGGAAGGGAGGCAAGGAAGAGGGGAGGGAGATGAAAGAAAGAGAAACAAAATTACACATCAATACTCATCATAAATATTGATACAAAAAATCATTAACAAAATATTGCAAACAAAATTCAAAAATATAGCAATAATACAATGATATAAAAAGAATCATACAACATGACCTAATGGGGTTTATTTCAGGGAAGCAAGGCTAGTTCAATTTTCAATAATCAATCAATGTAAACTAACACATTAACAGGATTTATTTAAAATCACATATCAAATGATGCAGAAAAAATCATTTGACAGAATTCAATACTTATTTATAATAAAAAATGCTCAGAAAAATAGGAATAGAAGTGAACTTCCTCAACTTGATAAAAAGCATGTTCAAAAAACCTATAGATAACATTATACTTAAGTGATAAAAGACTCAAGACTTTCACCCTGAAATTGGGAGCAAAGCAGAGATGTCTACTCTCAGCACTTTTACTCAATATAGAGAAACAAGAGGAAATAAAAGGCATGAATATCGGGGGAAAAAAAAAAAAAACTATCCCTATTTCTAGATGATATGATAGTTAATATAGAAAATCTCAAGGAATTCATTAAAAAGTCATAGAAACAATAAATGAATTTAGCTAGGTAGCATGATACAAAATAAACCTGCAAAAATAAATTATATTTTAATATCAATAATGAATATGTGGGAAGAATTTAAAAAGCAGTACTATTTACAACCATGAAAGCATAATTAAATATAGGTGAAACTCTAACAAAAACATGTATAAAACCTGTATGCTGAAAATTCTGGTGAAAGAAATCAAAGACCTAAATAAAGGGAAAGACATACTGTGATGGTAAATTGAAACACTCAACATAGTAAAGATACCAGTTTTTCCCAAACTTGTATACAAGTTTAATGAAATTCCTATCAAAACTCAACCAATGTTTTTCATAGATATAGACAAGATATAGATATAGATACAGACAATAGATATAGATATAGATATAGACAAAATTATTTTCAAATTTATACAGAAGGTAAAAGAACTAGAATAGTTAAAACAATTTTGAAAAATAATAAAGCAGGAATCATCAGTATACCTAATTTCAAGACTTTTACAGCTACAAGAATCCAGATTGTGTTGTACTGGTGAAGGGATAAACACATAGCCCAATGGAACAAAGTAAAGAATCCAGGAACATATCCACACCAATATGCCCAACTTCTTTCTGACAAAGTTGCAAAGACAATTCAATAAAAGAAAGAGAGTTTTTCAGCAAATGGTGCTAGAGCAATTGACTATCCATAGACAAAAGAATACCCTTTGACCTAAATTTTATACCTTAAGCAAAAAACAAATCAAAATGGACCACAGATTTAAATGAAAGTCATAAAATCATAAGACTTTTAGAAAAAAACGTAAGAGAAAAATCTTCAGGATCTAGAGCTAGGCAAGGAGTTCTTATGACATGAACCATAAAAATTGATTAATTGGACTCCATCAAAATTAAAAATTTTCTCTGTGAAAGGCCACATGAAGAGGATGAAAAGACAAGTCAAAAACAGGTAGAAAATATTTGCAAATATATCTGACAAAGGATAATTTTCTAGAATAGATTAGCTCAAAATGTAAATTTAAAACATTCAATTAGAAAATGAAAAAGCCACGTACAGACATTTCACATATCTAGAGAATATATAAATGGAAAATAAGCACATGAAAAGATAATTAACCATTATGAAACTTCAAATTAAAAGAACAGTGAGGTATGACTACACACTATCAGAAAGGCAAAAAAAAAAAAAAAAAAAAAAAGATAGTGGCATCACCAAATGCTGCTAAGAATGTGAAGAAACTGGAACATTCATACATTGCTGCTGGGAATGTAAAACGTTACAACCACTCTGCATAACGGTTAGGCAACTTTTAAAAAAACTAATCATTCAATTATCATACAATCCAGAAAATTCGCTCTAAGACATTTTTACCAGAAAAACTAAGGGTTATGTTCATTTCAAAAAACATGTACACAAAGTTTATAGCACCTTTGGTCATAACAGCCAAAAATTAGAAACAACCTGATGTCTTTCAATGGATGAATTGTAAAACAAAACATCATACATCTGTTCCTTGGAATAGTACTCATCAATTTAAAAAATGAACAAACTATTGATGCATAGAACAACCTGAATGAATCTCCAGAAATTATGCAGAGCAAAAAAAAAGTCAAATCCTAAAAGGTTACATACTATATGATACCATTTACATACTGTTCTAGAATGACAAAAATAGAAATGAAGAACAGATTCACAGTTTTCAGATCTTAAGGAAGAAGTGGGGTGGGAGGAAAGTGGTCATGGCTATAAAAGGGCAATATGAGAAAGCCTTTTAGTCAAGTAACACATCTGTATATTAACTGTATCAATGTCAATATTCTGTTTGTAATATCATACTGTAGTTGAGGATGTTTGAGACTCCATCTCAAAAAAAAAAAAAAAAAAAAAAAAGATAGCATTTGTTTGTTCTATTTATTTGCTCTATTTATTCTAAAACAGCCCTGGCTCCCTCCCTCAATCTCATCTAATTTGCCCCAATCTTACTGTCCTTCCTAAAATGCGATAGAATCCAGAAATATGTAAAAAAGAAAAGCAAAAAGATAATAACAAATTTTAAAACCTAACACTAAATTGCAGTGCACAGTATACATTAGGGCACTATCCTAGTTTATCTTATGTGTAAAATTCTTCCAGTAATGTCCTGAAAGTTAAATGCCTTCCTTTTAAAATATATTTTTTCCATTATCATTTAAACCAACAACTACCTTTACCCTTTCAAAACTTGGGACCCTAACCATCTATGTCTTACTCAAATATTCCCTGAGTACAGCATACTTAAAGCAGGGTAACAAAAGACCAAAAGGCAGATGAGTGTGTCTGAATCTCATTAAGGCACAGATGGAGTTGTATTTGACTCATTGTACTTGATCTACATTCCTACACCAGACCAAAGATGAAGCCAGGAAAATTCAATTCCTTTGAATTCTATATTCACCTTAGCAAAAGTGGGAGTGGATCTCACAGGCTACTCACAGCAAATCTGCAGTGCTCTCATTTGTCATAAAGGACAAACTAGAAACTCCCCATGGATGGTGAGGAGAGGCAGCATGGCGGAAGTGTGCAGAGTGGTGGTGAGGGTGGCTGCTATCGCAGCATATAGCCTACCTTAAAGGTGGATACCTGAAAGATACTCAGGTAACATGGAAAATGTCAAATTCTGGTTGTAGACCACTCCTGGGAAAAGATTTTTAAAAGTATAAGACTCCCAAAATGCCAGAGTATAAACGACCCTCCCTTTCAATCATGTATCCTTGTTTTTCCTATTTCCCCAATTATAAATATCAAAGACCTGAGCATTTGCATGGGATTGGTGTGCTCAAAATTTCTTGAAAATAGCGTGTAAAATGTCAGTAAGATGAAATGGGTTAAAAAGAGAAACGCAGCATATTATACTTCTGATTATTTCTGCAGCCACGAGGTTTTCATTAAGCTTCAAGCATGTGGGTTTGTGATTATGTTCATGACAACAAACACTAAAACATGGAACAAGATCTGTAGTTCAAAGAAATGAAATATCCCAGAATTTATCCACATATTCCAATATACTGTTTTTGTGTATTTTGTTTCCAACTCAAGAGGTTTCTTGAAACCTCTACAAAAATGTTAATCTTAGTGATTCATTCACAAAGAGTTTAAGCTAAAATTTTGGTAGTTTAATCTGGAGTTCAATTGTCAAGTAATGATTTTAGAACTGATATAAATTTTTAAAATTTTGATCAGATCATAGAAAATAGATAGACATGTCTATTCTAATGCAAAATTTTAGTTATGTTTCCTGTATTATCTTCCAGGCTTAATTATGTATGTTCTGATTTAACAGGTTATTAATTTTTTTAAAGATCATTGGAAAAATATGTTCAAATAAAATTATTCAAGGAATATATTTCTACCAGTACTCTTGTTTCCTAACTTCCTATTTTTTAAGTTCCTCCCTTAATTTTCAAACACAAACTTCTTTTCTTTTCTCTCCTGATATTTGCTGCTCCTAACCATACTTACATTGTTCAATGCCTTCTAAATATAACAACCACTATGGTCTGAATGTTAGCATCCCCTCTCAAAATTCATGTGTTGAAACCTAACCCTTATGGTGATTAAATTAAGAGAGGGGGCCTTTGGGAGGTAATAAGGTCATGAGAGCTCTGCCCTCATAAATGAGATTAGTGCCCTTATAAAAGAGGCTTGACGGAGCCTGTTTGCCCCTTCCACTATGTGAGGATGTAGCAAACAAGTGCTATCTTTGAAGCAGAGACTAGGCCCTCATTGGACACTGAATCTGCTGGTACCTTGATCTTGGATTCCCTAGCATCCAGAATTGTGAGCAATAAATTTCTGTTGTTTAGAAATTACCCATTCTTACATGTTTTCTTATAGCAGCCCAAATAGACTAAGACCATACCTAGTATGTGCCTTCATGCAAGAATTGTATATAGTAGTAGACTTACATGTTATCTTAGTCAAACCAGACTGAAAAACTTCTATAGTAAATATAACTTCTGTTTTATAAATCAGGAAACTAAGATCTACAGAAATCAATTAAACTTGCCCAACTTAACAAAGTTTCTAGATGGCACAGCCAAGCTTTATCCAGTTCTAATGTACTCCAACACCCAAAACATACTTTCATCATGGTAGTAAGTATTGAGGCCACCTTGGTTGAACAACCACATTTGGATATTCATATACTTTACTCATATTTCTGCTCCGTCTTGTACAGAGGGGCCTATCTGGCTCCCACTTAAAAATAAAATTATTTGAATCACAGGTTCTATGTCTATTTCACAAAGACAACTGAGAACCTAGCTCTCCATCAAGCCTCTGAAGCAAGAGCACTCCATCATTAATAAATCCAGGGTTTTGAATGGATTCTATTTTAAGAATGCTTGAAAAGATCCAAAGGCTAGAAAAATCAAATTTTCAAATAGGCAGATTTCTGATAACAAAAGATTGAATCAAATATGAAAGAAAAAATACTTTTTTTCCAAAACAGACCGCATGACCAGATGGAAGAAAGAGTTTAAGAACAAAAAATTTCAAGTACTTAATTCAAATGAAGAATACAGGCATTCGAGGGTCAATGTACTACTTAGAACAGCCAGAGTGCCAGCATGGACAGAATACTGCACCCTCATTCTCTGATGCTTTTCACTCATCTGCCCTATCACTTCCTTATTCTCCCTCTAATGTCATTAGTTTAAAAAGGTAGAAGGGCAAAATATAGCAAATAATAAATGCTCAGTTAACTGTAGATTATTCATTGAATTTAATGAAAATTATACCCATCCTTAACTGAATTTAATAACTTATTTTAAGGATGATCGCCTCTCTAGTCATCACTTTTATTTTACAGAAGAGAAGAAAAAATATTCTGAGAGGTTAAAATGTTCCCAAAGTCACAAGAAGCAAGGCATAGTGTCCACTGTATGCCAGAGGTTGTAGATTTGCATTCTTTATAAAAGGTATGTCAACTCTTAGATCATTATATCTTTTTCACAGAAAACACGACTCATCGTGATTATGCACATTATAAAATTACATTGGCTCAATGTTCAGAAAAACAAGTAAGTAGAAGACAAAGATAGGAGAAAAAGCTAACATGGATATTAAGAAGGAAAAAAGGATGCATATGCTAAAATAGGTCTTCAAAAATTTGCAGTAAGTATTCTGACTCCATCACAAGAATCAATGATCTTCTTAACAGGTGGCTCGGAGCCAAGAAAAATTCACTAGATGAGAGTGAAGGAGAGAGTCAAAGAACCAATCAGCAAAATAAAATTTCAATAGCTACTGCTAAGTAAGACAGATGCCCATCTCTGTCTGCCCTGTCCCTCACCATACAAAGGCCATCAGTTATACCACTCTGTAACCATTACCTTTGGTTCCAAATTTACCATAAGCGTGCATCAGATAGTGATAAAAACGCTTTCCATCTCTTATTAACAATACTTTCTGCTACATATTCAGTCTTGTATTCATTCCCTTTACATATATGTAAAAATTAGCATGTGAGTAAAAATCAGGTTCTATATGCTGACAAACACAGAACTGAATGAACCTGGTATATACAATTAGTTAGTAAAGAGATGGCAACAAAAAGGGAGTTGCTATGATCAAATACAATCATATTCTCTCTACGCTGCTAAAAGAGTTTAATAATCCAAATAAACATTATAATCAAACAGAATTCTGAGGCTTGACTTAAGAGAAAAAATAGCCCTTTTCTTATTTATTTTCTTGGCCATGTTTGAAATGGAGAAAGAAAGAAATAACTGCCCAAATATGTGCACTTTGTGTATGAGTCCGTAAATTTCTATCCATATTATTCAAGCCAGAAAAGTTACACAATCAAGTCTTTTTTTGTTTTTAACTTAGTGATTAGGAGTAATCAACCATGATCCTGTTGAGCTGCAAATGTGGCAATGTAAAGGCCTTTGCCCCTATGATTTATGGTCTTGATTTAATAGTGTTGTGTATTCAATGTATTTAATATACAGGAGCTGTCTTTTCCTGGTTGGTAATTAATGTCCCTTGGACCGTGAAATTGCTCAGAACTGGGACTTCTCTGTGGAGACTATATTCCAGATTACACTGCCATTTTTACTTTATAGGTACTTGAATTTTTATAATTTATTTCTAGATTGTACAGCTTCACATTTTGCTTCAAGGTTACTAGTCAGATAGCTTACTCTTCTAATAACAAATTCCATCTCTGTGAAGTATTGGCATTTGTCATGCTATCAGTTTTTGAAATGTTTTGGAAGTGCCTGAGACAATCCATTGCTCATCACTTCCACCACTTCTAACCTAGTCCAACCTACAGCCATATCTCAAATGTCATCATCTCCTGCTCTCTAGTTGATTCACATTTTAGGCAGGGTAATCTTTTTCAAGATAGATTACTTTATTCAAGATTTACTATTTATAATTGAAAAATATTATATATAGATTTAAGGCATAATATTTGATGATTTAATAGACACATATATTATGAAATAATCACCACAATTAATTAACCTGTCACCTCATGTAGTTGTCAATATTTTTTCTTTGTTTTTGTGATGAGAACACCTAGGATCTACCCTCTTAGCAGATTTCAAGCATATAATAAAATATAACAACTATAGTCACCAGAACTTAGATCTCCAGAATGTACTCATCTAATAACTGTAAAGTTTGTATGCTTTGACCACTATCTCCCCTCATCATGACCTCCAGCAATCTTCCTTCTACTCTCCATTTCTATGAGTTTGACTTTTTTACATTCCACATATAAGTGAGATCATGCAATATTTGTCTTTTTGTGTCTGGCCTACTTCACTTAGCATAAAGTCCTCCAGATTCATCCATGTTGTCGCAAATGGCAGAATTTCCTTCCTTTCTAAAGCTGAATAATATTCTATATATACACCATGGTTTCCCTATCCATTCATACATTGACAGCCATTTAGGTTGTTTCCCTGTGTTGTTGATTGTCAATAATACTGCAATGAACATGAAAGTGCAGATCTCTCTCTGAAATAGTGATTTTTCTTGTACAGTAGCCCCCCGCCCCCCTTATCTGCAGTGTTGCTCTATGGTTTTGATCACCCATGGTCAATTGCAGTCCAAAAATATTAAATGAAAAATTCCAGAAGTAAGAATTCATAAGTTTTAAATTGCTTGTTGTTTTCAGTAGCATGATGAAATCTATGTAATCTAGCTCTGTCTTGCCTGGGACATGAATCATTCCTTTGTCCAGCATGTCCTTGCTGTATATACTACCCACTTGTTAATCATCAACATCATCTGCTCCTGACAGCCAACCACATCATAGCCCAATAATCCAGGATCACCTGAAAGAGATGATCTTCCTTCTGAGGTATAGTCAGAAACGGAATAATAGCCTAACACTACATCCCAATCGCTACGGCATTCACCTCACTTCATTTCATCATATAGGCATTTTATCATTTCACATCCTCACAAGCATATTTTATTATTGGTTATTTGTATTCATTTCTTATTGTGCCTATTTTATAAACTTAATCATAGGCATGTATGTGCAGGAAAAAATATAGTATATATAGAGTTCATTACTTTCTAAGGTTTCAGACATCCACTGTGGGTCTTGGAACATATTTCCCACAGATAAGGAAATTGCTGTATATATACCCAAAAGTAGATCACTGGAATATATGTAGTTTTATTTTTAATTTTTTGAGGAGCCTCTATACTGTTTTTCATAAGTGCTGCGCCATTTACACTCCCATCAGTAGTGTACAGATGTTCCCTTTTCTCCATATCTCACCAACACTTATCTTTCATTTTTCTCCTAGTAGCCATTTCAACAGGTGTGATGCGGTATCTCACTGTGAGTTTGATTTGCATTTCCCTGATGATTAGTGATGTGGAGCACTTTTTCATATACCTATTGGCCATTTGTCGCCTTCTGTTGAGAAACGTCTGTTCAGGTCTTTGCCCATTTTTTAAACAGATTGTTTTGATGCTATTGAGTAGTTGAGTTCTTCATGTATTTTGCCTGTTAACCCTTTATATGATATATTGTCTGCAAATATTTTCTCCCATTCTGTATGTTGTCTCTTCACTTTGTTATTTGTTCCTATGTAAATGCTTTTCACTTTGATGTAAATTCATTTGTCTATTTTTTGCTTTTGTTGCCTGTGCCTTTGTGATCATATCAAAAAATGTATTGCCCAGACTAATGTTGTGAAGCATTTTTCTTATGTTTTCTTTTACTACTTTGGCAATTTCAGGTCTTAAAGTTAATTTTTCAATACATTTGACTTGAGTTTTGCATGCAGTGTAAGATAAGGATCATATATCATTATTCTGCATGTGTGTATCTGATTTTTCCAGGATCATTTATTGGAGAGATTGTCTTTTCCACATTATGTAAGACCAGTTGACTGTGTATGCATGGGTTTATTTCTATGCTCTTTTTTCTGTTTCATTGGTTTTCATGCCAGTACCATACTTTTTAATTAGTGTAGCTTTGTAATAAAATTTTAACTTTTGCAGCATGATACCTCTAGCTTTATTCTTCTTGCTAAGTGTCTTTGCCTACTCAGGGTCTTTTGTGGTTTCACAGGAATTATAGGATTGTTTTTCTATATCTGTAACTACTTCCATGCAGATTTTGATAGAGATGGCACTGAATCTGTATATAACTTTGGTTATTAACATTTTAACAATATTAATTCTTCCAATGAATGAACGTGAAATGTTTTTCCATTTATTTGTCTTCCTTAATTTCCCTTATTAATGCTTTATAGTTTTTAGTGTACAAGTCTTTCACTTCTGTGGTTAAGTTTATTCCTAAGTATTTTATTATTTTTGTTGACATTAGGAATGAGATTGGTTTCTTAATTTTCTTTTTGGACAGCTTGTTGTTTGTAAATAGAAGCACAATTGATTTTGTTCCATTGATTTTGTATTATGCAACCTTACTGAATTCATTTGTTAGTTCTAACAGAATTTTGTTGTTGTTCATTCTTTAGTGTTTCCTAGGTATATGATCATGTTATCTGCAAACAAAGACAATTTTTCTTCTTCATTTTGTTTTTTTCTTACTTAAATGATCTGGCTAAAACTTCTGATACTACGTTGAGAAGTGACCAGAGTAGGGATCTTTGTATTGTTCAGTATCTCAGAGGAAAAGTTTTCAATTTTTTCTCATTTATTATCCTGATAGGTATGGGTTTTTCATATAGAGACGTCACTATTTTGAAGTAAGATCCTTCTATCACTATTTTGTTGAGTTTTTTTTTTTAATCATGAATGGGTATTGAACTTTGTCAATTGCTTGTCCTGCATCTATGAAGATGATGTTATTTTTGTCTTTCATTCTGTTAATTGTGTATGTAGAACCATCCTTGCATAACAGAAAAAATCTGTTGGATCCTTTTATCATGGTATTGGATCCTTTTATCATGGTATTGGATCCTTTTATCATGCCGTTGATTAGATTTACTGGTGTTTCCTTGAGGATTTTGCATCCAGGTTCATCAGGAAAATTAGCCTATAGTTTTCTTTTCTTTACTATTTTGCCTGGCTTTAGTAGCAGCATTTTATGCTGGTCTCATAAAATGAGTTGGAAAGTGCTCCTTTTTCTTCAATTTTCTGGAACAGTCTAATAAAGATTCATATTAATTTCTCTTTTAATAAAATTCACCTATGAAGCCATCAGGTTCTGAACTGTTCATTGTTGGGAGATTTTTCATTACTAATTCAATCATCTGTTTATTAGTTATTGTTCTTTTCAGGTTTTCTATTTCCTCCTGAAACAATTTTGGTAGTTTGAAAGTTTCTCAAAATTGATCCATTTATTTTATGTAATCTAGTTTTTCGGCATATAATTGTTTACAATAGTCCTTATGATTTTTATTTCATAAAAATTCATTTCAATGTCTCCTCATATTTCTGATATCAAATGTTTGAATCTTCTTTCTCTTTTTCTTAGGCTAGCTAAGGGTTTTTTAAAACTTTTACTTATCTTTCGAAAAACAACTTCTAGCTTTGTTGATTTTTTCTGTTTTTTTAATTCTCTATTTGATTTCTTTTCTGATTTTTATTGTATCCTTATTTATGCTAACACCAGGCTTAACTTACTCTTGTTTTTCTAGTTCTCTGAGGTGCAAAGATTTTTTTTCGATATACACATTTATAGCTACAAAGATTCCTCTTAATGCTTTTGCTGCATCCCATGGGCTTTGATATGTTGTTTTATTTTTCCTTTGTTTTGAGATACACGTTACATTCCCTTTTAATTTTCTCTTTGATCCAATGGTTGTTCAACAGTGTAGAGCTTAGTTTCCATATATTTGTGAATTTTTCACTTTCTTTCTGTTACTAATTTCAACTTTTATTGCATTGTGCCCAGAAAGTGATTTTTATTTTGGAATAATTTTTATTTTCTTAAATTTGTTAAGATTTGTTTTGTGACCTAATATGTGATCTAACCTGGAGAATGTTCTGTGTGTACTGAAAAGTTCTGTTGCGTGAAAAGTTCTGTATACATCAGATAGGACTCTTTTGTTTTCCAGTGTTGTTCAAGTCAGCTTTTTATGGTTGATATTCATATTTGAATGTTCTACCTATTTTTATAAATATGGCACTAACGTCCCCAAGTGTTATTGTATTGCTGTCAATTTCTGCCTTCAGATCTATCAATATTTGCTTTATTTAGATAAAATATTATGTAAATATTTAGATGCTGTGATAGTAGATCTGCATATACTTATTACTGCTATAAATTACTGTTGAATTAACTATGTTATCAATCTATAATGACCTTCTTTTCCTCAAGATAAAGTTTTAGACTTAATGACTTTTTTTCAGATATAAACATACCCACCACTGTTTTCTTTTGTTTATTTGCATGAAATAACTTTTTATATCCCTTCACTTTAGCCTATGTGTCTTTAATTCTAAAGTGAACCTCTTATAGACAACATATTACTGAATTTGTTTTTTGTCCACTCAGCCATTCTATCCTATGACTTTTGTTTGGTGATGAGTTTAATCCATTTATACTAAAAGAAATTATTTTTAGGTGGGGACATATTGTTACCATTTTGTTAGTTGTTTTCTGTTTATCTTACAGTGGTTTTGTCTGTCTCATCCTCTTTTGTTATCTTCCTTTGTTATTCTATTTTTTGTAGTGATTTGCTTTGATTTATTTTCTTTATCTTTTGTGTGCCTATTACAGGCTTTTTCTTTGTGGTTAGCTCATGGCTTGCATGAAACATCTGATAGTTTTAAACTTCTATTTTAAGTTGATAACAACTTAACTTCAATCTCATACAAAAACACTATACTTTTACTCCCCATACATACACTTTGTGTTCTTGTAGAAAGAGTGTGTTTCTTATCGTACTGTGTAACCACTAACACATTATTATCTATTAACATATGTGTTAATATTAAAAGTAATATATGCACCACTTTGATAATGTTACATTAATTTGTACATGTCCTTATATTGGTCTGTACCTGTTATATTTATGCTTTCATATGCTTTTTGTTGTTGTTTAGCATGTTTTCATTTCAATACAAAAAGTCCCTTAAGCATTTCTTATAAAGCAAGTCTAGTGGTGACAAACTCTCTCAGTTTTTCTTTATCTAGGAAAGTCACTATTTTGCCTTCATTTTTAAAAATAATTTTACAAAGTATAGTATTATTGTGGAGTTTTTTTCTTTCAGAACTTTTAATATATCATCCCAATCACTCCTGGACTGCTAAAAAAAATACACTGTCAGTCTTATAGAGGTTATCTTGCATGTGATGAGTTGCTTTTCTCTTGCTGCTTTCAAAATTCTATCTTTGTCTTTGACATTTGACAATTTGATTACAGTGTGTCTCAGTATAGTCTTCTTTGGGTTTATCATGTTTGGAGACTTTATAGCTTTCATGAACTAGAATGTCAATTTCCCTCTCAAGACTTGGGAAGCTTTCAGACATTAATTCTTCTAAGCTTTCTTCTCCTTCCTCTGTCTCTTCTCCTTCTTGAACTCTCAAAATCCATATTTTAGTTTTCTTGGTTATGTATCATGAGTCTCATAAGCTTTCTTCATTCCTTTTCATTCTTTGTCCCCCTTTGCGAAACTTCAAATCACCTGTGCTCACATTTTTAGATTTTTTTCTGCTTGATTGAGTCTGCTGCTGACACTCTCTATTGCCTTTTTCATTCCATTCACTGTATTCTTCAGCTCCAGAATTTCTGTTTCGTTCTATGTTTATGATTTCTATATCTTTGTTGAACTTCTTGTTTTGTTCAGGTATTATTTTCTGATTTTGTTGAGTTTTCTATCTGTGCTCTCTTTTAGCTCCCTTAATTTCCTTAAAAGGATTATTGTGAACTCTTAGTCAGTTCATAGACTTCCATTTCTTTACAGTCAGATAATGGAAAATTATCACATTGCTTTGGTGATGTCTTGTTTACTTGATGTTTTGTGTTTCCTGTAGCCTTGCATTGACATCTGCACATTTGAGGGTGCAGTCTCCTCTTCCAGACTTTATGAACTGGCTTCAGAAAGATATTTACTTAAGGTAGGGTGTGATGGTGCCAACTTGGTAGGGTGTGGCAGCTCTGGCTCAGTTTGGGGGTGCTTAGTAGTAATTCTGGCTTCAAGGAGATGCAACAATGAAATATTCACAGAGTTACATCAGCTAGGTCAGCATCAGCAAAGACTATGAGGATCTTTAGCAGCCAATGTTACAGGCGTACCTGGCAACAACAAGGACTCTTGGTGTCCTTAATGGAAAAGGTTGCTGGGGTCCTCTAGTTCTCCTCTTCCCTCATAGGGGAAGTCATGACCAAGGGAATCCCTTTTAGCACCAGATCTGACATGTGGGCACACACACCTGGCAGCAGCAATGGCTGGGTCTGGGGCACAGGTGCACTTACCATAATGATGGTGTGAGTGTCTCAGGTCTGAGTGTGCTAAGCAGCTGCAAAGACAGGGTCCAAGGCTTGGGGGTGTGCAGAACAACTGCAGTACTTGGAACCATGGAATGGGCACACTCACTGCAGTAGTGACACCAGTATCTAAGGCATGGAAGTGTGTGGAAGAGTCTCAGGGTCTGTGGGGTCTACACATTCATTGTAGGGAACTGGTAGCTCTGGCTGGAAAAGAGAGAAATGGCAGGCACAGCTGCAGATCAGCAGGATGGGGAAGAAGGTGCAGCTGTGGTACCTCTGCTCTCAGATGGGGTGTGGCTCAATCAGTTATTTATTACTTAAACTGAAAAGCCAGGTTTACATCATTAATGAACTTACATTTTATATACTATTAGCTATGTGTTTGGAAGGAATGCAGGTAACACTGACTACCTTTTTACCAAGAAAAAAAGAAATTATTTGTCAAACTCCTTTAAAACGTTGTGTAGAAATACAGAGGTAAGGCTACAAAGTTTAACTCAATATTAACAGTTGCAAAAAAAAACTAGAAAAATCATCAAATCATGCCCTACCTCTTTCAGTTATTTTTTAATAACCTGCAGCAAAAAAGCAACTTTCTAACAGTAACCTATATATATTAAGTGTGCTGCCAACCCAGATCTTTAGAACATTACAAACAACTTTGGAAAAGGACACTTTTTGGAATATATATTTAAGCCTGGTTAAAAGATAGAACCATAATACAAACCTACTATACAGCAAGGACTTTGCACAGAGGCAAATTAACACACTATTTCCTAACTCAATACAGCACTATTTCTGGTCTACATCTTTCCATGTAAGCAATCTTGTCAACTACAAATGTACTATGCACCTACTATGTGCCAGTCACTATAAAGTACTAGACATCAAAAATGACTATAATGGGAAAACCTTTTTATTTTTTGCATTTAATCTTTTGAAATGAGTTATAAATCTGTAAAGAAAATTATTAGACTTCTCAGTTGTAGCTTCTGCAAACATGGCATAAGAATGGTGCTTACTTAATCTTACAGAGGAAATCTTCAATCTACAGAGTTGTCAAAATAAGCAGATAAAATCTGGAATGATTAACACGTCATCACAGCAGTAGTTCTTGTGTGGTTTTCTAGTCATACCTTCGAATGTAATAAATGAAGTGTTCCTACTTTGGGCTTTCTCTTGCTGAAAGCAATATTGTTCACTCAAGTCAAGTGTTCATTTTAGAGATGTTTTACCAGTGTAAAATCATTCCATCTTGTTAACCAGTTAAAATAACTCCATCATGGCATTCAGATGTCACCTATCTTCTTTAGTTTTATAAAGATAAGACTAGCATCAGCCTGATCCTTTCCGACCTCTGTAATCTGTCTTGTTTCCTATTGGATATTAATCCTCACAAGCATCCCGCTATATGGCATAGGTACATAAAAGTGTCTGCCACTCCTAGTATCATCAATCCTACCACCACTGTGGAGCTTAGATTTTCCAGCCCACCAGGACAAATACAGCTTAGTGTCAGAGGCTATCAATTACACTGTCTCTATTCATTTTAATTCCATTGAAGTATCTAAGAGGGAAGATATTAAACATAGTAAGGAAGGCTCTTTGAACGGCTGGGGTATAAGAGAGTGGTAATCCAATGGCCTCCTCACTTTATGTGGACTTTGGTCCTTTTGTACACCTGTCTCCGGTTTGGTTTCTGAAGATGATAATTATAATTCTGTATATTTCAACTCAAATATACTTAAAACTGACTTATAAAAATAAACATTCAGCCACACATCAAGAAAAATCTTCCATTTTGATATGATAGTTTTGAAGTTCAAAATTTAAAGGAACTTCTTCTCTCTCACCCACTTTGCAAAATAACAATTCTAACATCCAAGATTTCTTCCAGGTGTCATTCCAGGTCCCACCTGTGGCAGCTGCCAGAGGCTTTAATCTAAAGCACACTCTGCTTGTGTAAAAGGCAGTTATCAGGTGTTTAATATATCCACTAACTAATCGAAGATTCTTTTCCTATATAATCCACAAATTTATGATGGAAGGAAGGCTAAAGCTGTTGGAAATATCTTATCTTAAGAAAAAATGCAAATGTACTTTATTCAATCACTGAAGGCTACAGAAATCTCTACTCTGGAAATGCATATACAGACACTACCACAAAATCCAGAATATATTTTATATCATGATTAAAAATGCAGGATGAGCAAGGTCTCAGTATGCAGTAGAATTAGCACATTATTTTCTATTTTAATATGTGACTACTTCTGTTCTACAGAATGTAACTATAAACGTACTCTTCTAGAGAACTTGTAAAACATTTTCCTATCTATCGCTTACTTTTTTATGGAAATGGTATAACTGAAGAGACATCAAGGAGAGCTTTTTAGTATATATTATGTTAGATATTAAAAATATTTTATCAAAACATTGCCCATAAAATTATTAACCCAGAAGAATATCATAAAATATTAGCTCAGTTTTTTTAAGGAACGTCTATTGTTTTACTCTAAATATATCGTAAGATTTACAGATATTCAAAGGTCTGCAACTAAAGCACTAATATTTAAAATATAACAAAGCTGCCTCCAAAAAAACTCAACTTTTCTTGTTATAGGTTAATGATTATCATCAGAATAAAAGTCTGTTTACATAAATATAAAACTGACCAGCCTAATTTTAACTTCATCCAAAAGTCTGTCTCAATAATTTGAATACATAAAAAATTAAAAACTTATTTCTGAATTCACATCTCTAAAGATAAGTCAGTATTCATGCCCCAAGGACCTTTTCTCAGCTCAGTTAAAAGATAAAAAGATTTGTTTTTCATGTTTGAGGCTTTCAAAGTCTATGGCAATTTGTAAAATGTCAACATCCACTGAAATTTGGCCCTTAGCCCTCTAAATTCTCCTTTGCACATGCAGATGCTTCTGCAGATAATTGTGACTACTTTCAGGCATAACTAAAAAGACCAGTATATAACTGAGCATTTTCCATATAACATATTAAGTAAAATGTGTCCTTTGTCTTAGAGAGCTAACACTATATATTGAGGCTGGCAATATTTGTGATTTTGCTCAAAAGTAAGTACTCTATGATTTCTGCACCTCATTCTGGTCTAACAACTCCTTAAAACTTTCTAAGCCATCTACAGTGCTTTTAGGAATTGAAATCAGATTTCCCAGCATCCCTGGCATTGTATCAATGACAGCATGAGTTCCACTCACAGTAATGAAAAAAATAAAAAAGACATCAGAATTATGTTGAAAGAAATAGAAGTCATAAAAAGAGTTTTACTAGAAAATCCCGTAAAAAAAGAATTTGTTTTCAGAAGCAAAAGTACATGAATGAGAATACAACTTTCAAGGGAATAAAGAATTAAACTACAGTTTGGGCATACCTACTAAACCACATTCATCAGAGTATATTAATGTATTCCAAACAAAAGCAAGAAAAACAGAACATTCTACCTCACCCTGAAATATTCAATATTCTCTTTTTCTCTGTCTCTGTCTGTCTGTCTGTCTGTCTCTCTCTCTCTCTCTCACACACACACACATACACACACACACATGCATGCACACATTTATTAATATATGAGATGTGTCTAGAACTAAAATATTCTTTGAGCATCGAGGATTCACTTTCAAAGTTTCTTTTCTCTTTAATCTCCCCCTAAAGCTATCTAATATTTTCAGTAATAACAGAATTCTTGGCCACATTGGTAAAAGAGTGGTTCAGAAGTAAATAATCTGAATGTTCACAGTTCCAGTACTTCAAGACCATGCCTTTGAACTGATTACACATAATTCTTCCATCTCTGACACTATTTATAAGTTAATATAAAATCACCTATAACAGGGTTGTCAAGATGATGGTCCACAGACCCTTGTATCATAATCATATGGAATATTTGATAAAACTAGAATCTTGAGCCCCTACAAGACCTACCAAATTCAAATCTCTAAAAGGCAGCCCAGAAATGTGTATTTTAGCCAGCACCCCATGTGAGACTCATGCCAAAGGAAGTTTGAGAATCACAATCTGGAATCTGAAAGGTCCATAAATAAATTCAGAAGATATCTTCCATTGTTTTGTCTATAGTCTGTGAAATGTAATAAGAAATTTCTTCCCATTAGTAAAGTATAATAAGAATCTCTGTTGAAAAATCTATCACAAAAGTAAGCACAAGCTTTAGATATTTGTTAACAGCACTGTACATGTTTTTAATTATAGTAAATCAAGTCCTGGATCAGAAGCTAAACAGTATACCAGAAGGAAAAGCTTATTTCAGCAGGATAATCTCCTCCTACAGGTGGACAAGATTATTTATACAAGTCAATATAAATTCCACTAAAAAATGATGCGAGAATATACCTCTTAGTCTAAAGAGAGGTAAACTACATTTATTAACAACCAAAAATCAACTTCCTATATTACACTGACCTATGTACTTGCCATATGTTGTACTCTATAACATGTATCTTCAGGGGCTCAGGCATTTCTTTAAATTTTTCCATTTTTGATAATTTCAACTTTTATTTTAGATTCAGGAGTACATTTGCAGGTTTGTTACTTTGATATATTGCATGATGCTAACATTTGAGGTACAACTGATCCCGTCACCCAGATACTGAACATAGTACCCAATAGTTTTTCAACTTTTGCCATCCTTCCTAGCTCCCCACTCTAGTGGTCCCTTGGTGTCCATCATTCCCATCTTTATGTCCATGAGTACCTATTGTTGAGCTCACCCTTATAAGTAAGAACATGAGGTATTTGGTTTTCTGTTCCTGTGTTAATTTGTTTAGAACAATGGCCTCCAGCTGCATCTATATTCCTGCAAAGGATATGATTTCATTCTTTTTATTGCTGCAAAGTATTAAATGGTGTATATGTACCACATTTTCTTTATGCAATCCACCACTGATGAACACTTAGAATGATTCCATGTCTTTGCTATTGTGAACAGTGCTGTAATGAACATACAAGTGCATGTGTCTTTTTGGTAGAACGATTTATTTTCTTTTGGATATATACCCAGTAATGAGACTGCTGGGTTGAATGGTAGTTTAAAGTTCTTTGAGATATTTCCAAACTGATTTCCACAGTGGCTGGATGAATTTGCATTCCCACTAACAGTGTATAAGCATTCCATTTTCTCTGCAGCCTTGACAGCATCTGTTATTTTTTGACTTTTTAAAAATAACTATTCTGACTGATGTGAGATGGTATCTCCTTGTGGTTTTGATTTGCATCTCTCTGATGATTAGTGATATTGAGCATTTTTTCACGTTTGTTGGCATGTACGTCTCTTTTGGAGAAGTGTCTGTTCATGTCCTTTGCCCATTTTTAAATGGAGTTACTTGCTTTTTGCTTGTTAAGTTCCCTATAGATTCTGGATATGAAACCTTTGTCAGATGCATAGTTTGCAAACATTTTTCCCATTCTGTAGGTTGTCTCTTTAATCTATTGATAGTTTCTTTTGCTGTACAGAAAAGCTCTTTGGTTTAATTATGTTCTCCTTGTCAATTTTTGTTTTTGTCGCGATTGCTTTTGAAGACACAGTCATAAATTATTTTCCAAAGTTGGTATCATTTATGGTGTTTCCCAGGTTTTCTTCAAGGATTCTTGTATTTTGAGGTCTTACTTTTAAGTCTTTAATCCATCTTGAGTTAATTTTTATATAAAGTGAAAAGTAGGAGTAGTTTCATTCTTCTGCAAATGGCTAGCCAACTATCCCAGCACCATTTATCAAATAGGAAGTCCTTTCCCTATTGCTTACTTTTGTTAACTTTTTTAAAGATCAGATGGCTGTAGGTGTGTGGCTTTATTTCTTTTTTTTTTTTTTTTTTTTTTTTTTGAGACGGAGTCTCGCTCTGTCACCCGGGCTGGAGTGCAGTGGCCGGATATCAGCTCACTGCAAGCTCCGCCTCCCGGGTTCACGCCATTCTCCTGCCTCAGCCTCCCGAGTAGCTGGGACTACAGGCGCCCGCCACCTCGCCCGGCTAGCTTTTTGTATTTTTTAGTAGAGACGGGGTTTCACCGTGTTAGCCAGGATGGTCTCGATCTCCTGACCTTGTGATCCGCCCGTCTCAGCCTCCCAAAGTGCTGGGATTACAGGCTTGAGCCACCGCGCCCGGCTGTGGCTTTATTTCTGAATTCTCTATTTTGTTCCATTGGTCTATTTGTCTGTTTTTGTACCAGTACCACTATGTTTTAGTTACTGTAGCCTTATTGTATAGTTTGGGGTCAGGTAATGTGGTGCCTCTGGCTTTGTTCTTTTTGCTTAGGGTTGCTTTGACTATTTGAGCTACATTTTGGTTCCATATGAATTTTAAAATAGTTTTTCTAATTCTGTGAAAAATGACATTAGTAGCTTGAGAGGAGGAGAAATGCATCTGTAAATTGCTTTGGACAGTATGGCCATTTGAATAATATTAATTCTTCCAATCCATGAGCATGACATTTTTTTTTTCCATTTATTTGTGTCATCTATACTTTCAGCAATATTTGATTGCTGTCCTTGTAGCGATCTTTCACCTCTTTGATTACGTGTATTCCTATGTATTTTATGTATATTTATTGAAGTTATTTTAAATGGGATTGTGTTCTTGATTTGGCTCACAGCTTAAACATTATTGATATATCGAAATGCTACTGATTTTTATACATTGATTTTGTTTCCTGAAACTTCACTGAAGTCATTTATCAGTTCCAGCAGTCTTTTGACAGTCTTTAGGGGTTTTTTAGGTCTAGAATTATATCATGAGCAAAGAGAAATAATTTGACTCCTTTTCCTATTTGGATATCTTATTTATTTCTCTTGCCTGATTTATCTGATAAGGAATCCCAGGACTGTGTTGAATAGGAGTGGTAAGAGTTAGCTTCCTGTTTCTATTCTCAAGAGGAATGCTTCCAGTTTTTGACTGCTCAGTATCGTGTCTTCTATGGGTTGGTCATAGATAGTTATTAAAGTTTTGAAGTATATTTCTTCAATGCTTAATTTCCTCAGGGTATTTTATCATAAAGAGATGTTATCGATTTTTATCAAAAGCTCTTTCCACATATATTGAGATGACTGTATGATTTTGTTTTTATTTTAATTCTGTTTATGGGGTGAATCACCTTTTTTGATTTGTGTTTGTTGAACAAACCTCGCATCCCAGCAGTAAAACCTACTTGATCATGGTGCATTCACTTTTTGATGTGCTGCTGGATTTAGTTTGCTAGTATTTCCTTTTCAAGATTTTTGTCTCTGTGTTTATCAGGGATACTGGCCTATAGTTTTGTTTCTTTGTTATGTTTCAGCCAGGTTTTGGTATCAGAGTAATGCTGGCTTTATAGAATGAGTTAGGGAGGAGTTCCACCTCCTCAATTTTTGGAGTAGTTTCAGTAGGATTAGTGCCAGGTCTTTTTTGTACATCTGGTAGAATTCGGCTGTGAATCCATCTGGTCTGGGGCTTCTTTTTGGTGGTAAGTTTTCTATTGCTGATTGAATATTGGAACTTGATACCAGTCTGTTCAAGGTTTCAATGTCTTCCTGATTCAGTCTTGGAAAGTTGCGTGTTTCCAGGAATTTATTCATTTCCTCTAGATTTTCTAGTTTGTGTGTATATAGGTGTTCATACTCGTCTCTGAGAATCTTTTGTATTTCTGTGGAATCAGTTGTAATGTCACCTTTGGCATTTCTGATTGTGCTTATTTGACTTTCTCTCTTGTTTTCACCATTAATCTAGAGAGCAATCTATCAATCTTGTTTATTCTTCCAAATGCCTACTTCTGGTCGCTTTGATTCTTTGTATGGATATTTGGGTCTCAATTTCATTCAGTTCTTTTCTGACTTAAGTGATTTCTCTTACTAGCTTTGAGATTAGTTTGTTCTTATTTTACTAGTTCCCCTAAGTGCAATGTTAGTTCATTAATTTGAGATCTTGCTAACTTCTTTTTATTATTATTACACTTTAAGTTCTGGGTTACATGTGCAGAACATGCAGTTTTGTTACATAGGTATACATGTGCAATGGTGGTTTGCTGCACCCATCAACCCATCACCTACATTAGGTACTTCTCCTAATGTTATCCCTCCCCTAGCCCAACACCCACTGACAGGCCCTTGTGTGTGATGTTCCCCTCAGTAAGTGTTTAGCACTATAAACTTTCCTCTTAACACTACTTATGCTGTATCCCAGAGATTTTGGCATGTTGTGTCTCTATTTTCATTTATTTCAAAGGGTATTTTTTGTTTTTTGTTTTTTGGTTTTTGGGGTTTTTTTGGGACAGAGTCTCACTCTGTCGCCCAGGCTGGAGTGCAGTGGCGTGATCTCGGCTCACTGCAAGTTCTGCCTCCCAGGTTCACGCCATTCTCCTGCCTCAGCCTCCCAAGTAGCTGGGACTACAGGCACCCGCCACCACGCCTGGCTAATTTTTTGTATTTTTAGCAGAGACAGGGTTTCACTGTGTTAGCCAGGATGGTTTCGATCTCCTGACCTCGTGATTCGCCCACCTCAGCCTCCCAAAGTGTTGGGATTACAGGCGTGAGCCACCGCACCCGGCCGTTTTTGTTTTCTTGATGGAGTCTCACTCTGTCGCCCAGGCTGGAGTGCAGTAGTGCAATCTTGGCTCACTGCAACCTCTGCCTCCTAGGTTCAAGTGATGGCCTGCCTCAGCCTCCCGAGTACTTGGGAGTACAGGTGCCCACCACCACACTTGGCTAATTTTTTGTATTTTTAGTAGAGATGGGGTTTCAACATCTTGGCCAGGCTGGTCTTGAACTCCTGACCTTGTGATCCACCCACCTCAGCCTCCCAACGTGCTGGGATTACAGGTGTGAGACACCGCTCCCAGCCTTGACAGCATTTTTTTTTTATTTCTGCCTCAATTTCATTGTTTATACAAAATTCATTCAAAAGCAAGTTTTTTAATTTCCATATAACTTTGTGGTTTTGAGAGATTTTCTTGGTAATAATTTCTATTTTTATTCCATTGTGGTCTGAGATTATAGTTGGTATGACTTCAATTTTTTTATTTTATTGAAACTGCTTTATGGCCAAACATGTGGTCGGTCCATCTTGGAGTATTTTCCATGTGCTGTTGAGAATATATATTCTGTGGTTGATGGGTAAAGTATTCAGTATATGTCTATTAGCACCAATTGGTCAAGTGTTGAATTTAAGTCCAGAATTTCTTCATTAGCGCTCTGCCTCAATGAGCTTTCTAATGCTGTCAGTCAGATGGTGAAATCCCTCAGTATTACTGTGTGACTGTCTACATTTTTAATAGGTCTAGAAGTACTTTATGACTACAGGTCCTCCAATGTTGGATGTGTATATATATAAGACAGTTAAGTCTTCTTGTTAAATTTAACCCTTTATCACTATGTAATGTCCTTCTTTGTCCTTTTTCACTGTTGTTGGTTTCATGTCTGTTTCATCTAATATAAGAATACTTACCCCTGCTCTTTCTTATGTTCTTTGTGCATAATGGATTTTTCTCCAACCCTTTACTTTGATATTATGTGTGAGATAGGTCTCTTGAAGACAGCAGATAGATGGGTCTTGCTTTTTTATCCAAGTTGCTACTCTGTGCCATTTAAGTGGGATGTTTAGAACATTTACATTCTAATATTGATATATGAGGTTTTGATCCTATCATGAAGTTGTTGACTGGCTGCTTTGTAGTTTCTACTGTTTGGTTCCTTTTTTTTAGTCCGTGGGCTATGTACATAAGTGTCTTTTTGTGGTAGCAGGTATTGTTTTTTTCATTTCCAAGATTTCTTGTAAAGTTGGTCTAGTGGTAACAAATTCTCTTGGTGCTTGCTTGTCTGAAAAAAAATATTTTATTTCTCCTTCACTTATAAAGCTTAGTTTGGTGGAATATGAAATTCTTGATTGGACTTTCTTGTCTTTAAGAATGCTGAAAATAGGCCCCGATCTCTTCCAGCTCATAAGGTTTCTGCTGAGACCACTGTTAGCCTGATAGAGTTCCTTTTGTACATGATCTGACCTTTTACTCTGGTTACATTTAAATTTTTTTCTTTAGCATTGGATTTGGACAGTCTGGTGACTATATGCCTTCGGGATGTTAGTTTTGTATAGTACTTCATAGGTGTTCTCTGGATTTCTTATACTTGGAATATCTACCTCTCTAGCAAGGTTAGAGAAATTTTATTAAATTTTTCATTCAGATATCTTTTACAGATTGTTTTCTTTCTCTACCTCCCTCTCAGAAACACCAATAATTTGTACGTTTGTATGCTTTACAATATCCCATATTTCTCAAATATTTTGTTCATTTATTTTAATTCTTTTTCTTTTAACTCACTGGATTAGTTCAAAAACCCAGTTTTCAATCTCTGAAAGTCCTCCTTCTTCTTGGTAAAGCTACTTACATAGTTTTCAATCATATTTTGAAATTTTTTAGGTGACTTTTTCAATTCCAGAAGCTCTGACGGATTTCTTTTTAAGATGTTTATCTCTCCCTTCATTTTCCATATTGCTTTAGAGGTTTCTTTGTGTTGATTTGCAACCATGATTGGATTTTGCTGAACTTCCTTGCAATCCGTGTTTTATATTCTTTATCTGTCATTTGTGAGTTTCCATTTTGGTTATGAGCCATTGCTGGACAGTTAATGAGATACTTTGGTGGTGTCACTACATTCAGATTTTTCATGGTGTCAGAATTCTTGTACTAGTTCCTTATCATTTGGAGATGCTGGCAATTCTAGTTTTTATAGTTATTTTCATATGGGTAGGATTTTTTTCTTTTTCTCTATAATACTGTTGTTCTTTTCTTCTTTCCCTGTCTCTTTACCCTCTTCCTTAGAGTGTGTGACTGAAGAGAATGCTGGGTAGGGTCTTTTGACCTTGACCTTATAGCACCATGCACTTCTTTTGGTAGATTTTTATACTGGGATATGCAGTTTGACCTGCAAGTCAGTAGATGGTGATTATGGGTAAGAGCCGGCTATGGCCAATAAGGCTGGGTATATGCTTGATCCTTGCTTACTGGTAACAGCTCTCTCCTGACCCAGGAAATGGGCTGACTCCTGGAAAGCACAGTGGTCCAAGCTCCCTCCTCAGCCCTGGGAGGAGAGGGTAGAGGGGAAGGGCAAGATGGACAAGTACACCTACAGGTCCCCTGATGGCAGGCACATGCACCAGTGCTGAGAGAGAATCCAGTGGGCAGCCACCAACTACCCAGAGGTATCGGTAGGCATGAAACTGGGAAACCTCCTTGGCCCTGAGTTCTCTGCATGGAAATGGCGGGGGGCATCCTAGACTTCTAATCCTGGAAAGTGGACACTCCAGATGGCTATAGATCTGCCTGGGCATGGAGCAGAGAGGATCATCCTGCACCAGGATCTCTCTGCATAGGAAGTGTGCAGCAGCTCAGGCTGCTGTTCCAGGTGAGCAGGTGCTCCAAATGCTTGAAAATCTGCCTGGGTATGGAGTGGAGAGGGTGTCCCTGCACCAACATCTCTGAACAAAAAGAGTGGGGCAATTCTGGCTGCTGAACCAGGCAACTGAGGACTTCAAATGCCTGGAGATCTGCCTGGGCATGAGGCAGAGAGGGCACCCCTGTACCCAGATCTCTACACGGAAAGGTGGGGTGACTCAGGCTGTTAGTCTGTGTTAGTAGTTGCTCCAAATTCTTGGAAATCTGCTTATGTATAGAGCAAAAAGGGCCCCACTGCACTATGATCTATGCACAGGAAAAATGGGGTGGCTTAGGCTGTTGATCAAGGTGAAGGGATGCTCCAGAGCCTGGAGATCTGCCTGGCTCTGGAAAAGAGAGGACTCTGCTGCACAAACATCTCAGGGGAACAGGCTGGGGCACCCAGCAATGGCACCTGCAGACCAGATCCAGGTTTTCAAGCTGTCCCTGGCTGCAGTTCTCATCACTCAGGAGAATTGTGATGGGGGAAGAGCACAATTCCAGTGCCAACTGTTGAGGCACTTTCCAAAGTTCTGGCTGTGGTGACTCCTACCCTGCACCAAAGCAAGCAGTTCAATTGCTGGCCCAAGAGTAAAATGCCTACATGGCCATCCTGCCAGCTCACCACAGAATGGCTGATTTTATGTGGAACCCAGGTTAAAAAATGTGTGCTGTTCTCAGTCCCACATCTAGGGAAATACATGCAGCTTTTTCTGGTGTCTTTCCCTCACAGCATCTCTAAGCCTCTCCCTAAGTTACCTCCAGGACCTGGGAGAAACAATGTTCTTGCTTGACCTGAGTTGCTCAAATACCCAGTGGAAAAGTGTGTCACATAGGGAGGTTTTCTGCCTCTCTCACGTACTGGGGCTTCACTCACTTTTATTAGCCAGTCTCTGTCATGGGCCTGTTTGCCCACATTCTTCCCGCCCCTGCAGGATCTGGGATATCCTTCATGATTCCAGTGGATTCTCATTTTTCTTCTTGAATTAAAGTTCACAGAGTTGATCTTTACGCACTATCTTGCTATTTCCAAGTGGCTGAGGCACACTAAAAGCCTCTAATCCACCTTCTAAATTTTTTCTTTGAGAGGAGAAAAGAAGACTGTAGTGTACCACTCAATATATCAACAACAAGAATAGTGAATGAAGGAAAAAGTGGCAGAGATTATCTAAATGCAGTATATAAAATATGTATGTGCTAATGTGTATGTCTGCATATATAAGTGTGTATAAATATAGTCTGAGACCACTCAGATCTATTTTTTATTTTTACTTTTTAAAAAAGAACTACAAAGCACCATCACCGTCTGTGGCAGGTCCATTATATTTGCCTGTCCAGCGTCCCTTCCTCTTCTTGTGGCAACCACATGTTATGCCTCTGTCAGAGGGCAACTCCTGCTCAGTCTCAGTAGCTCTGATGAGTTGTTAGTTACTGTGCCTTGCTAACTCAATCCAAGATTGTCCAATCAGAATCTCACTGCTGAGAATTTAAATCTAGATAAGGGCCATACACAATAGCTGGAACCTAACCATTCCAATTTTCCAGGAACTATGTTTTGATTGTGAGTCCTCTCACTATCCCAGTTCTTGCTCTTGAAGCTTGGTTGTTTAAGTTTGCCTTCAATTTCTGTGAATTACCTAATATGTTTTCAGTATATTTCATTTCTTCACGATGTTAGCCAGATAGCATTTCTCTTGCCAGCAACCAAAAAACTCCAACTGATAAGAGAGACACATTTTGAGAACACACCTTGTTTTGGTACACTGTTTGTAGGGCACTGTTTCTCAATGAGCATTTAAAGTGCTACAAAAATCCCACCACTTCATCCATGAAACCCTTTCAGATTGTCATAAAATCAGGAGCCACTCTTGTGTTTATCCTGTTAGCCTAACAAAACCCTCCACAGGCTATGTATTTTCTAACTAAAGATTTGAAATCTCCTGTTATGAATATCCAGTACAGAGTCAAACATCCTTGTCTCTTTTGAGACTTGCATATTTAACACCTTGCTGCCTATCCATATACTGCTTTCATACATTTACGCTGATTTATTGTCACATATGCTTCTATTAACATCAAGTATGTCATTTTTAGCTTAGAATATATGCAAGTAACATGCATAATAACATGGACTGTGCACAATTATCATTCACCATACACTATAATATGCATAGTTACATGCACAATTCAAAACCACATCTGTGAAGGGCAATAAACAAACACATGCATATTGTAAAATATTCATAAGTCATTTAAGTAAAACATAGAAGTCCCCCTACACACACACTTCCACTGACCCTGCAAATCTCCTCTCTATAAATTACTGCTAACAGTTGGGGTGTTAGATTTGTCTCAGTACCTCAGCAATGACTCACTCATAGTAATGGTTCTTTAGAGGCCTATAAGCAGACTGAATGGGAGAGTTAAAATGGGTTAGTGGTTAAAATCTCCCACCAATACCCTAAAAAATTGAGAGTAATTTTTATCTTACATTTCTAAGATATTTTTCAAGGCAATTGTATAAAACAATGAGTATGGTCATATTTTACATTAGGAAGAAGAGTCAAAAAATGATTTAAAAGAGTTTATGATTCAAATGTTTCATTTCTTCAATAAGTTTTTCCAAGAAAAATAAGAGTTAGAGAAAAAAATCACATTTTCGAGGGAATGTTTTTATAAATATCATCTGGCTGATTCACTAATAAACAGGAGTAATTTTATAATATCAATATTGAATCACAATCAGTCATAGATATTCATTAGTAGATTCTATAAGAATTTCTTAGGAGGAATACTATTTTGGCATAATATGAGTTAACAAAAAATATGTACTGTATAATTTTTTTACCAAGTTAAATTTGAGCCAAGACTTAATCTGCACTATAGGCCAAATGGATCTAATAAATATTTACAGAACATTCCATCCAAGAGCTGTAGAATACACATTCTTTTACTATGCCCATGGATAGACCATATGTTAGGTCAAAAACAAGTCTTAAAACATTCAAAAAAATTGAAATAATATCAAGCATCTTCTCTGACTACATGGAATAAAACTATAAATTAATAACAAGAGGAATTTTAGATATTATACAAATACATAGAAACCAAACAGTATGCTCCTGAATGACCAATGGGCCAATAAAGAAATTAAGAAGGAAATTGAAAAATTTCTTGAAACAAATGATAATGGAAACATGATGTATTAAAACCTTTGAGATACACAAAAGCAGAACTAAGAGGCAAATTTATAGCTATAAGTGTCTACATCAAAAAAGAGAAAAAACTTCAAATAAAAAATCTAATGATACATCTTAAAGAACTACAAGTGCAAGATCAAAGCAAACCCAAAATTAGTAGAAGAAAAAAATAACAAAGGTCAGACCAGAAATAAATAAAATTGAAATTTAAAAAAATACAAAAGATCAATGCAACAAAAAAAAAGGTTTTTTGAAAAGTTAAACAAAATGAATGAACCGTTAGCCAAACTAAGAAAAAAAGAGAAGAGATCCAAACAAATAAAATCAGAAATGAAAAACAGACATTACAACAGATAGTGTAGAAATTCAAAAGATCATTAATGGCTGCCATGAGCAACTATGTGCCAATAAATTGGAAAAACTAGAACAAATGGACAAATTCCTAGATACATAAAACCTACCAAGATTGAACCACAAAGAAATCCAACATCTAAACAAACAATAACAAGCAACAAGATTGAAGCCATAATGAAAACTCTCCCAGTAAAGAAAAGCACAGGACCTGATGGCTTTACTGGTGAATTCTACCAACCATTTAAAGGACTAATACCAATCCTTTTCAAATTATTCTGAAAAATGAAGGAGGAGCAAATACTTCCAAACTCATACTATGAGGCCAGTATTAACCTGTTACCAAAGCCAGACAAAAGACACATTAAAAAAAAAAAAAAAAAAAAAAAAAAAACACTACAGGTGAGTATGTCTGATGAATATCAATGCAAACATCCTCAAAAAAAAAAAATACTAACAAACCAAATTTAACAATATATTAGAAAGACCATTCATCATGACCAAGTGGGAGTTATCCCTGGGATTCAAGGATGGTTTAACATATGCAAATCAATCAGTGTGATACATCATATCAACAGAATGAAGAATAAAAACCATATGATTATTTCAATTGATGTTGGAAAAGCATTTTATAAAATTCAACATCCCTTCATGATTAAAAAAAAAAAACTCTTAAAAAATCAGGTAAAGAAGGAACATGCCTCAACATAATAAAAGTAGAATATGACAGACCCACAACCAGTATCATATTAAATGAGGAAAAACTGAAACTCCTTCCTCTAAGATCTGGAAAATGACAGGCTGTCCACTGTCACCACTGTTATTCAACATAGTACTAAAAGTCCTAGCTTGAGCAATCAGAAAAGAGAATGATATAAAGGGCATCCAAATTGGAAAGAAAAAGGTCAAATTACCCTTATTTGCAGACGATATGATGTTATATTTGGAAAAACCTAAACACTCCACCAAAAAACTATTAGAAATGATACACAAATTCAGAGAAGTTGCAGGATACAAAAATAACATACAAAAATTAGTAGCATTTCTATATGCCAACAGAGAACAATCTGAAAAGGAAATAAAAAAGTAAATCCATTTACAACAGCCACACATAAAATTCAGTACCTAGGAATTAATCAAAGAAATAAAAGATCTCTATAATGAAAACTATAAAACACTGATGAAATAAATTGAAGAGGACACCAAAACATAAAAAATATGCCGTGTTCATGGATTTGAAGAATCAATATTGTTAAAATGTCCCTACTACCCAAAGCAACCTATAGGTTCAATGTAACCCCCAGCAAAATACCAATAGACATTCTTCACAGAAGTAGAAAAAAAAAAAAATCCTAAAATTTATATGGAACTACAAAAGACCCAAAATAGCCAAAGTTATCCCTAAGCCAAAAAAACAAAAAACAAAACTGAAAAAATCACATAACCTGACTTCAAATTACACTACAGAGCTGTGATAACCAAAACAGCATGATACTGGCATAAAATCAGATATAGAGACCAGTGGAAGAGAATAGAGAACCCAGAAACAAATCCATACACACACAGTGAACTCATTTTCTACAAAAGTTCCAACAACATACAATGGGGAAAAGACAGCCTCTTCAATAAATGATGCTGGGAAAATTGAATATCCATATGCAGAAGAATAAAAGCAGACCCGTATCTCTCTCCATATGAAAAAAATCAAATCAAAATGGATTAAAGACTTAAATCTAAGAGCTCAAATTATGAAACTGTTACAAGGAAACATTGGAGAAAATCTCCAGGATAGTGATCTGGACAAAAAATTCTTGATCAATATCCCACAAGCACAGGCAACCAAAGAAAAAATGGACCAATGGGATCACATCAACTTAAAAAGTTTCTGCACAGCAAAGTGAAAAGATGACTCACAGAATGGGAGAAAATATTTGCAAACTGCCCATCTGACAAGAGATTAATAACTAGAATATATGAGGAGCTCAAACAACTCTACAGGGAAAAAAAATATAATAATCTGATCCAAAAAATGGGGAAAAGATTTAAATAGACATTTCTCAAAAGAAGACAGACAAATGGCAAACGGACATATGAAAAAGTGCTCAACATCACTGATCATCAGAGAAATGCAAATTAAAACTACAATGAAATATTATCTTACCTCAGTTAAAATGACTTATACCCAAATGGCAGTAACAAATGCTGGTGAGGATATGGAGAAAAGGAAACCCTTGCACACTGTTAATGGGAATGTAAATTAGTATAACCACAATGGAGAACAGTTTGGAGGTTTCTCAAAAAAACTAAAAATAGAGCTACCATATGATCCAACAATCCTACTGCTGGGTATATACCCAAAAGAAAGGATATCAGTATATCAGAGAGAGATCTGCACTCCTATGTTTGCTGCAGCACTGTTTACAATAACTAATATTTAGAAGCAACCTAAGTTCCCATCAACAGATGAATGAATAAAGAAAATGTGGCACATATACACAATTGAGTACTGTTCAGTTATAAAAAAGAATGAGATCTTGTCATTTGCAACAACATGGATGCAACTGGAGATCATTATGTTAAGTGAAATAAGCCAGGAACAGAAAAGCAAACATCATATGTTCTCACTTATTTGTAGAATCTAAAAATCAAAACAATTGAACTCATGGATGTAGAAAATAGAAGGATGATTACCAGAGGCTGGGAAGGGTACTAGGACGGTTGTGGGGAGTTGGGTTCGTAAATTGGTACAAAAAATAAGTAGAAAGAATAAATAAGACCTGGCTGGGTGCGGTGTCTCACACCTGTAATCCCTGCACTTCAGGAGGCCGAGGCAGGCAGATCATGAGGCGGGCGGATCACTTGAGGTCAGGAGTTCAAGACCAGCCTGGCCAATACGGTGAAACCCTGTCTCTACTAAAAATACAAAACTAGCCAGGGTGGTGGCACACATCTGTAGTCCCAGCTACTCAGGAGGCTGAGGCAGAAAAATCGCTTGAACCGGGGAGGCAGAGGTTGCAGTGAGCCAAGATGGTGCCACTGCACTCCAGCCTGGGTGACAGAGCAAGACTCCATCTCAAAAATAACTGAATAAATAAATAAGACCTACTATTTGATAGCACAGCACAACGAGGTGACTATAGTCAATAATAACTAAATTGTATATTTTAATATAACTTAAAGAGTTCATACAATTGAATTATTTGTAACTCAAAGGATAAATGCTTGAGGGGATGGAGAACCCATTCTCCATAATGTGCTTATTTCACCTTGCAGGCCTGTATCAAAATATCTCATGCCCCCCATAAATACATACACCTACTATGTACCCACAAAAATTAAAAGTATAAATAAAAAAATAAACTTGACCCTAACATTTATATTCTTTTTTTCTATGAGCATCCTACTCTTGAAGTTTTGCTTCCTTGGCTCAGCCACTTCTTTTTGTCTCTTCTGGCTTCTCCTCCTCCTGTTCTCCAAAAAGTGGGTATTCTCTTCACGTGTGGAGGCAGAGGGTACATGGGAAATTTCTGTATCCTCCAGTCAGCCTTAAAATGCTCTTAAAAATATATCTTCAAGACTTCATACTTCAGCTCTCCTCTCCAAACACTCCTTAGTTCTATCTATTGTCTCAGCTTCAGTTACCTCCTTTAAAAGTTCCATGTCTTCCAAATTCCTGTCTCTAGCCATGTACTGTCTCTGGAGAGTACCCACGACCCCCATCTCCTGTCTGCTAAACATCTCTGCCTGCACATCCTGTTGACAGTTCACACACAATGTGTCTTATAGAGAATTTGTGTTTTCTACTTTACCTATTCTGTTTTCCATATTTCTTGATCATGCCAGCTCAAAACTTTTCAACTCATCTTTGATCCCCTACACACACTGTTTTCTTCCCTCTTCATTCACAGCAGTTGGCATATCTTAGGAATTCCACTCAATTATGTTATATCATCTTTCCCTTTTCAATGACCACAGCTACTGTTATACTTCCTCATTATACTGTCTATTATGTAGTTATTGCAGTAGCCTCCAAACTACTGCCCACCACTGTATTTCCACTTCCATTTCACTCCCCACCATCTAACTGATTAACCTTCTTGAGTAAAATTCTGATCAGGAGACTCTTACTTATTGACACTCCAAAGCTCTTTTCATGTTCTATGATGAAGCCAAATTAATGTTTGAACTTCTTCCCTTCCCCATACTTGTCATGTCCATATCTTTACTTTCAGATTTCCCTTCATATGGACACTAGCTTTCCCTCTTCCCTGTCTCTGTATGCCTAAATCTTAAATATTATTTTCTTTTTTTCCTGCAGTTTTTTTTTACATAAATATATTGCATATTGGTAAGATTTGGGCTTCCAGTGTACCCATCACCCAAATAGAGAACATTGTACCCAATAGGTAATTTTTAAATCCTCACTCCCCTCCCATCCTTCCTCTTTTAGAGTCCCCGGTGTCTGTTATTAGCGTAAACACGTGTATCCATTGTTTAGCTCCTATTTATAAGTGAGAATATGCAGTATTTGGTTTTCTATTTCTGAGTTATTTCACTGAGGATAAATATTATTTAAGGCCGTCCTCTTAAAAGTCTTCCTTGACTTCTAGGATGAGAGTAATCCTTCTATTCTGTTCTCTGAATTTTCATCTCTCTCCTTCTTCCTCTCCCCGTCTCCCTCTCTCTCTCCCCCCTCTCCTTCTCTCTCTCTCTCTCTCAGTAACCCCTCTCAATTTAATTGGTATAACAGTTATTTCTATAACCCCTATGTTGTCGCCAGGCCTTATCCATCTATGGGCTCTGATGGGTCCCCTGAATAGTAATAACTTCAATGTCACCAACTCTTGAACCTGCTGATACAGGATTACTAGGCCCATACAAGTTACAAGCACTTCTAGGAGACTTCAAGTCATGTTTCCCATGTATTGGTGAATAAGGCTTCTCTCACTACAGTTTGTATTTAGATGCTCGCCTTTGTTTGCATGGGGCTCACACATGAATCTATTGAGGGTGGGAGTATTATAAAAATATGAAAAACAAACATTATCCTATGCTCAGAATTGCTCTGTCTCAATGTCCAAGACCAAATCAAGCTAAAAATAGCTGGCTCTTCTTCTCTGAGGTAAACTCTCTCACAAAAAGTTTGTTAGATTTTTATCCAGCTAGGCTTCTCCAAGCTCACTCAGTCAATCTACCAGCTATGCCACATACTTGTCTATACTTCCACCTAGACTCATCCCGTCATTAGTATTCACTACTGGATAGTAAACGTTTTGTGAGTAAGCCCCATGTTTAAGTAATATATATCCTCACCAAAACATTTAACATAGCTTCTTACACACAGATAAACCTCAAGGGTAAAACTAAAATAAAATTTAAAAAGTAATCCAAATTAATGACTACTTAACAGCATTTAAAAATTAATTCAAATATTTACAATCTCCTTTGTGTGTGTGTGTGTGTGTGTGTGTGTGTGTGTGTGTGTGTTTTGTTTTTTGTTTGTTTGTTTGAGATAGAGTCTCACTGAGTTGCCCAGGATGGAGTGTAGTGGTATGATCTTGGCTCACTGCAATCTCCATCTCCCCCGTTCAAGTGATGCTCCTGCCTCAGCCTCCAGAGTAGCTGATACTACAGGTTCCTGCCACCACTCCTGGATAACTTTTGTAGTTTTAGTAGAGACAGGGTTTCACCATGTTGGCCAGGCTGATCTCGAACTCCTGACCTCAAGTGATCCGCCCGCCTCAGCCGCCCAAAGTGCTGAGATTACAGGCATGAGCCACAGTGCGGGGTCAATATTTACAATCTTTACATCAGGTAAGCGAGGCCCTAGCATTTTAAAACTAGTTCTATGCAGTTAACAACCTCTTTTCTCTACTTTTCCAATAATCACAATCTCTTAAAAATATTAATATCGGGGATCTTATGAAATCAGTTTCAAAAAGTGTTAAAAGCAGTGAGAAGTTTGTTCCAAAATCACTGAGTTGTTTCTAGGATTAAAAAACATATAAAGTATTTAGCATAGTGTGTAGAATGTAATCAGAACTCAATAAAAGTCAGTTTATATTATTTTCATTGTGAAAGCTAGACTTACTTGAAATTGTTCCAAAAATAAATCCTACAAGAAACATTTTTGAAAGTGACTATTTATTATGTTATACATAAAAGTACCCCAAATAGTATACATTGCCTCCAGCTTATGTTAAATTCTGTCTTTGTCAATAATCACCTCTAATTTAATTGAAGTTAATCATATCTTTTAATTAGCTATCCCCATTATTATAATAAAGAGCAGTTACCAGGAAAATCTAGCCATAGTAACCTACATATAAATGAATGCTTTCAGTAAGCAAATAAAATAATTTCAACAAGTTTCCGGGCCATTTTACTAAGTACTGATCTACTCAGATCTCTGGAATAAGATCAGAATATCTAGATTTCTAATTGAAGTGGCTCCAAAACACCCCAATAAAAAGAGCTGTATATGTTCCTTAACCAAACAAGCAAGGAGAACTCAAGAATTTCAAGTAAAAACATGACAGACTTCTATAGGAATGAACCTTAATTGAGATGGCAGGTTAAATTGCTGGAACTGATACAGTGAAAGAAGATGAACCCCAAGGGAAGGACATTTCACAATCAAATCGGAAATGGTACATCCTTTCTCCTACACACAAATCCATAATTGAAAAAAAAGACTGAAAACTTTTCCTCCCACCATTGACCTTCTGAGTAGGTGTGGTAGGACAAATTTCATCCTCAATATTTACAACAAGATCTTGATCTTTTTAGCACCTGGTCAAGTTTGCAAACTCACTAAATAAAACCTAATCCAGTTAGTTTCTCCCCAGTCAACTTACTTTTCACTTCCATGAAATGTGCTCTTTCCACACAATCGATGAAATAGCACCTACTACATCATCCTGGTTACAATCCTCATGAGATGACAGACCCTTGCTTGTTGAGGACACTTTCACAGAAAGAACACTTAAGTGAGAGGAAACTCAGAGGCCAGGAACAGAGGTTACCCGCAAAGTCTACAAGTCACATCAACTACTGTGGTGAACAAAGAGTGAACCTCTGCAATTAGACCATTTTTTATGACTAACTTTAAACACAGCGTGACTATACTTACCATCAAGTGGAATATTTAAGTCTCCCACACACAGATTCTGTTCTATTCAATCACTACACCTTGTATAACAGCTTTATACAGAAATAATCATAACCAACAAAAAAAGAACAATCTTCATTTCTGACAGTGTTAAAAATGCTTAAAATTTTCAGAGGTTATAACCTTATTAAAGTTAATGCATTAACTTCAGACAGTGTTTGAAAAAAGGAAAAAAAATACCTAAGACTGAGCCAGTACCAAAGTGAGCTAGTTTCCTAACACCAGCAACTGTTTAACAGTATTGTTTTCAGTCATAAAAATATAAAACATGAATCTTAACCCCACGAGAAAGAAAATAATAGACTTATTTTTAGACTAGTCTCTTCTATCAAAATAAATATAAGAAATAATGTCTGAAATTAACCTAATTTTTAACTTTATAAGAGTCTTAGATATTACCCAATAATCTCTCATATCAGCAAGAGTTAAGAATTTACTATTCCAAAGGTAAATATGAAAGGAAAGAAAAAGTAAGCAAAGCACAGTATACAATCTACACTTAACATGTGCATGAAAACAAAGAAAAACTTTCAATGTCCAGTAAATTTCAAGGAAATAATTTCCTTAAACTTTATTTTTACAATTACACACCCACAGCAATACCTCTCTGTTTATTTCTGTAAAGCATAATTTATAAAGTTCCTTCCTGTTAACACAATTAACATCAAAAAACAAAAACCCCTGAGGATACTGCTATCTCATATATTTGACAGGCATTTTATTTTCCAGTATTATGAAAACAAATTAAACCAAACAGTATAATTGTATGCAAATGTCACTCAAATTAAAATGAAATATAAAGAAAAATATAGAAAACTTATTGTCTGCCCAGCATAACATGTGAAACAATACTATACATTACATTTTAATTAAGATTAAAAACAAAGATCTATATTTAAAACTTTTAAATAGTTTTTTAAATAATTGTATGACTCATCTCTATTGCCTCTGTTAATTCAAAAAAATTAATGAACTTAACAATATGCAACCCACTCAAAATGACTCATTTTGACATTTAATTATTTCCATGCATGAGGTGAACAATATCTTTAACATATGACCTGATTATAATTATATCATATTAAAAGATGAAAATAACATGAAAATGTGCCTTACAAATGCAAGATTATAAGTCTACTTATCAAATATGATTTATTGGTCAAATTTTAATGTATGTAAATTGATCTACAATTATTGTAACTTGAATTTGACCCTATTGGGGAAAAAATAAATAATTTGCCTCTAAAGATCTAATGTTTATTCTTTTCTATTGTTAGGAAACTAAAACTATATAACCTAATGTATTTCCCTTTTAGGCTTCAACTGCCAAAAACTTTAGAGCAATCCTTATTTCCCAAGTGTTTAATTTTGTTTAGTTCATATACTTGAAAAGGTTACTTTTAGCTTCCTTTGTTCTGAACCCTCCTTAAATTACTTAGCTGGTATTGTCCTGACATGTGGTCTCCTGAAGTCCTTTCAGAAATAGCTAAAAAGGAGAGCCTTCAATAAAAAGACAAAGAGAAGAATTATAGGAAGGTAGGAAGACAGGCAGGAGAAAGGTAGGAAGGTATGCAAGTACCTGTACACACTTGATACTCGGAATGTCATACATTGCTGTTTCTTTGTGCAAACAACACTAGATATTTTCTAAATATACACATGTTGGGAATGGTCTATGATTTTTAAAGTTGAGGCAATAACAGTGCTGTATAACAACAGAATACATCTAAAAAGAATAATAATATCATTGAATTTTTGTAATGTCCTAGGTACTATACTGTTTAATCATTTACTGTTCACAGTAACCCATGAATCAGGCTTCATTATTATTATTAATTATTATTAATATTATTATCACCATTTTACTAATGAGGAAGCAGAAACTTAGAATGGTTTTATACCTGGTATGTGGTAAAGCTGAGATTCAGACTAACTCCAGAGTCTGTGCCCTTAACCAGTAGCCTCTCTTCACTGATATTAAATAAAATCTTCATTGTTAGTTTCGTATGTATTTTCTAAAGTATATAACTGGCATATGCTGCATGAGGTATATGGCAGCCAGCTCAAATAAAATACTGAAATGGGTCATAATTTTATATTGCCAAACCAAACATTTGAGTCAACTGAAGGGAAAAAGAAATAGAACTGGACAGAATAGGAAGCTTCCCTGAGACCTCTTTGAAGTACTGTGGATTCATAACCAGGTGCTAGGTAGGAAAAATACCAGAGACAGCAGTTGTGATACCTGGGATCTGGTTCTTTCTCTACTGCTAATTAGAAATGTGTGACACTGATTCCATGATTCAACTTCTCTGGGAACCAGTTTCTTCATCTATAAAACAATAAGTATGATTCTATAACAGCCAAGGACCCTGTAGTTCTGTGACTAAAACCCAGATCTCTTCATTCACCTGTTAGGTGCACTCACAGCTCCAGAATGGTCCAAGTATCACACTGGGAAGGAAAACTGCTCCAAATTATTAAGGGTCAAAACAGGTAGAGCCTAAAGACCCCACTTCTATTTAGTCAGGACAGACAAATCCTTCTTCTATGAGAAAGTGCTCCACCACACTGATACAACTTAGAAAAAATCCTTGTCCTCAGACTTTTCCCTGAAACTCCACCAATTATTAGAGGGACATTTGAAGCTAAAAAATAAGATAAAATAAAATCACCGCTAACGCAATTAGGACAACTCAGAAGACAAGCTAGTATATAGCAGTAGACATGTAAGTCATGCTTTAGGATGGAATAGTTTAATCATCTTGATAGAACTGACACTTAAAATAAACTTTTAAGAATACATTTGCTTACCTTATTTTCACCTCACTCTCCAAAGAAAGAAAAATGAGCAAAGGCAAGATGAAACTTAAGTAAAACTGTAAAGAACAAAAAATTTATGGTCTTTTTCTTTTGTTTCTCTCCTCCTAATGATCTGTTTTCCTAGGCTTTGCTCAAAGCCTTTCACACCCTTCCTGAGCTATGCTTCTTGCTCACAGTCCCCCTTACCTGTCCTTTCTCCCATCCACTTAGTAGCCCTCAGAAGCAAGTTTACTGAATTACTTAAGTGATTTGATCGAAGCTAGAAACTTACAACTAAAGAGTGTGACATTTGCATTTTCTAGCAGTGGAAATTCCAGGCAAAATGACTCTGAACTGGCAGGGGAGAGAGGGTTACGATCCTCTTAAATCATCCCCCTGTACCTGTGAATAGCACAAATCAAATTCCCCCTTAAGAAAAACAAGGCGGTAGAGAGGGGCCAGTGAGGTATCACAAAAGAATTTAAAAGTCTGGGATTAGCCAGCACTAGCCCTTCAAGGGCTTTACCCAAAGCAGGAAATTGCTGTGCTGCTCCATGGCTTCCCTACACCGGTGCCCAGGCAGCTGGCCAATTCACTAACCCCTTCCCTGGCCTCTTCCCTGGCCTTGCACAGACAGCATAGTCAGTACTACCCTGGCCCCACCATAACCCTGGCTGGCTTGAGAAAAGTTGGCAGAGAGAGTCCAGGGTTGTGCTATTTAAAGCTATAAGCAGCTACTGTAGATGGAGATGAGTTGCTTTAGCAGTGGAGGATAAGGCCAGCCGCATAAGATTTTCACTTGCTCTAATGAAATTCACTCACCTGCTGAAGTTAGGGTACCAAAATTTGATAGAAAACAGCTCAGTTCCACTTATTAATTACTAATTCTCAACTAGCTATCCCATTTGGCTTTTTTTTTTTCATTGTTAAATTGCTTGATTGAAAAATCCTTAAATTAAATTTTCCTCAAAATATACTAATAAATATATATAATATAAATATACATACAAAAGTCTACTAATTAGTAATTAATAAACTATACTAATGAAATTTGTGTGTGTGTGTGTGTGTGTGTGTGTGTGAGTCCATGTAGGTTTTTGCTGTGTACACATCAAAATACCCACAAGGACTTTTATATAACCATATACACATGCATACCATTGTATACACTACACACATTTTATATATAGAGAGAGTATATATATGTAGAGAGAGAGAGAGAGAGGAATCCACATATGTATCTATGTTTCAATCCAAGCTGCCAACACTATCTCAAATATTAGGAATGACTACTGTGAACCAGGATAAAATAATGGTCAAAAGCACAGGTTCTGAATGCAGGTATCTGGGTCTTCAGTGAAACACAGGATAAAATAACTATCTGGATTTCTAATCTGTAAGTAGCAATTGTTGACAAGATTAAGATGATTCCTATAAAGCACAGATCTTTGCTTGGAACACAATAGTTAGTATTCATCAATTTTAACTAGTATTAGCATTATGATAAAACATCTATGGTAGCTCAAGAGGACAATTGTAGCAGAATAGTTTTCTTCTAAAAATCAAACATTATCTCAGCCAGCCCTGACAATCTGGCCCTGTGGTCTCCTTGTGCTCTTACTTCTCAAAATGGGCTTGACAAGTACTTTATCTAGGGAACTCCTCTTCATCCTTAAAAGTTCAGCTCAACTAGCATTTCCTTAGAGAAACCTTCCTTGACCCTTAGCCTAGGTCAGATAACACTGTTACTTATTTCAAAAAGCAGCATACCTTTTCTTTATAGCATTTATGCCAGCTTATTATTCACTTAGTTTGGTGACTTTTAAAAGAGTAACACCTGTATTTCCCACTCTAATCTCATGAGGGCAAACACTATGCCTGCTTTTGCTCACTGTTGCATCCACAACAATGAAAGTATCATGTACACAGTAGGTGCTCAAAAATACCTATTGAAGGAATCAGTGACTCAGCCAACTTCTATCTAGATGTCAATCTATTTATATCCTCCCAAGAAGCAGAGAGAGTAAAAATTTGGTCACAGAAAAATAAAGAATCCTGGAAGTTTCCCAGAGGAACAAAAGTTAGAAAAAACAATACTTGTCGAAAAGAAGTCAAACAATCCAGAAACCAAAGAGGCATGGCTTTCTGTACTTGGCTTGAGAACCCTCCTGACATTCCATTACGAAGAAACTAAAAGAAGCACAGGGTTACAAGGCAGAGTTCTGGGTAGGTACCAAGAGGAAGGAAGGAGAGGGATTCTACCCAGAGGAAGAATTCATCCAACTAAGAATCCTGAAACCTAGAGGGCGATAGAGAGCAGAGTGTAGTGTCATCAAATTTATGTTCTGTGTCTTCATTCAGTCAGTAAGTCATCAGAGCACCTACCACATGAGATGTAGTGCCTGGATTTGTGGATAGAGAAGTAAGCATGACAGACATAGTCCCCACTCTCATGGAATTTCCACTTTATTTCAGAGGAGAAACAGGACATTAAACAAGTAATGTACATGTGGCCAGTGCTCAGGGAACTACAAGTTGCTGCAGTAGCAACACTGACTGAAAAGTCAGTATATACACATATTTTGTTTTTGTCCGAGGAAATAATCCCAAGGATATTTTTATGATCTTTTTTTTTTAATTCTCTCTTAAAAAAACAAAAACAAAAACAAAAAAAAAACAAGTTTCCATGCAAATTTGTATTGGTTTCTGTTGCTTAGCAGGAATAAATTAATTTAAGAGACACACTATATATCTACTATTACGTTGAACTCAAGTGAGGATTTGGTCAAGATAATTTCAAAGTAGCTAAAAGAGAGTATTTTAAATATTCTCACCACAAGGAAATGATAAATATTTGAAGCAATTAATATGTTGATTACTCTGATTTTATCATTCTATGGTGTATACACATAAGGAAATACTACTTTTACCCCATAAATACACGCAATTATTGTTTGTCAATTAAAAATAAAAACTAAAAAAAAAAAAAAAAAAAAACAGATGCTGCTTCTCCTTCGCTAGCTTGTATGTGAGTAGATGAGATGGAAAATGAGAGGGAAAAGGAACTTATGAAAACAAAAGCATAAAAACACTACTCAGGAGGATGAAATTGATTTACATAAAATCTTAGGTACCTCAAAAACTTTCAAGTTCATAACACTGTCTTTATTTTATGAAAGCTACACACAAGGGAAAACTGAAATCATCAAGGAAAAGCCCCCAATTCACCTCTCAAGAGTAGTATTCAATTCTCCATTCCAAAATCCATACCAATCAGTCCATCAATATTAATTTGATTGTATACACTGTATGCGAAGAATTGTTAAAAACCAAAGGAAAGAGTTCTTGTCCTCAGTAGACCCATGACCTCCCCAACAATGAATGTAAATAAAAACTTTAAGATAAACTCGAGATGCCAATAATGGCTAAAGAGAATATCAAAAGCACCAAGATATGGTAGAGTAATTAGGGCTTCTGCTTTAGCTAGAATGGTCAGGAAAATCCTTTTTGAGGAAATACAATTTAAATTAACACTCAAATAATGAATATGAACCCCTATTTATTATAAAAGTCCAGAAAATAATATTCTTACAGAAGAATAGCTAATCCAAAAGGCCAGAGGCAGGAAAAAAATAGTTTGAAAGACAAAAAGACCAGAATGGCTAAATACAGTAAACGAAGTAAGCAGTCAAGGGGAAATGACATCAAGGAAGTATACTGAAACCAGATCTTATAGAACAGTGGCTCTCAAAATGTAGCATCATATGGGAACTGTTAGAAATGCAAACTTTCGGGCCCCTCTACAGATGTACTGAGTCAGAAACTCTGTGGTGGTGCCCAGAAATCCCAGCAAGGCTTCCAGGGGATTTTGATGCCTACTAAGATCAGTGGCCTCTTGAAGAGAACAGTAATCCTCAATCCTAGTTATATATTAGAATCATCTGTAGGAGCATTTAATCTACTTATGCTGAGTCTTACCCAAGACCAAATGAATCTCTATATCTGGAGATGGGATCTCAACATATACACGTCAAGATGCTGTATAGGTTTGCAATCTGGAAGCAATAAATACACACACACACACACACACACACACATATAAGCTCTTTAGGTAATTATGATACACGATGATTATTGGAACCACTGAAATGGAGTCTTAAAAGTCATAAAATGTTTGGAATTTAATGGGAAGCCACTGAAGTCTCATAAACAGAAAATTTTATCAAACTTAGAAATGCCAATTCAGCTTCTATGTGAAGAAGGGGGCAAGAATTGACCGAAAACACCAATCAGGAGGTCACTGTCATATCCAGGGAAAAGATGACAGTGGTTTTGTCCAAAGTTGTAGCATTGGAGATATAATAAGCAGATTCAAACATATTTCATAGAAAAACCTAAAAATGTATTATGAATTTTATAGGAGATATTTGAGGGGGAAAAAAAGAAGAAGAGTTTAAGATAATAAGAATCTAGGTTTTTGGCCTGAGAAATGATGCCCAAATTTTCTTTTTGGAGGAAAGCATTCAGGTATGTCTATCAAGGGTTGATTTTTGGCCAGGTTAAATTTAGACATCCAAGTGGAGATGCTGAATTGGCCGCAGAATATACATACGATTCTGGAGCTCAGAAGAGAGGTCAGAGCCAAACCCAGACACACACAAATCATCACTGTATAGGTGGTATTTGAAGCCATGGAATCAGATGAGATCTCTAGGTTGAGAGTAGAGATACAGGAGAGGGTTGGGTAAAGCACAGAGCTGGTGTAGGAATAGGGTACATGGTTGGCTCCTGGGAGTCAAGGAGAGTGATGGTCCTCAGGCTGTTGAAGCGCAGGACAATTGAAGATCTTAGGCTTTCTCTGTTGCCTTGTGGTACAGTTCTACCCAGTTCATGGAGACAAAATGGCTTTAGAAACTCACGAGCATTTCTTATTGACTACTGGCCACCAAATAACAGCACCAATATCCACTTCAAAGCTCCACCTAACACCAGAAAATCTTTCCTTGAACCAATGAGGAAACCTAGGATCAGACACATTAGGTGGCTTGTCTAAGTTCACACAGTTTCTCTATGCTGCCAGAACATGGCCTGGGGAGATGGCACTCATGTGTGCCTACAAAGAACATGTCGCTCCCAGGAAAGGGGACTAAGACAGGGAGCTAAAGATGTGTGTAGTTAATCCAATCTGGGACTGACAGGTGCTGAGTCAAACTGGCAGGGATTATGACTGAGCATTGGGAAAGGGCCAGACAGTATTACAGACAAAAAAAAAAAGTTGAAATTCCTTACCAGAAAAAGGAAGTCAGCTAGGAAAAACCAGTATCCAGTATCATTGCACACAACAAGAAACAGTAGAGTTTTAGAGTCCGGCAGTAACTGAGAGCATGATAGAAATGCAAACTTTCAGTCCCATCTGCAGACCTACTAAATCAGAAACTCTGAGGTGGCACCCAGAAGTCTGTTTTAATAAACCCTCCAGGAGATCCTGATGCCCATTAAGGTCAGAAGCCCCTTAGGGAAAACAATAATTTTCAGCCCTAGTTGCATATTCCTCAAATGCAACACAGGAGGACTTTCCAGGGAAATGGTTTCATCAATTGAGCTGGCACAACACTCCTATATTGAAGTGACTTGGTGCCTTCCTAACAGTCCATCTAAGGGACAGTTCCATCTGCTCTTAATAATACACACACACACACACACACACACACACACACACACACACACATATAACTATATATATATATATATATATATATATGTATCTTTACACTAGTTAATATAATACAGTCAAGTGTTGCTTAATGACTAGGATATGTTCCGAGAAATGCATTAGGTGATTTCATCACTATGTGAACGTGATATGGTGTACTTACACAAATGTACATAGAATATCCTATTACATACCTACTATTCACCTAGGCTGTATGGCACAGCCTATTGCTCCCAGCCTACAAACCTACACAGCATGCTACTATACTGAATATTATAGGAATCTGTCATAAAATAGTAAGTATTTGTGTATCTAAACATATGTGAACATAGAGAAGAAACGGTAAAAATACAGTATAAAAGATTTCAACTGGTATAGATATATAGGGCACTATATGGAGCTTGCAGGACTGGAAGTTTTTCTGGGCAAGTCAGTGAGTGGTAAGTAAAAGTGAAGGTCTAAGACATTATTGTAGGCTCCTGTATAAACACCACACTTAGGCTACACCAAATTTATTTTAAAAATATTTTTCTTTCTCCAATAATAAATCAACCTTAGCTTACTGTAACTTGTTACTTCATAAACTTATAATTTTAAAGAATTTGACTCTTTTAGAATGATACTTGGCTTAAAACACAAACACATAAATCTGTACAAAAATATATTTTCCTTTTATACTTATTCTATAAGATTTGTCTTATTTTTAACTCTAATTTTTTTTTTTTTGGTTTTTAAACCTTTTTGTTAAAAATGAAGACACAAACATACACATTAGCCTAGGCCTACACAGAGTCAGAGTCATCAATAAAACTGTCTTCTAACTTCACATCTTATCCCACTGGAAAGTCTTCAGAGGCAATAACATGCACGGAGCTGTCGTCTCCTCTTATAACAATGCCTTCTGGAACACCTCCTGAAAGAACTGCCTGAGGTGTTTTATAGCTAGCTTTTTTTTTCTAATAACAAGTACACTCTAAAGTAATGATCAAAAAGTATAGAACAGTAAATAAATAAACTAGTAACAAAGTAATTTATTATCATTATCAAGTACATAATTGTAGGTGCTATACTTTTTATGTGACTGGAAGTGCAGTACATATATATGTATACATATATGCACATATATGTACTTATGTATATATACATATATGTATATATACTTTTTTCTTTACACTGGTTATTTTCACATCTCATTAGGAGACAAGCTGAAGCATCTTCCAAAGCTGTAATAGCAGTTAGGTCCTCTGAAGCCTTCAAGTACTCAGAGCTTATTCAGAATTAGAGGATTAAAAAATACACTTTAAAAAGTAGAAAAAGTGCTATGAGAAAGTAACTGTATTTCAGCATTTGGAAAAGTAAGCATTCATTCACTCAATTTCTTTTGCAGACCATAATTAATGAGTAATAGTTAATTTGATGCTTTGATCTCTTCCTTGGCCAGAAGGACACTGTCCATGAAAACAAATTAGAAGACAAATTTAGATATAGTCACAGAACATCATAGTCCCCGGTCGGGCGCGGTGGCTCGCTCTTGTAATCCTAGCACTTTGGGAGGCCGAGTCGGGTATATCACGAGGTCAGGAGATGGAGACCATCCTGACTAACACGGTGAAACCCTGTCTCTACTAAAAATACAAAAAATTAGCTGGGCATGGCGGTGGGCGCCTGTAGTCCCAGCTACTTGGGAGGCTGAGGCAGGAGAATGGCAGGAACCCGGGAGGCGGAGCTTGCGGTGAGCCGAGATGGCGCCACTGCACTCCAGCCTGGGCGACAAAGCGGGACTCCGTCTCAAAAAACAAAAACAAAAACAAACAAACAAAAAGGAACATCACAGTCCCAGAAGGAACCTCAAAAACTAACTTAATAGTTAATGATTTCCTAATTCTAGCTCCGTAGATCTTAAGGGACCAGTGGAAGCAGTAATGAAGATCTGAGAATAAATGTCATTGTTTCATTAAGACTGGACAAAATGGTACAGATCTATGAATAAGTTGTTTTATTGGAAAGGGGAATCAACCAGTGTAGAGGAAGAGGAATCAACCAGTGTAGAGGAAGAGTAATTTGTACTCATGGTAAACTTTGACCAGCAATTTTGTATGTTTTTACGTTATTAAAAAGTAGAAAAAAGGGTCACTACACAGCTTGGTATACAAAATATTTTAAGTAACGTTCAACAAATGGAACAAAAAGAATCACTGACCTAATTCAAACTCCTGGTTTTTAAGTATGGAAAAAAAGTAGTAACATAGTGCCATGAATACAGCCCATATTTCAAACATTCTCATAGATGAACATGTTCCTAAATTTTTTTTCCAAGCACAGCATATAAAAAGAGATCCCTTTCTGAAAATTTTAGATCAATGGTTAGGGTCTAGGACCAATATGGCTCAAAGAGCCTAGAACAAATATGGCTCAAAGTGAACCAATATGGCTCAATATTAGAGTCTGGAACCAATATATCTCAAAGTCTTCTCTCATTTTTATATGCTAAGTCTAGGTGTGACACCACAGTTGAAGCCAAGGTTGGGAGTGAGGTGCAGCTGACCAAATAGAGACCTCATGGTGACTTATTTTATCTGGACCAACATCACTATGCTTGGTCTGCTTTCTTGTCCAGGCAGCCAGTTAAAACCATTCTCAGAGTCAGGTATGCAAAATAAAGGACTGCAAGAAGCCAGGAAGTAAAGCATAAAATACTGGTACACCCTAAGCAAGGTCAAATATCCTGCAAGCCCAAAGGAAGTATTACCCTAAGAGTCCAATCACTATGTTAAAAGCATCATGTTTCACTGGTAATGCTACATGAAATGTTTCCCATTGTGTTTGGGTTGCTAACATTTGCAAGTTCTCTCATTAAGTACTGTTCTTCATTTTCTCTCAGGCTTCATATGATCAGCTCAGAAGTCGACTTTAAGACTGGATCCCATTAGGTTAATGAGACACCCTAGCATCTAACAGTACAGTCCTCTCAATCTATTAATATCTACTTTTAGAGACATTACCAGACAGAAGTAGACCTTCCAGAAGTCTCCTACATTTTAAATTGAGGTTGGAAAGTTTTATCACCTAATCAGAATCCCAAATATCTACTTTGATAATGCCATTCCAGTCTAAACACTACATTTTCTGGTAATTGGAGCTAGGCACCCCTATGCCACCTCTTTCTTCATTCCTTTACCTCCACAGAGGGGCAGAAAATGCCCACTCCTTGCTGGATGCTTGTTTTTATGGAAGACTCTAGACCAGGAGGAAAAAAAAAAAAAAGGTATAAAGTCGCATATTAAACACCATCACTTAAAAAAAAAAAAAAGATAGCAAATTAATGAGGTTGGGAAGATTCTGAACAACAGGATACACCATCTGATGCCATAAAAACCCTTTACCCTCTATCCCAAATACATCTCATTCTGAGATTCCTTACTTAAAATACTTGACCAAAATGAAAAACCTGAGACAAATTTTAAAATTGTGACTTATGCCAGGTTAATTCTATTCCAGCTAGGGTGTGAACTACATCACACCACTGAAGGAACTATTTCCTACAGCAGAGGTCATTTTCTGTATGGTTATTTGTGACAGAGTGCACTACATGGTAGTCAATTGTGTAAAACCTCACTATTGTAATGACAACAGCAATAAGAAGTCTATCATGGTTATTAAATCTTTGTCTCAACTCCAAAGATTCAAATACATGGAACAATAACTTTCTATATGGTAGAGCTATATATAAATAAGATGGAAAGTAATGGTTTTTTATCTTTAGAAGTCTTCAGGAGAGCAGAGATGAAAGTAACCCCCAGGCTAGATGATGTTAAAGGAGCCATACATGACATAGAAAATGTTATCTTAAAATTACAAGGAGTTTCACCAAGGTTCTAATTTCGTGGACGACTATATTTTCCACAAACTGACTCACAGGCCAAATTGGGTTACTGCAGCATATCTTATTTTGCAAACTTAATCATTATTATTATTAATCACAAAATGCTAAAACAAATTATTGTAAATGGAAAAAGAAGAGGATTTCAGTAACGCTGATTTCCTAAGAGCCGAGCTGTGTGGAAGACACATTAATGCTCTTGGTAATGCCCTAATCTGAAAAGCATTACTTTCCCCATTTTACTGAAGGAAAGAGACCTTAGCAAGGTTAAATAACTTGTTCAAGGTCCTGAGGCTGGTAAATGATAGAACTGGAACTAGAGTCCAAGTTTGTCTAATTCTAAAACAACACTGTGATCAATCCCAACATGAGTCCTTTCCTTCGACCATTTTACAAAAGGTTTGACATCTGTCATCAATGGTACTAAATTTTTTTAAAACTGAACTCTCCCAAAGTATCATAACTCAGAATAATTTGGCCACTATTCGTTTTCATTCATGTTTATTGATTATTCCCACTAAGAAACCCTAAATTTAATATATTCCAAACATTTTATAAAATTAAAATGTAGCAGGTAAGATTCTAAAAAGGCGATAGAATAGGAAGCACCAAGAATTTCCTCACTAAGGTAACAATCGTACTGGCAGAATCTGTCCGATGATAGAATTGTGGAACTCTATAGTCTACTGAAGGCTTACCACTTCCAGGGGAAGACTCAAATAATAAATTACAGTTAACTTTAGTCAACTTCAGCTGTTAGCACAGTAGCAGTTCCAGTACCCCAACCCTCGGCCCTGGGGCAGGCAGCTAGGCACATATTTCTAGAGCAGCTTGCATACAACCTGCAGGAGCCAATGTGGGCAAAAAGGGCCTTGTTCTCCAAATATCTGGGATTCATGCCCTGATCACTGATGCTTCTGATCATGGAGATTTAGACAAAGAGTGACAGCCTTTTTTGTTACTCCCTCCATTGTTGTAAACCCCTCCTCATCTGACTGAAATGGTTTTTAGGGAATTTAAAAAGATAGCTTTTTTTTTTTTTTCATTTTTCTCTTTTTCTCCTTTTGTGAACCAGAGACTGAATACTAGGATAGTCAAAAGCAGCTACATATACAAGAAAAATCTGAAAGTCATTGTGCATGCTGTGAGCACAGGCTCACAGAAGATCTGAGAAGACTTTAAGTTTACAGTTCAGCCTAATCTTTGGAAAAGAGGCAGCCTACAACAACTACAAACAAATAAACAGCAACAACAACAAAGCAAACAGCAAGCCCTGAGGAATGGGAGGAAATCTGATTTCCAGAGATACAATACTATTAGGTTCAGAAGCTCAGTTTAAAACCAAAAATCACAAGGAGCACAAAGGAACAGAAAAGTATGGTCCATTCAAAGGAAAAGAAAAAAACAATAGACACCATTCCTAAATAAGACCTAGTGGCAGCAGTAGCAGATCTACTAGACAAATACTTTAAAACAACTGTCTTAAAGATGTTTAAAGAATTAAGACACACTTGGAGAAAGTCAAGAAAGTGATATATGCAAAGAAATGAAAATATCAAGAAAGACAGAAAGAAAGAAACCAAAAAGAAATTCTGGAGTTGAAAAGGAAACTAACTGAACTGGAAAATTCACTACAGGAATTCAAAGGCAGATCCGAGAAGGCAGAAAAATTAGTAAACTTGAAGGTAGGACCATGGAAATACCAAGTCTGAGAAAGAAGAAAGATTGAAGGAAAGTGAAAGGAGCCTGAAGGACCTGTGGAACACCATTAAGCAGACCAACATACATATTGTGGGAAATCCAGAAAGAGAAGAGAAAAAGGAAGAAGCAAAGAAAATATCTGAAGAAATAATAGCTAGAAACTTCCCAAATTTGATGAAAGACATAAATATAAACATATAAGAAGCTCACTAAACTCCAAGTAGCATGAATTCAAAGAGACTAACACCAAGATACATCGTAATTAAATTGCTGAAAGACAAAGACAAAGAGAGAAATGATTCATCACATACAAGGGATCCTCAAGATAATCAGCAGATTTCTCATCAGAAACTTATAGATTCCAGAGGGAGTGGACTGATATATTCAGAATGCCAAGAGAAAAAAAAAATGTACACCAAGAATCCTAATTTGGGAAAACATGCCTTCAAAATTGAGGGAGAAGACATTTCTAGATAAATACAGACTGAAGGAGTCCATTACCAGTACACCTTCTGACATAAATACTAAAGACTTTTTTTTGGCTGAAGTTGAAAAACCCATCTTAAATTTCATACAGAATCTCACAGGAACCCAAATCACCAAAACATATCTGAAAAAAAAAGCATAAAGCTGGAGGACTCACAATTCCTGATAACAAAACTTATTAAGCTACAGTAATCAGAATAGTGTTATATTAGCCTAAAGATAAACATATGCAGCAGTGGAATAGAATAGAAAGTCCAGAAATAAACTGCTGCATATATGGTCAAATGATTTCCAAAATGGGTGCCAAGGCCATTCAATTGAGAAAAGACAATCTTTTCAACAAATGGAGCTGGGAAAACTTGATATCCACATGCCCAAAGCAGAAAGCTGGATCCTTACCTAACAATATACACAAAAATTAATACAAAATGGATAAAAGACCTAAATGTCAGACATAAAACTAAAAACTCTTGTTAAAAAAAAATTTTATATATATATATATATACACACACACACACACACACACACACACATATGGCAAAAGCTTCACATTGAATTTTGCAATTGATCTCACATCAAAGGCACAGGGAACAAAAGAAAAAAATAAACTGGACTTCATGAAAATAAAAAGGCTTTGTGTATCAAAAGACACTATTAACAGAGTAAAAAGGCAACACACAGAATGGAAGAGAACACTTGCAAACTATGTATCTGATAAGATATTAATATCTAGAATATATAAACTCCTAAAGCTCAACAACAAAAAACAACCAGATTCAAAAAGGAGCAAATAACTTCAGTAGATATTTCTCCAAAGAAAATATACAAGTGGCCAACAGGCACATGAAAAGATGTTCAACTTCACTAACCATTAGGGAAATGCATCTTAAAACTATAAGAAGACACCACCCACCTCACAACCTTTAGGATGGCTACTAAAAAAAAAAAAAAGAAAAAGAAAAAAAACAGAAAATAACCAGTGTTCACAAGAATGTGAAAAAAATCAAACTCTGTGCACTGTTGGTGGGAATGTAAAATGGTATAGCTACTGATGTGGTTTGGCTGTGTCCCCACCCAAATCTCACCTTGAACTGTAATTCCCACAATTCCCACATGTCATGGGAGGAACCTAATGGGAGGTGACTGAATTATGGGGATGTGTCTTTCCTGTGCTGTTCTCCTGATAGTTAATGATTCTCACGAGATCTGATGGTTTTAAACAATGGGAGTTTGCCTGCATAAGCTCTCTCTTTGCTGCCATCCACTTAAGATGTGACTTGCTCCTCCTTGCCTTCTGCCATGATTGTGAGGCTTCCCCAGCCACATGAAACTGTGAGTCCAATTAAGTTTCTTTCTCTTGTAAATTACCCAGTCTCAGGTACATCTGTATCAGCAGCATGAAAATGGACTAACACAGTGAGATGCTGCTGAAAAGATACCCAAAAATGTGAAAGCAACGTTGGAACTGGGTAACAGGCAGAGGTTGGGACAGTGGGAAGGGCTCAGAAAACGACAGGAAAATGTGGGAATGTTTGCAACTTCCTGGAGACTTGTTGAATGGTTTTGACCAAAATGCTGGTAATGATATGGACAATGAAAGCCAAGCTGAGGTGGTCTCAGACGGAGATGAGGAATTTGTTGGAAACTAGAGCAAAGGTGACTCTTGTTATGTTTTAGCAAAGAGACTGGCAGCATTTTCACCCTGCCCTAGAGATTTGTGGAACTTTGAACTTGAGAGACATGATTTAGGGTATCTGCTGGAAGAAATTTCTAAGCAGCAAAGCATTCAAGAGGTGACTTGGATGTTGTTAATGGCATTCAGCTTTATAAGGTAAGCAGAGCATAGAAATTCGGAAAATTTGCAGCCTGACAATGAGGTAGGAAAGAAAATCCCATTTTCTGAGAAGAAATTCAAGCTAGCTGTAGAAGTTTGCATAAATAACAAGGAGCCAAATGTTAATCCCCAAAACAATCGGGAACATGTCTCTAGGGCATGTCAGAGATCTTTACAGCAGCCCCTTCCATCACATTCCCGGAGTTCTAGGAGGAAAACATGGTTTCATGGGCCAGACCCAGGGTTGTCATGCTGTGTGCAGTCTAGAGACTCATGGCCTGCATCCCAGCTGCTCCAGCCATGACTAAAAGGGGCCAAGCATGGCCCATGACTTCAGAGGGTACAAGCCCCAAGCTTTGGCAGATTCTATGTGGTGTTGAGCCTGCAGGTGCACACGAGTCAAGTACTGAGGTTTGAGAACCTCCACCTAGATTTCAGAGGATGTATGGAAATGCCTGGATGTCCAGGCAGAAGTTTGCTGCAGGTGCAGCACTCTCATGGAGAATCTCTGCTAGGGCAGTGCAGAAGGGAAATGTCAGGCGGGAACCCCCACACAGAGTCCCTACTGGGGTACCACCTAGTGGAGCTGTGAGAAGAGGGCCACCGTCCTCCAGACCCCAGAATGGTATATCCACTGACAGCTTACACCATATGCCTGGAAAAGCTGCAGACACTCAACACCAGCCCATGATAGCAGCTGGGAAGAAGGCTGTACCGAGCAGAGCCACAGGGGTTGGAGCTGCCCAAGACCATGGGAACCCAGCTCTTGCATCAGCATGACCCAGAGGCAAGACCTGGAGTCAAAAGAAATCATTTTGGAGCTTTAAAATTTGACTGCCCTGCTGTATTTCGAACTGGCATGGGCCCTGTAGCCCCTTTGTTTTTGGCCAATTTCTCCCATTTGGAATGTCTGTATTTACCCAATGCCTATACCCACATTGTATGTAGGAAGTAACTAACTTGCTTTGATTTTATAGGCTCATAGGCGGAAGGGACTTTCCTTGTCTCAGATGAGACTTTGGACTATGGACTTTTGAGCTTATCTGAAATAAGACTTTGAGGGACTGTTGGGAAGGCATGATTGCTTTTGAAATGTGAGGACATGAGATTTGGTAGGGGCCAGGGTAGAATGATATGGTTTGGCTGTGTCTCCACCTAGATCTCATTTTGAATTGTAGCTCCCCTAATCCCCACATGTCATGGGAGGTACTCAGTGAGAGGTAATTGAATCATGGGGGTGGGTTTTTCCCATGCTGTTTTTGTGGTAGTGAATATGTCTCATGAGATCTGATGGTTTCATAAAGGGCAGTTCCCCTGCACATGCTCTCTTGCCTGCCACCATGTAAGATGTCACTTTGTTCCTCCTTTGCCTTCTACCATGATTGTGAGGCCTCCCTAGCCATGTGGAACTGTGAGTCCATTAAACCTCTTTTTCTTTATAAATTAACCCAGTCTCAGTTATTTCTTCATAGCAACATGAAAATGGACTAATATATACCCTAAATGTTATTTGCTCTGTGTATGTATTCATATTGAGAATAACTACTCAAATTTAATTGTAGTTAAAATTATTAACTTTTAATCAGACAGTATTCTAGTAAAATAGGTAAATTTTATGGTTAAACTTTCCTTAAACATGGATAATTATTGCACCTAATTTACTAGGTTGTTGTGGAAATGAATAAACTAATACATGTGAAATACATGTCTCATCCTAAGAAGTACGAAACAAATGTTAACTATTGTTATCATTATTTTATTGTTATCACTGTCAATCCATTATTAACAAAAACTCACAGTTTAACAATAAATTGTGTTCTGTTCTACCTATATACCATTCTGGACCAGAATTTGAGACACTAGAAACTTCTTTTCATAGTTTTTCTGGTGTTCCTAATGAATGTGACTACATGCATAAATAAATGAGGAAAGAGATACTTGGGAGGCAAACTCCAAAGTATGACCCATGACTTCTGTTTCTCATTTCTGTTCTACATAATAAAGTTCTGATTGGGATAGACAAAAAGTGCTTCAGACACTCTAAAATATCAGCTGGAGATGAACAGACCAGAATTAGAAACACAACATTCACTAGAACCAAGGTCTCAACCGCCTTATTTCCAGTTTTTTTATTTCACTTAAAAACTTACTTATTTGGAAACATACAGATTTTGTTGTTCTTTCTTTTCTTCTGCTGCTGCTGCTAGTAATGATACACACATTTGCTTTTTATGGTGTCTTTTTCTCTAAGAAAGATATATGTATTTTCGAAAGCACATCATCATTAAAATACTTTCTCCATTTCAAAATAGGATTTGCAGTATAAATAAGCAAGTATTAAGAGGAAACCTCAAAATTTTCATGGAAAACGTGTATTATGAAAAACTATGGATAAATTTCTAAATTATTTGCACTAAAATAAACTTGTGCTAACTTATCACATGTCTGAACAGGTTCTAGTTTAAGGCACTAAGAGGAATAACATATAAATCTCTCTCTTTTGAAAATTACTCAGTCTCGGGTGTATCTTCATCAGCAATGTAAAGACGAACTAATACAGCTACCATGGGGAACAGTATGGCAATTTTTTTCCAAAAATTAAAAATAGAATGACCATATGATCCAGCAATATCACTTCAGGGGATAAATTCAACTGAACTGAACACACAGTCTTGAAAAGATATGTGTACACTCATATTAATGGCAGCATTATTCACAGTATCTAAAGTGTGGAAGCAATCCAAGTTATATAACAACAGATAAATGAATACATAAAATGTGATACATACATACAATGGGATATTATACAGCCTTACAAAGTAAGGAAATTCTGACATACGCTTCAAAATGGATGAAATTTAAGGGCATTATGCTAAATGCAATAAACTAGTCACAAAATGAAAAATATTATATGATTCCACTTCTATGAAGTATTTAGAGAATTCAAAATTATAGAGACAAAAAGTAGAATGGTGATTGTCCAAGGCTATAGGGAGGTAGAAATGGAAAGTAATTTTTTAATAGGTATAGCATTTCAGTTTTGTAAAATGAAAAGAATTCTGGAGATGGATGATAGTGATGGTTGCACAAGCATATGAATGTACTTAATACCACTGAACTGTATACTTAAAACATGATTAAGACAGTACATTTTATGTTATGTGTATTTTATCACAAAAAATACTGGAAGAAAAAGTAGGCTATTACAATCTAGATAGTACATCTCAAAACCTGTCAGGCTAATATATATATGTCTTATTTTTCAGTATGACTGAATCTGGAGTTAGATCTCAGTTCAATTATATATTACTGTTTCTTCAATCAATACACGAGAATTTTCAGAAATTATGGAAGATCTGAATCTGTTTACTGACACCTATTTAGGATGACAAAGCACCATAAAACTAACAATAATCTCTTCATACATTTAGTAGTAGTTTAGTATTGCTCAAAAATTAATCAATTCTTTTGAAAGCAAAGTGTTTAAAATGTCTTGTTTTAGAGGCAGAGAATTCAGTCTACCTTAATAAAAAACAAAATTGATTTTTCAATTCCTTTTTTTCGCAATTTCATTGTTATAAGTGACAACAGTGAAGTCTCCCTTTTAAATTGTATTTCTGATCAATCTCTCTATATTTCTAATAGTGTTAAATCATACAGCTTAATTTATTTCCAGTACTCTTTGAAGACAAGAGTTACACTTGACCAATCTCAGTATTTACCACAGCAATCAGTGTAACAACTTAATAGTAGTGCTTCAAAATGCTTTAACTTGGATCAGGATTTCTAGAATTGACGATTCTTAAGTCAAACCTTGAGGCTGAGTTTAGTTTTCAAGGAGGCTGTGACCTCAGGGCATGATTACCTACAAAGGCATCATATCAATTCTGTGCTGTGCTTTTGTTCTTGTTTTAATTATAATTTACCCAGAAGAAAATATTTCAGATGTGCTCAAGCAATATTTTCACAGTCCTTAAAGCATTTCTTTAGTATCTTCAAAAACTTTCATTAGTTATAATGACATCATGGTTTTCATGGCATTGAAAAGAATAGAAAGCATTACTTTTCAGGCCAACAATAGAAAGAAAAAGTACTTCCCATGCCTCTTTTATTTTCTGTTTGTCCAGATCTATCCAAAAAGAAATGTACAATTTTCTCTAATTTTTAACTATCTTTAATTTAATCTTTAAAAATTACTATATCAAAGAAGAGATATTTGGGAAAAACTATAATCAAATTGATGTATAAAAAAGAACAAACTGTGACCAGGTGGTACTTATAATAATAAATAAACATGAAAAATTTAACTACAAATAAATATTATTAAAAATATTACTTAAATTTGAAAACACTTTTTTTTTTTTTTTTGGTTTTCTACTTTATTCCAAGATCACATCCTTGGATATTCTTTGTATAAGATAATTAGTCACAAAAGAGAAATACAGATTTAAAAAAATGAAAAAGGCTTGACATATATATGATTCTAGCCATATGAAAATTAGACATGAGATGTGAAAATGATCAAGCACTATGCCAAACCTTCCCTCTTCATCCTGAATAAGCACAAACTGCCTGCCTATTTGAAGAAGGAGGAAAGGTGGATAATGGATCCAATAGCTCAGACCTGGCATAGGCAAGCACACAAAACTAGGTACATTCCGTCAGCTCTCAAGGGGCCACTGCTTGACCACACCTCAGGAAGGTAGCAATGAGGTCAACACTGGTTCTTCCAGACTAATTAAACTGGAGGACTCTCATCATTCTTCATTCTGAAAGGGGCCAATGTCTGCTGCTTTGTTCCTACTCCCTGGAAATTAAAGGGTATAAGGGCTTTAAGCATCTTCCAATCCTGCATTGCCAAAATAGCCTGGTGTAGGTACCTGGAGGTGAAACATTGCTTCAGTCCTTTATTCTTCAGACCTTCTAAGGTCTCAAATCAGCATGTAATCCATGAAGGCACAGCTATCTCTTCTGTCTCATCAATAACACACACAACACCTTCTGTGGACATCTTCCACGGGAGGAAGAGGTGAGAGGCAACAGGTCTTCAGACATCAAGTTCTCTCATTAAAGCTGATATGCAAATGTCAACATGTCAAAATCAGCCCTCAAAAACTTTCTTTTCTAAATCCACTATAAATAGCTAAAAAATAGTATCAAACATTTCATTTACCAGATCGAGCTGTATCACAGCTCATAATAACCAGCCAAATGTTCTCAATCATAGGTATACTGGTTCATAATACCTTTTTAAATGGACTTTTTAAAAAAGTGCCTCTGCAGCTAGACTTACTAAAATAGGCATGGCAAGATTATGTTTTTGAAGGGATCAAATCACAGAGCAAAAGTCTTAAGGCAGGTAACTAGGGCTGTTTTCGTTGTAACTTTGCAGTTGCCCACAAAGACTTCATTTAGTCCTGCTCAAAATCCAACAAAGATAAAATGTCTCTGATATTAACCAGATGTGACTGTCAGAAGTTTTAGAAGAGAGGCTCTCTTTATGGTTCCCAAATTGTGAACGTCAAGCTTCGAAAAACCCCTACCCTACCAGTAAAGATCTCTGTTAGATGCCTCAGGGAGCCCAACAGTGGTGTGAACTGAGGACAAGGCAGGAGGGAGAGTATTTTGACCAGACTTTTCCTGAGTTTATCCAATTTACACTCTATTTTATTAAATAACCTCTAGTGATTTCATTTGAAGGAAGAATTACAAATGTTAAAAAAAAAAAAAAAAAAAAATTTGAAAACCTCTGTCCTAGATAAACCCCCTTGATCTTAAAATCAGCCCACAAGGAAATTACTGAGCTAGGTAACCCAGTAGAGCCATTAGCTAGTCAGTTCTTCCACTCACAACCAGTTCCCTCTGATGACAGTCCAGAGGCATTAGCAAGGCGATACTGTTCTAGCAAGTTGAGAAAAATCCAGTTTCTTTAGATTATGAAACACATCACATAAAGCCTATTAACCAAAAAACCTTTATTTTGGCAAACTGTAGACCACAAAATATGATTGTGAGCTGCCACTACTCACAGGGGAGATTTTATGGTATTAGAGAGTAAATGCCAGGACTCTGTGGGAGAAATCTATTTTCATCTGGGATTCTCAGCCAGAAGTGTCTTCCCAAGAAGTGTGTAAAATGCCTGCCATTGTCATGACTCCTGACCACCAGATTCTCATTTCAAAGGTGTAGAAGTAGAAAGGAAAAGCATATCAACACCCTCTAGCCAAAGACCACCAGAAGCACATCTTTAGTTAACAAGCTGGGTTTATTACACGTTGCTGAGATGAAGAACGTACAGCAGAGGGAACTATGAGCATCTCAGTAAGAGACTGTTAAAAAGAACCTATTATTAACAGCATTTGGGCTTCGGTTGGGTAATTTTGAGAAGAGTCTAAAGAAGTTGGGTATTTTTCTAGATTGGATGCGGTCAGAAAGTGGGGACAGTTCTGTGATTGAATATCTCAATAACTCTTACCTATAATTAGGGCAGACTAGAGCAAGGATAAAACTGTAATTGGTAAAGGATTAGTAGTCACGTATACACGATAATATTGACCAAGAAAAGGAAAGGGTTAATGCTAGACAGAAAAAGACATTGTTCTTGATTGTTCACACTGGGTAGGAAGCATTGTCAATTCTTTGTACAGGAAACCCTGTTGATTTCAGAAACTCATTGAGTAATATCTATGTCTAGATCATATTCCAGGCCATAGCTCCATACGTCACTCAAGGCATCCTTCTGTCCTCTTTGATAAAGCTTCTGTTAAATTGCCTTTCATGTGATCATTTCATATAATTACCTGGAATAGGTAATGTGATTATTTCAGTCACATTTCTGATGTCCAGAGTGGCCGAAATCAGCTAAGTGTCACTGCCTGTTTCTCAAACTATCTGTGGTGAAGAAACAGTTTTTCTCCCCAGTCAGTTCCAGACTAGTATTTGTACATATAATATAAATACAATTCAATGCATTAAAAACTAACTACTAGAATAATAAAATGAAAAAAGACAGAAAACGCCAACTCATTTTTAAAACTGGTATTATTAGACCCAACAGACATACATTAACTGTCAAAATTGCTATAAAAGTTCCTAAACACTTTGCCTCACTATTGGTATTTGTCTTGTCACAAACCTGAGTCTACATAGCACACTTAAGTAGCACTGGGATTTTTTAATTAAATTAATCATTCTGTTAAGTATGTCTGGTGTGCTGCCCATTTCAAACTCACAGAGCATGTGACAAAGCAGCAGAAGAGAAAAAGAGAAGAAATTTCACTCATGGAGAGGGTCTTGCCATGAATTTCCCAACTTAGTGAGGAGTAAATACCTATGGCTACTATCTACGTGCAACAACTTCAAAGAATACATGTAGAAAATTGAATCACTGGAATTCCTTCTATACCAGTCCAATATTAATCTAATGAAATTGATTAAATTTCCCATGCAGGTAGGGTTTCAATGGCATTAACTAACTATACTCGATGGGCAGAGATTTTCTCATCCGTATTTTTAGGCCAGAAGGGGATATACATTCTATTAAGACAACTTGGATTTTATTATAACCCCAGAGCCTCCCAAGACAATGGCTTTATATGCCATCAGGTTAATTCTCTGGCATCGATGTTATCTCAGCATCCATGCTTCCCTCCATAACGTCAAGAAGCCCAAGCCTAAATCCCTACACATAGATAGTTAAAGGACCCAGGTACCAGCTGATCAGCCAAATTTATCCACAATCTCATTCTCACCAATTAAACTTTGAAATGATCTCTTCTAAAGGTTTATTCGATTCAAAGCAATTCTTCAATTTTAAGAAATCCTCCACAACTCAATGAAGCAACTACTGTTTTCCCTCAGTTTATTGATCTGCTTTCCTAAGCCTGCTTCTGATTCTGTACCATCTGCTTGCTTCCTCCTAGCACACAGCTGCTATGAGCTGGAAACTACAGAAAAGGCTTCCATTTGTGCATGTCCACATCCTCAGCACTGCCTAATAAGGCCAGACCCACCCTTTTCCTGATCAAACTCAACGTCTGGGCCACTTCTCTCTTTTGAAAAATTATGTTCCGTTCATAAAATCTCTCCAGAAGATACCTTCCTTAATCATAATTTACAGTAAACATAATTCATATACTATATAAAATAAATATATAAAAGTTATATATTTAATTATATATAATTATATAAATATTTACATATATTTTGTGTGTCTGTGTGTGTGTGTGAGTGTGTGTTCTTTTACCAAATATTTTGGACACTTAAATTCTATGGCAAAACTTTACATTTCTGAGCTCCTTGAGGGTGTAACCATGATTATTTCTTTCACTATTTCACAGTGCCCAGAAAAGTGCCCATAACCAGCTTCCTGCAAATTTTTTAAATTTATTAGTTAATGGATCAAAGAATGGAGCAAATGAATACTTGTACAAGTTTTATACACACACACATATACACATATATTACACTGACATATACATGATATAGTTAACACTGTATCTTAAAAATTAGAAACTAAATAATACCAATAATTTCCATTCACACTTCATATCTATTTTCCTCTTCCTTGTAACAACTTGCTATTGCTCCATATTTCTATATCTATGATTAAATAATTTGACATGTACAGTAAGAAAAACACTGATTATTTGGTCAGGTTTAAAAATCACTGCAATAATGCATTAAAATGATTTCCTTGCCTTTTGCCTGCCCTAAACTGATTTTCAAGCCAATACCCCAAGTTTCAAATCTTAACCGAGGAAATAAAAAGTAAATAATTTCTTATGCTATAAAATTTAAAAATAACACTAAATTAAGATCTATACTCAAGATGGTGTACTTGAAACTGTTAATATATTTTATATAATGTATTTCCTTTTATATCTTAGTATTGAATCATAGCTCTCTGAGTCAATATCTTGAATCTTGTTTAGTCTTCTAGAAAGTACTTTCTTATTGTTTTTATTCAATGATTTAAGTTAATCCAGTTCTATTCAACCTTTCATGCAGAATGAGAGGAATCTGAGAGATTCTTTACGGTTTGGAACCCCAGAAACTAGTCCATCACCAACTGTGAAGTATAATCCTAAACTAGTGGTGTTCATGTTGCAGAAGTAGACCTGCTGCATGCATGTCATACAGTTTTCTGTGCTGGTTTTTACAACCCTACAGAACATAAAGAGTCAGTACAAGCTTGCAAAAATAAACTAAAACATGATGAACTCACCAGCACTTGGTAAAACATTGTATCTTAACTCCATTGTGTTGAAGTTATACATAAAGAGGACAATAGCAGAATATTCAAGGTATCACAGGAGGATCAGCCAAGGTATTATAGAATAATTATAATCAGGAATGAAAGAAATATTTCGAGAACTCCCGGAAGCAGTGACAAAACAAAAGTAACAGCTCTGAACTCCCAAGAAACAGTAGCCTGATAACCACAGAAATAAAAATGGTTGCTCTTTTGTAATAAAGACTTGGAATCAGCTGTATATGGAAGAGGCATAAACACTAACATGCCTTTCAAATAACAACTGGAGATACAAAACAAATAAAAATAGTTCACCTCTACAGAGTGTGTACAGTAGGGCTGGTTACTATTGACCTCAACCACAAAACTGAAAAGCAACATATGGGTATTGAATTTGAAAATGAAGAATCAAAGCCACCACACAGAAAGTATTGCACCTTGCGTTCATAAAGTAATGCTACTTGGACAAATTCTGACAGAATCTGCTCATTTCCCACGTTAGCATTCTGTGAGGAAGCTAAAGAATACTTTCAAAATATTTTCTTTATGAAGATATCCAAAGTTTCCACATAAGGAGTAAAATACTGTCATTTTGAAGGAACCTATGCTTCTTTGGAAAGTTTTCAGAACACTTCGAACAAAATAAGGAAATAAAATCCTCAAATGTAATACAAGGAAAAACATTAACCAAAAAAAAAAAAATGCTTAAATATTTATCTTTCGTTTCTTGGAATAATGTCGTCTTCACATTATTCCAAGAAACAAAATTGTCACAAAGCCAAAATACACATCTTTGACAGCAAAATGCTTTCTAGTGTCTTTTTCTGAACTTAAAATGTAACATAACAACGAAGCCTCCTTTCCACCTCCACCTTCCAAACTATGCAGAAGCCATGGCTGCACTCCCAGCACCTGCAAACTCATATGCCCAAAACGGAAGGAGCCTTACCAGACCATCACAGTTGCTGATGGCAACAGAGGTTCCTGGAATATCCACGATGTCACCAACATAAGCACAGTTAGTCTGCAAAGGCTCTGTTTTCCGGATTCTATCCGTAGCACTTCCTGGCTGATGGTTGTTAATGGGATCGGTTATATTCCCAGGTACCAGAGATGTCTCACGCCACTCCACAACAGCCCCAGGAGCTACTAGTTGAGTGTTGGGCTTTAGTCGCAGATGAAAATCTTTTCCAAATGCTGTGATATTAAAAAACAACTGCTCAGGGTTGGAAGACACGTCCCTCGCTGACCTCTTTTTGTGACTCGCAGAAAGAGTATGGGAGAGATAGTGTCCTTCTAGATTTGTGCTGACTGGAGTCACCAGCTCATATTCTCTATATCTCTTTATTGGTAAATCTGTGGGGTGAAACACAGAATTGTCAAACCCTGCATAATGAGAGAACACAGGAGAACATAACACGGACAAAAAGTGCCCATCTCACAAGACCATACCTCAATGTGCATAATATAGACATTCCTGAATCAGCTCATAAATGTAAAATTTTGAGAACAAAAATCATTTCTCAAACGCACTTAAGTAACCCTGTGTTCAATGAGTCATTTTTAAATTAAAACAGTATTAAAATTACATTGTAAATATTCACATCTCATTAACACATTTGCAAACACAAATATAATGTGTCCATAAATTATAAATGTCTTGCTTAAAATCAAGGCATACCCTCAATTAATTTATTATTGGCATAACTGACATCTGCTAAAAACTTTTAACAAGGTTATTATGTAAAAAACAAATTTCTGATTGTTTTCATTTTTTCCTTGTAGAAATCCTGGAATTTAGACTAATTACAATAACTACATTACATGAGTCTGTAATGTATATACTGTAGCTTACAATGCTATAATTTATACACATTTTTTCCACCATAATAACCCTAAAAACCATACTTTACAGGTGAGAAAACTGAGATATAGGGGTAAGAGGTCCTATGTCCAAGGTCAAACAACTGCAGAGCCTGAATATAAATCCAAGTGGTACTCCTAAGCCCATATATTCTATCCTACCATGCTTTCCTCCATAAACCTCCATTTTTAGAAAACTAGAAGAATGGGTAAAGAAGACATAATAATCTTTAAATCAAATATGCAGGTACCGGTTAGTCAAGAGGTAACAGTATTCTCATTTTGCGCCTTATTCCTTAAGTGGGACAGATATCTATTTGAATATGAAAGTGTATTTGGGACCCACCTTACAATATGGGTAGCCACTTACATGTTAAGCTGAATTTCACAATTAGCACTTAATTCCCCTGGCTTAGCCAAATACGAGTATTTTGTCTATCAAAATGCAAACACCCTTGGGAAAGAGAACAGATTACAGGAACGATTATAGGAATGATTTTAAGACCACAGGACAATGGATACTAGAGAAGGAAACAAGCAGCAGGGCAGTAAGGGGAAAAAAAAAGAAGGCGGCATAGGAAGGGAAATCTAAAAACATGAACTAAAACATTTCCCACTTTCACACTTCTAGCCTTACGCTAATCCTATAGTGTGTTAGAGTGCCCTAAAAAATGATATGATTCACAAAACTCCTCACCTATGGAAATCACAAGTTTTGTCATCCAATAATGTATTTAGAGCATGAGATCTGTAAAGGAACCCACATCTTATGCTCATAAAGTATTCTTGCAGAATCACTGTTTTCATTATTTTCCTGCTTTTTAAAAACCTCAGACAATATGTGAAATACTAGAAGACAAATAAAGGTGTTTACTTGTGCAACATGTTAATTCTTTCTGTGTATGTTTGTTATAATTATGCCTCTTAAAATTACCAATGTATTTAAAAGAACTATCTCATTTTATTAAATGAATACAGCAAGAAACACTTGTAAATATTTACTAGCCAAAGAAGTAGTGAGGACTGTATTATGAGTCAAGTGAAGCCTGATTGCAAAACTGGTGGCCAGACAGTGCAATCCCTGCTGAACTAGACTAGGCACCAGCAGAAACACAGACTTGGTCTTCCAAGAAGGTTGTGAGGAAGATTTGGTCTTCCTCTGTGGTGAATACTTTTATAAACTCTAGTTTAGAGAGAAAAAACAACTCAAAATTTAAGAGAATGAGCACAAGTGTCACGGGTGCAGAGTGACAGGGTGGAAAGTTTCTAAAGTAAGGAGATGAATCAAGCTCTTGTATGTGTACTGACAAAATCTAGCCCAAATTAACTATAAATGTCTTAAAGATAAAGAACTCCCCACTCAACTTGGTACTCCCAATATCATCACACAAGATTTTTTATGTGTCAGGGTGTTTTGTCAGTTGGGTTTGTTTGATGCATATTAAGTTAGTAATACAGGTAACCAAAGAACATTGGCCCTATCTAAGCTGCTACACACACTGACTTACAAGACACATTATCCAGGCCCATGAGTGTCTGGCTGTCCCAATAATCTCAGTGATAGCTTTTTCTCTAACCATCGGTTTACTGTTTCAAGGGAAAGAGGAAGCAGTGCTTAATTTCAGTGTACGGATTTCCCAATTCCACTGAAGGGAATTCACACAACCAAAGTCTAAATCAGTATATTGTACTGATGCCTGGATTAAGTGACTAGAGAACAAGAACATTTAGAAAAATGCAGGGAGGCTTCTCCATACCCAACAGGATACTCAGCGGCTTATACATACAGTAAGCCATACATCCTACATGTATGTTCCATTTTTCCACTGTCAGGTAATATGTTCTAAATTTTTATTCAAAATAAGAATGGTATGTTTCTATAAAGCTTTATTTTCTCTAATGCTAAATAATAAATCATTCCTAAAAAGTACGCATAATAAACATTTCTTTCTTTCTTTTCTTTTTTTTTTTTTTTTTTTTTGAGACGGAGTTTTTGCTCTTGTTGCCCAGGCTGGAGTGCAATAGTGCGATCTCAGCTCACCGCAACCTCCACCTCCTAGGTTCAAGCAATTCTCCTGCCTCAGCCTTCCCAAGTATCTGGGATTATAGGCATGCGCCACCAAGTCAGGCTAATTGTGTGTGTGTGTGTGTGTGTGTGTGTGTGTGTGTGTGTGTGTGTGTGTGTGTGTTTAAGTAGAGATGGGGTTTCTCCGTGTGGGTCAGGCTGGTCTCGAACTCCCGACCTCAGGTGAATCGCCCACCTCAACCTCCCTAAACATTTCTTAAATTAAATGCTTGAATGAGTCATTTTTCTATTGGGAATTAAGGTAACGAGGAAAAAGACACGATTGGCAACCCTCTGGATTACCATCTCCTGGGTGGTAGTTAATGGAACTGACAAAGGAACTACCCAGTCACCTGCCATTTATTAGCAGAAAAAGCTCCAAGCTCTATGATTTGTGTTTGAGAATATATCATCTCTAATACAACAATCATAGTAGGTAAATCCTATTACCCCTACTTTATAAATGAGAAAGCAGACCTAGAAGGCTTGACACATACAAGCAAAGAATCAAAGGAAAATTCCAATTCTCATCATTTTGACTCTGAAGACCATGCTCCTATGCTCTCATTCACTTCTGAATAGATAGAGCATCTTGCTGTCAAATTCTAATTTAAGAGCTGATTTATAAAAGAGAACTACCACAAGAATTACAATGTTCTACCCACCTGCAGCCAGTCAACCAATTTTTCCTCTAGCGTAGCATCAAAAATTTCTGTAAAAGACTCTTAAATTCTAGGTTTTGGAAGGAGAAACTGGGAGGAGGGGCAGAAGCTCAAAGCAATCAAAGCATTTTAATTTCAGATTACAATCACAGAAGTAAACCAAATTATATCCAAGGTTCATTTACTGCATTCATAATTTTCACATTTTACAGGCCCAAGTACTTTCACAAAGCAGGAAAGCCTATGGTTATTGAATGAACTGCAGAGTCAGAAAGCAATAAGTTGGGTCCACTTGTGATCTTCAGCAAGTTCTTTATTTTCTCTTAGGCTCTGTTCCCTCAACTGCTAACTGGAAGTTAGTGACAGTTCCAACTTCATAGGTTTGGTGAGAGTTTTACATAAGATCATGTAGAAGATTCAATAAATATCAGCTATTACTAATTTAAGTGTAAGTTAGCCACTCATTAAAATAATGTTGTAGTTCAACTTTAAAGTTAGAAACTATAAAATTGTTAGATGAGGTGGCGGAGGGGCCACAGTAATAGGTATGTGAAGGTTTTTGTGGGCCGTAAGTTCCACAGGCACAGAGGACTATAAATTCTATTACTGGTAGCTTATTACTCAAACATGACCCAATGCAGTGATTTAGCCACAACCCACTGCTATCAGTGCACATATAGTCCATCTCCCTCCTAGTACTATGGATGAATTGTCTGTCATCTCATCTAAGAGTAAACCCTCTACTAGTGCACAACATTCTAGCCCTTCTTGCCTTTTCAAGAACAACTGCCTTTTCAGCAATGTCCTCTCTCTCTTTCCTCATCAAGTTTCCCCACATCAAGTTTCCCTACATCAAGTTTCCCCACATAACTAGACCATTCCCACCAACAGATAAAGAAGCTGACATCCTATCTCCCATCTTTGACAAAAAAATATTTTGGATGACATCCCTCCCTCTAGGTAATTTTTTCACTCCCCTTGAGGGCAAAAAGCTTCAGAACATTGACTCTATTAGGTGTCTCCAATTCCACTCTTTCCATTCTTCCTCCTTCTTGAACACATTCCAATCAGCTTCTTTTGGAGTCACGAGTGATCACATGTTGCTGAAGTCAATGGCCAAGAATTGATCTTTTTACTTTTCATGTCAGGAGCACCTGACCCAGTTTATTTCTCTTTCCTTCTCAAAATATTTTCTTTATTTAGCTTCCAGGTCATCATTCTCTCATTATCTCACTGGTCTCACCTTCTCATGCTCCTTTACCGGTGTCCCAGTGTTTCCATGGCCTGGAAACAATAAAATGTCACAAGACCTGATCCATGGACTCTTCTCTTCTGTGTCTGCCCTCTGGAGCTGGTGAGCTCCTCCTATCTTAAGACTGGATGCCTTCACAACTGTGTATCTCTAGCCCCAGTTTTAGCTGTGAGTTCTTCTCTAGTAAATCCAATTGCTATGGAGTCCTACAATGTAGATATTCACAAGGCATCTCAACTTATCATTTCCAAACATAAACTCCCAATCTTCCTGCTCTCATATCTGCTCCTCCTTTCCCATGTCAGTAAGTAGCAACTCTATACTTTCAGTTACTCAGAGCAAAAATTTGATTAAAACCATCCTTAACCCTTCATGTACTACAAACTCAATCTTTTACCAATTTTGTTGATCCTAGCTTCCATATACATCCAGATTCTGACCACTCCTCACCACCTCCTTGCTACTACTGTAGTCCGAGCCAACATCATCTCAATTTTGAATGTGCTTCTAAACTGTTCTCCTTGCTTCTGCTCTTCCCCTTAATGGATTATCCTCAAAATAGAGTCAGAATAATTAAAGTGTCACATCTTATCACTCTTCTCCTCAAACCCATCCCACTCAAAGTAAAATGGCTCACAAAGTCCCAGGGCTTGAAGCTGGAGATTCTCACATCTCAAAGTTTTTGTACTTGCTGATTCCTCTGCCAAAGGATCTTCCGCTCAGCTGCCTGGCTTACTCTCTCAATTGCTTCAGACCTTTGCTTAAATGTGACCCTCTCGGTGAAGTCTTTCCTGACCACTAGCAACCATCTTACCCTCTGTCCCCTTCTGTGTTTTATCTTTCTCCATAAATCTTGTCACCATCTGACATCCTATAAATTTTACTTATATGTTTATTAATATATTTTTATATCTACCAGCATATATACTTCATGAAGGCAGGAGATTTTATCTGTTCTCTTCACCTCATTTCCCCACTGCCTAAAAAAGAACTTGAAGTTACTCAATAAACATCCATGAATGAAGAAATGAAGAAATGAGTGAACGAAAGAGAGCAGTTTGAGCCAGAAGGGGTATGTGAAATTAGCATGCATCTTCTTTTGGCTAAATAGTCATTTTATCACCAAGCCATTAATGATGGCAAACTGCACCAGCCATGTACCTCTAAAGCCAGAATTTTGCTTGCAAAGCTTGTGTATATTTCTCACGGTTCCTGCTGCCCTATAAACCAAACATTTCTTAGTATCCAGGTCTTACCTTTTAAGCTACCAAAAACAAGAAATGGATCTAATCATTAAAACAGACCTCCTGTAAGACAGACGCAGAGCCCCGCATTCTTAGGAGCAGGCAGCAGGAAATTAGCCCCCACTCTGCAATCTCTTTGGATATTCATAGAATTTTAACTATACAGGTCAAAAATTTAAAAGAGCCAAAAGTCAGGGTCCCTAATCCCTGCTCTTTCTTACAGTTCAGGCATCTCAAGTAGATGGGATTATTTTTTCTCAAGTTAGTGGTAGAGAGCCTTTAACCTGCTCCTGCTCTCTGGAAAGGAAGGTTTTTCTCTGAGTACTCCAGGCTTCTCTCTATCCCTTCACTCACCCTTCCCTGGTGAAGAAGAGTGAATTATGTGGTTGGGAAGTCTGGGAAGCATAAGAAATTTGCAAACCTCAGCACCTCCTCCTCATTCTGCTTCCTGGGAATGAGCCTGATAAGGGGTACATGTTCTCCTTAGCCAGGGGCAGCCCTGCTCTGGACTGATGAGGCCTGACAAGCACAGGGTGGAGTATTGGTAGCCAGTGCACTTGCCTGTCAAAAGTGGGAGCCTCATTCTCCACTTCAGCCTTTTCTGTAAAAGATACTTTCTTTTTACCTACGTCTTTAGTTTTTCTATTTCTCAACTTGTTCAGAAGCTAGGCAAGCAAGAAGGGTATTTTTTATTCAGGATCTCCTCAGTAACTTCAACTACCCCCAAGAAAAACTGTTGTCACATCTCCACTGGCAGCCTAATTATAACGTAAAAAAAATTTCTTGTCAAAGAATTCTCTTTTATCTAAATTACTCACTCTAGAGTTTAATGTAATGCCTTCTTCCTCCTTGTACTGTGTAAAATAACCACATTTTTGTATATATGTGCATGAGTGTATTTGTGATATGCATATAAATTTGTGCAGACATATGCAGTTAATATGCAAAACCTACATCAAAAGCTTTAAAGGAGGCGATGTTCGTTGTTTCAATATACTTAAACATTTTTTACTTTCTATGTTAATGTCAACCATGTTAGATTTTCCTAGTGGTTTCCAAACTTTAATCATTATCCCTTTACACATATCTGTGTTTTAGCATGATACTCTGCACATAGTAAACCCTCAATAAATATAGGTTAAAAGAAAAGTTCACTTAAACTATTACATGAACGGCTCTGTTCTCTATTGAGAATAACTTGTCTTACTCTCTCTTCATCCTTAATATATCTAAACCAAACTGAATGTTCACCTATTTAGCTTGCCCTCCTGACTTCGCTATTTCTGTTCATGAAGTGCTGATTCTCCCAAATCAGGCTAGAGAGCTATTTTATACATGTCTTATAACTTTCCCCCATATGACATCATTCAAGTCCTACTGCTTTTTCTTTAGCAATTTCTCTCAAACTAACCCATTTTCTTCTAATCGCTTTTAAGATCTCATCACCTCACACTGAAAAGCTGTAAGTACCAAGTCCAAATTCCCCACACAGAATTTCTCACTACTAAATGTTATATAAATTATACCAAAATAGTGTCTAAATTGCTGTCAGGAAAATTATTTTAAAGGTCCAGATTGAAAATACCTAGGTTCTACCACTTACTACCTTAGTGATTTGAGTCACTACATTAGTTCTTATCTGTAGATTACAGGTAATAGTATTAACTTCATAGGCTTGTTGTAAAATTTAAACGAGCTAATCAATTCACAGTGCTTACAACACTGTCTGGCACATAGTAAATATTCAATAAATGCTGGCAATTAATGTCACTATGTTATTCCATCTAACTAGGCTCAATAGCTCACCATTACTTTAGGATAAAAGATAAAGATTCACAAAATCTGTATAAAGTAGAAAACAGAAAATCAGAGACTAAGTAACTTAACCCAAATAAAAATGTAGGTTTTGTATTTTAAAGCCCTCTGCACTCTGCCCCTTATTTCTTTTCAATTTCATCTCTCATATTAGCCTACTGAAACATTCTGTCTAATGTGCTCACAAGACCTGGCTTAAGCATGCCTACCCTCACAGCCCCACTCTGCAGCATCACTACAGTAGAGGACCACTGTTTTCTCTCCACCAAGGCAAACTGAATTGGGCCCCCAAGGCCTATCTCAAGCCCTATCTTTTCCAAGAAACCTTCCTGGCAACTTATCCACAGAGTACAGACCTCCTGGCCTGAGCTTCCACAGTACTCCCTGTCAAGTCATTTAACAAAAGCAATGTCTGTACAAAAGTTTTTTAAAAATCCCTGTGGGAGAAGAGTTATATGCTTATGTTTCATCCTTTCAGAAACTATAAGCTCTTTGGGGCAGAAGTATAATACCTTAACTGTGTTCAAATGCTTGATATGGTTTGGATCTGTGTCCCCACTGAAATCTCATGTCAAATTATAATCTCCACATGTTAGAGAAGCCTGGTAGGGGTGATTGAATCATGGGGATGGACCTCCCTTTTGCTATTCTCGTGACAGTGAATGAGTTCTCATGAGATATGGTTGTTTAAAGGTGTGTAGCACTTTCTCCTTAGGTCCCTCTCTCCAAGTGCCACATGAAGATGTGCTTGCTTCCCCTTCACCCTTCCACGATGATTGTAAGTTTCCTGAGGTCTCCCCTGGCATGCCTCCTGTATAGCCTGTGGAATTGTGATTCAATTAAACCTCTTTTCTTCATAAATTACCCAGTCTCAGGTAATTCTTTACATCAATGGCAAAACCCGCAATTACTTTTGCACCAACCTAAGAGCAGTATGAGAACAGACTAACACATAGCCTTAGTGTACATTACAGGAAGGAAGGAAGGAAGGAAGGAAGGAAGGAAGGAAGGAAGGAAGGAAAGGAAGTCGGTCGGTCTAACCGATGGCTCTGTCTGGAAGTGGAGTTTCAGAGATTGCTCTGTGTGGGGGCTGGTAAGGTGCACTGTATGACAGACACAGTGGCCCATGCTCTAGGATCATCTTAACTCCTTTACATGTTCAGCCAGATATGCTACAGCTTGAAACAGACATCTTAGTTTCCTTCTAAGTATGTAGCAGAATAAGACAAATATCCCCTAGGGGATACCAGATGTCCCCAATACATTGCAAAGGCCACACTATAGAACTGTAAAAGAACAAAAGTCTTCAGTAGTACAGTCAACGTTGCAAAGACCTTAAGCAACTTCAGTATAAATCTCTCATATGTCACACAAATTTTTAAGGGTCTAATTAATACCAAAGCTACCCCAGGCACATAGAATATTGAAATACTTGTGATTGATGCAATATGGCTTACAGTTCCCAAGCAAGGAAGAGATTTGGGTATGATGGTTGAGCACTAAAGTTCTGGAGTCAGAAAGCATTGCATTTGAATTCTAGTTCCTGACTGATGCACTCTTTGCCATCTTACAAGCAAATTCTGAAAATTAAGGCTCACAGAGGCTACCTTAAAAACAGAAACAATAATGGAAACCAAATCAGGTGAAGTATACAAAGGACCTGGCCCATCTAACAAAACTTTAATAAATGAAAAGTGAGCTGTTATCATCACCATGATAACACCTCTTAGCTACAGCTATAGAAAAAGAAAGTCCGTTTCAGATTCTTTCCAAGTCCTAGTACCTAGTACCTAGACCTCTCTCCCCTATAATCCCATCCAGCCTGATGTGATACAGTTAGAAGGACCTTAAATTCCACATCAACAGAGGGCCTAAAATCCAATCTGGCTGTAACAATCCATGCCCCATTACCCAATCTAAAAAACTGGAATTCTCTCCCAAAAAGTGGCTGGTTATCTACTATGAAGAGGCAGTTCACACGGGCAATTTATTTTATCAGGTATAAATTCTCAGTATGCAATAATCTGGCCTCAAGAATGAAATCGAATAAGCATTTTCAAGATCAGCTAAAGAAACAGCTCCAACAACAACATTTCCAAATCCTGAGCCAAGAGTAAGAGAATGACTTTCATCAGAAATGATGGGAGCCAGCTGCTCCAGGAAAGATGCAAGCAGGGTGAAGGATGGACATTAAAGAGGACGCCAAATGCCAAAGGGCTCAGCAAAGCTATAAACACTTAAGGGGAAGGGGACACATCTTCTCTCAAAAGCAATTAAAAATTAATTGTGACACATGCTGAAATTCTGAACACAGTCAAATTCTTTTCTCCTCACTTCAAACCCTCTAGGCTCTTATCACCACAAGGTCGACGCCCTCTTTGGTGTGTCTTTTATTTTAATTGCAAATCTATTTTCATAGTATAATATTTTTATGAAGCTATCTGAAAACTAAAGGTGATTGCTTTTTTATTCATTATTAAGAACGAACGAATAGTTGTGTACTTAAATTCTTCTAATTTTTAGAAATCTGGCTTTTTAATAAATATTTGTTGCAATTGCACAATATTTATGTTCAAAAAAGCCATTTAGGAAAGAACAACACATTCTTTAGTGTACTAGAACATGAAATCAGGTAAGAGAACATATTTCAAAAAAAGAAAAAGCACGCTTTGAAGAAAGATATCCAAGAATTTTATTTGCTACATCTTAAAATGACCAAATAATTAATAACAAAATAAGTTAAAAAGATTTTGATTTTAAGTGAAGCCCAAATGCCAAAATTTTAACATTCCAATCTCAGTTTTTAAATAAGCACCTCTGCTTATTTAGCATCATTAAGAATTTTACAGACTCGGAGCAATGTTAAGCACTCTAAAAATTATAATTTTTGCTAGATAGAACTTTGAAAGATTAATATTGAGTATAGAATTTGAAGCTATAAAAATTAACATTTGTCTCCAAGAGCAAAGGCTGGGAAAAATAAAATAAATAAGAAATGTGGACAGCATTGTTAAAGGTTTTCACTGAAACTTTACTTGCGATAATTACATTTTCCAAATCTAAAATAGCCTGGCTCATACTTTTGTCAAAAAGTAGGAGAAACTGGGACAGTCTACTAGGCCATTGAGCTAAAATCAAGCCATCAGCAGGGCTGCATTTTTTTTGGAAGCTGTAAGAGAGAATCTGTTTCCCTGCTTTTTCCAGCTTTTGGAGGCCACCGGCATCACCTGGCTTATGGTCCCCCTTCCTCCATCCTCAGAACCAGCAACAGGGGACTAAGTCCTACTGCTGCCACCTCTCTGGTTCTCTCTCTTTTGCCTCCCTCTTCCATTTATAAAGACTCCTACTCTGATAATCCAGGATAATCTCCCTATTTTAAGGTCATTTGATTGTCAACCTTAATTCCATCTGCAAACTTAATCTCCCTTTGGCATGTAACATAACATACTCGCAGGTTTCAAGGATTCAGGCACAGACATTTTTGGCATGCCATTATTCTGCCTGCCACAGCCACTATCTCCCATCAATGTGCTGGAAAGCTATTGCATTTGAGGTATTACTGTATGATGTGTGATTCTTCAGCATGCATCCCTCTTTTTATTTAGCTGCACACCGATTTCACTTCAGGTTAACCATGTCACACTCCAGTCACACTCCTTTTAAATCAGGGGTAAAATGCCCCAATCTAGGTGAATCAAAGTACTGCATCCCCTGACCACAGTGAATGATTCAAGCTTATGACTAAATCAAGTAGCCAATAAAATCTCTACCAGGAAATGTACTGGACCTGTCAAAAAAGAGGTGTCTGTCTTCTGGGGTGAAAGGTAGAATGATAGCCTGGAGATGACAGCAACAGTCTTTGCCACAACTTGTGGGAGGTGTAGGGGGAGGTGAACCAATCCTACCCTGAAAGAGAAATAAAACCAATACAGAGGAAAAATGAGAAAGACACAAGGAAAAAGAGAAAGAGGGAATAAGAGAAAGAGAGAGATTCCATGACGGTATTATTTAAACTCTAGATCCAACTATACCTGACTTTGAAACCTCATCAATTTTGTTTTCCTTAACCTGTGTGAACTGGGTTCCTGTCATTTGCATCCAAAGGACTCATGACTTCTACATGATTTCTTTTAGCAAAATGGAATGAAGGCAATTCCAGCAAAATAAGGTGTAAGAAGTAAAAGAATTGTATCTGGTAAACATAAAATAGAGTTGGCATGGAATCCATATGGAGTAACTGGTTTTGCACCATTCATTTCTCAACTCCCTCTCTCTACTGCTATATTACAATTAATTAAACAATACTACATTGAGATACAAACATGAAGATAATACATGAAAACAGAACTCTCAAAGAGCTGTCACATGGTGAGCTGACTGGCTGGATAGTTTGTTACAAGTCCATGGCACAGGAAATTAAAGTTCCTGGAAATTCATGGTGATAGGCAGACCTATCTAAAATGTAGGGATTAGAATGAAGTACCTCTCTTTGAGTAAAAGTTTACAAAAGAAACAGCACAAGTCAAAGACACACTAATAACAATAGTTGTGATTCTATCTTGTTTACAATGTACCAGCATTTTATGAATGCTATGAAGTAAATAGTAGTATTTTCATGAGACTATGGCAAAGTAATTTATGGATTAAATGCTATTCCCATTAAACTACCATTGTCATTATTCACAGAATTTTAAAAAACTATTTTAAAATTCATATGGAACCAAAAAAGAGCTCGTATAGCCAAGACAGTCCTAAACAAAAAGAACAAAGCTGGAGGCATCAAACTACCTGACTTCAAACTATACTACCAGGCTACAATAACCCAAACAGCATGTTACTGATACAAAAACATACACACGAGACAGTGGAACAGAACAGAGAACTCAGAAATAACATTGCACATCTACAACCATTTGATTTTCAACAAATCTGACAAAAACAAGCAATGGGGAAAGGACTCCTTATTTAATAAGTGGTGTTGGGAGACCTGGCTAGTCATATGCAGAAAATTGAAACCGGACCCCTTCCTTACATGTTATTTAAAAATTAACTCGAGATGGATTAAACACTTAAATGTGAAACCCAAAACTATAACAAAAAACTATAAACTATAAAAACCCTAAAAGAAAATCTAGGCAATATCATTCAGGACATAGGCATGGGCAAAGATTTCATGATGAAATTGCCAAAAGCAATTTCAACAAAAGCAAAAATTGACAAATGGGATCCAATTAAACTAAAGAGTTTCTACACAGCAAAAATGTTCATTGCAGCACTATTCACAATAATAAAGCCATGAAATCAACCCATATGCCAATCACTGATAGACTGGATAAAGAAAATGTGGTATATATACACCATGGAATACTATGCAGCCATAAAAAGGAACAAGATCATGTCCAATGCAGGAACATGGATGGAGCTGGAAGCCATTATCCTCGGCAAACTAATTCAGGGACAGAAAACCAAGCACCACATGTTCTCACTCATAAGTGGGAGCTGAACAATGAGAACACATGTACACAGGGTGGGCAGCAACACACGCTGGGGCCCATTGCGGTGTGGGGTGGAGGAGAAGAGAACCCTAGGAAAAATAGCTAGGACATGCTGGGCTTAATACCTAGGTGATAGGTTGATAGGTGCAGCAAACCACCATGACACACGTTTACCTATGTAACTAACCTGCACGTCCTGCACATATACACTGGAACTTAAAATTAAAATTAAATTTTTTTCTAAAATGTAGTATTATGCCTGTTATACCCAAGAAAGTAACACTTTGAGAGGTTAAGGTTACCAGCTAGAAAGTGGTGGAGTTGGGATTTTAAACTACACAGTCAAAGTGTCTGTGCTCCTGACCACTTGATAGAGGAAATACGAATATTCATAGGTCCTCTCCTGCATATATAGATTTAGATTTTAGATTAAGAAATGGGGCCAGAGCTGGACACGGTGGCTCACGCCTGTAATCCCAGCACTTTGGGAGGTTGAGGCGGGTGGATCATGAGGTCAGGAGTTCAGGACCAGCTGGAAAAGATGATGAAACTCCATCTCTACTAAAAATACAAAAATTAGCCAGGCATGGTAGCACACACCTTTAGTCCCAGTTACTCGGGAGGCTGAGGCAGAGAACTGCTTGAACCCAGAAGGCAGAGGTTGCAGTGAGCCGACATCGTGCCACTGAACTCCGGCCTGAGAGACAGAGTGAGACTCTGTCTCAAAAAAAAAAAAAAAAAAAAAAATGGGGCCAGTGTAGTCCCAGCTACTCGGGAGGCTGAGGCAGGAGGATAGCCTGAGCTAGGGAGATCAAGGCTGCAGTGAGCCATGATTGCACCACTGCACTCCAGTCTCTGTTACAGAGCGAGACCCTGTCTCAAAGAAAACAGAAACAAAAAAATGAACTTACATGTAAAAGAGAGGATTTTACACGTAAAGGAACGAGAACTGGAACTCATGAATAATGCCATCAATCATTGTTTTGGTTTGCATATCTAATATACAAATATACTTACTAAATATTAAGAAAAATTGTTGGAAATGTGATTTAATATCTAAGACCACAGTATCTGAGGAATCATATATTTAATCCTTTTTTTCTTGCTACAAGTTTCCTAATAGCTATTTTTGTTTTATCAATCATTTCAAGAGCAAGATACACTGTTTCATGCTGCTCACAATTTGTTCTAAATTCCATGAAGATTCATCATGCTGAATTTGTGGCAATCATTTTCCTAAACAAGAGACTGACGTTTTACCACAAAATTTCTCCTAAGGATTTACAGTTAGTCAGCAAAGTCATGTAAACTTCTTTGGAAAATTAGGAGGTATAAATAATATGTGGGAACAGAGGTTGCTATGCTAGGAAACTTCCCATGCTCCACTATGCATTTTAAGGAATATACAACTCTCAAATTGTACTGCATGATGTAGATGAGTCTTCTTGTAGTACTAATAAAATTACAAAAACATTTGTATAATTATTCATATTCATTGGGTACTTGAGAGTTAGAAAAATTATGAATTCACTGCATCTTTCAGATTGCATAACCAAATATTTAAAAATCATCTTCAAATATCAAAAAGCAGACAGAATTAATTCTAAAGTGAAATTTTAAAAATCAATGCTTTCCTAAGTTGCTAGTATGAGTTCAGATCATACAGACTTGTTCAAAAGCCATTTGTCAAAATGTATCATGTGAATTTGTTTTTACTCCGTAAGCAAGTTCTGGGGCTCTCACCTACATTTTATGAAGGATCCCCTTAAACCTCCTTCACCACACTTTCTAGTACTGCTACTGGCAAATTGGATTGACAGATTTTAATCTTAGCTTAGCTTATCTTTCCTGATGCCAGCAATAGGGCAAATGATCCCAAGTAGGCTATAGTAAAAAAAAAAAAAAAAAATTAGTTGGCATTCCAAAACTACACATAGAATTCAATTCAATTTACCAAATACTTATTGAGTACAAACAGAAAAGCATAAAATAATGATAGGCCTAGGTCCCTGCGCTTTGTAGGGTGGAAGAGGAGTTCCATGAGGCCTTGATAACATTGAATAATTAATTGTATAGCCATTGTCACCATCTTCATTTTCTTAGGAACCAATTCAGCCTGGAGAAAGGCACAAAATAAGGAAATTCAGAACACAAATAAACCTTAATATAATAATATCCTGCTTGCTAGATCTATCCATTGAATAACCAATACTTGAGGACCCACAAGGTACCAAGCACTATTTTATGTACTAGAGATACAACTGGCATCAAAACAAAGTCTTTGCTTTCATGAGGGTTAATCTAGTGACAATGCTTACTGGTCAATAACTAGGTAAGTGACTCACACTAAACCTTACAAATCAAAACCTGAAAATGGTGAAAAATTATCTCTTAGTAAACTAGATATCTGAGAGAACACAATTAGCAACTTTATTTTTTTAAGATTGGGATGTAATGGAATTTGCAACTGGGGAACAGAAATAGGACAGATGCCCCAATTCCAAGAGGAATCAGGAGAGGGAAGATATGCCCCAATTCCAACTGGGGTCAGGAAAGAGAAGACAGCTTAACACTAAAGAATCACAATGCTTTTTCCTCAAATGATACTCAAGCAATCTCAGTGTCGGCTTATGAAACGAAAGGACTGAGAGAGTTCTTTTTCAGATTTTCCAATTTCTACAGAACTATGATTGTTTCCTAAACCACATGTGTCATTGAGCAAGCCTCCTTACCCAATTGGACCAGCCACACCAGTTTCCCACGATTACCTCAGGCATCCTATGAAGGCCATACTCTGAGTCAGAAATGACAGTGCTCCCTGATATCCCCTAAAAGTATGTCAATGATCTCATGAAACATACTTACACACATACACAGAAACATACTCAAACACATAGATATATATGTATGTATGGGTATAGGTAGGTGATTAGAGAGGCAGTTCCTATCTGGTTGGCAAAGAGGGACACAACTAGGTCAGGGTTCAAAACCTATTTACCCATTTTTTGTAGGGCAAATCCTACTTTCCCACATACCAAGAAGGTATTTTTCCACTGGCTGAAGAGAAAAGGAAAGAGGCAATATCGTGCATGAGACACTAGATTGGTGACATAGCTATACGTATTCTAACCTGTCCCCATCACAAACTGCCTTCTCCTTACCTAAATAAAAGCCTTCCTAGTCTAGAGGGTTGAAGCATATAAGCTACATTTTTGAAAACTGACCGTCTAAGTTAAATACTAAGATGTACATATCCTGTGACTCTAGTTATAAAGAGCATGAAAAACTGACACAATCAATTTATCCTGTTAGATGTCAGGAGAGCAGTCACCTTTCACAACAGGAGAAAGCTTGGCAGTTGGCATGAGGGACATACAGCGGTGCCGGTAATGTTCAACTTATTGATCCAGCTGCTGACTGCACAGGAGCATTCACTTGGTGAAAAATCGGCAAAGGAAACTTATATGTACTCTCCTACATCTATATTACATTTCAATAGAACGTATTTTTAAAATTTAGTTTCTCAACTTGTGGTTTACTACTGACTTATATTTAACCCTTCCTGAGACATTAAATTCTTTAGAAATTATTCGGGGCCAAGCAATGTTTTTCTAGCCAATTTGTTGAGCAATAAAATAAATAAATAAAATCTACAAACATTATTTGTCTTTCCTAATGTATCTTTGATCAAATAACATGTCCCCAGGTGGTTATATAAAACTACTTCTAAATCAGTTAATAGAAAACAAAAAAAAGGAATGTTTTCAGGAGTGCATTTTACCAAATCTCCAGGTTAGCAGTGCCTTTACACATAGGGGACAGGTGAGTAAAACTAATTACTGTACATAAGATTTTCTTACATATTATACATAAACCAAAGTGAAATGATAGTTATACTTTTGCTATCACAAGACCTGTGGGCCAAAATCTAATTTTTTCAATCTGTTCTTCTCTTCATTCAACTTGAAAATGATAAATAAGAATGGTAATAATAAAAGAGAGAAATCCCATAAAACAGATGAATATGGGAACAAGTAAATCCCCAGCACTATAACCTAACAGAGCTCTGCCTCCTCTCTTTCATACTGATTTATCTCTCTTCTGCCAAATTTAAGCACACCTGTACTATTTTCTTCCCTTTGAAAGGGCTACTATAGTAATTTACTTTAGCAAAACAACTGAACCAAACTTTGGTTCAATCCAGGGCCTCTTGTATGAGAACATCCTAATTCTATCTTAAAATGTTAAAAAGCTATATATTTTATGAAATTTTTTGGTGGAATGGGTGATCTTAAGACATCTTTTTAATTTGCTTTTGAAAAGTTGGGACATGTAAGTAATCAAATGTTTAAGTAATTAAAAATAAGACAACTTTCTTCTCTCTACTTAGGAGTTTGTTAAAAAACATTCTCTAAAAAGATAAGGATTGATGGCTGAATGTTACCAACTACAAATGACAAGTATCTATTCATAAACACTGTATTTTTAGTGCAGTTCTCAGTGCCTTTCCTCCCCACTGTTCTGCTCTTGCCATAGAAGCCTAAGCTAGGGAAATATATCCAATGATGAATGCTAAGCACTGAGTAGGAAGGAGCATTTTGATATATGCTCATATATTACAGGCTACATACACATATCTCTGGGCCTAGCTCTTGGGTTTCTTAGTTAACAAGTGTGGATCTCCACACTGTGTACTATAACAGGTAGCTGTGCAACTTCTCAAGCTTCATTTTCATTTTCCTCATCTCTAACATAGGCACAACAGTATCCCCACCTCATGGTGTGGCTGTGGGAATCAGTTGACATAATGTACATATGGGTTTGGGGGGGGGGGGGGGGGGGGGGGGGGGGGGGGGGGGGGGGGGGGGGGGGGGGGGGGGGGGGGGGGGGGTACAACAACCCTGTGCCTGGCATTTAATAAACGGCCAATGACTTGTAACTACGTTTGCAGCAGCAGTAATAAAAACTCTTCTTCTAAAAGACGGCTTTACAATATCACCTGACAAATACAGAATTTACAGAGACTAATACTCTGCCAAAAAGAAAAATTATCTTTTAAAGTAATCCAAGTAAAATGTGTATGAAAAGACTTTGAATGTAGCCTGGCTTCTTGCCAGATGACTTTCAGTCTCCACATTCACAACAAATACATTACTCTAAACAGCTTCAAGAAAGACCATGGACTTCTGAGTGACCTGTTGCAAGTCACTTACACTCTTTGAATCTCAGTCTCCTCACCCATAAAATGGGAGTAAGAATCTCCACAGCATCAGGAGAGTACTGGGATTTTAGATATTAGCAAAAGGCCTAACAGTATCTTTCAGATCAGGACATAATTATTTTAAAGCAGATTGAATAACAGAAGTCATCAGAGGATTTACCCAAAGCAGGAAAGATTGTAAGACAAAAATTTCCATCCTCCGTACTTCATTGTTCTCTTCTATGTAGCATTCTTGCCTCCTGTTGTACTCAAATGTTCTCCTCCTAAATGCTACAGAAGTTGATGATTTTATTTCATTCATCTCCACATCATCTTCCAGCCCCTCCATCACCTTCCAAGTACATATCAGTGGCTTGTACAAAGACAGTAATAAACTGATGCTTGAAATGCCCAACTGCAGAAGAATTTTTACCTCACTATAATTTAGCCCGAGGAAAGTGGGATCTTCCTCCAGAAAGAGGAAGAGAAGAACAGAAGTGTTTCCGGACTACAGATTATTTTTTTTAACCACCAGTGGGAAACATTTCAGAAACAATATTTTGCTTAGCTCACTTCACTCCCTTACTTTCAACTTAAGATTAAGAGTGGCATCTGAGAACAAAGCTTACCTATTTGCACCATTTCTTCATTACCAGCCTGGAAAGGAGGGGGAAAGCAAGAAAAAGAAACAGTTACTGGGTTTCATCTTATCACCTTGCGAGTTTTATTTCTACCATTAATGCTTTCCAAGAGCTAACTAATCAGGAGATGCTAGAGACTGGGATTGGTGCCTAAAGCCTGCACCTTGGTTTGTAGACGGTTTCATGAGACAATTCTGTAACAATTTGGGGAAGGCAGTTGTTTGCCCCTTTTCATTTTAATTTAACACATATGAAGCCAGCAAAAATACATACACACACTCAATACTCTGTTCTGAAAATTCTACTGGGTCTGGATTAGAAAAGTCTATGAATTTAAACAGGCGAAAAGAAGCCTAACGGGGGCCTGATTAATCAGATTTAAGGTCAGGAATCAACTAGACAATTCTCTACTTTTTACCCTATGGTCGATTAGACCAGGCCGACCGGAGAAGCTACGAAAACTAACAGAGAAATTCTGTACCCAAAGTCCCATCGGCCCAGTGCTGATATAATTTACTACAAACGGCTCCCCTGGCGGAGCCTTCTCAAGGACTCTTCTGAGAGCATCGGGCTTCACCTTGAGTCTCCAAAGGGCTGGGGGCAGGGCCGAAAAGAAACAGAGCTGCAGTCAACTTAGCTTTAAAAAGAGGAGGAGTTGTGCAGAGGGGGAGGGGAGAAGGCGGCCGGCGCCTGCAGCCTCTGCCCAGGAAAACGCAGGGCAGGAAACGTCTCCAGCCCCCCTCCCCAACTGTCAAACCCTAGCCCGGCTGTGGTACTCCCAGGACACGTGTCTACAGGATCTCTCCCTGTACGGCCCAAGGACTTCCTGAAACCCCCGCCTCCAGCTGCCCGAAAAAACCGTGAGTCAGTTCGGAGGAGAGAAAGCTCCAGGAACCCGACTCCGGCGGCAGCAGCCAGAGCGCTGGGATCCCGGACCCAGTGTCCGGAACTTCATTCAAGCGCCCAGACCGCCCTCCAGAAAGGGGAAGCCCAGATGACCCGGCGAGGATGGGAACTGGCTGCGGTTTGTCACTAGGAATTGTTACGAATGTCACAGACTGGTGAAGCCCTAGGTGTGACAAGCCTGGGCTCCCGGAGTGAGAGTCATAACCTCCCGTGCAACTCAACCCTCCACCCCCAAAAGCCCGCACGCTGCGCCCAGCCCTCAAAACACCGTTACTGAACGCGAAAGATAACAGGGAAGGGTGGGAGGAGAAGGAGGAAAGAAAGGAGGGTAGACAGGGGAGGAACTTTTCGGGAAAAGGTTGGGTTTGAGTTTTTTATTGTTATTATTTTCCACTTACTTGTCCATCAGCTGAAGTCCTAACCTCTACCAGAGCGGCTGCTATCAACCAAAGTGACAGGAGAACCATCACGAGTCGAGTTCACTTTCCAACTACTGGGCAAAGCAAATGCCCACAGCAAACCCCCCCAAAATAAGTTTCTTTAAGAAAAAAAAAAGGAAAAGGAAAAAAATGCAAAATAGAAACAAATGATCTTCTGTGCTTTGCTTCAATGAAAATGAAATTTGAGCTCTGAGACTGGCCCCCTCTGCTCTTAAGTTTTTTCCACTTCACCTTCTCACCCCGTCCTCCCAAACAGAGTGTGCAGGAGCGAGAAGGTGCTGCAAGCGGGCACAGGCTGAGCCCGGGAGAGGGGGAAGGGACGAGGGGCTTTCCAACTATTTCTGCCCAAAGCAGCTTTTTCGAGGCTTTTCGAGCACCATTGGTCCCTAAGGTTAGCGCGGAGAATGCTTGAGTTCCCCGGAGCACAGCAGGGGGAAGTATTAGCGAGAGAGACGAGCGAGCGGGAGCGGGAGAAAGAGGCAGGGAGAGGGCGACTCCGCCGCACACGCAGAGGTGGGGGCGGGAGGAGCGAAGGGGAGGAGGAGGAGGCAGGCGGAGGAGGTGGGAGGAGTGGGCCGCTCGCCGGCTCCTGTTGCTCGCAGCGCGGCAGTCTGCTGGCTGCTGGCGACCCGCGGGGCGCTAATAAGGCGTCCGGAGCTCCCCGAACTGCCCCTCCCGCCGTGGCGCCCACGTCACGCGAGGCCCGAACCGGCGCCCCCCGCACCGTGTCAGGATTGGTGACCGCTCAGGGGCTGGTGTGGCCCGGGCTCGACCTCCCACCCTGGAGCCTCTCCTTCTCCGCCTAGGGCGAAAGGAGGGGAGGGTCCAGGGGCGCCACCGATCCCGACTGGCGGGACGCGCGTTGAGTTAATTATAGGAAGGGGGAGGGTCCAAGGGCTGGTCCTGGGCTGTAGGCAGTTCACCTCCTCCAACCTCCACTGTTCTCCCCGCCAGAGAATTCTCCCCGAAGTGAAGCCCTGGAACCTCCAGATCTTAACCACGTGGTGATCTCCCCTCCAGGCACCAGTTACCTCCCACGTTTTGGGAGGGGGTGTCCTTTATAAGCTCTTGTTTAGGCTTTATTCGTTTATATTAATTTTAAAAGATACCACGTCCTTTCCTTGAATCTCCCGGATGCTTCCGTTTATCACTAGAGTACACAGGCCTCAGCGACTCTTCCTCACACCCAGATTAAGTTATCAAATGATTTCTGCCCGCTGTGGCCTGGCGCTTCCTGAGGGGAAATGACACCAACCTGAGAGTTTGCTGGAATCCTAGCCCAGGCCCAACTCCCAGGCGTAGACACCTGTGGGTGCTTTCCAGAAAGCAGACAGAAGGAAAAGGAAATAGCTCCAACCTCCACTGACCGGTCCACGAGCCAGGAGTGAGTAGACACAAATTTAGATACGAACTTCAAGACTTCAACTGGACAGAGTGTTAAAGAGGCTTGCCTACAATAAAACGAGCTAGTGTTTATCTTGCTATGAGATGCAAGATAAGTCATAGTTCCCGTTCTTTTTTAAAAGCAATGTTAGTTTGGAGGGTTTCCTATAACTTCGATTCATTGTTTATTCCTAGAGAGGTAAGGTGATGGTTGTGCCTTTAACTTAAGCCTGGAAAGATTTGTTGTTCACTGATGTTTTATCTGCTAAGTCTTCTCAAAATTGTATATCGAGGACATTTACATATACAAATGAGAAACTAGGTAACTAAATGGTCCCACCTAGTAAAATAGGGTATTAGGTCAATTAGTTATTAATTGGAATTAGAATTAGACCCCAGCACTGAAGTATCTCTAAATTACTATTTTCCTTCAATTAAAGCCTGTGGCACTTTTGTAACCTGTCATTGACTAGCTATGCAGAAGTGATTTGCTAAATTTTACACCGGGTTTTCCCACTCATTAAAAAGAAGTAACCCTAAACATTCGATAAATTAAAAATTTGTCAATTTACACCGACAAGTAAAAGAATACTAGAGATACACATTAGGAAATCTAGGTTCTAGGCCCAGCTAACAGTTGTCTTACCTTGACAAGTCAGACTAAACCTCTATTTTGATTTCTCCTCTATGAGATATTTGAGATCTAAAATCATCTGATTTTAGGTAATAACAAATAATGTATTTAACCATGGTGTTACAGTAGGCCCTTTTGTGTTAATTTTGCAACATTCAGACATTAGTTATCACTTAACTCTTGGCACAGCAAGCAATTCATGTGACTTTCAGGAAAGCAGCGGCTTCAGACATTTTTGGCCATGACCATAGAGAGAAATGCATACTGCATGGCCACGCAGTAAAAATTTCATGATTCAGTACTTACCTGTACTGCATGCAACAACCCTGATATTTTTCTTGCCATTCTTTCCCCCCAACCCCAATTGCAGATGAGGACTCAATTGATTTCACAACTCAATAAGTCATGACTCTCACTTTGACAAAGATCAATTTAAGAGCATACAATAGGTATTTTTAATTCTAAATGAGTTCTAATTAATAGGGTTCTCCCAATTATATATTGTAAGGCAGAGTTTCCCAAAGTATTCCCTGGAATAAATATTAAATGTTTTACTATGAAAAGGAAATGTCTTAGACAGCCAACTGAGCTTATGAAATACTTCAGTAAATGAAACAAAATGGATGTCCTTATTTCAGACTTCAGGGTACCTGTTTAAACAAACAAATTTGTAGTCCCAGCTACTCGGGAGGCCGAGGCAGAAGAATCGCTTGACCCCAGGAGGCGGAGGTTGCAGTGAGCCGAGATCGTGTCACTGCACTCCAGCCTGGGGCAACAAAGCGAGACTCCGTCTAAAAAAAAAAAAAATTGTGAGTCTTCAAGGGGAGATGCAGTGCAATTTGGTCTCCTTATTTATATGACCATAGAATCCTTTTTTCTCATGCTTTATCCTCTGTGGAACACACATGGGTAAATGCCATTACAAAGCACATTTAAAGCAAAATGAACTTCAAGTTAGGTAGGTTGGATTCTCATGAGGATTCAGCTTCAGTTTTCTCAACTCCAAAACTGGTATCATAGTACTACTTTTGCAAACTGTTCATGAAAATTAACATGATCTTATATGTAAACTCTAGCACATTGTCTAGAACATGTAAGGGCCTCAGTGTAATTTTTTGAATAAAACTAATGGCATACATACAGATGGCTCATTGGTAATACAGTATGGCAAGGTCTAAAGAAAATAGGAAAATTTAAACAGCTAAAATGTGATTGAATTTTAATTTTACCAGAGATGATGTTAGGAGTCAGAGACAGAGTCACTGAGTTCCTTCAAAAACTGACCGCCTGCCTCATGTCAAATCCCTTCCCTTCCTCCATGTTTCTTTGGCTCAGGCTACAGTGCTGTTTTCCAAACACCCTCAAGTTCACATTCTTGCTCTTAGTGATTTCTCAGTCCATAGCACCCTTCCTCTTCCTGTCCACATGGCAAAGGGCATCATATTACAGGAGGTGCTAATAGGTGCTCCACAAAAGTACTACACTAATGCTTGTAGTATGTTTTCTTTCCAAATATATTTTAAGCATATAAATAATTTCAAAAGTAGCCATATACATGTAGTCTCCCTAATTGAAAATCATCTCCTTTAAAATAAGTTTCATGAAATTGGTTGACATATCGACATTTTAACCTGTGCATCCTCATATCGGCAGCAATTAAGTAAGCAGAGTTGTGGGGGTTTTTCTGTTCGAGGCTGGCTGGTCAATGTCATAATTTGACAACATTTTGATACCCAATATTTATTGTGTATTAAACCAATGAATAAAATGTTTGTCATTTCTTGCAGCAAAGAATTAATTATAAATTCATTTATTAGGTTTATTTTTTTGGGGGGGTTTCCTTTTGGTTGTTTACCTTTCCCATACTCTTAATATAACTAACAACCTTCCGTCAATATTTATTAGATACATTACAGTTTTTACATTTACAATTTTTAATTTCTTCCCATGGTCAAATAAATTTGAGAATTCTGCAGTCAACTTTGTTCGAAGTATAAGTATAAAACTTTATTGCATCATAAGGGGCTAGATTTATATCCACCTCCTCCTCTAAATTACAGGTTCCTTGAGGGTCTTGATCTTTGTTTTGTTTACTTTCTACCACTAATATCTCACACAATTTCCATCACACAAAGTTGCATAGTACTTTAATTACTGCAACTTGAACATCTCCAGGCAAAATTGTATCCTTTTATTCCTGCCTGCTGATGAGCTTTATTCCTGGTCTTGGGATTCTTGACACCTAGACCTATCACAGAGGACTATTAGAGTAGGTACATGGGACCCACCACTATAGGACAGTGAAAGGACATGCAAAATAAGAAAACAGAGTTGATAGCAGCATGTAGAGAATTATTTCGTTGCTCACTGAGAGCAAGAGTCATCCTCAGTCTCACTCTTTCTCTCACACAGCACCCTCCCATTTTATATAATATTGAATTCTTTCATGCACAGGTCAGAGAATCAAGCATGTTGTGTATAGTTGTGTATACATTATGTCTATTTGTTTTAACTGAGGCATTAGGTTGCTAAAAAGTCAGGATGTCAAACTTTCATACTCACAGAATGCAGCCTGGCACATAATAGGCACTAAAATAATAATTATTAAATGAACGAAGAAGTGAATATTTACTGTCTCTACTTAAAGTGAATATTTACTTCTACTTATTATTACTTCAGTGAAATGAGTAGGGAGTTGTTATTGTCATTGTTTCTCTACTGTCAGTGAATAAGCTATTTCCAACTTGGGTCTTTTTCACAAAAGTTTTCAGAAGTTCCATAAAAAGATTTTTAAAAATTAAATAACAGGGGCTGGACTCAGTGGCTCACGCCTATAATCCCAGCACTTTGAAAGGCCAAGGCAGGTGGATCTCTTGAGGCCAGGAGTTGGAGACCAGCCTGGCCAACATGGTGAAGCCCCATCTCTACTAAAAACACAAAATAGCCAGGCGTGGTAGTACATGCCTGTAACCCCAGCTACTCGGGAGGCTGAGGCAGGAGAATCGCTTGAACCCAGGAAGTGGCAGTTGCAGTGAGCCGAGATCATGCCACTGCACTCCAGCCTGGGCGACAGAGTAAGAATCTGTCTCCAAAAGAAAAAAAAAAATTAAACAACAGGAAAATTTCTAAACACAAGTCTCAAGAAATCAGAGATGGAAAAGCCTTATTAGGTCATCTAGTTCATGCTTTGGCTACTGGTTGAGACAGTGTTCTTCCTATAGTCATTTCCTTCAGAAGAAAACCAGTATCTTGCAAGAACAAAGTTGGGTGTTCAGGATTCCTTATTTAATCACTTGCTTTTAGAAGAATAATTCCACAATGGGACAAAGTCTTGAGGGAAAATTATTCCTCGTGTTCCTTGATCTTTCTCCTTTTTCTCCACTTGGGATTATTCATTACACCCTTAACTATCATTAGCACCATAAATAACCTCTTTCTTTCCTTGATAAACTTTGGTTTAACAATTAAATATTTAGCTGTTCATACTCAACTAACAGAAACAGATATTGCTGTTTACCATCTTTTGTTTTTATAGCTTTTCTCTGTTTCTTCAAGCCTTTAAAATATTTTTGGCTTGGAATCTCTGTATGGTAATGGAAGATCAGAGTCTTCCTGGGGCCAGGGTTAAAACAGAAACAAAGGAGCAATTACAATTTGAAATTCTTTCAAATGTTTCTTATAATAGCATAACTTAATAGTTATAACTATTTTAGTAGCAAAGCATTTAGAATTATTGTCAGGTTACTTTGCATTCATGCAATGATTTTCTCTTGAGAGCTCAAGGAATCCTAATCTAGTGGAATGCTGGATAAAATGAGTATTTAAGACCATTAAATTAGTCCGTGTATTCCCTTGGAGAGTTGGGGGTTCAAAATGACAGATGTGGCATAGTACTTTTCACACAGCAGGCCATTCAATAAATATTTGATAAACTTAATTAAGTAGCTAGCTGACTCATACTAATTACACCAACACTTGTATTTTAAAGGGCCACCACATTGGTAACTTCAAAACTATGAGTTGTTTTCTATAGTTGTCAATCCTGCAAAACATTTGTGTGGTACATCACAGTACCAAAGACTGTGAATCAACTACCATTTAAAAAAAATAATAAAAGTACAATTCACAATTTCCAACTGGACTCAATAGACTTTATTGAGAGAGAAAAATTTTTAGCAAACTAGCAGTTACAGCTCATAAATAGGATTCTCCCATACAAAAGTGTAGGTTTATACAAGTCAGGAAAATAGTCAAGTGTTCTGAATTTACACTGAAGTCAAAACAAGACGAAGTGAGTTTATGTGGGGTAAAAGCTATACTGAAATTACACTTGAGAGAATCCCTCCACTTGTTAATAAGAGTTGTCAACAAAACTAGTTAACAAAGCAAATTCTGTAATTAAATGTCCTAAAGATCTTTGAGATTAGGATAAAGTCTCAATTCTTTTCATGCTGTCTGAAGGCAGAGAAAAGAGTCGGATATCTTTTGGGCATTCAATCCAATGACTGTGAAGTAAATCACAGTTCTACTATGTAAGACAATATATTTGAGCATCATTGTGGTACATTAAAACTAACAGAAAGAGTTTATATGTTATTATTAGTTTCATGAACCCTCTTTTATTTATCCAATGGCTGGCAAAGTTTTCATAAAATGTTTATAAAAGTTTTTGGTTTCGGTTATGTTTTGTTTTAAGGGAAAAACAAATGTTTGCATCCCATTGAGTTACTGAAATTCACACCCAATTTTATCTTATAAACACAACTTTTAAATAAGATCAGTTATTTAATTCTCAGGATATTATATGTATTCCTTAAGGTAGCAATTAACTCTTTCCAGACTAAAACTAAAAATATTATCAAAGAGAAAATGGGAAGAAAAAAATAATTCGACAGACAAATGAAAAATTCGTTATGAAACTAACAATCAGTGCTAGATTGTACCTCCCAATACACAGTCTTAGAATCTAGCTTGTTAGGAAGAAAAAACAAAACAAAAAACTGAAGTCTGATCTGAAAGTTTTGGATTTTTATTTTAATAGATTCTCATCCAGATCATAACAGATGTAATCAAGCTAGAAATTGTTACTGCTCTTATTTTATTGCTATTATTACAAAAGGTTACTTATGTTAAGGAAAAAAGACACTGAGATTTATGTGTAGGGTCCTTATTATATTATGTCACACTAAAAAAGCAAGAACCTAGGAGCTACCACTATTCTGGCAAACTAAGCACTTAGTGCGGACAGTTCAAATGTGAGATTATAGAACTGTTTAGTAGTCCTATGCCATATAGAAGAAACATAAACTTTTCAGATAGAACTTTTGCTATCAACATAATGTAACACAAAAGAAAACAGTCTGGTGACATTTTAATGTTTTTCATGCATTTGAGAAAAATATCAATATTTTTTAGTTTAAATTATTGTGTAATTAATAGCAGAAACTAACAGCATAAGGAAGTGATACAAGTCTATAAACTTGAGTTAATCCTCAAATCCGTTGCCTTGGTCACTCAAAAAGAGTTACAGCATTTTAACTAAATGTTAGCTTGTGACAAATCATCCTGAAAATATATGTCACCACTTACTATGTAGTTTTCTTATGTGTTATATGCACATAAGAAGTTGACCCATGGAAGTTTTTTTTAAATGCACCTGTTGTAAGCAACTCTGAGCTATTCTGATTCCACAGATCCACTGTGAAAATTTGGCGTCTATATTTTTCAAAAGCTTCCCAGATAAGTCAGTCTAAATTGTAACCTTAAGCAGTGTTACTCAAACTTTTCTACCATGTTTATCCTAATAAATACAGATTCTGATTCAGCAGGTCTGGAGTGGGTCATTTCTAACAAGTTCTCAGGTGATGCTCATATTGCTGTTCCACAGAAAACACTTTGAATTGCAAGGCCATAGGACATGTTATTCATAGATAATTACAGAAAATAGAAACCACGTGACATTAAAATCAAGCATGAGCTATTTAAAATAACATCTAATTTTGTTCCCTATTCCTTACTAAACATCTATTATACACAGTTAACATATAATTCAGAACTGAGTAGAAATAAGTCCACAAAAGCATCTCTGAGGCATTAATTTGGAAATTAAACGTGTTTTTACTAAAAGGTCATTGAACCATGTGCTTTCTTACATGGTGAGCACATTAGATAAAACCAGTTTAAGAAAAGTCAATTATTAATTTAAAAAAAAATAGATCACAGTCCCTGATCTACAATTCCTCCAGGAATGTCTGGTGCCCACAGGAACGCATGACAGACATTTCCTTTTGAGGTGCTGCATTTCTGAACTGCTCATGCAATGAGCCTGCACTGAGGATAGAAATTTGTCCACAATTCGCTGTCTATTAGTAGTTTACCCAAAATAAGTATTAAGATTCAAGGAACTAGGCCTGGCGCTGTGGCTCACACCTGTAATCCCAACACTTTGGGAGACTGAGGTAGGTAGATCACCTAAGGTCAGGAGTTTGAGAGCAGCTTGGTCAACATGGTGAAATCCCGTCTCCACTAAAAATAGAAAAATTAGCCGGGCATGGTGGCACATGCCTGTAATCCCAGCTATTTGGAAGGCTGAGGCAGGGGAATCACTTAAACCAGGGAGGCGGAGGTTGCTGTAAGTAGAAATCGCACCATTGCACTCCAGCCTCGGCGACAGAGCGAGACTACATCTCAAAAACAAACAAACAACAACAAACAAAACAGATTTAAGGAACTGACTGAGGTTATCCATTAAAGAAAAGAAGGTTTAAGGACCATTTGGTTGATGCTATTATTGAAGGAATAACCGGCTAAGCGCAGAGGCTCACATCTGTAGTCCCAGCACTTTGAGAGACCAAAGTGGGCAGATGCCTTGAGCCCAGGAATTCCACACCCACCTTGGCAACATAGTGAGACTTTGTCTCTACACACACACACACACACACACACACACACAACAAAAATTAGCCTGACGTGGTGGCGTGTGGCTATGGACACCACTGTACTCCAGTCCGGGTGACAGAGCAAGAGCAAGACCCAGTCTCAAAAAAAAGATAACCATGAGATACTCCTAGGCACTGCAGTTTGTGGGACTTAGATTAATTATAAAAGTATTGGGTTGATATATGTCAGACTAAGTCTTAATTAATGCTAATATTATAGCATATGTTTCAAAACTACATAGAGTCTCATATTTCTGCCTGTTTTTTTCTTATATTCATATATATAAATCCTGTTTCTAGGTATATAAATGTCCTATTAATCCCTTTGATCACACAAGAAAATGATGTTTTTTCATCCTCCCTGAGACTAGATGGTGTTATTATTAATATGCAGATAGAGATAAGCTTTATCAAGAGAGCATTCTATAAAAGATGTTGACAACCTATGAAGCAGCAAATATTTATTTTGTGTCCCGTTCTCGCTATGTTCTTTTTTTAACTGTCCTTCTCCATCCCCCACCTCCCCCACACAACAAGTTCTGTGTTCTCTTGCTTCAAGGAAATAACAGAGACAGAAATGCCCCACGTACAGCTTATCCTACTTGCTTTTGTTTCCCAGAAGCTTAAGGGTAGAGAAGTAGGTGACTTTGATAGGTGAAAGAGACAGAGACAGAGATGTTAACATCTGGGTTCCGCTGAGGCCTGCAAGGCCAAGGGCAATGGAGACAGCAGGGTCTTGGAAGGCAAAGGCTGCTGCTAGACCTGGGGAAGTACTGAAACCCGGGCACTTGTGTTCCCCACCAAGACACGAAGGCTTGGACACAGGGAGTCTCAGGTAAACTGTTCTACTCAAGCCTAGAGAGGTCATCTTCAGTATTTTAATAAGTTTAAGATTCCAGGAAGTGAGACCAAGTGACTAAGGCTGAATGTTCTGCCAGCCCAAAGATCTGGGCATTAAAAATGGTTTAATTAGAGTTAAGTAAAAGAAAGAAAAGTAACATTGCTTGAACATCCCAATAATGGTTGCAAAATCATACATACTAAACCTAAATTTGTTCCATCTAGGCATGAGATTATAATAAGCAAGTAGTGTTCACCCCTATTTGTATCAATAGCTAGGAGAATTCTCTAACTTGAGACTTTACAAAATCAAGAAACAAAAAATAAGATTGGTTGAGAAAAATTAAGCCCCTAGCATGGATGGAGAGTCCAGATGTATTTTACCACATGTTTAGTGTAAGCACAAACAAATACAGAGTATACAGTGGAACTCTAATATAAACTGCCACTTGCTGTGCACTAAGGGATTGGTATGAATCTGGACTGGCTAAGAGAATGTTGCCTTACTTCTCTTTGGGTCTGGATTTACTTCCTTGCATTATTGTTCAAGATAGACTGATTATTGCTGTGAATCGAGCTGAATTTGTTTCATGTTAATTTCAAAGAGACCAGTTGCTTTCCCCTAATAAGAGCTTCTTTGCTGGCAGTTCATGACTTCTAACTGAAAATGTTCATAGCTTCCTTCAAGAAAATTATTGCCAAATGATTTGTTTTAAATTTCCAAAGGTTTTCTCCTTCTTATAGACTTTAGAATTCTCAGTGGTCTACTGTATTTATTCGGAGAGAAAAATCTAATGGTTTGGCCCTATAACATTGTAATCTGGAAATTCTTCATCCTGTTGTAGCAGAGGAGAGGCACTTTAAATTTCAGATGGGGGAAGCATAAATCCAGATCAGACACCTAGGTGCAAACAACTCTTGTTTGGGAAAAACAGAGCCTCCATAACATGGGCTGTTCATATGTAGTGGTTTTCACCTCAAGTCATTATCACATGGACTAACAAGATACTCCTTCTTGTCCTGTATGTTTTTCTTTTGAGTGTGTATTGAAATATGTGCATGATGCTAAGCATGTACATAATCCAAACTCCATTTCCCATAAATAAAAACAAGCTGAAAATATCACTGGCAGATAACCACCATATAAACTGAAAAACGCACTTCATTTAAAAAGTGCTACTCATAAAATACCGCATCCTCCAGGCCTAATTCAATAACATAAGCTGTATGCCTAAACTATACTTCTTCAAGTACTATAATTAGTTCTTAAAGAGCATTTTACATTTAATTTGTTGTATTGCATATTGCATCTATTTACTAATATTTTCCCATGAGCATCAGCAACTTCAAAAGTGAACTCTTATTTTAACCAATCGGAGAAAACTCACTGTTACCAAAAATAAAATTAAAAAGCCATACACAAATGATGAGCCATCTTAGGAAGTTTTCTGAAACAATTACTGCATTGACATTAGTAAAACATTTAGCAGTAACATTCTAACAAATAATCTGATAGTATAGCTCTTTTAAACTCAGTCAGCCTGGTGAAAACAAAACAAAACAAAACAAAACAATTCTTTATAAATCATGCAAAGCAGAGGCTATTTAACTTGCTAACTAACAGAACTATTGTAGTAGGCAGCTTCTATTTACCTCAGTTAACAGGACTCTCAGAAAAATCATGAATGTAAAGATCGTATCTGAGTCAAACTCACTTCCTCTCAGTCTTTTTGGATTGAATGGCAACACACTGTTCTTTCAGACATGTAATTGTTTCCTAATCTAACTTCCACCTCCAGGTATATAAGAACCTGATATTGTCTGTATCATTATTAGTTAATTCCACTTTAAATTAAATTCATTTTCCTATTTTTTGTGTGATATTTGTGTTATACTATTACTTTTATATTTACATGTAATATTATATATATATATGCACGCATATACACATATATATGTAGTAACATAGTATCATACAAACATCATAACTTGTGAGTGTATATATATCCTAAAATATACTAATGCTACTGTAATTAAAATAAAATGTCTAGATATTTATATTTATATATCACAGTAATATAGTAACATCACATATGTGTATAAAACACAGTAACAGCTGGGCACAGTGGCTCACACCTGTAATCCTAGCCCTTTGGGAGGCCAAGGCAGGCAGATCACTTGAGGTCGGGAGTTCAAGACCAGCCTGGCCAACATGGCAAAACCCTGTCTCTGCTAAAAATAAAAAATTAGCTGGGTGTGGTAGCGTGCACCAGTAATCTCAGCTACTTGGGAGGCTGCGGCACAAGAATCGCTTGAACCCGAGAGGTGGAGGTTGCAGCAAGCCCAGATTGCAGTACTATACTCCAACCTGGGCAATAGAGTGAGACTCAGTCTCAAAAAAATAAAAAATTAAAATATTTTATGTATATAATGCATATGTATATACGTGGAGAGACAATATCTGGCAACTTTATTTTAATTAATATAACATTAAAATATCTTAGGATGACTTTCATGGTTCATCTCTCTCTCTTTTTTCTTTTTTTCCCCTAAAAATTTCTTAGCTATATATGCTTCAGAAAATAAACAAGAAAGCAAACAAAAAGAATAAGAGCAAAAGGGAAGACAGGAAAGAAAAGGAAGGGAAGTTCAAGGGAAGGGAGAAAAAAGTCACAAGTTTTTTTGTCGAATTTTGTTATTAGGTTTATACTAGTTGAGTTTTTCTTCTTAGATTCTTTATAGTCATTCTTTCTTGGAAGTAATTTAGAAGAATTCACCTGTAAAACTATCTGGACAGGAGCCTTAAAAAAAATACAATTTGTAAGTACTTTTCTGGTTATCTGGTCTTTCTCATTATTGTACAGTCCATTTTACTAATTTATAGTTTCTATAAAATGGTATATATAACCGAGATTTTACCATTATTAATGTAGACTTATATGTATCTTATTTTTAAATTTTTATAGATGTATCATTTTATGTTTCCATTCATTTGTGTTGTTTAGATTTACCATCATATTAAATATTTTTATGTTTTTAAAAGAACCCATTGTTAGCTTTTATGATTTTCCATAGATTATTAATTTGCAATTACTCATTTATCTTTTGTATAAATTAGCTTCTTTCTCCTACTTTTCTTAAATTTAACTGCTCATTTTCAAATATGTTGACATATTTTTTAAATTACTTTTATTCATTCATGTTTAATAATATAAACATATAGTCTCTCACTTTCTAGAGTGGCTTCCTTTGGTCATTTACCATAACCTTTGATACACTGAACTTTCATTGTTCTTATATTTTGTTTGGTTTTTAAACTATCTAGACTATCTGGAAATCATCTCTTTCATTCAAAAATTGCTTAAATGTAATTTATTTTCCTTAAACTAGGGCTACTAATTTCTCTTTTTAAACTTATTTTGCCTTGTTTTTACTGAGCCCATTTTAAAGTTCAAACTCAGACTCAGCTAATTCAAATTTGCCTTAATTATCTTTTTATTAGTATTTCTCTTTGGCTCTCTTTCTGTTTCTGAAATCTTTGTCATAAGTGTATTAAATTTCTTGCTTCTGTTTACATCTCATCTTTTCTTTCATCATTTTTTATCTGTATCTCTTTATTTTGGCTCTTGGAGAATTTAGTGAACATTTCAAACTTTTAAAGTTCAATTTGCTATCATAGACAAACCTTTCTTCACAACCTCTTTTGTTGCTTTTAATTTGGCAACCATTTTTAAACTCTTCTTTAAATTATAGTTGAATTACTCTTAGGATTTTTTTCAATACTTACCATGGCATTTATATAGATACAATGTTTCTTTGAATCTTACTGAGTATACATAAAAGAGATTCAAAATTTACTACCTTTTTTGTTCTAATAGTAAGCTCCAATGTTTCAGAGCAGTCCCCTTCCTTTAAACTAAAATAACTGATGTGTCTGATGATTTTTCTGTCTCTTTGGGCACACCTGCGGCAATGGAAATTAATTTCTTGTTGCCATAATTACAAGCAGATATGGAACTGTCAAAACTATGCAGGTCTCTGTGTAAGTCTTTCAAGCGTAAAAACACATAAATATAAAAAGTTGAGATTTACTTTAATGATACTTTGCTAGTTCAGAGGTACAGTGGCCTGGAGAGAAATAGGAAGTATCTGAAGCCAAAGACAGCAAGTAATGGCCAGGAATTACTGGCAGAAGGCCACCATTCTTTGCCTGGCACAGTTGCATTTGTTACTAACCAACCAAAGAAGAGCTCCACTCTTTACCTACTGGGCCAAGTAGGCAGGGAATAAATGCCGCTTTGGGTATCTCCACTTGCCATGACCTCCTGGAATCAATTGTGTTTCCCAGAAGCAGTAATAGGATCCATATTGTCGCACTGGCTTTGGACAGGGAAGAAGGGGAAAGGGCTGATAGCCTACTGATATTTTGCCAGGCCTTTGGTACAAGTTGCCAGTACTTCACCTATAGAGGATCATATGTCCAATCAACCATTTCTTTATTTCAATCCTGTTCATCCAAGCAAACAAAAATTCCTCAACGAATCTCATGTGAGAAAAGCATGGGTTATCAGAATTGATTAAAGTTATGTCTTACTTTTATATTCCATTGGTCATTTCATCAGTAGTCATATGTGCTTCATTAACAATCTGTATTAATGTAGAGGTTTGTTCCTTTTTGGCACTAAAATGCCATCCTAGGATATAATCCTATGCTTTCAATTTTATGTCTACTTCTGCCTGTGATGTTTCTGAAAACAGTGCCTAACAACTGGGTCAGTTTGTCCACTGACATCTGGGAAAATGCTAGACTTACTTTGGTCCATGAGTGGAAGAAAAGTCACATAGAAGCATATGGTCTCTTCACATTTTCCCAGCTTCTGGCAACTTCCAAAACTGCTGCAGAGTGGTTTGTGCCAGCACTTCAGAGATCACTTTAGCCTTTTTGTTCAGAGAGGACATATTTCTCTCTGTGAATTAACCATTATACATTCTACCATAATGTGCATAGAAAAATAATATTTTAAATCTAAAGAGTAGACTGCACTAGAGGTACAGCTTTTATAACAAAGGGAACAATTTCATTTGTATTGAATATCATTGAAACTGTTCGATGATATTACTCTAAGACATATATACTTTCTTGATAGTAAAAAGCAACAAAATATTAAGGAATGAGTTGAATGTTTTCAGATAAAATGTCAGGAAATAGGAAAATATATAAAAATCTCTTGAGGTAAATCATCAGAAAGATTTTTTTTTAGATTCTCTTTTATATTGCCTTCTACTTCCTATCAAAGAAATTTTTCCCTCCTAAGGTTTTGGTATTCAATCTCTTACACACATCTCAAGTACTTTTATCTGAACACTTGTTACGCAATTGAAAAAAGGAGGGACTCGTGAATGAAACCAACAATACAAATATTTTTCATTTAACACGAGATACTGATAATGCACACCTAGAGATATACTCTCAAAAATTTCATGAACCAACTCACTACACTCCTCTATGACACTTCTGGGGGAGAAACCTTCATTTTTATGCTCATGCACTCTGATTTTGCTTTGCATTGTTTTTATTTGTTTGTTTTACATTACATTAACTGTTTGGCAGAGGAATAGAAATCATCAGGTATGGGGAATTTCCCTCCCTTGTACATTCCAAAATGTATTTTCCTAAATCAATATATAACAGATAATGTTCTAAGAAAATGCATTGGCCATTTGCCATGAATTCTTTTCAAGATTCTCTGGGTACAAGACAGGCCTGACGATAACAAGGAAATGCAGGCAGAGATGACACAATCTACCATCCCCTTGCAGATCGGCTTTTTCTAAGTCAGAAGGGGAAGCTGGCTGTATAAAAGCTAGATTACCAGAAATTGGGGATGATATGTCTATATTAGCCATCCTATTGATTGTCGGATTATGAGCTACTCTCATTCACTAAATCTATACTGTCTTCATCCTTTGCTCTTGACGGGAAGTCTTCCCTGAAGATATACAATCAGTTGAGGACACTGCTTCAGTAAGGATTACCTCTAACTACATGGAATAAAACTCCACTAAGAGTGACACTATTTGTCTGGAAAACAAGAAGATACTATCTAGGCTAGTGCAGCTGCTCAGCTCAAAAATATTACCAACAACCTGGCTGTCCATCTTTCCATCCTGTTCTCTTTAGTGGTGTTGGACCTCATCCTCAGGATTATAGCCTCATGATCACAAAGTTATTGCTACACTCTAGGTATAGAACCTATCTTATAGGGAGGAAGGGAAAAAGCAAGGAAGAACAGTTGGTACCTCTAAGAAATAAGACAAAACCTTCCTTAAATCCAGCAAATCTCTGTAATCCGTATTAGCCACAGCTGTGTGGTGTGGCCGCCACTAGGTTCAGGATGTCTGAGATACTGAATTATTTTAGATGGGTTGGTTGCCTCCCTTAAGGAAATTGGGAAATTTTTAGTAAGAGAGACAAAAAACAGATATTAGATAGTCAAGGAGCATTTTATGCTGAACAGCCTTCCCTGACAGATGCCTCTTCTTTGGTCTAAGTAATGATATCTTTTGAGGCACTGGCTCTGTAATATCAGCTGATTCCTATTGGTGCAGATGAGTTGGATTTACGGGTTCTCTCAGTATCTAAGCAATACAAATATTATTTCTTCTTTAAATAATCATTTAAATAGATTTTGTTTCACATACATCACATATATTTTGCTACATTCTTCACATTAATGATTTAAAACACTTGTACACAATGTACTTACTCACAACATTCACTATAAAATCTCTGTTGAATTCACTAGTTCAAATCTTTTACACCATCTTCAAGGACATAATTCCCTCCATCACTTTAACATATCAGAATATCTCACTTTATATCTACTTTATTTAAAGTATTAAAACCATCTCTTCCCTTCTAACTGCATCTTTCCTCAAAGCCCTAGTTGACCTTGCTTTTTGTCTATAAGAAGAGAAAGAAAATGTCTACTCTTCAACTTTAAGTTGAATTATTGAAATTATTGAAAATGCAATTATTGAAATGTAATGTTTCTTGAAAATAAACTTTTTATTTTAGAATTGTTTGTAATTTACAGAAAAAAATTGCAAAGATAGTAAAGGGCATTTCCATAAGCCCCACACCCAGTTGCCCCTATTATTAACATTTTACATTAGTATGACATATTTGTCACAAGTAATGAGCCAATATTGATACACTATTATTAAAGTCTGTATTCAGATTTCCTTTGATTTTTACCTAATGTCCTTTTTCTGCTCCAGGATCCCATCCAAGACACATTACATTTAGTTTTCATGTCACTTTTAGTCTTCTCTTGGTTGTGACAGTTTCTCATACTTTCCTTGTTTTTGTGACCTTGATGGCTTAGAGGAATACTAGTTATCTTATAGAATGTTCCTCAAATGGGATTTGTCTGAATGATTAGATAGGCTGGGCATAGTGGTTCATGCCTGTAATTCTAAAACTTTGGGAGGCCGAGGTGGGCGGATCACCTGAGGTCAGGAATTTGAGACCAGCCTGGCCAACATGGTAAAACCCCGATTCTACTAAAACTACAAAAATTAGCTGGGCATGGTGGCAGGCACCTGTAATCCCAGCTACTAGGGAGGCTGAGGCAAGAGAATCACTTGAACCCAGGAGGCGGAGGATGCAGTGAGCAAAGATCGCACCATTGCACTCCAGCCTGGGCAACAAGAGTGAAACTTCATCACACACACACACACACACACACACACACACACACAAAGATAGGGCTTACACATTTTGAGGATGAAAACTAGAGAATTAAAGTGTCATTTTCATCACACCACATCAAGGGTACATGCCAGCAATAGAACTTGTTGATGTTAACCTTGATCACCTGGATAAGGTAGTGTTTTCAGGATTCTCCCCATAAAGTTATTTCTCCTCCCCTTTTTTATGTTGCATTCTTTGACAAAGGTTACTTGACACAGCCTACACTTAACAAGTGGGAAGTTAGCCTCCTCTTCCTTGAGGAGAGGATATCTACATTAATTATTTGGAATTCTTCTGCATGGGATATTTGTTTATTATCCCTCACTAATTTATAAAGTCAATCATTTATTTATATCAGTTTGTACTCATGGGTATTTATTTTAAGCTTTGGATTATAACACAATACTACAATATTTCCTTGCTCAAATTGCTCCAGATGTGGCCATTGGAAGCTCTTTCAGTTCTCTGCTGTGTGACGTATTCCCATCATTAGTGTCTGTATTATTATTATTTTTTTAACATTTCTTTATCTTTAGGCACTACAAGATGTTTCACACTTATCTTGTATATTTCCTGCCCTAGCCCTAGAATTGGCTACTTCTCTACGGAGTTCTGGCTCCTAGAGAATGGCATTAGAAACCAAGATCTGGATGCTAGGTGCAAATTTACTTTTAAGTGGTAGTTGCAATGTAATGAGAAACACAAGGAAATTAGATTCAAACCTGGAATGAGAAAATAGAGGTTCAAAGCCTGATTCCATCATTTTCTAGCTCTGTGATCTTGGCTATGTTACTTAGCTTCTCTAGCCCTTAGTTTCTAATGTGGTAGCAGTACTAATAGCTAACATGTAGAATAGGGTTTCTCAACCTTGGCACTGTTGACATTTATGCCAGATAACTATTTGTTGTAATAAGCTGTCCTATGCATTGCAAAATGGTTAGCAGCATCCCTGGCCTCTGCCCACTAGTTGCCAGTAGCTTGTACCAGTCATCAAAATAAAAAATTATTCCAGATATTGCCAAATGTCACTTGAAGGGCAAAACTGCACCCAGTTGAGAACCACAGCTGTACAATTCCATGAGACTGATATTATTTTACAGATGAAGAAAGGGTAAAGAAGGAGGTAAGAAATTCACTCAAGGTTTCATAGCTAATTAGATGCAGTACTAGGGTTTAAGCCCAGAGAGACTGACTTTTGATCTCATGATCTTAACCATACCACAACTGCCTCTGTAAATGATAGGGGTAATAATTCTGCCCTTTCAGAGTTATAGTAATTAAATGAGACATCATCTGTAAGAACATCTTACAAGGTACTTAGTAGAAGAGGGCTTCAATAGATGTCAGTGGAATCCGTAACTGAAACCCCTGCTGCCTCCACAGCAAGCTTGCTCCACTACACTTGCTCTAGTATTGTCTTTGGTTCTTCCTTCTACAAGTTCTTTTTACCTTCTGCCTACAAATGTGCTTAGATCTTTCCAACCTGAAGAATTTCTCCTTTGATTAGATCTCTCTTTCAAGTTATCAAACAAATATTCTTAATACCACATTCATATTTATTTTCTCTTCTTTATCATTAACTCATTTCATAGTGCTTTAAAATCTTGAGTCATTTCTGCCTGTGAGCACATATTAACCTAATCCAAAAGGCATCATGGCCCAATAAAAGGGTTCAAGGGACAAATGCTTTCACAGTTGATTTGTACAGATAAAAAAGCTGAAGCAAGAAATGTTTCATGAATTGCTAAGGCCACATAACTATTGTGAGCATAGTACTTGCTACAAAAGTCCTTTATGCCTTCATTCATGTGGGTCTCTACCTCACATGAAGTTGCTGAACATGCCTCCTTGAAATAGTCTTTTTTGATTTTGTTGACATCTATTCTTTTTCTACTACCTTTCCAATCTCTCTTTTTCCACATTCTTAATGGGTTTCCTTTCTGCTTTTACTCATATATGTATCAGCAAAGTTACTCCCTTAGCTATGCTTAGTATCTTTTCATTAGTTATATACTATTTCTCCCAACCTCAACAGTCATCTATATTTCTTTCAGATCTGCACCTCTTAACTACCCCATATTTTGAGTCACTGACCCACAGTTTTAACTGCCTAATGAAATCTGTAAGTTAGATTGCCTACAACTAACCAAAACAGAATTTTCAAAGTGGAAGTCATTTTTATTCCTAAAATATTATTTTCAGTGTACCTATTTTTCTTAATGGGAAACTTAAATCATTGTTATCTCTTCTATTTCTTAACTCTATTGCCCTTGTTTTAAAAATTTGTCAAATTCCATAGATTTTCACCCTTGCAAAGTCTTTAATATATATCCATTTAATTACAATTTCTATCACTTTAAGTTTTTTGTTTGTTTGTTTGTTTTTTACTATTGCCTGGAATATTTACATAATTCAATGAATGGCCTCCTGCTTCAGACTTTCCTTCCCTAAATCATCTTGGAAATCATGACAGATTCAACTTCTTAAAACACAGCCCTCACAATGTGATAGCCCTATTCAAAAGTGTCAGTGGCTCTTCGTGGTGCTCTTCAATACAGTAGCCACCAACCATTTGTGGCTACTGAGCCCTTGAAATGAGGTTACCAAAACATAATCAGATAAGCTGAAAGTATAAAATACACAGTGGGTTTTGAAGATAGTCCAAAAAACAAAACCCACTAAAATATCTTTAAAATAATTCTAATAGAGATTACATGTTAAAATGGTCATATTATGAACATACTGGGTTAGGTAAAGTGCATTGATAAAATGAGTTTTACCTTATGAATTGATTAATAGAAATTTGAAATTATATATGTACTTCACATTATGTTTTTGTTTGATATTGCCAACCTAGACAACTAAGAATACATTACTTGATCATATAAATTCTACTATAATTTCCCAACTTTCTTTCCCGACTTTTTCCCTATTATTTCTATATACATACCATGTATGCCATTCATTTTAGATAATTGCTATTCCTGACCATGCCCCCCTCTTTATCATCTTCATGTCTTTTTTCACATTGTTCACTCCTGATAGAGCACCCCATCCCCCATCCCTGCCTATCAATCCGGACTCTTGTCAGCCAGTAACTACAACCTAATTCAAGAGGGCTTGAACAAAATATCATTTTATTGGCTTGTGTAGCTGAAAAGTCTAGATGTCAATTTGAGAAACAGTTGGATCTGGGAGGGTTAAATACTATTTAATCCTCATTCTATCACTATCATTTTCATTCTCATTCTATCACTATATCTTTCTCTCTAGCCCTCCATCCCATCACTCTTGGTCTTCATCTCTTGTCTCTACTTTCTTTTGTGTTGGCTTCAATTTAATTTCAAGATCTCCCCATGAACTAATCTTCTATAGCTCCAACTTTAACAATCCCAAAAGAAAAAAAAAGTACTTTTTCATTATACTGGATCGTGTATCTTCAAGGGAATAATTGTTAGCTGACTGGCTAGGCTTCGGACATGCAAATCTTGGAAACAAGAATGGGTCAACCCACCCAACCAGACAGCTTGCAGGTAGGAGAGAGGTTATCCCCAGAAGAAAATCAAGATGATAATACCAGAAGACAAACAGATGGCTTCTGAGCAGAACTAACAGATGTAAATACACTATCAAACTTCATCATTTCTATAAATTTTCAATACAAACTGTTTCAATAAAGGAAAATTTACATTTATGTTCCAAAGCTCTATAGACCATTCTAAACAAAACAAAATCTCCTGATTTGAGAGAAAGCCTTGTGTTATATTCCAAATATAAATGGTAGACCATAAGAATCACTTGTAGGCATTTTACAAACAGTGCCAACACCCACCCAGGAGCACCACTGGGTCACTTTCAGAGCCCTGACCTCTTACGATTGTTTGTTTGGAATTTATCTTCCTTAACTCGTACGGTAGGTGATCACTAAATATTTTCTTAATACTAACAGATGCTTTAATTATCTGATAACTAATCTATATATTTCAGAGGAGTTTCACCTCAACACCTTTGACCAAATTGCAAATTAATTGACTAACCACATTTTGATACTTTTTACAGTGAATGCAGAAACCGTCATAGAATGTTCTCTGATTGAAGAAAGAAAAACAAAGAGATCTGTGGAAGAATTCATTTCTCGTCAACAATGTCCAGAGCATATGTTATTTCAGAGTTCTCCAGAAAATGCAAAGACTTTCCAAGTTCCAGAGAAGACAGAAAGGACCTTTATAAAACCGTTTCTTTAAAAAAGAAGCAGAAGACAAAACTGAGTGCCGGAGGGTCACAATTTCCCCCTATCCACTCTAGCATAGGAGCCAAGAGTCTTCTTGAGAAAAATTTTAGTTTTGGTAGAGATCGTGCGTAACTTTGAATACTCAATTTCCATTTCACCATGTGTAAAAGGTAAGTAACATCTACACCAATCTATATCACAGGAACTGAACAAGATAAAGTAATATAAAAATAATCTATGTGAAAGATAACATTTTATGAACTGCAAAGTTCCACACTATTATCAGGTTGGAACAAACTATAAGAGCAAAACATTTTCAAAAGAAGTAAACTTCGGCTGGGTGCAGTGGCTCACGCCTGTAATCCCAGCACTTTGGGAGGCCGAGTGGGCGGATCACAAGGTCAGCAGATTGAGACCATCCTGGCTAACATGGTGAAACCCTGTCTCTACTAAAAATACAAAAAAGTAGCTGGGCGTGGTGGCGGGTGCCTGTAGTCCCAGCTACTCGGGGGGCTGAGGCAGGAGAATGGCGTGAACCCGGGAGGCAGAGCTTGCAGTGAGCCGAGATTGTGCCACTGCACTCCAGCCTGGGAGACAGAGCGAGACTCCATCTCAAAAAAAAAAAGAAGGAAACTTCATATACTGTGCACACCTAATTTATATACACTTCAATTAGTTTGGACCATAGCATGACATGACCTACTTTAGTGAAGTATATGCAAACATTTTCAGGCCTAATGCCCACTCTAAAATCTAAATACTGGTTAAAAAAAAAAAAAAAAAAACTGATCATTTTTACCAGTGCACATTCTTTCATGTAGTGAGTCACGTGTCAAGAACAACAGAAATTGTTAAAATGTTTACTCTGTCATTTACATCTGTTTTATATTTTATACTGGAAATTAACACTGAAAACTGGAAATTAATACAAAGACTGGATGATTACTATCTGTACTAGGGGAAGCAGTAACTGAGAAACCCCTGAGTTGTAAGCTTTGTGATATTTAAAAAGCCAGAAGAAAAAAGATCATTAAAAAAAGAAATCTGAAAGCCAAAATCTGAGATGCTGAAGGCTCCTACAATTCAGGGACAGATTGCAAGTGATCTGCGCCCAAACACAGAAGTAAATAAGCTACAAAACCAAACTGTTCCTTTCTTTCTATCAACTGGACATCCTTTTACCACTGCACTGGAAGGCTGCATCAGAAAAATACCCCTTAATTAGTTTCATCTGTATTTATCATGAGTAATATTTTTTAAATAGATCTTCCAGTGACCTTTTCTTTTCCTCACTACCGATTTGACATGGTTTGTTTTTCAATCATCTCTGTGAGCTTGTGCCAGGCGAGGCTGTGCCTCCTTGTCTCACAGTCTGGGGTTCAGGTAGTGACACTGTGGAGTTCTAGCTGTGAGGTCTATGGGAGGTACTTTTGTACTAAACAAGTATAGACCCTGGATACTCCAATAAAAGGTCGGCATTGTCACTTCGGAGTTCTCTTTTCTCATGGTAGCCTGGCAACCAAACTGCGTCTCTTTGATGGAGGGCGTTCCTACTAGAAAACAGCTTTATGAAAAGTGTCAGGGTCATCTTTAGAAACCCAAAGAAAACAAAACAAAACCCCCCAAAAAAAGCCTACCACCAAGAAGGCAAAGAAAAAAAAAGTCTGCACAACTCAATTATTCAGCTGCACACAACTGTGCCTGTCAGGTCTTGGTAACAACACTCGCTTGAATTTAATTAAGTTTGTCCATGTAGCCTGTGAACTGCTCGCCAGACCTGCTGGAAGGGGATGAAAAGCCTGACGGCAGGCCCCGTGAGGCCATTGTTGATAAGGAAGGGCACAATATTCTCAAGTTAGGTAAATTCCCATCCCCTTGCACACAAAATGCACTGGGGAATAACCTTTTGAAGGAAGTGTCAGAAAGTTGGGTTGCCTGAGAGCCAACACAGAGGAGAACTTTTCCCACCAACCACATACCACCCTGTCTGGAGGCAGTGTGCTGCATGGTAAAGTGCCTGGCCTTTGGAAAGCTAATGGCTTTTGGAACTTTGAAGTCAAACAATTAGATTGAAATGCCAGCTCTGCCACTTACTCGTTCTATTATTTTGGGGAGGTTAAGGAACCTCGCTGAGTGTCAGTTTCTTTATTTGTAAGCTAGAAAGTCAAAACTGGCCGGGCGCGGTGGCTCAAGCCTGTAATCCCAGCACTTTGGGAGGCTGAGACGGGCGGATCACGAGGTCAGGAGATCAAGCCCATCCTGGCTAACACGGTGAAACCCCGTCTCTACTAAAAAATACAAAAAACTAGCCGGGCGAGGTGGCGGGCGCCTGTAGTCCCAGCTACTCGGGAGGCTGAGGCAGGAGAATGGCGTAAACCCGGGAGGCGGAGCTTGCAGTGAGCTGAGATCCGGCCATTGCACTCCAGGCTGGGCGACAGAGCGAGACTCCGTCTCAAAAAAAAAAAGAAAGTCAAAACTACCTGAAGGTTTATCAGGATTCAGTGAGGTCCTACTGGTAAAATGAGATACTGTTGGCTCTCAATGACTTTTCTCCTTATTTCTCCACTTAAATTCTCTAATGTGTATTCCCATTTATTATAAAATAATTTTCAAACTTGGAAATATGATAGAATACTTCCAAAATCAAACCTTGGCAGTACATGCCTGTTGCCTCCAAATGCTTGTCAGAACTACCTGTCTTCTCCCATGTGCCTTTTTCTGCTGCTGTACCTGTCCACACATTTTTAATCTCTTGACTAAAATATATTTTCCAGTCATTCTTCAAGACCCTATTGAAGTATCCCCAAGTCTTGCCTTAACTCTCCAAGGCAGAATTAACCACTCTGGGCCTTGGGTTCCCAGAGCACTTTGTATTTTTCTCAATTAAAAAATTTTATCTTCTAGATTGACTTGCTTTTAGTTTCTCCTCCAACAAACCATAATCTCCAACAAACCTAAAAAGGACTGGTTGACAACCATTTATTTTTATATTATTCTAATATTTAACAAAGGGTTCAATAAATATTTAACTGGTGAATAGGTAATTTCCTGAGCATCTTTATTTAAGCCACTTTAAAAATTACATTTAAAATGTTCTAGAAAGATGCTTATTATTTTTTGGCATCATCCTAAATTAGCACATGATACTCATATAAAAATGAAATGTAAAACATGATGAAGAGTATTGAAATAAGAAGAAAAGAGTTGAAAAGTAAATAAATACTAATTTCTAATCTATAGACAGCTTGGTGTGAGTATGCTGAAAACTTCTTTCTAATAAAATAACAAACCCAGTGCAGATATGGTAATTACTAGAAATTTTACCTATACAAATATTTTTACAAAAATATTTTTGTAAAATATTTTTACCTATACAAAAATTTTTACCTATACAAATATTTTCAAGCAGTTTCATAAAAATCAAATTATTATTTTGATTTTAATTTTATTTTGATTGAGTAAAATTATTTTGATTTGCTTTAAAAGGAATTTTAAATTGTTTTGATTAATTTGATTTTAATAAGTTCCTTTTTTTCTGAAAAGTTTATTCTATTGAAAAAAGACACAATTAGAACCATAAATTTATAACATTCTAGAATTCAAAATACCTTAGATAGTAGTGAGTTATTCACTCTAATTTTTTTTTTCACAAGTAAGAAAACTAGAACTGAGAAATGTTAAGAAACAGGCGAAGTTTTGCTACTAGTTTGGATACTATTCAGAGCCAGACTAGAATTGAGTTACCTTGTCCGCCCATTTAAATCTCTCTTTCCAGCATGACACTGAAAGGAAGAACCAGCTGATGATACAGAAATGGTGGGCATCTTGGGAAAACGTGAACGTTTTGCCATTATGGATGTCTTCCATAATGAGCTCACCCTGCTTAGACCTAAGCTTCTAGGAAGCTTAGAATAAAGAGAGTCCTATTTCATTCACAACTGACTTGAAAATCAAATCTCACTATTAATCATCATTCTTCTTGTTATTATTAACTTATCTGGCTAGCATTTAGAATTAAATCTTGACTTCTTATCATGGCTGGTATTACATCTGCTTTTCTCTTACTCCAGCTATGCAAAGCATGGCCCATGAACCAATACCCAACTGCGAAGGCGAGAATAAGAAACTTGTACAGCTTTTTGACCTTGCTACAACACCCACATGTAAGATTGGTGGGCCCATCTTACTGAGCAGGGTATATTAATCACCTATATATATGCTTTCAATGAATGTGCAACGGTTTTTATAATTATTTTTTTCTTGTACTGGTACTGATATAAGTACCAGTATTGAAATACAATTTTATGATGCTGAACATAATTAAAGTATGTGGGCTTGTATTTTGTATGTGGATTTTCTTCATTCTGTCTTATAGTAAATAATTTTTATTGTATTTTAGAAAAAAAAGTTGACCCTCATTCATGCTCTAGTCTCACCGTTTGGTTACTCCAATCTTCCAGCAATCCAAGTTCTCTCTGCCTTTGCACTCATAATCTTTCCTTGAATATCCTGCCCACAGGTCTCCTCAGGGCCAGCTCCTTTCACTCCAATCTCAGTAGAAATGTTACCACAGCAGGGCAATCCTCTCACCTCTTTCACTCTAGGTAACATACTGCCTTCTAGTGTGACCCTTCATATTTACAGCATACATTTTTAGGTCATACCATTACTTAAACTTCCTTTGCTTTTTTGTTTCTTTAAGTGCTTATTGTCTGCAGGGAATTTGTGTAGCTCAGTTATATCCCTGGTTCTTAAACATATTATCAGTTCATCAACGTATGTGGAATGTTGCTAAAGGAAGCCTGGATGTTGTTTCAGGCCCATTACAAAAGCTAAATTGTTCTCATCCTTGCCACAGGCCTATAATGTAGGTATTATTATCTCCATTAATAGTTGAGGAAACACATTCACAGACATTAGACACTCACCTAAGATTATACAGAGCCACTGGCATTTCTAATTCCTAAACTTCCCATCTGCAGTATATAAGAAACTCTTTCAAACATTGACATCAGTAGTAAATTAACAAAACAGCCAATAAGAGGTACTCAATTATTTTGGAACATTTTCTATTCATAATTTCCATAACTTCTAATCTTGTGACTAATTTGCTATTAGGTGGACTAATTCTGATATAGGCAGAAGAGACATATATGGTGCATTTTAAACTAAAATCAAGATAATTGTTCCTTCTATAAACAAGTGCTCTTCAAATTATCGCATTAGAGAAGCCAGATTTAGCAAATAAAAATATAGGATCCCCAGTGAAATTTGAATTACAAGTAAACAATAAATAATTTTGGGTACATAGGGCATATGCTAAATACTTCTTTAAAAAATCAGTTGTTTACCTGAACATCAAATTTAACTGGGTATTCCTTATTTTGTCTGGCAATCCTAATTCAGGAGTAAATTCAATAATTGTAGTCACAAATATCAGTGGCCATTCCACGAATAGACTGAAGTTTAAATGCAGCCAAGGAAGTTGTATTAGAGGTCTCCAGAGAAATTTAACATATGTACATATATATTTATATTTACATACCTATAGACATTTTTACATGCATACATTATATATATCCCTTTCTGTGCCTTTTTGTTCTTTTTGGGTCCTCAAGTGATTGGGTGCTGCCCATGCAATTGGTGAGAGCATCTTCTTTACTCAGTCTACTTATTCAAATGCTCATCTCTTCCAGAAACACCCTCACAAACAGATATAAATCATGTTTTACCAATTATTTGGGCACCCTTTAGCCTAATCAAGTTGACACATAAAATTAACCATTACAGATGTGCTGCAGGAATATGCAAATTTCTTACAAAAAAGTGTATAAGGAGTTTCTGAACACATCTCTGAACAACTGCATATCTAGCAGGGCTTGTGCCACCCAACTAGATTATTGGGTGGGATTATTTTCTAGAAATAAACCACGTGTTTGTTTCAGGGTGACAGCTTAAAAAGGAACTAGAACAATTCATCATTTTTTTAAAAAAAAGACAACCAAGGAGTACTTTGCTAACAGCAAATAAATATGTGAAAATGATTATATAATAGTTATCAGCTGCTTTGAATTTCCACTGAGGTCAGAAGAAGAAATAAATGACTGAAGCTAGGGCATGAGGCATTTAGTTTATTTTGGACATAGCATTTAAGGACTTCCTGAGAGTAAAGTTTCTCAAAGTTTTGTGTGGCATCCTTTGATTTCAAAAAAAAAAGAGCACTATCTGGCTTCAGTCAATTCCTTTGACAAGTCAGGACTGGTTTCAGCTGTAGGCCAAAGGTACTATGTCAAGGATATGAAATGAGAGAAGAGTGATTTGGATCCCACAGATGTCAAGGAATAAAAATCTCACCGTAATCAAGGTCATGCTGTTACAGTTTGTTGTAGACTTTACTAAACTGCATATAAACACCCATGAATCAAGTTGTTACCAGGGCCCATAATTACTATTGGGAAACGTTGCATATCATAACTTAGTCTAAGTGTCACAATACACATTAACACATTCCAGAGTGTAAAAATTCTAATTGTCTTTATTCAAAGTTTCCTAAATGTGCACAACCAAGGAAATGCTTCACTCTCTTCCTACCCTTCCCCAATTTTTTTTTCAAAAATTACCTATTAATAAGTTGCAGAAAACTGATATTTTATAGCAACCCATTTTGTGTTGATATAAAAGGAATACCTGCAGCTGGGTAATTTATAAAGAAAAGAGGTTGTGCCAGACACATGGCCCAGGCATGTACATCAGGCTGTTTCCACTCATAGCAGTGAAGGGGAACCAGTGTAAGCAGAGATCACATGTTGAGAGGAAGCAAGAAAGAGAAGAGGGAGGTGTCAGTCTCTTTTTTAACAACCAGCTCTTGCAGGAACTAATACAGTGAGAACTCACTCACTACAGGGAAGGGCATTAATCTATTCATGAGAGATTTTCCCCCCATGACCCAAAAAACTCCCATTAGGCCCCACTTCCAACTCACTGGGATCAAATTTTAACATGAGATTTGGGGAGACAAACACTCAAATCAGAGCAACAATGTTTAGAACTTCCGTGTATCTGAATTCTGTAAGAAAGTTTAAATATGGCCCCTGCTTCAACCTCTGAAGGTTGAAGCAACACCTGCTGAAAGCCAGTCCTGCCCAATGCTGTGTCATGAGGGCTGAGATTTGGTGTTTTGACACTGGCCATGCCCGCTGGACGGTGGAAGCTCCAGAGCCCTAACTATTAATGTGCAAGTCGGAGGCCACAGCCACTAAGTTCCCTTAACCACTAAAGTCCATAGAGCTATCCTCCAGAAGTTTAATGCAGTAGCACAGGAGACCCCCTGTTGAGCATCTAGTAACAACCATCACCTAAGATCATGGGGGAGTCCAGTTTGAATAGACTCTGAATCTGGAATAAAAGGAAATTCTAGTTCACCTCTAACGCCATTCTTAAATGTCTTTACCTTACTTCCCAACAACCCCTTAAGAGCTGTTTGGTTTTCTTGCTGTGTTTGCCTCTTCTCAAAATCACTTAGCAGGTAGCAATACACAAAGAAACTTCTATAGATAAAGACCTGCCACCCTTCTAAGTACCTCCAACAAGTAAATGAGATGACAACAGGGAAGATGCATGCAATTATTGTATAACTCCATTATGAGAAAGTGTAAGTCTTTCTTCCTCTGTGAATTTTTATTTACTCTATTGACTAGGTTAAAGTACCCTAAGATGTCTTTCTCAAAATTCCTTGCCCTTTTTTTGAAATTAATATTTTCAATTGGGTTATATGCTCTTGGGTGGGCAAAAGTTTTATTTCTTATTCACCACTATCTCAGTACTTAGTGCATTGTGTGATACACAATAAGTATGCAATACATGTTTTAAATTTGATTCAGTTTCTTCATATTATCTCCAGATTGGTGCCTGATTAGGTGAATGAATGAATATGTTTTTCCTTTAATAAAAACAAATAAATGTTAAAAACATTAAGAAAGCCTGAGAAAAATACATAAAATAAGTGGGAAAAAATTCACTCATTACTCATACTCACAAATGGGGTATGTATGGCCAATGTCAACATTATTAGCTGGAATTGTTGGGACAATTGGCTGTAAGCCAAGCCAATGATGAAACCTTGCTCTTGTACTTGGAGTTCAGGAATGCATAATCCTGCCTCCATAAACCCATCCAACCTTATATCTCACTTCTGACTAATAAGAACTTTGTGACCAAGACAAGTTCTCATGTATGCATCTCTCTCATACGCCTGCACACACATATGGAGTTATTCCTACATTTGTAACTTAATTCAAGAGTTCTCTAGTCTATAATTCCCTCCCTTTTCTTGTCCATATGGATGTGTGTGTGTGTATCACCTATCCTTCCAGGGTCTACTCAAGGCTTTTCCTAAAAGCCTCTCTCCACAATAATCTCTATTTCTGTAAGTTTCTTTTCTTCTTTCCTTTTTTTTAAAGAGATGGGGTCTCACTCTGTTGCCCAGACTAGAGTGCAGTGGCACAATCACAGCTCACTGAACCTTGACCTCCTCCCATCTAATCCTCCCAAGTACTTGGGACTACAGGGATGCACCATTACCTGTGGCTAATTTATTTTCATTTTTTAGAAACAGAGTCTTGCCATATCTCCTAGGCTGACCTCAAACTCCTGGCCTCAAGTGATCCTCCTGTGTAGCTGAGAAAACAAATGTGAGCCACAATGCCTGGTAGTAAATTTCTTTTTAATATCTGCAGAGCAGTTAGCACCTTATATACCACCACACCCTTATTGCTCATGAAATTTAATTCTTTACTATATCCATATAATTTTATATGTCATCTCACTGTCCGGTTGTTTACATATGAATAACTTGTTTTAGTATATTAAAATAGTAAATATTTCAAAGTTCTTTTATAACAGTATTTATTATGAAATTGCTTTTGTGCAATGAATGAATTATACAAAAATTAACATTTGAGACCGAACTAATTTTATTAAAGACTAATAACCATACAGCATCTATTTCTGAATGCTTTGCCATTAGAAGACAGGATGAGGAAATGGTAAATAATGTGTTATGTAAGAGGCACTCTGGGTAATATTTCACTTGTATTATAAAATTTAATTGCTGAAACTTACTATGAGGTATATTATTATAGTTCTTTTTATAGATAAGAAAACTGAGACTTAGAAATGTATTTGGTGAGAATATCTATCTATGTAACATAAAATCTGTGCCTTAATTTAAGTGTATCTTTTAAATGTACATAAATGCACACACACACACAGACACACACACAGAGAAAGAAAGACAGAAATGCAGAGACACAGAGTCAGAATTTGAACTGCTTGAAATCTATGAACAGTATTAACTTATTCACTTTTTCTAAATCTATTGGGATTTACACCTATTTTACTCTTAACCTTTGTCTGAGAATGAGGGAAGATTTCTCTGTTAATATAAAATACATCAGGTTTCTGTTTTTAGAAGCACCCTGATATGGTTTGGCTGTTTCTCCACCCAAATCTCATTTTGAATTGTAGCTCCCATAATCCCCACGTGTCATGGGAGGGACCCAGTGGGAGGTAATTGAATCATGGGGGTAGGTTTTTCCCATGCTGTTCCTGTGATAGTAAATAAGTCTCATGAGATCAGATGGTTTTCTAAAGAGCAGTTCCCCTGAACACGCTCTCTTGCCTGCCACCATGTAAGACTTGCCTTTGCTCCTCCTTTGCCTTCTGCTGTGATTGAGAGGTCTCTCCAGCCATGCAGAACTGTGAGTCGATTAGAGCTCTTTTTCTTTATAAATTAACCCAGTCCTGGGTATTTTTCATAGCAATATGAAAATTGACTAATACAGTAAATTGGTATCGGTAGAGTGGGGTACTGCTATTAAGATACCCCAAAATGTGGAAGTGACTTTGGAACAGGGTAACAGGCCAAGATTGGAACAGTTTGGAGGACTCAGAAGACATGAAGATGTGGGAAAATTTGGAGCTTCCTAGAGACTTGTTGAATAGTTTTGACCAAGATGTTGATAGTGATATGGACAATGAAGTCCAGGCTGAGGGTGGTCTTAGATGGAGATGAGAAACTTATTGGGAACTGGAGCAAAGGTGATTCTTGCTATGCTTTAGCAAAGAGACTGGTGGCATATTGCCCTGCCTAGAGATATGTGGAATTTTGAACTTCAGAGGGATGATTTAGGGTGTCTGGCAGAAGAACTTTCTAAGCAGCAAAGCATTCAAGACATGACTTGGGTGCTCTTAAAAGCATTAGTTTTATGCATTCACAAAGATATGGTTTGGAATTGGAACTTATGTTTAAAAGGTGAGCAGGGCATAAAAGTTAGAAAAATTTGCAGCCTGACTACGTTATAGAAAAGAAAAACCTATTTCTGAGGAGAAATTCAAGCCAACTGCAGAAATTTGCGTAAGTAATGAGGAGCCAAATGTTAATCACCAAGACAATGGGAAAAATATTTCCAGAGCATGTCATAGGCCCAGAGACCTAGGAGGAAAAAATGGTTTTGTGGGCTGAGCCCAGGGCCTTGCTGCTTTGTGCAGTCTTGGGACTTGGTGCCCTGCATCCCAGCTGTGGCTAAAAGGGGTCAACATACAGCTCAGGCTGTTGCTTCAGAGGGTGGAAGCCCAAAGCCTTGACAGCTTCCATGTGGTGTTGGGCCTGTGGGTACACAGAAGTCAAGAATTGAGGTTTGGGAACCTCCACCTAGATTTTAGAGGATGTATGGAAATGTATGGATGTCCAAGCAGAGGTGTGATGTAGGGGCAGAGCCCCCATGGAGAACCTCTGCTAGGGCAGTGTGGAAGGGAAATGTGGTGTTGGAGCCCCCACACAGAATTCCCACTGGACACTGCCTAGTGGAGCTGTAAGAAGAGGGCCATCATCCTCCCGCCCCAAAACGGTAGATCTACCAATAGCTTGCTTTGTGTGCCTGGAAAAAGCTGTAGACACTTAATGCCAACCTGTGAAATCTTCCAGGAGGTGGGCTGTACCGTGCAAAGCCACAGGGGCAGAGCTGCCCAAGACCATAGCAACCCACCTCTTTCATCAGTGTGACCTGGATGTGAGACATGGAGTCAAAGGAAATAACTTTGGAGTTTTAAGATTTGACTGCCCCACTGGATTTTGATCTTGCATGGGGCCCTTTGTTTTAGACAATTTGCTCCCATTTGGAACAGGTGTATTTAGCCAATGTCTGTATCCCCATTATATCTAGTAAGTAACTAACTTGCTTTGATTTTATAGGCTCATAGGTGGAAGGGACTTTCCTTGTCTCAGATGAGACTTTGGGCTGTAGACTTTTGAGTTAATGCTGAAATGAGTTAAGACTTTGGGGGACTGTTGGGAAGGCATGATTGCTTTTGAAATGTGAGGACATGAGATTTGGCAGGGGCCAGGGTGGAATGACATGGTTTGGCTGTGTCCCCACCCAAATCTCATTTTGAATTGTAGCTCCAGTTATCCCCCCATGTCATGGGAGGTACTCAGTGAGAGGTAATTGAATCATGGGGGCAGATTTTTCCCATGCTGTTTTTGTGATAGTGAATATGTTTCATGAGATCTGATGGTTTTATAAAGGATAGTTCCCCTGCACATGCTCTCTTGCCTGCCACCATGTAAGATGTGACTTTGTTCCTCCTTTGCCTTCCACGATGATTGTAAGGCCTCCCTAGCCATGTGGAACTGTGAGTCCATTAAACCTCTTTTTCTTTATAAATTAACCCAGTCTCAGTTATTTCTTCATAGAAGCATGAAAAAAGACTAATGTACACTCTAAATGTTATTTACTCTGTACATGTATTCATATTTAGAATAACTACTCAAATTTAATTGTAGTTAAAATTAACTTTTAATGAGAAAGCATTCTAGTAAAATAGGTAAATTTTATGGTTAAACTTTCCATAAACATAGATAATTATTGCATCTAATTTACTAGGTTGTTTTGGAAATGCATAAACTAATACATGTAAAATACATGTCTCATCCTAAGAAGTATGAAACAAATGTTAACTATTGTTGTCATTATTTTATTGTTATCACTGTCAATCCATTAACAATAAGTTTAACAATAAATTGTTTTCTGTTCTACCTGTATGCCATTCTGGATCAGAATTTCAGATACTAGAAACTTCTTTTCATAGTTATTCTGATTTTCCTAATGAATGTGACTACATGTATAAATAAATGAGGAAAGAGATACTTGGGAGGCAAACTCCAAAGTATGACCCATGACTTCCTTTTCTCATTTCTGTTCTACATAATAAAGTTCTGATTGGGATAGACAAAAAGTGCTTCAGACACCCTAAAATATCAGCTGGAGATGAAGAGACCAGAATTAGAAACACAACATCCAGTAGAACCAAGATCTCAACAGCCTTATTTCTAGTTTTTCATTTCACGTAAAAAGTTTACTGATTTGGAAACATACAGATTTTGTTGTTCTTTCTTTTCCTCTTCTTCTGCTGCTGGTAATGATACACACATTTGCTTTTTATGGTGTCTTTTTCTCTCAGAAAGATATATGTGTGAGAAAGCACATCATCATTACAACACTTACTCGATTTCAAAATAGGATTTGCAGTATAAATAAGCAAGTATTATGAGGAAACTTGAAAATGTTCATGGAAAATGTGTATTACGAAAACTATGGATAAATTTCTAAATTATTTTGCACCAAAATAAACTTGTACTAACTTACCACATATCTGAACAGGTTCTAGTTTAAGGAACTAAGAGGAATAAGATACCAGTTTCAAAACTACCTCTATATTTTTAAGTTTTTGGTGAAGTTTACTTTGAAGATTGGTGAAATCACTAATGCTTTATGAAAACTTTATGAGACAATTCCCCAAAGAAATTGGCAGTTTAAAAATGGATAACTCGTTTTAAAAAGGGATGAAAAGATGTTGAAGATGAGGCCCACAGTGGCAGATCATCTATATCAATTTGCAAGCAAAAAATTCATTTTGTTCATGCCCTAACTGAAGAGGAATTATGATTAAGTTATGATAATTATGATCAGCAGAAACAATAGCCAATTCATTCAGCTTATACAATTCTGACTGAAAAATTAAAGTAGAGCACACTTTCCACTTGATGTATGCCAAAATTCATGTGCCCAAATCAACTGCAGAAATTTTAGATGAGTGAGATTTCAACAGAAATTTTAAATGAGTGAAATTAAGATCCTGAAGCATTTCTTCAAAGAACTATTACAGGAGATGAAACATGGCTTTCCCAGTATACCCTGAAGACAAAACACAATCAAAATAATGTCTACCCAAGTGATAGAAGTGGTCCAGTCAAAGCAAAATTGGACCAGTCAAGACCAAAGGTCATGGCAGTTTTGGGGGATGCTCAAGGCATTTCACTTCTTGACTTTCTGAAGAGCCAAAGAATGAAAACATCTGCTTTCTGAAGAGCCAAAGAATGATACCATCTGCTTATGAGAGTGTTTTGAGAAAGTGAGCCAAAGCTTTAAAAGAAAAATGCCCAGGAAAGATTTAACAGAGAGTCCTTTTCCACCACAACAATGCTCCCACTCATTTCTCTCATCAAACAAGGGTAATGTTGTGAGATTTTTAATGGGAAATCATTAGGTATCCCCCTCACAGTACTGATTTGGCTTCTTCTGACTTCTTTTTGTTTCTTTATCTTAAAATATATGGGAAAAGCATTCATTTTTCTTCAGTTAATAATGTAAAAAAGATTCATTGACATGGTTAAATTCCCAAGACCCTCAGTTCTTTAGGGATGGACTACATGGCTGTTGTCATCAGTTGCAAAGTGTCTTGACCTTTATGAAGCTTATGTTGAGAAATAACTTCTTTATCTTTTAATTTCACTTTTTCATAAACATATTAAATTTCCTTCATATAATTTAATGCTTTGAATGTATAAAATGTGAGTAAACTATCCAAATCAAATATTTAATATTTAAATTTGATCTGTCATTTCTAGTATTATTACCAAAGAACATATACTTTTTTCTTTTTTTAAAAATGCAATTTAAGTTACAGTAAGCTAGTTCTGGCACATCTACAGATATTTGTGGTAAATGCTCTTCACTGAGGATACAGGAAATAAAACAAATGAGTTCTGCTGAACAAATCCAAAATAGTATTACAGAGGAATCCTAAAGACTTAAGATGTTAAGATCATTCTCCACAAACGACTTCAATAATACATTTGCTACTATTATAATCAATCATCATTTTAATAATCCCTAGTAGAGAACAATGCACCAAACCACAGCAACTGACAATTTGAGGAGGATGTATGAATGTATTGATATAAGCATGTATTTTAAGTAATTCCATTAGCTGATACTCTGTATTTGATCTTTGGGATCAAACTGAGAAACTAAATATCTGTTACCTGATTTTATGAAAAACCCACAAAAGCTATGAGAATGGTAAATTCTGGTGCAAAAGCCTATTGAACTGTAGGTTTATTTTATTTTTTATTTATTTATTTATTTTTTATTATTATTATACTTTAAGTTCTAGGGTACATGTGCAGATATACATGGGTATATCTGCCTCTGGTCTTTGATGATGATGGTGACGTACTGATGGGGTTTTGGTCTAGGTGTCCTTCCTGTTTGATAGTTTTCCTTCTAACAGTCAGGACCCTCAGCTGTAGGTCTGTTGGAGATTGCTTGAGGTCCACTCCAGACCCTGTTTGCCTGGGTATCAGCAGCAGAGGCTGCAGAAGATAGAATATTGCTGAACAGTGAGTGTATCTGTCTGATTCTTGCTTTGGAGGCTTCCTCTCAGGGGTGGACTCCACCAGGTGTGGGGTGTCAGACTGCCCCTAGTGGGGGATGTCTCCCAGTTAGGCTACTCAGGGGTCAGGGACCCACTTGAGCAGGCAGTCTGTCCCTTCTCAGATCTCAACCTCTGTGTTGGGAGATCCACTGCTCTCTTCAAAGCTGTCAGACAGAGTCGTTTGCGTCTGCAGAGGTTTCTGCTGCTTTAGTTGTTGTTTAGCTGTGCCCTGTCCCCAGAGGTGGAGTCTACAGAGACAGGCAGGTTTCCTTGAGCTGCTGTGAGCTCCACCCAGTTCAAGCTTCCCAGCGGCTTTGTTTACCTACTTAAGCCTCAGCAATGGCGGGCGCCCCTCCCCCAGTCTCGCTGCTGCCTTGCGGTTAGATCGCAGACTGCTGTGCTAGCAATGAGGGAGGCTCTGTGGGCATGGGATCCTCCCGGCCAGGTGTGGGATATAATCTCCTGGTGTGCCTGTTTGCTTAAAGCACAGTATTGGGGTGGGAGTTACCCGATTTTCCAGGTGTTGTGTGTCTCAGTTCCCCTGGCTAGGAAAAGGGATTCCCTTTCCCCTTGCGCTTCCCAGGTGAGGCGATGCCTCACCCTGCTTCAGCTCTCGCTGGTCCGGCTGCAGCAGCTGACCAGCACTGATTGTCCGGCACTCCCTAGTGAGATGAACCCAGTACCTCAGTTGAAAATGCAGAAATCACCGGTCTTCTGTGTCGCTCGCGCTGGGAGTTGGAGACTGGAGCTGTTCCTATTCGGCCATATTGCTCCACCCCCAGGTTTATTAAATAGAATGAAATGAAGTTTTTAGTAAACAAAAAAGCAAGGATTACAGTTCACCAAATCACATTTTTTTCCTTCCTAATTCAACCTTATGGCTGCAATTGTGTTCCTGCTAGTCTGAAGCTCTTTTTCTCTAATCACCTGTTGTTCCCTGCATATGTGTTGTGTTTCACACTGGGAGAGTTCTTGCCCCAAAGGCCTAAGCACTGTAGCTAAATCTCCAAGATACCTGGTTGTGGCCACTGGAGAGCAAAGGACAGGCTCAAGAAAGCCCTTGGGTAGTTGTAGTTTTCCTTTTCACTGTGAGATACATTTGCTTGAAGTCTTTAACAAAGAAAACAGTCATTGGTTCATCTTGCTCATGTTTAGTTTTTTGTTCCTTTCCCTCCTACAGTAGGATGACATCTTAAGACACTAGATTTAATATCTCAGGACCCACTGAAGCTTTCAGTGTCTGCAGAGCTTTTCTAGCAAATCATCACCCTAGACTTAATTTCAAACAATAAAGACATGAAATCTGAATGACTCCATGTGCTATTAATCTATTCCCTTTTAGAACAAACTCCGTAAGTGCAAGATATTTTAGTATTGTCTTGACAGTGACCAAATATAACCTACTTTGAGGTGCTTATTAACTATAATGCTACTGTTACAATAAATTACTCATTTTATAGAAAAAACCCGACAGATCAAATTATGGTCCTTTCAGTTTAACACTAGAAAAACTATGTATGTAAATTCAAAAAAACAAACAAAGAGGTATTCTATTAAAGTCACAAGATGCTATTAATCAAAAGACAAATGAATCAGATTACAAAAAAGTAAGTACATAACTTAATCTTGTTAATCATGCTCAGTTGTATTTTATGTACAATTTGGACAGTGCTATAAATAACATTATTACATGAGGTATTATACGAAGAAGTGAATACAAAATCATAAGATAATTAAAGAAAATAACAGCAAAAAATATATAAGTAGCAAAACTAGAAGGAAAAACAAAATAAATACTGGGTACTCATAACCTCAATAGCATGACTGCAAAAGGAGAAAGGGACAAAGAAAAAGGACTGATAGTGAATTGGAAGAATCAAAATGTAGGATTGTACAACCAAAGGAGACATTTAAACATTTCTAAGAAGGTTATCAAATGTCAAAATTATAATGTATAACTGCAATGTTAAAAACATAATAAAATGAAAATGTGCCAGTTCAGAATAACCCCAAAGACCCAGAACTTGAAACAAATTAATCTAGGCCTGGAATAATCAGCAGATAGATCAATTATTTAGAACCCAGTTCAGTTCAGTATCTGCCAGTCTTCTGATATCACCTAAAGTCAAAGGCACTGTGACAGACACGCATAGAAGAGAAGGAAGGGATTTTGACTAAAAGGTTTGTTGAACCAGTATTATAGGAATTTTTAGATTAAGACCACAAGTCTTTGTGTATCAGATTCACCTGGGGTACTTGTTGAAAATGCAAACATTGTAGTCTTATCCACCTTGTAGAAGCAGAAGGAATATGTAGGTAGAGAATTAGCAACTTATTAGCACCCTCAAATATTCATTTTTTTAATATACATATGTTTAGTATCTATACATACTAAATTATATTATATATGTATACATATTTAGTGTATACTAGATTATATTATGTATATTTATATTTATTTAGTATATACACTAAATGGATATATATCTTCTAGGACTTTATTTAATTTAAAAGTAGAAGCAGCTCTGAAATATAGAAGATGAAAAAAGATCTGCAAGTCATTTACTCACAAAATCCCTTCATAATCCAAGACCTGACAAATTTATCTTGACAGCTGGTAAAATTAGTCACTCTAACTTTCAGATTTGTAAGGTAGACATTGTTTTAAGCTTAGGAAAGAAAAGTTGTGGTAAAATATTTATTAAAGTTATGATAAAGCATTTTAAGTTGTTTTCTAATAAAACATTTTTTACTTCTCATTTTAGCAAATCAATTTTCTATCTACCCTTCTCTCCCACCGTGAAAAATATTACAAAAAAAGTTATCCCTCTTTGAAGAAGTGAACAAATCAAAGGTCTGTGTTATGTGATAATCTTGGTGAAATATGAAAGACACAGGTCAGCTGAAGGGAAAGCATAGAAACATAAAGTGAACATCCAGTATGAATAAAAGGAAGTGTTCTACTTAATTTTCAGAAAAAAAGTCAAGAATAGATTAAAAGTAATGACTGAAAACAGCTAAGAAATGTGTACTGCCACATTAACAATATGACTATATCATAAAATATCTTCCCCTTCTAAAACAATGGGATATTGTGTAAATAATGACAAAAATAAGATTAAGTAATTTTCTAAATCACCAGAAATTTAAAGAAAAAAATATCACTAAAGACAATGCAAAACATAACTAACCAAATGAATGAATCATAAGCTGAAACCAGAATGGTAAGAGAAAGTAGAAAACAAGACTTGTCTGGGGATAAATTACAATTCCAGAAATATAATCAGGAGTCAATGGATGCATATGGAGGGACAGCAAACCAATACTAGGACCTGTAGCTCATTTGAAACCCCATATACAGCTGTCAAAACCAAATAGGCTATACCTTCTGTAAACACGTTGACTGAGAAAAATTGGAAACTAAAAGGAAATCCATTTATCTCTGGGATTCTGGGTGTAAAAAAAAGATGACAGTCTGTACTAGAAACTGAAAATCACAATACTGCTTTCAAACAAATCTAGGTTTCAAATTTATATTACTCATGTGTTCATGGAAAATCCAAGTTAAGAAATGTAATTTATCTGGTCTCAAATAGAAGCACTCCCCTGGCAATGTCTGAAGAGAAAATGTCCGAGAATTTCCAGAATTACTGAAAAAACACAAATCCACATTACAAGATATACGAAGATAGGCTGCACAACAATGAAAACCAAACCTATACCATTAGAGTGACACTGAGAAACACCAAAGACAAACAAAAACATTCAGAGAAAATTCAAATTACCTATAAAGATGTGTTGACACATCCTGAATTGCCCCATGATAAGACTCATCTTCGTTTAATCTCCTCCCTTTGTGCATAGGCTGAATTTGTGACTTCCTTCTAGTCAATAGATTATGACAAAGATGATGAGTTATGGGAATATGACAAAGGGAATTGTGATCACTTTTTTGATAAGGTTATATTTCGTAAGGCTCAGTCTTCCAGACTGGAACGAGAGACTCTCCATTGCTGGCTCTGAAGAAGTTGAGTAGCATGTGAAAGAGCCTGTGAAAGAGCCACATGGCAATTCCAGTGGCCTGTGGGAGCTGAGAGCAACCTCCGGCTGATAGATAGCAAGGAAGCAGACTTCAGTCCTACAATCCTACATTCACGAGGAGAATTGTAGTCCCAGAAGCCCTGCAATCACAAGAAGCTGAATTCTATTAACCTCTTGAGGTTAAAAAAGAACATACTTTGGAAAGGACTTCAGTCCTACAATCCTGCAATCACAAGGAGAATTGTTGTCCCACAAGCCCTACAATCACAAGGAGCTGAATTCTGTTAACCTCTTGTGGTTAAAAAAGAACACCATGCTCTGGAAAGGAATGCAACTCAGTGGACACCTTGATTGCAGCTTAGAGAGAGACCCCTAACAGAAACCCCAGCTAAACCATTTCTGCACTTCTGATCCACAGAAATTGTGAAGTAACAAATTTATATTGTTTAAAGCTACTAGTTTGTGCTAATTTGTTATGTAGCTATAGAAAACTAAGACACATCGTTTTGGTACCAGAAGAAGAGTTTGAACCCACAGAAACATGTTCAGAATCTATGAGACATAGCTAAAGCAGCCCTCCAAATAAATTTATAGTATTAAAAGCATATAGCAATATACTGAAAACAAAAAACGTAACTCAAAAAGAATAGAAAAAGACTAACAAAGTAAATTAAAATAAAACAAATGGAAAAAGTTACTAAGGTAATTTGAGTTAGGAAACAGAAAATAAAAAGTGGTTTCTTGAAGAAAACAAAATACACAAAGATGAAAAAGGAGACAATGAGAAATATATGAAACAAAAAATGAAAAAGGTACAATATTCACCAAAAATATAAGGATTTTAAAACATTTTAAGATTCTATTGTGCAACTGTATGCAACTTAATTTTTAAAAACTAGATAAAATATATAGCTTTTAAAGAAAATATAACTTACAAAAATGGCTTCAATAGAAGCAGCAACTTTGAACAGTCAATTTTTTTGTAGAAGAAATAAAAGAAGTTGTCAAAGAACTTCCTCTCTATCCCTTCTCCAAAATTACTAAAACAGTGGTTTCAAGGAAAAAAATTATAAAACCTTAAAGACTAAATGATCTTAATGCTACTTAAACTATGCCAGGAAGTTAATGAAAAAGTACAACTTCCCATTGATCAAGCACAAGAAACAATTAATGAGCTTGAAGACAGGCTGTATGAAAATACACGATCAGAGAAAATAAAAGAAAAAAGACTAAAAATGAATAAAGCACAAGTATGAGATCTAGAAAATAGCCTCAAAAGGGCAAATCTAAAGGTGATTGGCCTTAAACAGGAGGTACAGAGATAGGGGTAGAAAATTTATTCAAAGGGATAATAACAGAGAACTTCCCAAACCTAGAGACAGACATCAATATTCAAGAACAAGAAGGTTTTAGAACACCAAGCAGATTTAACCCAAAGAAGACTACCTCAAGGCATTTAATAATGAAACTCTCAAAGGTCCAGGATAAAAAATGATCTTAAAAGCAGCAAGAGAAAAGAAACAGCATACAATGAAGCTCCAATAAGTCTGGCAGCAACCTTTTCAGTAGAAACCTTACAGTCCAGGAGAGAGTGGCATGACATATTTAAAGTACAGAAGGAAAATAATTTTTAATCCTAGAATAGTATACCAAGCGAAAATATCCTTCAAACCTGAAAGAGAAATACAGATTTTCCCAGAAAAACAAAAGCTAAAAGAGTTCATCAACACCAGACCTGTCCTATATGAAATGCTAAACGGGCTTCTTCAATGTGAAAGGAAAGGACATTAATGACAATAAGAAATCATCCGAAGGTACAAAACTCATTAGTAATAGAAAGTACACAGAAAAATACAGAACGTTATAACAGTGTAACTGTGGCATGTAAACTACTCATATCTTAAATAGAAAGAATGAAAGATGAACTGGTCAAAAATAATAGCTACAATAACTTTAAGACATAGACAGTACAATAAGATATAAATAGAAACAACAAAAAGTTAAAAAGTGGGAGGATGAAGCTGAGGCACAGAGTTTTTATTAGTTTTCTCCTTGTTTATTGGTTGGTTTATGCAATCAGTGTTAAGTTGTCACCAGTTTAAAATAATGGGTTATAACCAAATGTCCATCAAGAAATAAATGAATAAGCAAATGTAGCATATTCATACAATGAAATACTATTAGAAAATATTATAGGAACAGCTATACAAAGGAAGTACTTACAACATATGCTACAACAGGGATGAACTTTGAAGAGATCGTGTTAAGTGAAAGAAATCATTCACAAGGGACCACATGCTGCACAATTCTATTTATATGGAGTGTCCAGAATAGCCACACCTATAGGGACAAGAAGTAGATTAGTGGTTACCTAGGACTGTAGGGGATACAGAGATGAAGGGGGTGGGATAAAGGGGATGGGAATGACTAAAGGGGTCCATAGGGTTTCTTTTTGGGATAACAAAAAAATATAATAAAGTCAATTGAGTAACAGATGCACAATCAAGTGAATATACTAAAAGTCATTGAATTATACACTTTAAACGGGTGAATTGTATGATGTGTGAATTATATGTCAGTAAAACTGCTTTTTTAAATAAGCAAAATAAAATAAAATAAAATAATGGGTTATAAAATATTTGCAAGTCTCATGGTAACTTCAAGTCAAAAAATAATACAATGGATATAGAAAAAATAAAAAGCAAGAAAATCAGTATCAGCAGAGAAAAACACCTTTGCCAAAGGAAGACAGGAAGGAAGGAAATAAGGGAGAGAAGACCACAAAACAACCAGAAGGCAAATAACAAAATGGCAGAAGTAAGTCCTTACTTATCAATAAAAACATTCAATGTAAATGGACTAAACTCTCCAATCAAAAGACATAGAGTGGCTGAGTGGATTAAAAACAAGATCAAACAATCTTGCCTACAAGAAACACACTTTACCTGTAAAGACACAGATAGACTGAAAATAAAGAAATGGTAAAAGATATTTCATGCCAATGGAAACCAAAAAAGAGCAGAAATAGCTATACTTATATCAGACAAAATAGATTTCAAGACAAAAACTATCAGAGACAAAGATCATTATATAAAGATAAAAGGGTCAATTCAGTAAGAAGATACAACATTGTAAATATAGATGTACTCAAAACTGGAGCACCCAGACATACAAAGCAAGTATTTTTAGAGCTGAGAGAGAGAGGCTCCAATATAATAATAGCTTGAGACTTCAACACCCCACTTTCAACATTGGTCAGATCATTCAGACATAAAACCAACAAGTAAACATCGGACTCAATCTGCACTGTTGACCAAATGGACCTAATAGATATTTACAGAACATTTCATCCAATGGCTGCAGAATATACATTCTTCTTAGCACGTGGATCATTCTCAAGGACATACCATATGTTAGGCCAAAAAAGAAGTCTTAAAACATTCAAATATTGAAATAATATTTAATACCAAGTATCTGCTCTGATCACAATGAAATAAAAGTAGAACTCTGCCGGGTGTGGGGCTCATACCTGTAATCCCAGCATTTTGGGAGGGCGAGGCAGGTGGGTCACCTGCAGTCAGTAGTTCGAGATTAGCCAGACCAATATGGTGAAACCCCACCTCTACTAAAAATACAAAAATTAGCCGGGCATGGTAGTGTGCAACTGTAGTCCCAACCACTCAGGAGGCTAAGACAGGAGAATCGCTTGAACCTGGGATGCAGAGGTTGCAGTGAACCGAGATCGTGCCACTGAACTCCAGTCTAGGTGACAGACCGAGACTCTATCTCAAAAAAAAAAAAAAAAAAAAAAAAAAAGAAAAGAAAAGAAAAAGCAGAACTCAATAGCAAGAGGTATTGTGAAAACTATACAAAATAATGAAAACTGAACAATGTGCTCCTGAATGACCAGTGGGTTAATGAAGAAATTAAGAAGAAAATTGAACAATTTATTTAAATAAATGATAATGGAAACACAACATACCAAAACCTAGAGGCCACAGGAAAAGCAAAATTAAGAGGGAAGTTTATAGCTATGAGTGCCTGCATGAAAATAGTAGAAAAACTTCAAATAAACAACCTAATTATACATCTTAAAGAACTAGAAAAGCAAGAGCAAACCAAATCCAAAATTAGTAGAATAAAAGAAATAATAAATATCCGAGCAGAAAAAATGAAATTTAAAGGAAGAAAACAATGCAAAATATCAACGAAACAAAAAGCTAGTTTTTTGAAAATATAAACAAATTTGACAAAACTTAAGCAGACTAAGAAAAAAAGAGAGAATACCCAAAATGAATAAAATCAGAGATAAAAAAGGAGATAGTACAATTAATATTTCAGAAATTCAAAGGATTATCAGAGGCCACTATGAACAACTATATGCCAATAAATTGGAAAACCTAGAAGAAATGAACAAATTACTAAATACATACAACCTACCAAGATTGAACCATGAAGAAATCTAAAACCTGAACAGGCCAATAACAAGTACAAGATTGAAGCTGTAATAAGCAGTCTTTCAGCATAAAAAAAGTCAGGACCTTATGCCTTCACTGCTGAATTTTACAAAATATCAATCCTTCTCAAGCTATTTTTAAAAATAGAGGAGCAGGGAATACTTTCAAACTTGTTCTAGAAAGCAACTATTACCCTGATAGCAAAATTAGAAAAAGACACATTAAAAAAAGAAAACTACGGACAACATCTCTGATGACTATTGATGCAAAAATTCTCAACAAAGTACTAGCAAACCAAATTCAACAGTATGTTAGAAATATCATTCACTATGACCAAGTGGGATTTATCCCTGTGATGCAAGGATGGTTGAACATAATACAAATCAATCAATGTCATACATCATATCAACAGAATGAAGGACAAAATCATATGATCATTTCAATTGATGCTGGAAAAGCATTTGATAAAATTCAACATCCCTTCAGATAAAAACTCCCAAAAAACTTGGTACAGAAGGAACATGCCTCAATATAATAAAAGTAATATATGACAGACCCACATCATACTGAATGGGGAAAAACTGAAACTCTTCCTCTAAGATCTGAAAAATGACAAGGATGCTCCCTGTCACCACTGTTATTCAACATAGTACTGGAAGTCCTAGCTTGAGCAATCGAACAAGAAAAAGATATAAAGGGCATCCAAACTGGAAAGAAAAAGTCAAATTATCCTTGTTTGCAGATGATATGATCTTATATTTGGAAAAACCTAAAGACTCTACCAAGAAAACTAATGCATACAAAAATCAGCAGCATTTCTATATGCCAACAGTGAACAATCTGAAAAAGAAATTTAAACAAGTAAATCCATTTACAATAGCCACACATAACATTCAATACCTAGGACTTAACCAAGAAATGAAAGATCTCTATAATGAAAACTATAAAAAATAACTGATGAAAGAAATTGAAGAGGACACTGAAGCATTAAAAAATTCCGTTTTCATTGACTGGAAGAATCAACATTGTTAAAATGTCCACACTACCACAAGCAACCTAAAGATTCAGTGTAATCCCTATCAAAATACCAATGACATTCTTCACAGAAATAGAAAAAAAAAAATCCTAAAATTTATATGGAACCACAAAAGGCTCAGAATAGTCAAAGCCATCCTGAGCAAAAAGAACAAAACTAGAGGAATCACAATACCTGACTTTAAATTATACCACAGAGCTATACTAAGCAAAACAACATGATGCTGGCATAAAAATAGACACATAGACCAGTGGAACAGAACAGATAATCCAGAAACAAATTCACACACCTACAGTGAACTCATTTTCAAAAAAGATGCCAGGAACATACACTGGGAAAACTGGATATCCATATGCATAAGAAAAAAGCTAGACCCCATCTCTTACATGTGGAAGAAAATCAACATGTACGCGGACTCACGCAGTTCAAAGCTGTGTTGTTTTGGGTCAACTATACATAAGTATGTAATTATCATATTCTCCCAGAAAATTAAAACTTTATCAGTATGTAGTCAGGCTTTATCTCTAGTAATAATTCTGGCTTCATGCCTCAAAAATAAATAAAAAGTTAAAAATTAAATAGTAGCAAACAGAATTCAATAGTTTTTGAAATGGGTATTTTAACATTAGGAAATTCATTTTAAAAATTCACCTTATTAAGGAGAAGTTTATATGATCATGTCCATTTATGCCAAAAATGCATTTCACATAAATTAACACCAATTTATAAGAAATTTGAAGAAATAGAAATTAATGAATCTTTTCTTACTGTGATAAATCATATATGTTTCTCAACATAGAAGTCAGCATCTTACTAAATGAAGAAACACTGAGATAATCCCACTAAAGAAAAGAATAATGTAAGGAGTATCCACTATCTAGCTTATTATTTACCATAATATTGAAAGTTGAGCCAATAAAATTAATGAAAGCAATTTGAGGAATAATAATTAAAACTGAAGAATTAAGATTATCTTTGTTTACAGATGATATGATTGTATATCTAGAAGGCTCATAATAATAAGTTGGAATTGTAAACAATAAAATAATTGGCAAAGCAACAAGATTAATATAAAATCAATTCTCCAAATATGTAAAACTTACCATATAGAAGATAATACTAGAAGAAAATATCCCATTTACACCAGAACGAGAGAAAATAAAATACCTAGGCAAAAGCCTAACACAAAATGTGCAAAAGCTGTAGAAAGAAAACTATAAAACACTGTAAGACATGGCATGCATCTTTAAAAATGCAAGGATATAAATATTCTTGTTAGAAAGATTCAAAATCAGTAAGATGTCAATTTTCTCTAAGTTACCTTCTAAATACAACACAACACCAATTTTTTTAATGCCATTTTTTTCTGGAGCCAGACAAGTTTTTATTTTAACGTTTATTTTAGGTTCAGGGGTACATGTGCAGGTTTGTTATACAGGTAAATTGGGTGTAACAGAGGTTTGGTGTACATATTATTTTGTCACCCAGGTAATAAGTATAGTGCTCGATAGGTAGTTTTACAATCCTCACCCTCCTCCCTCCCTCCACCTTCAAGTAGGTCCCAGTGTCTGTTTTTCCCTTTTTTGTGTCCATCTATGTACTCAATGGTTAGCCTCCACTTATAAGTGAGAACATGTGGCATCTGATTTTCTGCTCCTGTGTTAGTTCACTTGGGATAATGGCCTTCAGCTCCATCCATGCTGCTGCAAAAGACATGATCTTGTTCTTTTTTTATGGCTGCATAGTATTGCATGTTGTACATGTACCACATTTTATTTATTCAATCCACCACCAATGAGCACCCAGGTTGGCTCCATGTATTTGCTATTGTGAATAGTGCTGCGATGAACTTAGGTGTGAATGTGTCTTTATGGTAGAACAATTTGTATTCATTTGGATATATACTCAATAATGGGATTGCTGGATTGAATGATAATTCTACTTTGAATTCTTTGAGGCAAACTGCCTTCCACAATGGCTGAACTAATTTACATTCCCACCAGCAGGGTATAAGCATTCCCTTTTTTCCACAGCCTCACCAGAATCTGTTATTTTTTGACTTTTTAATAATAGCCATTCTGACTAGTGCGAGATGGTATCTCACTGTGGTTTGATTTGCATTTATCTAATGATTTGTGATACTAAGTATTTTTTCATATGCTTGTTGGCTACATGTATGTCTTCTTTTGAAAAGTGCCTGTTCATGTCCTTTGCCCAGTTTTTAATGGGATTGGAAATTAACAACCTAACATCACACCTAGAGGAACGAAAGAAACAAGAGCAAACCAACCTCAAAGATAGCAGAAGACAAGAAATAACCAAAATTAGAGCTGAACTAAAGGAAACTGAGACGCAAAACAAACAACAACAACAAAAAAAACCCATAGTCTCTGCCCAAAAGCTCCTTCAGCTGATGAACAACTTCAACAATTTCAGAATACAAAATCAGCAAACAAAGATCAGTAGCATTCCTATACACCAAGAACGTCCAAGCCGAGAGGCAAATCAAAACACAATCCCATTCATGATAGCCACAAAAAGAATAAAACATGTAGGAATACAGCTAACCAGGGAGGTGAACTATTTCTGCAATGAGAATTATGAAACATTGCTCGAAAAAATCAGAGATGACAAAAATAAATGGAAAAACATGCCATACTTATGGATAGGGTGATTTTAAAGTTTAAATGTAAGAATAGCCAGGAAAAAATATTGTGGGGAAATAAAAGTGTGAGAATGGATAGCTGGAATTACCTATTAACATATAAATGTCCTGCAAATAAAACAATGTGATATTACTAAAAGAATAAATGGACAAAATGAAAATCCATAAATTGACTCATCTGAATATGGAAACTTTGTGTATAATCAAGTGGACATCTCAAATCGCTAGAAAAAGAAGAATTTGAAAATAATAACTAGACAACTATATAGGGATATGAAAAACTGGATTAATTCCTCAGACTATACACTAAAATAAATTCCAAAGATATCAGAGATATAAATGTGAAATATTAACCCCTGAGAATATGACTCAATATCCAGGTTGCACCATAAACAAAAAATCAAAAAGAAATAGCAAATTGGAAAAAATATTAGTAACTAATATCACAAAATTTTAATATTCTTTATTAATTAAAAAATGGAGAAGAATAAGGCCAAGTGCAACAGAGAAAATGTTCAAAAGATATGAACAGTTTATAGAGGAGAAAATTATAAGTATATTGTACTAAATTGCATGTTGCTCCCCCAAAGTTCAAGTTCACCTGGAACCTCAGAACATGATCTTATTTGGAAAAGGAGTTTTTGCAGATGTAATTAATTAAGATGAGGTACAGCAAACTATCACGAGAACAGAAAACCAAACACTGTATGCTCTCACTTATAACTGGGAGTTGAACAAAGATGAACACATGGACACAGGGAGGGGAACATCACACACCATGGCCTGTCGGGGAGTGGGGGGCTAGGGGAGGGATAGCATTCAGAGAAATACCTAATGTAGGTCACGGGTTGATGGGTGCAGCAAATCACCATGGCATGTTATACCTATGTAACAAAACTGTACGTTCTGCACATGTAACTCAGAATTTAAAGTATAATTTAAAAAAAGATGAGGTAATAATAGATTAGGGTAACCCTAAGTTCAATGACTGGTGCACTTAAAAGAAGGCTATATGAAGACACAGAGAGACCTAGAGAGAAGGTCATGTGAGAAAGAAGGTAGAGAATACAGCGACGCATCTACAAGCCAAGGATCATCAAGGACTATCAGGAACTACCAGAAGCTAAGAGAGAAATAGGGAATGTTTCTCACTTAAAGCCTCCAGAAGGAATCAATCCTGCCAACACCTTGATTTCAAACTTCTGACCTCCAAGACTGTGGGATAATAAATTCCTGTTGTTTGAACCCACCAAAGTTGTGGTAATTTGTATGGCAGCCCTAGGAAACTAATACATGGCCCTCACATGAGAAATAGGCAATCGGAGAAGTGCAATATTTAAAAATCAGAATAAAAAAACATTTTGCATCCACCTAACTCACAAAAATTTAGAAATGGAGGCAACAGTGTGTATTGGCAAGTGGCTAGAACTTTCATTCGCTGCTGCTCTGTTGCTACCTGAGAGTATAAGTTGAAGGAGCATCTGAAAAACACTTCCAACACATGCATACCTCACATCCTAGTTATTACACTCTCAGATATTTTCCTGAGAGCAGGTCTTCCTAAATAGTGCACTTTAGGTAACAGGAATGCCGAATTTCTCTCCTCAGTCCTTGCAATGTGTGAGAGGGCCTGGGCAGTTGCCTCTGGCCAGAGCAGCCCCATTTGTTTGTGCCGGTGAACCACAGATGGAATGTTAGTTCCTAAGTGTGGTGTCCTATTAAGAAGATTAGGAAATACTGCTGTAGAAAAGTTCTTGTATACATGCTTTAGGAGATATGAGAAAGAATGTTTGTAATAGCATAGTTATTAGCAGAAACACTAAAAACAAATGTCCATTGATAGGCAACTGGGTGAGTACAGTGTGATAGATTAATGCAATAGGACACTACATAGCTCTGATGTGGATGAATCTCAAAGAGAAATGCTGAGTGAAAAAAGCAAGTTGCAGCGGAATGCATACTGTGTAATCTCTCGGTTCAGTAAGGTTCTGCTTCTTAAGCTAAATGGTGGGCATCTGGGATTTTGCTTTATTATTTGGGGGAAGGAAGGAGATGGTGGTGATATTGTGTGTAAATATGTTCATATTTTAAGAACAGAGGGAAAAGACATAAATTATCTGCAGAAGCTAATATTTCTTTTAATCCTGTTCAAATTGTGCCATCTTAAAAGTAAATATGTTTATCGATATTGTTTAAACAAAGGGCTCCACATATCATTTTTTTCAAAGGAGCACTATGCAAAGGCAACCCTGCTGGAATCCTTTTCAGACAAGCATGCTCATCTGTATGTTATTTAGGTCACAATGCCATGATTGAAGCATTTCTACTCATCTACTATAAGTAAAATCTAAACTATAGGTAACATTTCTAGAATGAAGTACATTTTATAGAGCTATCAGTTGTGATTTTAACGCTATTAAATAAAAGACAACATTTATATCGGGACAGAGAAATTTGGTTCCTTGTTTCCCGGAATGGATTGAAGGAAAGTTTCTCATTTTTTTGCTACTGCAGAAACAGCACATTCTTGAATTCTATGATTGGAAAGCATAAATTCAACACTTTCCTGAGGTTTCATTGTTTCTTCAGTGTCAAAAATGTTGAAATCCGTGGTTCATATGTGACTAAATGATGACAAACATGAATGAATGCAAACATACTCAAATGTTTGAATTATTTAAACTGTAGCATGATCAATTCATTAAATGAAATGGTATCTGTGTCAGATATTGATTTGTGTCTGGTCTGTTATAATCATATTGATGACAGACAACATCTGATATAATGAGTCAGATTACCTTAGCAACTGCTTTCGATATTCCCATCTTTCATGATTTTCGTTGCTGTCCTTCAGTGATTCTCAGCAATCTCTCTCAGGCAAGGCTCTGATGTATACCATTTTTCTAAAAACATCTCCAAGTAAATCCTAGGACCTCAACCTTAGTAGGCAGAACGTGACATATTGTTCAGGTCACAGATTGAGCCTTCACTTCTGCACAAAATGATTAAGCCAGCCCTTGGGCTTTAATTTCCCCCAGCTTTCACCTGGGTCCTTGTGTACATCCATGCAGACTGTGCATTACCTAAGTCCAGAAAGTCATTCTCTACACGAGAGTATGAATGGCACCCACCCCTGGGGCTGTGCAAGGCCCTTCATCACATATCTAGGGCTTATTTTCCCAAACAGAGCTCTAGTGATAAAACAGCTGCTTGTCCCTTTTGTACCCTGTAAATGGAAAAATCTCCCCTTCAGGGATAATCTTGCCCACTAGGCATAAGTAATGCCTTCACAGCCATTCTGTTGACTTCCTGTTGCATTCTTGGATACTCTGTGTATTATAAAGATTGATAACAAGATCCCTAATTCAACTAAGTACTTACATGAAAGATGTTGGAGCTATGTATGCTGTCCAGGTCACAATTCTTATTAACTATCTCTTGAAGAAGATAAAGAGGTGGATAGTCTCAGTGGAGATCCTTTGTGGGAAAAGCAGATCTTAGACTAAAAGGTCGTGTTGGTTCCATTACAAGACAAAGGTCCAGAATCCCGAAAAATGGATGAAAACTCAGACATAAACACAGGTTGTACCTTTGCTAGATGTAAACTCTAAATTACTTTTATTTCCCTACAAGAAAACTCACCATTTTTCAGAGCCACTGGGAGTCATCCAGAGCCTCCTGCCTACTTGAATCTCATTTTATCAGTGAGCTGGTCCATTTTCCCATGGTATCTAATTAATCTCTGCCATCCTAGATTTATTCTAGAGAAGCCCTTCATTAGTGAAAGCCCAATATGCCTATGTTTCCACCTAACAGGGGACATGTGTGCATGCATTTCAACTGCATGGTTGCATTTCAAACAGGCCTGGCTGCATGAAGCTGTTCATTCGATATGCCAAGAAGGCTGGTAGACAGGTATTTGCCACTCCCTGATTTCCAAGGTAGAATGAAAAACCTTCTGCTCCTCTTGTAAATTTATAACTTTCTAGGGCATCCTTTTGATGGGCTTTACTGTTGACCTGGACCGTGGCACTCACTGTAGACGTACTCACACAAAAAAGGAAAAAACCTATTTTCTATATGTAATCTTCCCCCTGCTCCTTGCCATGTTCAACATGGTACCCTTTTAAGAAAAAAGATCTGAAATTCCCCAATCCAAGCTCAGATCATCTTGAACTATGAGCCTCTGCTCACTTTTTCCTTTAAGGAGACCCTATTTGATGTCTCTATAGATTCCTATTGCTGCATTAAAAATTGCCACAAACTTAGAGGCTTAAAACAATACCCATTTATTAGCTCACTGTTTGTATAGGTCAAAAGTCTGGCACACCTTAGCTGGGTCCTCTCCTTAATGTTTCACAAAACTGAAAGCAAGGTGTCAAACAAGCAGCATTCTCATTGGTAGATTCTGCAAGGAAAAGATCAGCCTTCAAGCTTCTTTAGATTATTGGGAGAATTTATTTCCTCGAGTCTGTAGAATTCATTGCAGCTTGCTTCTTGAAAGATAGAAATATCTAAAAGAGAGGGTCTCTATGCTTGGAGTTTGGGCTTCAGGGAAAGTCTAGACCCTGTTTTTTTTGTTTGTTTTCTTAAGGCTCACCTCATTGGGTTAAGCCCACATAGGATACCTACCTTTTTGATTAACTCAACAGTCGTCTGATTAGAAACTGAATATATATCTTAAAAATCTCTTCACTTTTGCTATATTCTATTTGTTGGAAGCAAGTTGTAGGTTCCACTCACACTCATTATGGGAGAGGATTGCACAATGATGTGACTCATGGAGGTCCTACTAGGCTCTATCTGCCACAGTATCCTCAAATGAAGGTGCATTTGTCCTCTGCTATTATCCATGATCCAAAGCAGAGGACAAATAGACAACACATCTACTGGAACAACACTTAAAGGGCTGCATCTATCAACTTTATCACTTGCCACCTTTCCTCCTCCCTCTGCCGTTATATCACAGTATTACAAATTATACATTCACACTCAGGCTGCAGCCATTGTGCATTTCCACTGTGCATTTCCATTTTGGACCATGCTGTCCACATCGGTTCAGCAACTGAGAAGCAAAACTCTGAGCAGGTCAGTGGCCAAAGTATTCCATGCATGTCATACCTTCCTTCCAATATGTGCAGATCATATAAGAAATAAAATCAAAGCACTCTTTCTGCATAGAATGATTAAACTAATTTGGCCCTTTATTTTATTTTGCTTCTTTTTGTTCTATAAAACCCTGTTATTGTCTTTTTTCCTTTTTCTTTTAAATTCATGGGGTACATGTGTAGGTTGGTTACATGGCCCTGTTATTTCTTATGCAAGTATTTTTAACTTGCTTCAGCAACATGTTCTTCATTTTTAAAAAAATTGAGGGTCTCAAATTGCAGGGAGAATCATTTAAAATTCCACATCGGGGGGGGAGGGGAGGCGCCCAAGATGGCCAAATAGGAACAGCTTCAGCCTCCAGCTCCCAGCGTGAGTGACACAGAAGATGAGTGATTTCTGCATTTTCAACTGAGGTACCAGATTCATCTCACTGGGCATGTTGGACAGTTGGTGCTGGTCAGCTGGTGCAGCCCGACCAGCGAGAGCTGAAGCAGGGTGAGGCATTGCCTCACCTGAAAAGTGCAAGGGGGAAGGGAATTCCTTTTCCTAGCCAAAGGAAACTGAGACACACACCTAGAAAATCAGGTAATACTGCACTTTACCAAGGGTCTTAGCGAACGGCACACCAAGAAATTATATCCCACACCTGGCCCAGAGGGACCCATGGCCACAGAGCTTCCCTCATTGCTAGCACAGAAGTCTGAGATCTAACTGCAAGGCAGCAGCAAGACTAGGGGAGGGGTGCCACCAGGAAGCTCGAATTGGGTGGAGCCCACCACAGCTCAAGGATGCCTGCCTGCCTCTATACACTCCTCCTCTAGGGACAGGGCATAGCTAAACAAAAAGCAGCAGAAACCTCTGTAGATGTTAATGACCCTGTCTGACAGCTTTGAAGAGAGCAGTGGGTCTCCCAGCATGGAGGTTGAGATCTGGGAACTGACAGACTGCTTGCTCAAGTGGGTCCCTGACCCCTGAGTAGCCTAACTGGGAGACATCCCCCACTAGGTGCAGACCGACACCTCACACCTCACACGGTGGGGTACACCTCTGAGATTAAGCTTCCAGAGCAAGAATCAGACAGCAACACTTGCTGTTCAGCAATATTCTATCTTCTGCAGCCTCTGCTGCTGATACCCAGGCAAACAGGGTCTGGAGTGGACCTCAAGCAAACTCCAACAGACCTGCAGCTGAGGGTCCTGACTGTTAGAAGGAAAACTAACAAACAGAAAAGACACCCACACCAAAACCCCATCAGTACATCACCATCATCAAAGACCAAAGGCAGATAAAACCACAAAGATGGGGAAAAAGCAGGGCAGAAAAGCTGGAAATTCAAAAAATCAGAGTGCATCTCCCCCTCAAAAGGAACACAGCTCATCACCAGCAATGGACCAAAGCTGGATGGAGAATGACTTTGACGAGTTGAGAGAAGAAGGCTTCACTCGATCAAACTTCTCAGAGCTAAAGGAGGAACTACATACCCAGCACAAAGAAACTAAAAACATTGAAAAAAGAATGAGTGAATGGATAACTAGAATAATCAATGCAGAGAAGGCCATAAAAGAACTGATAGAGATGAAAACCATGACACAAGAACTACGTGACAAATGCACAAGCTTCAGTAACCGACTCGATCAACTGGAAGAAAGAGTATCAGAGATTGAAGATCAAATGAATGAAATGAAGCAAGAAGAGAAATCTAGAGAAAATAAGAGTAAAAAGAAATGAACAAAGCCTCCAAGAAATATGGGATTATGTGAAAAGACCAAATCTACATCTGATTGGTGTGCCTGAAAGTGAGGGGGAAAATGGAACCAAGTTGGAAAATACTCTGCAGGATATCATCCAGGAGAACTTCCCCAACCTTCCTCCTTATACAAAAATTAATTCAAGATGGATTAGAGGCTTAAATATTAGACCTAAAACCATAAAACCCCTAGAAGAAAACCTAGGCAATACCATTCAGGACATAGGCATGGGCAAGGACTTCATGTCAAAAAAACCAAAAGCAATGGCAACAAAAGCCAAAATTGACAAATGGGATCTAAATAAACTAAAGAGCTTCTGCACAGCAAAAGAAACTACCATCAGAGTGAACAGGCAACCTACAGCATGGGAGAAACTTTTTGCAATCTACTCATCTGACAAAAGGCTATTATCCAGAACCTACAAAGAACTCAAACAAATTTACAAGAAAAAAACAACCCCATCAAAAGGTGCGCGAAGGATATGAACAGACACTTCTCAAAAGAAGACATTTATGCCACTAACAGACACATGAAAAAATGCTCATCATCACTGGCCATCAGAGAAATGCAAATCAAAACCACAATGAGATACCATCTCACACCAAGTTAGAATGGCAATCATTAAAAAGTCAGGAAACAACAGGTGCTGGAGAGGATGTGGAGAAACAGGAATACTTTTACACTGTTGGTGGGACCGTAAGCTAGTTCAACCATTGTGGAAAACAGTGTGTCAATTCCTCAAGGATCTAGAACTAGAAATACCATTTGACCCAGCCATCCCATTACTGGGGATATACCCAAAGGATTATAAATCATGCTGCTATAAAGACACATGCACATGTATGCTTATTGTGGCACTATTCACAATAGCAAAGACTTGGAATCAACCCAAATATCCATCAGTGACAGACTGTATTAAGAAAATGTGGCACATATACACCATGGAATACTATGCAGCCATAACAAAGGATGAGTTCGTGTCCTTTGTAGGGACATGGATGCAGCTGGAAATCATCATTCTCAGCAAACTATCACAAGAACAGAAAACCAAACACCACATATTCTCACTCATAGGTGGGAATTGAAAAATGAGATCACTTGGACACAGGAAGGGGAACATCACACACTGGGGCCTATTGTGGGGAGGGGGTATGGGGGAGGGATAGCATTAGGAGATATACCTAATGTAAATAACGAGTTAATGGGTGCAGCACACCAACATGGCACATGTATACATAAGTAACAAACCTGCACGTTGTGCACATGTACCCTAGAACTTAGTATAATAATAATAAAAAAGTATAATAATTAAAAAGTATAATAATAAAATAATAATAATAAAAAGTGTAACAATATAAATAAATACATAATAATAATAAAATATAATAATAAAAATAAATAAATAAAAATAAAATTCCAAATCATATAGTTGGCTAGTGATGTAAAAGATTTTAAAGGTGCAAAACAATAGCATATCCCCACAGCAACTTTGCAAGTATAACGTGGCAGGGAGGGCTTGAAAAAGCTGACCAAACATAGTTTTCCTACAGAAGTCAGTCTTTTGACTTTCTGCTGTTTTCTCCAAAACTTTTACCTCAATTTCCCATTCTGAAGAAAACAAGTGATTCAGAAGGTGCCCACTGCCTTCTCAAAGCAACAGAACTCTTGCCTTTGCCTTTTATGTGCCTTTCATTCTCCCTCCATCCCTGTTTTTTTTGTGCTTAAGAAGTCCATTCTTTTTTTGGCAAGGGTAAGAAAGCCTAAAGGTTTCATTGTTAGAAACATTGATTATGAGAATTTTCATCCTGAGCATCATCTATTTTAGGGTCAATTAAAATAGCTCAGGTTCAAAATAAAAGACTTGCATTTCTCACAGACCCTGGAAACAGACCCTGCCTCCCACTGTAAGAATGATAGTCAAAGATACCAAGACACTTTAGGACCCCCTAAGAATCACGAACCAAATCCAGTAATGCTGCTGGCATAGTCCTTTACCTGGCCACTTAAAACCAAAATAAATCTCCATGGTTATTCTTGAATTCTGAGATTTTAATATCAAGGTCATTCTTCTATGGATTCCTCTAGGCTTGAGCTGAACACACTGTTTCTCAAGTGTTTTTTTTTTTGTTTTTTTTTTTTTTGTTTGTTTTTTTGTTTTTTTTTTTATCTGTAAAGCGTTGGACTGCATGCTCCATCTGGAATCCCACTTCTCCTGATTCCAAAACAATAGACTCGAAACATAATCATATTTTCCAGGCTCTGTCAGGTTCTCTGCTGTGCCAAGGCAGTGGCTGGGGCACATGGATGGACACAGGTCTATGAAATGGGTCAGAAAGCCTGCTGCACACTATAATAACAACCCTGATAACTCAGATGCCTATGTTCCCCTACTTACACTCCAAACACTGTACTTTAAGGGGTAGAAGATTAGATTGGAATTGTGTAGTATCGGGTGCAGAAAATTACCTTTAAGACACTATGTAGTGAGCTCATGCTTGGAGCATTAAATGAGGCTTCATCATGCCAAAGAGACACTGCCCAGAAGAAGTGTCTAGCCCACCTAATTCCTGTGCTCTTGCCTCCTATTTCTTCTGCTGCTTTTTCTACTTACTCATCCTTGGCTTGTTCTCTTGGCTACTCCTCTGGCATCCACCCCGCTCAGCCTCTGGCAAGGTTCCAGTTCTTGATCTTGGCTGCCTCTTTGCTTGTGGATTGGACCTGATGCCTGCTCTAGCTTTCCTGGACTAATCTGGCACGGCTAATAGTTTTGACCCTATCTATCCCCATGATGACATCTTGCTTGAATGTCCTTTTCAAAGGTAGCTTTAGAAAACAGTGATTGAACTATTTTATGCTTCTTTAAAGTCTCCAGTTACCTTGTTTTTTTTTACAGCAACATATCTTCTTACTTCTTACCAGATTTGGGGATACATGTCCTAATCTTAAATTTAATAACTATTCAGATAAAGATGAGGAGACATTCTTCAAATAAATAACATTCAAAACATTTTAATGAATAAAATTTTAACGAATGAATCTAGGTGGATATGAAATATATTGCACCTGACACATAGAAAAATGAGGAATTTATTAATTCATATGTCATGTATTTTTTGAAAGGGCTTGGGTATCAAATACCTGTATAGAAAATATTTGAAATTAGGGACACCAGTATCATAGTAGAATAAGCATCAAAAACTGATCAGAATGCTTGAATTCCTGTTCCACATTTGTCCTTTACAAGGTGGTTAGCTTTTTTGAGATTTAGTTTCTTATTTATAAAATAAGAATATGAATATCTGAAACTACACAATATTTTATTTACAATGACTATTACTGATATTATGAGAATTAAACATGATCTCTATTTATTTGGCTCTTCCTCTTATTCATACCCTGAAAAGATTCCTTGCCCAAATATTTGGAAACTCATCAGAAGTTTTACATGTGCTTACAAATGAGTGCAGTCAGCTGTCTCACTGAACACTGAGAACACACGACTACCTTTTCTGGTACAGCTGATCACCAGGTAACATCAACACTTCTGGGTAATGTCAGCACTCTGGGCACCATGACCCCTCTCCTTGGTACTGCCAGAGTCTACCAATTATAGTTTCTCACACTGGATATTGCTTCATTTCCCAGGCCCCACTGCTGCTTCCTCTCTGTATTTCTGTACTTTTCAGGAACAACTGCTGCTGCTTTTTACAACTACACTTCTCCACCTGTACTCAGACCTCAAAGCAATCTCCCACAAAGCACCACTGTCTCCTGATGGACACCATGGTGAATGTACAGGTTGAACATCTTTAATCCAAAAATCCAAAATCTGAAGTGCTCCAAAATTTGTATATTTGTACATCTCCCAATGGACACCATGGTGAATGTACAGGTTGAGCATCCCTAATCCAAAAAAATAAAAAATCTGAAGTGCTCTAAAATTTGTAAATTTTTGAGTACTAACATGATGCCAAAAGGAAAATTACATACCTGATCTCATTGAATGGGTTGCACAACACAGGTTCACAACACATAATTTGTTGTTGCTGTTGTTGAATAGCTGATGCAGATATTATGGTGATGCTATTGTACTGTTAGTTACTCTGAGCACATTTTTTTTTCATTGTATTAATGGTATGTCATTTTTTACAAGTAATTATATGTGAATAAGTACAAGCAAATGATTGCTTATTTTGCTTATTGGTAACATATTAATTCAGAGTCAGAAATGTTGGTAATACCAAACAACCACAGATTATCCACATGAATGTAGCTAAGATAGTGACACCGTTGGTTTCTGATGTTTCCATGTACACAAACTTCATTTTATATATGAATTATTTAAATTATTGTGTAAAATTATCTTCAGACTATGTTTATAAGGCATATATGAAACATAAATGAATTTCCTGTTTAGATTTGGATTTCACCCCTAAGATAGCTCATTATGTACATGCAAGTATTCTAAAATCTGAAAAATCTGAAATCTGAAACATTTTTTGTCCCAAGCATTTCAAAATAAGGGATACTTAACATATACTAGAACACTCAAGGGGCCAAAGGTAATGGAATAGGACATATTTAGGAAGAGAACTAAAGCAGCTTCTGCCCATGCAGGAGTTTTAATAAAACAGTAGTTTTCTTCTTCTGATTTTACTTACAGTTCTCCCACAAGACCTAGATACATGTCCATGGAGGCAGAATGAATGAGTAATATAAGTATTCTTGTCAAGATTCCTTGGAGAAATGGAACCTTTGCTGTCTGCAAGTTGGAGAACCAGGAAAGCCAGTGGTGTATTTTGGTCCAAGTTCAAAGACCTGAGAACCAGGGAAACCAGTGGTGTAGGTCCCAGAATTTGCAGGTCCAAGAACCAACCAGAAGCTCTGAGGTCCAAGGGAATGAAAAGGTCTGAGGTCTGAGTACAGTTGGACCTCAAAAGCTTTGAGGTCTGAGTACAGGTGGAGAAGGTGTAGTTGTAAAAAGCAGCAGCAGTTGTTCCTGGAAAGTACAGAAGGGGATGTTCCAGCTCGAGTAGACAGAGTCAATTTGCCCTTCTTCTGCCTTTTTGCTTCATTTGGGCCTGCAATGGATTGGTGATGTCCACCCACAATGGTGAGCATGAATCTTCCTTACTCAGCCTACTGATTCGAATGCTAATCTCATTCCAGAAACACCCTCAGAAACAACCTCCCAGACACACCCAGCAATAATGTATTTATCAGCTGTCTGGGCATCCTTTAGCCTAGTCAAGTTGACTCATCAAATTAACCACCACAACAAGTGACATGATCAGACCCAGAGACACTCTTCCTCTCCAACTTAGTTATTCTATTATTGGGCCAAGCTTGGGAGTGACACTGCTTTCCTTGGGAGTCTCTCTTATTGCTCATCTGAGCAGACTCTTGGCAGCCTGCCCCCCAGTTCATGTTACGTGCCTAGGTATGTCTAACTTCTAGCTTATGCACAAATCTGATCCCCCTTGGTATAACACAAAAAAGTGTTTATAATAGTAAAGATTAAAAGAGAGGTCATAGACTACTTAAGAGGGGAGAAACATCTATACTTATATTTTCCTTCCTAATAACTCCTCATGATTCTAGGAATTCTGAATGAGATAATTATTACCATTAAGCAACACTAGCCCATGAAGGCAGCTGGGAGGGAGGCTGTACCCTGCAAAGCCCCAGGGGCCAAGCTGTCCAAGACCATGGGAACCCACCTTTTGCATCAGCATTACTTGGATCATTTTGGAGTGTAAGAGATGGATTAAGTATATCTCAGTTTAAGAAATCTCTCTTTAATTAAAAAAATTTTTCAGCTGTCTTTCCCCAGACTGTGCCTTTCAGCACTGGCATTTGTTACATTTTGTATATCTGCATGGCTTTTTAAATTTAAATATATATATACATATAGACAGCTATTTTAGTATTTAATAACAGAATTTTTAAAATTAAAGTTTGAAAATATCTTCTTAGGTAAAGTTAGCAGACGTAGCAAATAAAAATACAGAACACCCAGTTAAATTTGAATTTCGGAGAAATGACAAGTAATTTTTAATATAAGTATGTTTTATGCAATATTTGGGACATACTTATACTGAAAAATTATTTATCTGATAGTCACATTTAACTAGATGTCCTGTATTTTATCTAGCAACCCTAGTCTAAGGACACAGGCTTAAATAACTAGGCTATTACTTTAATGTTCTGTACTGGTCATTTCAGGGTATTCCATGAGAAATGAACACTTGTTTTTCCAACCTATTTGGAAGTTTTGATGTGGACCACTTAAATTGCTAAATGACTTCATAGGTTCCCTATAGTTACTTGCCATTACAGAGGTTTGCAGCATATGTGGCCCTTGATCTGAACTATAGTCAACCCAGAAAACTGCCTATGATACTCTGTTATTTTCTGCTGTGCTGAAGCCAAAGTAATTATGGATTTCTCTGGAGGAAAACACGTCCATTGATTTTAAGTTGTTTGGGAGAATGTTAATTTAATGTAAGTTTCCTTCTGCCATGACTGTAACTTTTATATAGCCTACACGACAGTTGCATAGAAAACAAAATACCTTTTGTTGAGAAGTCTGGGGTTTTGATTTTTTTGTTTGTTTAGCTTTGAAAAGGCAATTTTGGGAGAGGGGTTGGTGAAAGGCAGGGGAAGTAACTGGAGACTTGAAGCAAAGTTCTTTAACCTTAGGTCACTGATCGTCTGAGGTGCAGGTTAAATTTTGGTTTTGGGAGTTTTATTTGCCCTCAAGTAGCCATCGCAGCAGTCCACCACAGACTAGACAGAAACATGAACACCCTCGGCCACTCCGCTGATGTTGGCTCTCAGGCCGTTCTGAAACCAGCATTACAGGAAAGCCTAATATTTGAACTTTTCACTCTTGGTTCATTTTATTAGACAGCAGTGAAAGTTATCCTTGTACTAAATGATGAAGAGAAAAATATGAAACACCCTTAAAATTAGTCTTTGTATTTCTCCTTCCTCTTCTCTTTAGGTACATTTCTTTTAGAAATTATTTTCCCTTAATCCACTTGTCCATATTGAAACATGTTTGAAAATCTAGGTGATAAGGAGAAGGAAAATAAGAAAGATGAGTTACAGAAAGACCACCCAAAAAATGTTTCACACGCCATTAAATACTTTCCAGTCTCTTAAACTAATTTTTACCTTGAACTGAGCAGACTAGAACTGAATTTCTCAAATATTCAAAAAAGAAAAATAATGGAGTCTATATCCAAATTTTTAAAGAAGTTATAGAGGAATCTATAATGTAACATTTTAGTTATATCTAAAAGTTTCTGCATAAATAAATATTTTAAAATAATAATTTATTTTAAGAAGGAAAACTGTAACCGAATCTGTGTGCTCTTCTTTCCTGATGCTATATAGTCAAGGCATTATCCAAATGCCAGAGAACCTCAATACAGAACAGCCAAGCTGGGGGCTTTAAAAAGAATGTTTTATAGCCTTTATTTTTTAGAGCAGTTTTAAGCTCACAACGATATTGAGCAGAAGATACAGAGATCTTCTAAATACCTTCTGCCCCAATGTATGCATCAACTATCCCTTTATCAACATCAGCTGGGTGCTTTTCCATCCAAACAAAAATCAAAAGAGTGAAACTGAGGTGGAAGAATAAAAAATGAGTCTTCTCAAACCATCTTGTACTTAATTTTTATATTTTTAGTCTGTATACTATAGATTTATGTGTATATACATATACACATACATATAGTATATATCCACATACTGTACATAATTATTCTTACAAAATGAATATTTTGCTTATTATACCAATACAACATTGTCAAAAATTCTAAATGACCTACATTTAAAAATAACCCCCACGCTGAGATTGTTAGCTGTAAAGTTCCGAATTGACCGCTGTTAGAGGGAGCTGCTAGTTTTCTTCCACAGAGACAATCTAAACATATCCTCTCTCCAGACAGGGGAAATGCTACATTGTTATGATGGCTGACAATTCATTTAGGATAGCGCAACAAAAAGATAAATGTGAGATATGTCAAGCATCTACTGTCAGATTTCAGAAGACTCTATTTTTTAATGAGGGAAAAAAGGTATCAAAATAAGTATTTGAGAGGCAATGCCTGCTGGTGGCTTGCTCGTGGAAAACAGTAGCTTTTAATCCTTATAAGGGTGCTGATTCATCACATCACCAGCAAATCATGGAACCACTTTGTTAAGCTTCCTTGTCTGTGATATAGAGAATCATGCTCTATCCTACTCCAGAAGTGCTGGGGTTGCCTAAGGAAATACATATTAATATTAGGCGGTTTTAAAATTTAGGAAACTATGTAAAGAACTACAAGAAGAAAAATATTATAATGTAAACATTTAAAAAAATAAGGTTGTTCCTCTCACATAAAGAGTGCTAAATATAATGTCACTTAAATGGATGGGCTTTAGGAGGTGTTGGGCCTTCATAACCCCATTCACGCTGGGGCCCCATACAACTAGGCAGGATCAAAGCTGTGAAGCAACCCCACCAGGCATATCTAAGAAGGAACAAAGCTGAGCCCACAGTAAGGGTGCTGACTTTGCTTTTCTCAACTCACTTCACAAGTTTGTTATTCAAGAAGCATGTACTGATCATCTATAGGTACATGATGCTGTTTGCTCTATGACAATGTTTCGCAATGTGCTAGAGATTGTCCTGTGCTTCATAGGATGTTGGGCAGCATTCCTGGCCTCCGCCTTCTAGACACTAATACCTTTCACCCACGTCCTAGCTGCGATGAACAAAAATGTTTCCGGATGTTGCCAAATGTCCACTCAAGAGCAAAATCACCTCCAGGTGAGAACCACTGGTCTATGCTAAAACGGTGATTCCCAAACTTTTATAGACATAAGACTCACTTAAAATGCTGGTTTAAAAAATGGGTTCCTGTGCCCTAAATCCTAAAATTTAATTCAGTAAAGCTGAGACAGGTACAAATAATTTGTAGAAAAATAAAAGAGAAAGAGAAAAAAGAAGTGGATTGAGGAGTTAATATACGACTCAGGACTCAGGGGCTTAGAGGTACCAACGTGGGGTGATTGAAATAAGTGTGCACGGTTGCTTAATAACATTTCCCTTCAACTCCCCAAACTTATTGCAGGTATTTCAATATAAATAGTTTTGTATTAATATAACCTCTGTCCTTAGTAGAGTGTATGGTGTAGAAAGATGTTACATAAAAGCAATTTTTGAATGAATGATTTAATAATGATTTCAAGGGGAAAGTATAAGTGCTTATTCACTTAGTTCAGTGTAGAATGAAGGTGTTTAGTTGTAATGTCTGGGGGAGGTGTGGCCTGTAACATTTATCAGGAGCCTTGCAGTAAGCAGTGAGTTCTAATCCTGGAAAATCAGAAATGGGGTTGAGGATAAAATCTACAGTGTATCTCATTTGGGCCATCCCTTCACCTAGGACCTGAAATCTCTTATTAAGTACTTTAGTAAAATTGACTTTCCTAGGGAAAGATTAATAGAAGAGGGAATGGCCGGGCATGGTGGCTCACGCCTGTAATCCCAGCACTTTGGGAGGCCAAGTCGGGTGGATCACCTGAGGTCAGGAGTTCAAGAACAGCCTGGCCAACATGGTGAAACCCTGTCTCTACTAAAAATACAAAAATTAGCAGGGCATGGTGGTGCGCACCTGTAATCCCAGCTACTCAGGAGGCTGAGGCAGGAGATTTGCTTGAACCTGGGAGGTGGAGGTTGTGGTTAGCTGAGATCACGCCACTGCACTCCAGCCTGGGCAATAGAGTGAGACTCCGTCTCAAAAAAAAAAAAAAAAAAAATAGAAGAGGGAATGTTAGGACCATTTTCAAATTGTAAAGATTAATTTACTTCCTATTCTGTCTTATTATATCATCTTTCTCCAGCCCTCTACTAAAATTCATAAAACTCAACCATGAAAAAATTTCTTCATCACTCCCATAATGAAAAATAAAAGAGAAGAACAGCGGGATTCCAGATTACCACTGGCTATGTTGAGTGCATTCTCTGGGAAGGTGTTGTTGTAATACCTTCAGGGAAAGGATAATTATGATCATGAAAGAGTTGACATTTGGTAGTTGCTTGCTATGTGCCAGACACAGTACTGGGTATATTTCATACTTTGTCTCAAAATATATTTGGGGGACATAAATCTTAGATTCTAGTTATAAAGTTTACAGCCTCTCTGTCTCTGCTTGTGCCATTTCCTCTGCTTAGAGCCCCCCTTTTCTCTCATAACTATCCATGAATATGTCATTCTTTATTCAAACCTCGTATTTCCATATCTACTTACCTTTAAGACATCCCTAACTTGCCCAACTCTGAAAAAGACAGGATCTTCTTGCTTTGTAAACTTCTGAAATAGTTATTTATATTTTACACCCAGTACCTACTTTTCGCCTTATTTTGCAGCTTTATAAACTCATGCGGCACGTGTCTGCCTTCATTACTGTAAGACAAACTCCTTCAAGGTAAAAGCCAAGTTTTTTTTTAAGCTTTGTTTTCCTCAAGCACAGTGTTTTGCAAAGTTTCAGTTTCAGATTTCTCTTGCATCAGAATCATCTGGGTTGTTTGTTGAAAATCCAGATTATGGGTACCCACCTCAGTTTTGCTGAATTAAATTTTAGGATGCAGGACCCAGGGACCCATATTTTAAACCAGCATTTTAAGTGACTCATGTGTCCACAAAAGTTTGAGAGTCACTCTTTTAGCAGAGAACAGTGGTTCTCAACTGGAGATCATTTTGCTCTTGAGGGGACATTTGTCAACATCTGGGAACATTTTTGCTCATTACAGTTGGGACGGGGGTGAGTGCTACTGGTATCTAGAGGGTAGAGGCCAGGGATGCTGCTCAACATTCCTCCTCCTTGAAGGCAACAGTTACCTTTATAAAAATATTTTTTATAAGCTCGGCCCCTTAGTAGAGTGTGTGGTATAGAAAGGAGTTATATGAAACCTATTTTTGGATGACTGATTTAATAAATGGATTATTCCCCAGTCTTTACCACCATTGGTTTCAAAGCACTCGACTTCTAAGCTGTTGTTTTAAACTAGGCTACTCCTGTGTTCCTGTTTATAGAGATAAAACTCATCTGAAACTGTTCAGTGTTGTATCAAGTCTCTTAGCCAGAGAAGAACAGTCTTTCCTCTTTCAAAGCTCACTTCATCTTTGTGGACACTCACTAGTGCCCTGATGCCTATTTCAGTCTTCAATCCAAAGTCCATTTACAGAGGTGACTGATGTCCTAAGGAGGCTTTTGTCCCCAACACTAGCCACTTTCTAAATTTATCTAGTCGTGAAGTATCCTGTAGATATTCCTAAGAAAACAGTGGAGGTTTCACTGAGGTTCTTTATAAAACATTCATATAAGGCATAATCTATTACACATTAAAATTATGCAACCATAATTCTTACTCAGAGAATTGTTTGTTTCCAAACTCACAATATTTCTCAAAAATTAACAAAGTATCTTGTTTTTTTGTTTTTGGTTTTTAAATTGTATTTTTGTTTTATAGGTCCTGTGTGATTCATGCTTTAAAGAGATTCTGTTTTGACATGTTTCCAGGATTTGTTTCACGATTTAGAGCTCCTTTTAGCAGTTCTTGTATTGGTGGCTTCGTAGTGGCGAATTCTCTCAGCATTTATCTGTCTGAAAAAGACTGTATTTTTCCTAAAACCTTCTTCTTGGAATATCCATTTTCCTATTTGTTTTTATAGAAAATATAGACAAAGTGGTCAGTCTTTTTTTTTTTCTGTAACATTCTACAATGTGGGTTAAAATAAATAATTCTAAATTTAGAAGCTTTTCTTGAAATTTATTATCTTTACAATTTGCTTTAGTTATCAAACTTTATAAAATCACTGAACACTGTGGAGTTTACAAAAGTGGAACTGCAAATGGTTCTTGATCTGATGGCACAAGAAATGGCTTTGGGAGACAATATTCAGCTGAACGGTGGATAAATAACAAAATAAGGCAGTCCATATTTTAGGGCCGGACTTAGGAGTTCACACATAAATTCAGAAAGCCATACTCAAACGTAGAAACCAAAGCGTACTGGAGTAATCAGGTAAACTTTTGAAATTCAGGCTGATGAAGAGAAGGTTAGAAGAAAGAGCATATTAATTAGAGGATGGCGATACAGAAGGAGAGGGAATTTCCAAAAAGTGCAAAATAGAAAAATGAGATTAGTGTAGCACACATCAGGGTACATGTTGATAAATATTGGAATGGAGGAGTATCAGCTACTTGGTGAACTTAATCAGGAGTACCTTGAATGCTCAACTGCACAGGAGGCAATGAAACACCGTGAAGTGGTACGGACAGATGAGTAACTGAGTGAGAATAGTATTTTAAGAACATTAGTTTGGAATGGTTGCAGACTGGGTAGGAGAAAGAAGAGATGGTTTGCAGATTGGATAGAGAAAACAGGAGAATGTAGACAGGAAACCCAGTTAGAAAAGTATTACATTCATTCAGAAAGAAAGCAATTAGTTCCCCAACTAAGCTGGTGACAGAAAGGGGCAGATGGTTATAGTTTTGTCAAAGATGAGTAAATAGAACTGAGCAAATTCATTGGATGTATGGGGTAAAAGGGTGAGGAATTGCCTCCAGTTCTAATCATAAAATCCTAGAACAGATGTATTCTCCTTAAATCCTGTCTACCTTATCCACTTAAAATTTGCACAAAATTTTCTGCCCACCATACTTGAGAATCTATGAGTTGCTTTTTGTTTGTTTGTTTCAGGGAATAGCACCTAACACCTAAACCCATCAACACTAACAAAGTGACTTTTGAGAGGCAAAGTTCAAAATCTGCAAAATCAGAATATTTCAGAGATAATAGTCTATCTGTTTAACATTCTTCGCCACATGCCTCCATTTATTCATACTGCCATTAAAAATGTTCGGTGTTCATTCCTGAAACCAACCCTGGGCTTCTGGATCCAACAGCAGAGTCGATTATATGATTGCTTAAACATCAAAGCTTTCCCTCACTAATGTTCTTACCAGGGGACATAAACAGGCAGGTCTTTTCTCTCTGGTTTAGGCAAATGCCTATGTTGTTCAAACCAGCATACTGTACATTCCTGTGTGATTTTATGTGTTTGATCATTGGACAGATGGAATATCTGCTTTTCCCATTGCTATCAATTGAATGTGTGCAGTGCACATCCTGCTCAAAGCAGACCTGTTTTGTCGGGCAGAAGTCAGGGCTTACTGCCCTGGGACAGCCCATTTCTTGGAAATGCTCATAGGATCTTCAGTTTCCCCTTCTGAGGTATACAAGGAAAATCTTACCCCGAGGAAATATAAAAGGATTTCCTGACACCAGCCAAAGAAACAGGTGCACACATATTTGATTTGATAAAAATGGGTTACACAAGGTATGGCCATAGTGCAAGCATATTATTTCCCCCTGCTTCACAGTTTCAGTGGTCCACTCAGAAAACTTCTGCCCTGAATAATCACTGTCTCCATAATAAATTTGAGTGCCTCACTCTGGAATTCCAGTTCCTTCACAATCTGGCCCCAATTGGCTTTTCCAACCATATTACGAACTACACCCATTTAAGATCTTGCCACGCTAAGCTACTTACTGCTACCTGATCCTCAACCCAAGCTCGAGCCTTGCTTATTATGTGCTTTCCTCAATTTAAGCTGATCTTCCTTCACAGTCCAAATGTCCAAATTCTTGCCATCCTAAAAATCCCATTTATTCAGCAACCCATGAAGACTTTCCTCATCTCCCAGGTGGAAGTCAGCTCTCACTGCCTTATCCTCCCAGTGCAAGTTACATGTATTTATCTGATGGCACCTCCAGTTTCTACCTGAATTATGACTAATAATCTTACCTGTGAACTATGTACATCTTGGGGAGTTTATGCCTGATCCATCTTTGAGTGCTTCACCCTAGGGTCTTGTATCTACGACATGGTGGAAAGAATACTTGGAGAAAATTTAAGTTCAAGTCTCCCTCTGTCTTGTTGTGTCACTGTGATCAGTTTCAACATATCTTTTTAAGATTAGGTGTGATAACTAAAAGCCATTCCCTAAAGGATTAGATAGTTAATATAGTTTATGATAATATTAATATACCATGGATGACACACCAGTTTAAAAAATAAATCTATTTCTTGACATTATTATTAGAGAGATTATTTATTTTTTTATGTAACATCACACACTGACCCAATTTGTTTCCCAATTGGGACACCCCTGAAGTTTATCTGTTAATGAGAAGAAAACAAGTTAAAAAGTGATCCTGATATTAAAATTACTGAATCCTCCTCACCTGTCTTCTGATCACTGGCCCAGCCTCCTGACCCTTTTTTTTTTTTTAAACTATACTTAGCCTGTGTTATACTGATTCACAAGCGCTGCCAGTAAGATGAAATGGAGGTAATTACTAAAACAAAAAAATGACCACCATTTATTCATTCAAAAACTATTTATTGAGTGTTCCTAAGGGTCAGATACTCTTCTAGGTTCTAGTGATTGATAGAGTCGTGAATAAGACAAATTTCTGTTTTGCCCTTGAGAAGTTTACAAACTAGTAGAGGAGAAAGTTAGCTTGGCATAAAATTCCATTTCAGTATAACATGGTGTGTTAGTTTTTGGAGTGGAGTAGGAGAAAGTGGTCAAAAAGAAGCTTACCAGAAAAAACGCATTCAATGGCTAATAAAACCCACTCATGATCAAGCAAAATGTACTTCCCACTTCATTTGTGGGAAAGTGCATTCAAGTTGAGTTCATTGTGTCAAAAGATAACAAATGTTGGTGAGGCTGCAGAGAAATAGGAACACTTGCACACTGTTGGTGGGAATGTAAATTAGTACAGCCATTAGAGTAAACAGTATTGAGGTTTCTAAAACAATTAAAAATAGAACTACCATATGATCCAGCAATTCCACTACTGGTTATATATCCAAAGAAAATAAAATCAGTGTCTTCACCATCTCACACCAGTTAGAATGGCGATCATTAAAAAGTCAGGAAACAACAGATGCTGGAGAGGATGTGGAGAAACCAGAATGCTTATACACTGTTGATGGGAGTGTAAATTAATTCAACCATTGTGAAAGACAGTGTGGCGATTCCTCAAAGATCTAAAACTAGAAATACCATTTGACCCAGCAATCCCATTACTGGGTATATACCCAAAGGATTATAAATAATTCTACTATAAAGACACACACACATGTATGTTTATTGCAGCACTATTCACAATAGCAAAGACTTGGAACCAACCCAAATGTCCATCAATGATAGACTGGATAAAGAAAATGTGCCACATATACACCATGGAATACTATGCAGCCATAAAAAAGGATGAGTTCATGTCCTTTGAAAGGACATGGATGATGCTGGAAACCATCATTCTCAGCAACCTAACACAGGAACAGAAAACCAAACACTGCATGTTCTCACTCATAAGTGGGAGTTGAAAAATAAGAACACATGGACACAGGGAGGGGAACATCACACACTGGGGCCTGTTGGGGGCTGGGGGACAAGGGGAAGGATAGCATTAGGGGAAATACCTAATGTAGATGATGAGTGGATAGGTGCAGAAAACCACCATGGCACATCTATACCTATGTAACAAACCTGCACGTTCTGCACATGTATCCCAGAACTTAAAGTATAATTAATTAATTAATTAAATAAAAGTGTCTTAAAAAGAGATCTGCACTCTCATATTTATTGCAACATTATTCACAGTAGCCAAGATCGTCAACCTAAGTGTCTATCAATGAATGAATGGATAGAGGAAATGTGGTATATATACACAGTGGAATACCATTCAGCCATAAAAAAAGGGCCAAAGAAGGCAATCCTGTCATTTGTGGCAACATGAATGAACCGGAGGACATTATGTTAAGTGAAATAAGCCAGGTACAAATACTGCACAACCTTATTCACACGTGAAATCTAAAAAAGTTGATACAGAAATAGAGAGGTCAGGAGATTGAGACCATCCTGGCTAAAACGGTGAAACCCTGTCTCTACTAAAAATTTTTTAAAATAAAATAATAAATTAGCCGGGCTTGGCGGCGGGCACCTGTAGTCCCAGCTATTCGGGAGGCTGAGGCGGGAGAATGGCGTGAACCCGGGAGGCAGAGCTTGCAGTGAGCTGTGAACGCGTCACTGCACTCCAGCCTGGGCGACAGAGCAAGATTCCGTCTTAAAAAAAAAAAAGAGAGAGAGAGAGAGAGAGAGAATAGAATGGTGGTTACCAGAGGCAGGGGCAGTTGGGGTATTGGGGACTGTGGAGATGTTGGTCAATGGGTACAAAGTTTCAGTTAGGAAAAGTAAGAGATCTGTTATTGTACAATATTGTACAATAGTTAATGATGAAATTCTTGAAATTCTTGTATTCCTGAAAAATGCTAAGAAAGTGAATGTTTAATGTTCTCACCACAAAAATGATAATTTAGTGAGGTAAATACATATTTTAATTAGACTTTACCATTCCACAATTTATATTATTACATTGAAATAAAATAAATAAGTAAATGGAGCTCATTGTGGAAAATGTGGGTGATGAGGATGTAATTTATGCCTATTCACCATACCCACGGTTAATTTCAGTCTTCAAATTCCCTATAGAGAAGATTGCTTGAAACTCCAGAATCATAGTATATCCCTCAGTGTGCTTAATGAAGGCCAAAGCTGGAAATTATTGAGAAGAAAAGAAAAATCTTTTAGGGTTCCATTAGCTAAGGATGAAAGGAGAGAGCTGAAACCAAGAACAAGAGAGTTAGATGCTGATTGGTGTTCAAAAGAGAAGCACTTAATATTCTGCCACCTTGGGGCAGAATGTGTGTGTGTGCGCGCCCAAACACAGATATAACTTTGGTGATATAAAGGCTGGGTAAATATTGTATGACAGTAGAGTGGAAAGGCTGACAGGGTATGTTGAATATCTGCTGCCTCAGAAAGGGCCAGGAAACATTAAAAATGCTGCTATTCTCTAGAGATAAGGAAAAGCATGTTTATAAAGTAAATGCAGTAATAATAATAACATGTAATGTATAAATAAAGGTTGGTAATAAGACATCCTATTATTTCTTATTGACAGTGAATGACAATTGGTGATTGTGACTTAGCTCACCACTAAGTTGTTTGAGGTAGGGTTTCCAGATCTGATTTTCTATGATCTGTAATTTTAAAAAATTTAGAAGTCATAAATTAAAATTTTAAAAACTCTGCTAGTATTTTATTTTTATTTTATTGAAGTTCATGTAAGTTGAAATCACACACACCAAGACTAGGCTATCCATCTTGTCTCTATATTCCTGTTCACATATTTGACATTTTATTGTGACAGATCCTCTTCGGTTCTAAATTTACTTAGGTCTGTGACACACCTCCTCTTTGAAGACAGCTTTTCAAGTACTTTTTTCTTGTAATTGAAATACATTAATTTAGAAGTTTAAGGATTATATATGGTGATTGGGTTTGCTCAAACAGTTTCAAGGTGACATATACAGGAATTGCCATGCTTCGGGCATATTTAGTAGCTAATGAATGAGGAGTGACTACAAAATGCTAGGGAATGACTCCTATCATGGTTCAATTTAGATCGGAATTTTAAAAATTCTTGCCTCATCTCAAATTATTATCTCTTTTGTAGCCCAAACACTATTTGATCTACTTACCAATATTTCTAAAGTTTTACCTAATTTTCTGATGCTGGTTAACATATTTATTTACCAATATAACATAAACATTTAACTAGATAAAATTAGATACCTGTTCAGTGCTGTGGAAGCTTATCTGAAACCATCTATTAAAGAATTTTAGCACTTTTTCAAAAGTAACTTTTTCTACCTCTTCAATTATCTGAGAAATATTTCATGGATTTTATTCATCATTCCACATTTGACTTTATAAGCTAAACTGAAGTATACTGAAAATATGATTTATAATTTTGTCTCAATTTAGAATTATATGAATAATTTACAAAGGATAACACAGCTGACTCACATCCACATATTAATTTTATAGTATATATGAAAATTGTTTTACAAGTACATCAATAGTTTTTAAAACCTTCATATTCCTTGATCCATTTATTTTACCTTTGTGGATTTATTCTAAAGAAATTGTTATAAATACACAGACATTTAACCACTAAGATATTTATTGCACCATTATTTGTGACAGAGAAAAATTCAGAACTACTTGTTTGCAGAATAGAAAAATGAATAGATAGCTGTTATTATAACTATTTGAAGGAATATCATGCAAAAGATACTTATGAAGATTTTTATAACATGAAAAATGCTTAGATTATAATATTAACTGAACATAAATTTATACACAAAATTGCACAAGCACAGACGTAATGGGAAGAAAATAGAGTTCTCAAATATCCATTTTCAGACAATCTACTTACTACTTAATTTCATTTCCATTACAGGAAAAAAAGCAAACAAACAAGTAAATATTTGAGGGATACTTCTCTGATACAAGGCTGGTTCAACATACGCAAAACAATACACGTAATCCATCACATAAATGGAACCAACAACAAAAATCACACGATTATCTCAATAGATGCAGAAAAGGCCTTCAACAAAATTCAGCGGCCCTTCATGCTAAAAACTCTCAAGAAACTAGGTGTTGATGGAATGTATCTCAAAATAATAAGAGCTATTTATGACAAACCCACAGCCAATGTAATACTGAATAGGCAAAAACAGGAAGCATTCCCTTTTGCACAAGACAAGGATGCCCTCTCTCACCACTCCTATTCAACATTGTGTTGGAAGTTCTGGCCAGGGCAATCAGACAAGAGAAAGAAATAAAGGGTATTCAGTTAGGAAAAGAGCAAATCAAATTGTCTCTGTTTGCAGATGACATGATTGTGTATTTAGAAAACCCTATCATCTCAGCCCAAAATCTCCTTAAGCTGATAAACAACTTCAGCAAAGTCTCAGGATACAAAATCAATGTGCAAAAATCATAAGTATTCCTGTACAACAAGAATAGACAAACAGGCAAATCATGAGTGAACTCCCATTCACAATTAGTGCAAAGAAAATAAAATACCTAGGAATCCAACTTACAAGGGATGTGAAGGGCCTCTTCAAAGAGAACTACAAACCACTGCTCAATGAAATAAAAGGGAACACAAACAAAAGGAAGAGCATTCCATGTTCATGGATAGGAAGAATCAATATTATCAAAATGGCCATTCTGCCCAAGGTAATTTGTAGATTCAATGCTATCCCCATCAAACTACCACTGACTTTCTTCATAGAATTGGAAAAAAACTACTTTAAAATTCATATGGAACAAAAACAGAGCCCACATAGCCAAGACAATCCTAAGCAAACAGAACAAAGCTGGAGGCATCACACTACCTGACTTCAAACTATACTACAAGGCAAAAGTAACCAAAACAGCATGGTATTGGTACCAAAACAGATATATAGACCATTGGAACAGAACAGAGGCCTCAGAAATAACACTCCACAATCTATAACCATCTGATCTTTGACAAACCTGACAAAAACAAGCAATGGGGAAAGAATTCCCATTTAATAAATGATGCTGGGAAATCTGGCCAGCCATATGTAGAAAGCAGAAACTGGATCCCTTCCTCACACCTTACACAAAAATTAACTTAAGATGGATTAAAGACTTAAATGTAAGACCTAACACTATAAAAACTCTAGAAGAAAACCGAGGCAATACCATTCAGGACATAGGCCCCATTCCTATGCAAAGACTTCATGACTAAAACACCAAAAGCAATGGCAACAAAAGCCAAAATAGACAAATGGGATCTAATTAAACTAAAGGCTTCTGCACAGCAAAAGAAATTATCATCACAGCGAACAGGCAACCTACAGAACAGATAATTTTTGCAATCTATCCATCTGACAAAGGGCTAATATCCAGAATCCACAAAGAACTTAAACAAATTTACAAGAAAAAAACAAACAACCCCATCAAAAGGTGGGCAAATGATATGAACAGACATTTCTCAAAAGAAGACATTTATGCAGCCAACAGACATATGAAAAAATGCTCATCATCACTGGTCATCAGAGAAATGCAAATCAAAACCACAAAGAAATACCATCTCACACCAGTTAGAATGGCGATCATTAAAAAGTCAGGAAACAACGGATGCTGGAGAGGATGTGGAGAAACAGGAAGGCTTTTACACTGTTGGTGGGAGTGTAAATTAGTTCAATCATTGTGGAAGATAGTGTGGCAACTCCCCAAGGATCTAGAACTAGAAATACCATTTGACCCAGCAATCCCATTTCTGGTTATATACCCAAAGGATTATAAATCATGCTATTATAAAGACACATGCACACGTATGTTTATTGCAGAACTATTCACAATAGTGAAGACGTGGAACCAACTCAAATGTCCATCAATAAAAGACTGGATAAAGAAAATGTGCCACATATACACCATGGAATACTATGCAGCCATAAAAAAAGGTTGAGTTCATGTCCTTTGCAAAGACATGGATGAAGTTGGAAACCATCATTCTCAGCAAAGTATCACCAGGGCAGAAAATCAAACACTGCATGGGAACATCACACACTGGGGCCTGTCATGGGGTGGGGGCCTGGGGGAGGGATAGCATTAGGAGAAATACCTAATGTAAATGATGAGTTGGTGGGTACAGCAAACCAACATAGCACATATATACACATGTAACAAACCTGCACTTTGTGCACATGTGCCCTAGAACTTAAAATATAACAAAAAATAAAAATAAAAAAAGATCCACTCATGTCACCAAATATGGATTTCTCTATAGTACTGAAAAATAAAGTTATTTTTAAATATAATGTAACAAAAAAATTTAGTTCCTTTAAAGGCTACAAATTTCAACTAAATAAGAATTAGACCCCATTAATTACAATCCGACATGTCACACGATTTGTGTGTGTGTTTTTTAATAGCTTAACTTCCCTGTCCATTTCAGTTGTAAAATAGTGATGAGAATATTACTATCTTCATAAGGTAAGAACTAAAATATATGATTATTGTGCCTAGAATAAATTAGTGTATGTTTTATAGTGTTGTCGCACAACTGTAGTGTTGAATCATAACTACAGTTCACACATATAAACACAAAACTTTTTGAATTAATGCTAAAACAGAAGCCTCAGGGGAAAAAAGTAGGTAACTTGTGAACAGGAAAATTTCAAAAGAGAAAATATCAGTTTCAAAAATAAAATCTACCTTTTACATGGTCTAAACCATCTTCATATCGTCATCATGAAACCCCTTCACAGTCCCTCCATGTGCAATTTGATAAATGACCTATAACTTGAGAAGTTTCTCAGGGACCTTGCCTCAGTTATCACCTACCTCTTTCCTTTATCAATATTGCTGCCTGAAACTCACCTGAGGTGACATCAAATAAATCAGAGAGTGACAATGGACTCATTATTAGAACCTACTAACTCCTGAATAATACTCCCAATTTCCAAGCCAAAAAGCTACTGGGGGTATGTAGCTGAGATACCTTATTACATCCAGGATAATTCCGTTAGAAGTCCACGTCAAGCCAAATTCCCAACTGCCCCTCCCAACTGGCAATGTGAAAAAGCCCATGCTTTTGTGGTTCAACTACCAGTTGTTTTGAGGAATGACTTTTTTGATGATACAGGCTGCTGAGCCAAAATATACGGGATCATAAAAGGGGAATGCCTCCACTGAAAGTCATCTCCCTACAACTGGCATTTGAGACTAGCAGAGGGGAAATGAGGGCATCTATGGTTATTCCATCAACATCAAGGCTGGCAGTGGGGGCCAATCAGGAAAGCCAAAATCCTTTCTTAAAGCAGAACATGTACTCCTGGCAATCTCCAGAGCTTATAACGTCTGACCCTGCCACTGGACCTGCTTCATGATGCCATAGATTACATCTTAAACTAATTCTCTCTTCATACGGTATTTTGCTTGCCTTGTAGCACATGCCACAGTCCTGGGTTTGGAAGACGGGATTGGAAAATGGGAGGTTAAGCCTGGTGTACACTGCTAACTAGATTTTTCTTGCTGACAAAGTACAAACTTGGCCTCCACTTCCCTGTAGAGTCATGACCCTTTGGTGTTTCCTGGGAAGTTAGGCCGCTGCCATGCTATAGCCAGAAAGCCATGCGGTTCCTCACACAGCCTCACACTTCATAATCACTCCCAGGAGATTATTTGACACAGGAATCTGCACTATAACACCTTTAAATCTGGATAGACAGTTTGTTGTAACAAGGTAGAATTTCATTTTTTTTTTTTTTTTCTGATGGCTCAAAAAGAACAGGAGCTGGATGATGGGAACAGGGAGAAATAATTACACGAAAGGGCTTAGATATCCTTGGGACACAACAGACACTCTCAGAACTTATCAGTACAATTTTATGAATCAGAAGACTGAGAAGAGTTCAGTGAAAATAAAACCATGCACCTATTAGTACCCCAGGTCAATTAAAAAATTCTTACTTTTATTAAAATAGTATGTTCCTATTGTTTTTTTGTATTCAGAACTGTAAGTACTCAATTTCCTTAGATCTACATGTATTGAAATTACCAGGAAGAATGTATTGTATGAATTGCTTGCTAAAAACTCAGAAGTTGTTAGAATTTATGTAGTTTATACCAGAAGAGGTTTGAACCCAGAAAAATGGGTTTTCCCCAACACTGAGAAAGGAAAGCCAACAAGTAGGTAAGTGTGATAGTCTACTGATTTGAGTTTGTATAAGAATAAGTGTACGGGCCTAACAGTGCCAGGACCCAAGCAGAAGTCAGGCAAGATGTATCTTGTGAAGAAACTGGAGTGGGAGAGAAAAGAGAGGTCACCAGTAGCAAGTCTGATAATCAGCCTCATGATGTAAGACACTAGATTTTGATAAGCTAAACAACATTAATATCATGTCTATGTCTCTTAAACCAGTATTTAGGTGGTGAGATGGGACAGGTTGTGTATGGAGCATAGTTATTATGCATGAGTCTATAACCACCTCCTTAACTGAAGATTGCTCTTGCATAACCTTGTGAAAAGTTACTGGGCAATATTTAAGATACACACAGGTTTAAAGAATAATATTGCCAGCTTAAAAAATATCATTATAATAGAATACACTAGTTACCCCTTTCAGATTGAGTCACCATCCCTTTCCCTCAGATGTAATCAATATCCCGAACTGCATGTCTATTATTTCCATGCAATTCTTTATTTTCTCACCATATGGGCATTAAACAACATGTAGCATCATTTTGTGTTTAGCCTTTTTTTCATTGAATGTCATGCTTTCAATCATACACCCTACTAACAGTCCTAAAAGTTAGATGTGTTAAAGTCACTTTTTCCTACTACTTGCTTAAACTATGCTTTAATGGCACCATTTTCTCCTTTCCTTCTCCATTAGCATTAAATTATTGAAGATTCCATTTTCGTAACAGGACTAAATGTCTCACTCTCAGTTTCATGTAGTTCTTTAAAAATTGCAGGATGCTGACTGTGTGCGGTGGCTCACACCTGTAATACCAGCACTTTGGGAGGCCAAGACTGGAAGATCACCTGAGGTCAGGAGTTTGAGACTAGCCTGTCCAACATGGTGAAACCCCATCTCTACTAAAAATACAAAAAATTAGCTGGGTGTGGTGGCAGGTGCCTATAATCCCAGCTACTCGGGAAGCTGAGGCAGGGAAATCACTTGAATCCCAGAGGCGGAGGTTGCAGTGAGCTGAGATGGAGCCACTGCACTCCAGCCTGGGTGACAAGAGTGCAACCCTGTCTCAAAAAAAAAAAAAAAAAAAAAAATTCCAGGATGCCTAGGGTTATGTTAATTTAAGGTGTCCTATTATAGATAAGTAAAATGATGTTCAGAATTGAAATCCCAGCTCTGTTTATTACAACATTTGACAAGTCATTTGTCATCCTAGAACTCATTTTGGTAACACAAAATGAAAAAGGTGTTAAAGAAAAAAAATTATTCAATGATATTTATTGAAGCATAATAATGCAGATTTTACTCAGAACCACCAAGGTAAGCATGGGGATGACGGCATTGGGGTATTGCTATGGGAAAGGCAGATTTTGCCCAACTCCAAATACAGCATGGGCAAGTGAATAGCCATTTATAGTCAGGGAGCAGAGTGGATGGGAGTTGGTGGGTGGAAAATTCTTAAAGGAAGCATCAGAAGTAAGGAGGATTCTGGCTAAACTGACGTAAGAGGATTTCTTGCTAAGGACAGGCCAGGAAGATAACTTGAGGGCAGATGTGGGATGAGGATCCCAATCAGATATCAAAGGTGATCATATCTCTAAGATGGGGGTGAGGTTCTTGCTAAGCTTGCTAAACTATAAATCAGAAGGGTCCTTGTTAAAACTGGATATTACAAGGAAATATGCAGATGTGCCTACAAGAAGGCTCAGGAGTCTGACTAACGTTTGATCAAGCAAAGGCTCTATGTGAGAGGTGAACTACATATAAATCATCTCCAATGCCCTTTCTAACTCCAATATTTGTCTTTTTACTCTGCTCTTTCCCTCTACATGGATGAACATCTCACCAATCTCATTATTAAATATTCTTTTTAAAAAATTATTTTGCTGGCACTTTCTTGAATCATTTACTGGTCAGTAGAGGGGAGAATGTTTCTACACATACTTCCCAAAATATTAATATAAATGAAAAGCATTTTCAAAAGGGTTTGCTGGCCAATTCAGTTTGAGGAGTGTATCTTAGCCTGCTTATTGTTCTGTGGGATCTGTGGAGTTGTTACTAATAATCTGAGCATGGCATAGAGCAACCTTTGCTGTAAATTTGAAGTCAGCAAGGCAGGCTTAACTTGAACCCCATCTAAGGCAGTTACCAACCCATGTATCTCAAAGCTGCTAAGATTCCACCTGTAAGAAATCTTCCCAGAAAAGGACTCAAAGATAGCCTCCTACAAAGACACAAGCCCACAAGTGCAGTGAGAAAATGATTCCTATTCTCACAGTTTTGGCACAGTTGGCTGTTACTCCTGAAAAAAAAATCATGTTAAATGAAAATATTCCATGTTTAATCCCTGCCTACTTTTTTATTTAAAAGAGTGAAGAAAATCAATTGAACAGTCTTTAAATTCCAAGAAAATGAAATAGACTTTTCTCCAGTATATAAAAAAAGATAAATGAACATTTATTTTCCTTTGATGAATGTAAAAAGACATGTTTATGGTTCTTTGCTTAGGAAAAACAGACACTTGGTTGATGTAAAGGTTAAATATGTGTTCTGGTTTCCAATCATGAAATGCTATTTGCTGTATAGAGCATATATTTATGGTCCTTGAAATTGGCATAGTTACTGAATTTAAAACAGCAACATTTTACTTCTATGAATAGACCCTAAGACTGACTGACCTTCTGATATTTCATGCTAATGTATATTGAATAACTGTGACAGGCCACAAAAGGGGCATTACTTGTGGGTCATCATCCATCCACTCATTCAAATAACACTTCTTGAGTGCTAACTAGTAATTTCAGCTCAACCGACAATTACTGAATGCTGCCTATGTTCCTGCTGGGCACTGCTAAGGTGCTTCAAATAGCCATATGTAAAATATATAAATATATAGGTAGGAGTCACATGTTAATAATATAATACCATATTATAGTATATAATTAGGATAATATAATACTATATTATAGTATATAGCTAGGAGTTACATGTGATAGAAAAGCCTCAAGTTTCTCTTTTAAAACAGGGAAGGAAGGGGAACTGTGTGGGCATTTGTATTCAGAATCTCTAAAGAAGTAGACATTATACTTAGAGTTAACTAATGTATTTTTGAGCCCATTCGTATTTGCTCAATCTAGAAGTAAACAACACAAAATATAGAACTCTGTCCTAGTATCCAAGGGAACTAGAATTGAGTGGCATATTTTCCTTTATCTTTCAAATCTGAACGTCTTGCTTGAATAACATATTTATGAAGGAATTGTGCCTCCTCTCTTGTCACAATTTTACCTCTAGCAGATATTTAACAATATCAAAATTCTTTTAAAAGATATTTATCCTTCAGTGGTGACAGAGTAGTATTAGAAAGTGTTGGCTAGCTCTGCCTTGTAAGTTGAAGTTATTAAGATACTTAGCAATATATGTGAAAAACTGGCACACTACTGAGCCAGTCTTTGAATCTGAGCAAAGCACTCCTCAACAAGTGCACTATTTTTTTTCAAATTCATGAGACTTTTCATATTTAGCTTCCAAAGTCTCATTAGAATGTCTCCTTCTGGCAACCAAATTGCTTAACAATAAACAATTCATCAACCTCAAGAGGCTAAAAAAAGTTTGAAAGGTGTTCTGGTTTAACAAAAGTGTAATGATTTAATTTATACTATGTGTGAGGGAATTAAAAGTAGGTGAAAAGTTCATATTTGTGCTTTAGAAGGACTTGATGAATAATGCAATGGCATTTTCATTACATTATTCAAAATGTTTGTTGGAAAACATTATCTTCTCTTATTTACCCAACTACTGAATATGACTTTGTAAATGTATTTGTGCTGTCAAATTTAATCAGATAAACTTCTTTTTAACTCATTTCTTATATTCCTAAAACTTGGTCTTCCATAGTAAAGATTAGATTATATAAAGATCTATGGTCTTCATAACATGTCCATTCAAATAATGTTATTATTCTCTGGAATATATTATTGGGAAAGAGTATATGATACTCTTTCCTAGATGATACTCTTTCCTAGTCCTCTTGAAGAAGAGAATTTTTCTGCAATCATTTACAACAACTATAAAAACAAGCATGAGCCTGGATTTTCTGCCTCCCTGCCTCCCTCCCTACTTCCTTTCCTCTCTTCTTTCCTGCCTGCCTTTTTACTTTCCTGCCTTTCTGTCTTCTGTCTTTTTCTTTCCTTTCTCTATTCTTTCTCTTATTTTTCTTCTTCAAACATTTATTGTTTACCTACAATTTGCAAGATATCATGCTAGATGCTGGGAGTGAAAAGGTAAATAAATCATGATCTCGTAATATCTGTTATGACAGATATTACAATAGACAAGTACAAAATAATCAGTGACATAATAGCAGTATAAATAAAGTAAACACTATTGAAGCACAAGGAATGGTAAAACAGATGTTCCTGAGGCCTGGAATTTAATTGTAACTTATCTGATTTTATTTGTCTGATTTCCACGAGGTTTCATTAATCCCAAATTTACTGGGAAATCTCATCACGATTGTTGGTCCCTAGGGTGAAATTAGAAATCAATAGCTGTAATGTTTCAAAAATTTCATTTTATAGATTTTTAGCAAACAAATCTCTCCATTCTCTTCCTCACATTACCGCCCACGTTCCCGGAACACATTCAATCTCAACCCAGAGGCCACTGTCTTTCTCCTTTTCTTCTTTTCTTCTTTCTGAGCTGCACAGCAGGCATGCGGAGGAGGAAGACAGAAAACAGAAAACTTTTCAGTGTGGCCATCAAGCTGTCAGCCTGTTTCTGCCATAGCACTCTGATCCACTCCTCCCCTACTGGTCCCCACCACAGCACCCCTTCTCCACCAAATGCCAAAAGCAGAAAGAAAACCCGCAATACAAGATGGTCTCTCCAATTAAAAACAAAACTCTTTAATGCCCAGATAATTTACTGAGAACACAAAGGAGAACACTGCATGGCAATTGCCTGGAAGGACCTAACAAACTAGTCCTAGTGAAAGACACAGGAACATAAAGATGATAACTAATGTACATTGAGTTTGTTGTCTAGATCAGGCCGGTTCCATGCACTTACATATAACTTGTTTAATCCTTACCTTGGCCTACAAGGTAAATACACGATTACTTCCCCCATTTCATGTTAAGAAAACTGATGCACAGAACAATTACAGGTGCCAGAGCTAGAAAACCATCACAAGTAGCCATCTGCTTCCAGATTCCATGTTCCTGAGCCTTAGGCAGAATGCAGGCCATTTTAACATAATGTGGTAAATAATGTTATTTATTATTAATATTATTGACATGTGCTCACGGTCAAAAAGTAGAAAATACCTTGTAACTTCAGAAATTAAACCTTCCCTCCAGTCCAGAGAACGGGCTTGGAGAAGTCCTATAATGCCTGCCTTCCTTACACCAAGTGACTACAGCCCTCCTCTTACTTCGGAACTACTCTTTTTATCTTAGCAATTTAGTAACAGGTATGCCTTTGCACACCCATCAGCATGATATCCTTTTATGGGTCGGTAGCCCTAAAACATTTGGAATTTTATTGCCACTTGGTGAAGCTATTTGTTCACATAGCCTTAAGTCTTAGATAACTATTGCAACTCCTGAATTTCTCACCTCTAACCAATATCCACTCCACCATAGCAGCCTCCTATGGTACTGGTAGAGTGTGACATACACCCCTAGCATCTGTTTGTGTTTTCAACTTTTTAGAATTTTTTCAGAAGAAAAAATTTTATAGTAATTGTTATAAGTATCTGCAAGATGCCAGAGCATGTTTCAAAGAAGTTACTTCCCCTTTTGTAGACATGCAAAGAGGAGGATTATAAGAATCATTACTATGCCAGGTATAATATGGTTCCAAAAATGAAGCCAAAATCTGGTAATTTTTGAGGAAAAAAAAAGATAACGTGAAATAGTCGTAAGTGCCAGTTTTTGTAGCTCTCCAGTTCTCTGCAGTGACTGGATTTGGGCCATATAGAAACCCTTTGTACTGTTAAATCAACAGAGAAAAGAAGGAGAGAAAAACTTGATAAAGCTATTCCCAGCCTGGCAAATTAGGAGTTAAACTTTGGAACTGACACTTCAGCATTTGGTAATCCCCTCACCCCACACTTGGCTGTAAAATCTGTGAAGTAGCCTCCTTCCGGAAGTCAGGTTTTCTAGTAATGCCCTAATTGGTTAAGTATGTATTATGGTGTATTTAATAACTGAGTCCCTTGATTTTCAGAACAAATGGCACCCACATGCTTGCTATTAACCTTTTGAATTGCAAATATATGCCAGGTGGCCATAAGCCACACGGTGTTCAAATGATTCCCCCCATATTTGAGATGCTATTCACTCTGTAACGAAATGACAAGACAGAATTGTATCAGAAAAAGAACACCCACATGTACACTCTAAATTGTGCAAACATTTGGAAATTTAGTGGTAATTTAGGAAGTCAGTCTCCAGTAGACTTCCCTATCCTTATATAGGCAAAGCCAGCTATTGTGTTCCAAAGCAAAACTGATGCCCGTGGCAATCATTCTTGTAACCAATCACAAGTTAATGAGAGTAAATTAGTTACCGGTGTCAGAGGAAGCTTTGGCATTCACAAAGAATTTAGAAATAGCTAACATGTTACAATCACATCGAAATGGTGCATATTATTAAAATTTCCAACACAGGAAAACTTACCTGGCCATGCTTTATGGTGCACAAAATCTCGTAGTATGGCTATTAGAACATTCATGATAAAGTCAGAGTTCTATCCCAACTTCAGAAAAATCATCAAAAGTTTACTGAGAAGACAAAAATACTCTTGAGGGTCAGAAGCAAACCCAAATGACTTATTCACCTACTAAAATTAATTAACTTTGAATATTATGAAATAAATGCATTAAGAACAATAGAAATGCTTTTAACCAATGCAAATGGGCCTGTTAGTCAACTAACTCATCAGAAAAGTTAGTTCAATTAGGGAACAATGAAAAAACTAAAGGTATCATAAACATTTTATTTTATGTTAACATAAAGTAAATAAATATGCATGCAAGTGGCCAATCTTTTGATGTAGGATGAAAGCCATTCCCTTGAGAATGTATCACTGATGGGAATTTCACCTGGTTTTTCTTGCCTAATCCACACTCATATATTGACTAAGATTTCCAGTTTCAGTTTCTTTTAAAGGTGAAGGAATTTACTCTAGTGAAGCAAAAAACATGTTAAATCCTTTTCGATTTCCATGGTTTTACAATCTTTCCTAAGTATCTTGCCTACACCTAATTTGACATCATATTTTCATTTGTTTCTCTTTATTGGGTCATTCTAAAGCATTTAATTTTCATATAAACATCTCTCTGTTCCCCATTAATACTTCATTGATTTGCATTAATAATTAATTAAATTATATAATTAAAATAATAAGTACAACCGGCATGAAATATTTAGGAACAAACAAAATTATAACTCAGTAAGTGGATGCGTAGTACATACATTTCTAAGAGAGTAGACTACCAGTCACAAGCTCTCAGGAGGCGACAGAACTCAGACATATTTCACTAAGGAAATGCAGAATGTTAACTATTTCATTAAATTCATTAAATAAAAATCAGTCAAACTGATAGAGAGAGCCAAGGGTCCCCCGCAAAACCCTGCCTTCAAGCCTAAAACAGCCTGAACCTTGAAAAATCCAACCGCTGGTCCTGGATGAAGCCGGCCCTTTCCTGACTGATTCTCTGAATAATGCCCCACCTGCGCACTGAGAGGATGGGGTGGAGCCTCGGGAAGTCGCCCTATTTGCACGGGGGAGGAGCCTGGACTCCAGATCCTGTGTGGTGGCCTGGATTCAATCTGTAAAGTGGGGCCGGCTAGGAGGACTCTCTCTCTGTTTGCTGAGAGTTTCTCTTTCCTTTTTTCCTTTTCACCCAATAAAGTCTGCCCTACTCATCTTACAATGTGTCCGCGTGCCTAAATTTCACAGGTCCTGTGACAAGAACCCGTTTTTTTCTATAACAAAATGCAGCTTAATATTTAGGTAAAATAATTATGAGCATGGATGTGTGATAAGAATGTGTTCATATATCATGATACATTTTAAGGGAATTTGTGTAAACCTTTCAGTTAGCTTTTCTACATAATATACGTAGTTCATATTTTAATGGGAGTTTCAGAAACTGTCTTAAGTATTCTCTCTGTCCTGTAACTTCCACCGCTTCTCAGCTATTTCAGTTGAGGATAATTTTGTTTGTGAATAAAGAAAAAACATTCAACGAACAGAGGCAAAATCAGAAAGGTATGTATTGTGTAACTGATAGGACGGAGAGCAGACATCTCCAGAGTTGGTTCAGCAATTTCCTAATATGAAGGCCCAGGACTGGCAGTGCTGAGATTCTGTCATGGTTTTCAAATGCTGCTGCAGCACCAGGTATTTGAGTTCGGATCTTTTTCATTTATTGTCAGTAGGTATATGCTGTGTCCTTTTATTTTTAACAGTTTAATCTGATTTCTATTTCCACAAGATTTTAACTACCCCCACTTTCTTCTGTAGAAAGATTATCTTCTCTATTGTTAACCAGATAGGAAATAGTAAATATTATACTTTTATTCTCCCAGGATTTACTTTAAAAGTAAACAGAATTAAATATTCAGAGTCAGATCTGATATTTTCTAATATCAAGAGTGTATCTAAGTTCCTCCAAAACATATTAATAACTTAAAAATCTTTTACTTTCCTCATTCATTCATTTTTTTCACAATCAGTACTTAAGATGGGTACATAATTTCATGTTTACTTCTTTTCTCGCTATTGATTCTCACATTCCATTACTTTCCCATAGAATCATTAAGCTTTTTTCTGAAGTAAGCTTTCTAGTCTTTTAACAGTTAACATTTATTTTACACCTGAAATGCACCATTTCTATTTCCCCCAAATGTAAATACACAGAACCTAACATAATGCCTGCCACACAGAGAGTGGTCATTCTATATTTGCCAAATGTGAGAATGAATAAATGAATGAATGCCAGGCTCTGCCCTAAATGTGTTGTATGCATATGTCTAGTTACAAAAACCCTGTAAGGAAAGCACTCTATTTGTGAAGAAGGAAACTGAGCTTCAGAGAGCTTAATAAAATTTGCCCAAGGTCACATCACTATTAAGTTTTAGGATTTGCGTTCAATCCTGTGCCTATTCAATATCAAATTGCAGATTCTGTTATTTTCTTGGGTCTCGAACCGAGGAAACAAAGGATCTCAATGGAAGAAGGAAAATTGAGAAGATCCATGAAATAAATATACATATGGGTAAATATATACTACAAGAGATCTTTGTCTGTCCCTTTCTTTACTTGCATCATTCCCTTGTTTCTTTACTTTTTTCTCTCCACTTAGGCTACCATTACCATAGAAATGATAGGGCTAGACTTTAACTAATAGAATTAATGTATTGATGGTGGAAAAGATTAAATGTAAAGAAAAGAACTGGAATCAAAAGGAAAACAAGAAACAGAGAGGCAGAGAATATAAATAGATGGATTCGTAAACATTAGAAGAAGCATCTTGGATTCAATCATTGCTTTGCAGAAGATTTTCTAACAAATATAAAAGACAGTATCTTTAGAGGATTTTTAAAAGTGTTTTACATTCAGTGTTTTTCTTTTCACAATTTCTCCTAAAATTGAAAAATGATTATTAGATGGAGCACAAAAATAACCTTAGTTAAAGTTAATCTTATTTTCAGATTTTAAGCTTGTTAGAGATATGGTCCTTAGCTGACAATCCTGCTATGATTTACTGTGCAAAGATTTAAACTTTAAAATTTCTAGAAATATTTAATTTATTTTATACTATGCTTAAGTTTCAAACACTTGGAGAAATAATTTCATTTTATAATGGAGAGTCACATTTCAAGTGACTGTGCTGCTTAAATTGCAGTGGGAATAAGAATAGGGCAAAAAATAGCCAGAAATGCAAATAAAACACAATTTTTTTGAGATAATAGTGTGGTCAAGTCATGAAAGCAATTTAAAAAAACACAATGTCTTAAAATTTTTTGTCTGAACACTTACCAATATAACCTGTCTCAGTTATTTTTGAAAGAGTCATTTTAGTGTTCTCTGAGATAAAATGTGATTGTTTTCCCAAAAAATTATGACCCTGATTTGTCTCAACATATAAATTAAAATAAATGATCTATGCCTTCAACTTTAGGGTTGGAAAAAAAACTCTTGTAAAACAAAAGAAAGTAATTCATAGGTGTAAAAAAAATTAATTTGAGTTAATTGCAAAGGCAATAAAATTAAGTAATAATTATCCCAGTGTATGCTCAGGGCTATATGAAATCTATGCAGTCATTGGTTCTTTTCTGCATCTGACGGCAAGTTTGAGAGATTTTATCTCTGTCCTGATACTTAACCTATTTCCTTGCTTGGGTAAGATTTCAGTTAACTTCTCCTATCCATATTTTTCAAAAACAGAGGTAACAATATCAATTATCCTCCATTTAAATAACAACTTTGATTCTTAACTAAAAGGCCACTTGTTAAATAAGAATGACATAGGTACCTGGGATTTGCTATGTACCTGTAAGGACCTCAGTTCTTAGGAATCTTTCTTAAACTATACCCCCATGGGGATTGCATCTGGCTGTGTTAACAGAAAGCTGACTACACTGGTTTAATGCAATATGGTCTTAACTGGGATTCCTTAGAAACAGGTTCTGAGATGAAAAATTTTGTTTGAAAAATTAACTGGGAAGTCCTCTCAGGAGAAAGTGAAGAAAGCAGGATTGGACAGCGAAGAAGCAGCCTCTCAATGTTTTTGCAACCAGGGCTCAGCCAGTCAGTTCCACAGTGAGTTCTGGAGCTGAAATGACCTTTCAGCATTGTTCCGATTTGAGGCAAAGGACTTGGACTTTTGTGTCTCCACATCAGACAGTCATTGACTACAGGCCACCCCCATTCAGGGGACTTAACCTTGGACACAGCAATTCCCTACAGCTGAAAGTTCTTCCTGGTGAGGGACAGGTCTCTGAATAGTCAGTAGTCTATACTTCTCAGTCAATGAGGATAGATACGTCGCCCTTGAAGAGGGGGTTTGGGCTGAATGCCACAGTTGGCACTACAAGAGCATCCTTTCCTTGCTCAGATCTACTTGTTCTTACAGCAAGTTTGCCTCACTTGGGGACAGATTCTCCAGGATTGCTCTCATTTCCTGGGGAAACATAAAAAGGGAGTTCGCAGGTATAGGAGCTGCACCTCAAGACTGTAATTGACCTCCAGCCTGTACCTAATGTTTATCATCCCTCTCCTCCACTCACTTTAGATGCCATCGCCTGCAGCTGACACCTCTGCTGGTAGAGTGACCCACACCCTTATTCCTGAGGTGTCACAACTCCACATTACTATGCCCTTTCTCAGGTCATGGCTGCTGTTCTTGACAGTTCACTGTTAAAACTGGGCAGAAGAGCACCAAAAGACACCTCTGTGTTTCTGAGTATCAAACATGTTCTCCCCTACCCTCAGCCCCCATGCATGCTTAACCAGGACTAGATCATGTAGCTAACCTAAGGTGTGAGGACTCACTTTCTGATATTTGAGAAATAAGGAGGAAAAAGCTATTAAGAAATGAAATTAGTTGGCTGTCACTGAATACCGTTAAGTCATTAAAGAGATAATGAGAGGTTCAGGGAGATAAAATTCAAGGTAAAATGCAGAAGTCAGAGGGTATTCTGGAAGCATTTAAAGAAGTTCATAATCTCTTGAAGATGAGGGGCAGATAGAGTAAAGAAGCTGACTCAGGACTTAATTGTAAGAGTAGCAGAGATTCGGAGAAGGCTGAATTCTCAACCCTACCAGGCCCTCCAAGTCAAAGTCAGAACCATACTCAGGAGGGATCAGGACACTGAGACTTGGGATGGGGATAGCTGGATAGATGCCTTGAGAACCTTAACCTCCCAATTTCCATGAACACGCTAGGCCTGCAGAAACAACTAGTTCCATCTTGTGTTAAGATACTAGGCCCATTGCTTAATATTGTGCATAGGTTTTAAATAAGATAGGAGCCTTACATGAAACTGTGTGTCCCCTCAAGATCTATGCATATATCCTCTCCTGGCAACTTAACCAATAATAAGAATAAAATCCCTAGTCCAATTTAAGATAAGGAAATAGAATTTACATAGAAGTTGATGTTTTATCTGGCTGACATATCTTATCATATCTTAGAAAAAAATATGCCATTACCTGAATCTTGAGGGTTCTAGATTAAGGGAGTGAAACATTAAGTTGGGTAAGAGAATGTCAGTTGATATGAAAGAACTTTGTCATAATATAGAATATTTAAATATATTTTTTATTTTAATAACTTTTGGGGTACAAGTGGTTTTTGGTTACATGGATGAATTAAATATTGGTGAATTCTGAGATTTTAGTGCACCTGTCACCCAAGTAGTATATGTTGTACCAATATGTATTTTTTGATCCCACACTCCCCTCCTTCCCTCCCACTTCTGAGTCTCCAAATGTCATTATAACACTCTGTATGTCTCTGCATACTCATAGCTTAGCTCCCACATATAAGTGAGAACATATGGTATTTGATTTTCCATTTCTGAGTTACTTCACTTAGAATAATGGTCTTCAGCTCCAACCAAGTTGCTTCAAAGGACATGGACATTTAGGTTGGTTCCATATATTTGCAATTGTAGATTGGACTGCAGTAAACATACATGTGCTTGTGTCTTTTTCATCTATGACTTCTTTTCCTTTGGGTAGATACACAGTAGTTGGGTTGCTGGATTGAATGGTCGATCTATTTTTAGTTCCTTAAAAAATGTCCATACTGTTTTCCATAGATGTTGTACTAATTTGCATTCTCATCGACAGTGTATATAAGCACTCCCTTTTCCCCACATCTGTGCCAACATCTATTGTTTCTTGACTTTTTAATAATGGCCATTCTTTCAAGAGTAAGGTCGTATTTCATTGTGGTTTTAATTTGCATTTCCCTGATGATTAGTGATGCTGAGCATTTTTAAATATGTTTGCTGGCCATTTGTATACTTTCTTTTGAAAAATGTCTATGTATATCATTAGCTCACTTTTTGATGGTATTATTTAATTTTTTTCTTGCTGATTTGAGTTCCTTGTAGATTCTGGATACTGGTCCTTTGTCACATGCATATATTGCAAATAGTTTTTCCATTCTGTGTGTTGCCTGTATACTCTGATGATTATTTCTTTTGCTGTGGAGAAGCTTTAAATTTAATCAGGTCCCATTTATTTTTGTTTTTACTGCTTTTGTTTTTGAGGTTTTAGTCATGAATTCTTATCTAGGGCAATGTCCAGAAGACTTTTTCCAAGGTTATCTTCTAGAATTTTTATGGTTTCAGATGTTAGATTTAAGTCTTTGATTCATCTCGAATTGATTTTTGTATACGGTGTGAGATAGGGACCCAGTTTCATTTTTTTCTATACATGGCTAGCCAGTTTTCCCAGAACTTAAGGGTGTCATTACCTCAATTTATGTTTTTGTATGTTTTATCAAAGATCAGTTGATTCTAAGTATTTGGCTTTATTTCTGGGTTCTCTATTCTAGTCTATTGGTCTATGCACCTACTTTTAACCAATACCATGCTGTTTTGGTAACTATAGCACTGTAGTCTAACTTGAAGTTTGGTAATGTGATGCCTCTAGATTTGTTCTTTTGTTTAGGATTTCTTTTGCTATTTGGGCTATTTTTTGGTTTCATATGAATTTTAGGACTGTTTTTTCTAATTCTATGAAAAATGTTGTTGGTATTTTGATGGGAGTTACATTAAATCTATAGATTGCTTTGGGCAGTATGTTCATTTTCACAACATTGATTCTTCCAATCCATGAGCATGGGATGTGTTTCCATTTGTTTGTGTCACCTGTGATTTCTCTCAGCAGTGTTTTGGAGTTCTCCTTTTAGAGATCTTTCACTTCCTGGGTTAAGTATATACATAGGTATTTTATTTGTCTTGTTCCAATTCTCAAGGGGAATGCTTTCAACTTTTCCCAATTCAATATGAGGTTGACTGTGAGTTTGTCATATATGGCTTATATTAATTTGAGGTAATTCCCTTCTATGCCTAGTTTCTTGGAGGTTTTTATCATAAAGGGATGCTGGATTTTATTGAATGCTTTTTCTGCATCTATTGAGATGATCATATGATTTTTGTTTTTAATTCTCTTTATGTGATATATCACATTTATTGACTTGTATATGTTAAGTCTTCCCTGGGATGGAAACCACTTGATCATGGTGTATTATCTTTTTGATGTTGTATTAGTCAGGGTTGTCTGGAGGGACAGAACTATTCCACTAATCCAGCTGCTTCAGGATGATGGAGAACAGATGTGCTGTTGGGTTTGGTTAGCTAGTATTCTGTTGAGGGTTTTTACATCACTGTTCATGCGGGATATTGTTTTTTGTTTTTTTTTTTTTTAGTTATATCCTTTCCTGGTTTTGGTATCAGGGTGATAAGACTTCATAGAGTGAATTAGGGAGGATTCCCTGTGTCTCAATCTTTTGGAATAGTTTCAGTCAGATTGACACCAATTCTTCTTTAAATGTCTGGTAGAATTCAACTGTGAATTTATCTGGTCCTGGGATTTTGTTAGCATTTTAAAAATTACTAATTCAATCTTACTGCTTGTTATCGGTCTGTTCAGGGTTTCTATTTCCTACTGATTTAATGTAGGGAGATTTTATGTTTCCAGGAATTTATTCATTTTCTCTAGGTTTTCTAGTTTGTATGCATAGAAGTGTTCATAGTAGTCTTAAATGAACTTTTGTATTTTTGTGATGTCGGTTGTAGTGTCTCTAGTTTCATTTGTAGTTGAGCTTATTTGAATTGTCTCTCTTCTCTTCTTGGTTAATCTAACTAATAGTCTGTCAATTTAATTTCTTTTTTCAAAGAACCAGCTTTTTGTTTCATTGATTTTTTGTATTTTTTTATTTCAATTTCATTTAGTTCTGCTCTGATCTTTGTTATTTCTTTTCTTCTGCTAGCTTGGGTTTAATTGGTTCTTGTTTCCCTGGTTCCTTGAGGTATGGCTTTAGATTACCAATTTGTAATCTTTCAGACTTTTTGATGTAGGCATTTAGTACTATAAACTTTGCTTTAGCACTGCTTTTGCTTTAGCCCAGAGGTTTTGCTAACCTGTGTCTGTATTATCAATAATTTCAAAGAATTTTTTAATTTTCATCTTGATTTCATTATAAACTCAAATATCATTCAGGAGCAGGCTGTTTAATTTCCAAATATTTGTATAGTTTAGGGGATTGTTTTTATAGTTGATTTCTAGTTTTATTCTACTGTGGTCTGAGAAGATACTTGATATGATTTCAATTTTTAAAAATGTATTGATACTTGTTTTGTGACTTATTACATGGTCTATCTTGGAGGATGTTCCATGTGCTGATGAAAAGCTTGTATAATCTGCAGTTCTTGGGTACATTTTTCTGTAAATATCTGTTAGGTTCATTTGTTCTAGAGTCTAGTTTAAGTCCAGTGTTCCTTTATTGACATTCTGCCTCAATATTCTACCACTGTCAGTGGAATATTGAAGTCCCCTACTATTACTGTGTTGCTATCTATTTCATTTCTTAGGTCTAGTAGTAATTGCTTTATGAATCTGGTAGCTCCAGTGTTAGTTGTATATACATTTAAGATTGTAATATCTTCTTGTTGTATTGATTTTTTTATCATTATATAACGACTTTGTCTTTTTTCTCAACTGTTGTTGCTTTAAAGTCTGTTTTATCTGATATGAAAACAGCTACTCCTGCTCATTTTTCCTTTCCATTTGCATGGAATATCTTTTTCTACCCCTTTACTTTGAGCTGATATGAATCCTTATGTGTTAGATGAGTCTCTTAAAGTCAGAAGATATTTCATTTATGATGTTCTTATCCATTCTGCCAATATGTATCTTTTAAGTGGAGCATTTATGCCATTTTCATTCAATGGTAATATTGAGATGTGAGGTACTGTTCCATTAACATTCCATCATGTTCATTGTTCCCTAGATACTTTGTTTCTTCATTGTGTTATTGCTTTATAGGCCCTGTGAGTTTTAAGCTTTTAAGAGATTTTATTCTGGTGTATATGAAGCTTTGGTTTCAAGATTTAGAACTCCTTTCAGCATTTCTTATAGGGCTGGTCTGGTATTAACAAATTCCCTCAGCATTCGTTTGTCTGAAAAAGACATTATTTCTCCTTCATTTATGGAAATTAGTTTTTCTGGATACAAAAATTATTGGCTGAAAGTTTTTCTATTTAAGGAGGCTAACGATAGAACCCCAATCCCTTCTGGCTTATAAGGTTTCTGCTGAGAAGTCTGCTGTTAGTCTGATGGGTTTTCCTTTATAAGTTACCTGATGCTTTTGTCTCACTGTCCTTAGAATTCTTTCCTTCATGCTGACTTTAGATAGCCGGACGATTATATGCTTTGTTGATGACCTTTTGCAATGAATCTCCCAGGAGCTTTTTGAACTTCTTGTATTTGGTTATCTAAATCTCTTACAAGGTCAGGGATGTTTTCCTCAATTATTCCCTCAAATAAGTTTCAGAAACTTTTTGCTTTGTCTTCTCCTTCAAGAACACCAACTATTTTTAGGTCTAGCCATTTACAAAATCCCATATTTCTTGGAGATTTTGTTCATTTCTTTTTATTCTTTTTCTCTTTATTTTTGTCTGATTGAGTTAATTCAAAAGCCTTGTTTCTGAGCTCTGAAATTCTTTCTTCGACTATTCTATTGTTGAAGCTTTCCACTGCATTTTGTAATTTCCCAAGTGTGTCTTTCATTTCCAAAAGTTCTAATTGGTGTTTCCTCAAAATATCTATCTGTTTAAAAAATATCTCATTCATATCCTGTACTATTTTTTAATTTATTTATGTTTGTTTTTACCTTTCTCTGGAATCTCCTTGAGTAGCTTAATAATCAACATTTTGAATTCTTTATCTGGTATTTCAAATATTTCATCTTGGTTTGGATCCATTGCTGGGGAGCTAATGTGATCCTTTGGAGATGTTATAAAACCGTGTGTTTTCATATTACCAGAATTATTTTTCTGGTTCCTTCTCATTTGGGTAGAAAATTTCTTCTATTTATTCTTGAATTTATTTTTGATTTGACTATTTTTAAAAATTTTCTCCCCCTTAAGGATGTGACTTTAATTTTTATAGTTTATTGCAGCCTAATTTGGCTCTTGGTGCTTTTGGGAGTGAAGATTGTATGAATTCCTTGGTTACAGAGAGTCTTTGCATGATAGCCTTCTCAGATGCTGGTTGTATTAGCAATGTGCTCAGTGTGTGAGCAAGTTCACTGTTTCCTATAGAGTTGGAATGACAGAGGTTTCTTGATGCTTATCTCATTCCCCCATGGTGTGCACTTTTTTATTTGCTACTTTTTTTCCCAGTATTCTATTTACTGGGTTGAATAGTTCAGGCTTCAGGCCAAGAGGGGAGATATCTACAAGTAAAAACTATCTGTGGCTAAAACAGGGGGAAAATGCATTATCCAATGGTGGACAGATGTCCCAGCCTTGACAGAAATTACTGGAGGAGCTGTTTGTGAAACACTCTGAGGTATTATCAGAGGGAATGACCATAGCCACCTCAGCTCCCCTGCCAGTGCAGCAGGAAAGCTATCCACCTCCCAGACACACTCCTTACCCAGTATTTCAGCTATTCAGATCAGACAGGTACCTCTTTTCATTGGCAGGAATGTTGATATTCTAAGGAAAGAGAAATTGTGACTCTACCTCTCATGAAAGACTGTACCTGGAGCGTGCACCTCCTGTGGCAATGCAATCACCCTGAATGGTTCCAGAAAGGCTGTCTATGCTGAGCTCCTGTGGGAAAAGCTCCAGCTGTGTCTGCAGCAGTGGATGAGGGTGAAAAGAAGTCTCCTTCTCTAAGGCCCTTCAGGAGCACCAGGGCTGCCTGATTGTTGGGGCAGAACGCAGATTTTCCTTGCGTTCAAATTCAGGAAATTTAGAGAACACCACAAAGATACTCCTTGAGAAGAGCAACCCCAAGACACATAATTGTCAGATTCACCAAGCTTGAAATGAAGGAAAAAATGTTAAGGGCAGCCGGAGAGAAAGGTGGGGTTACCCACAAAGGGAAGCTCATCAGATCAACCTGCTGAACCCAGCATTGCAACTGTGACTCCGCTAAAAGAAATTTTCCACCAGTGGAAAGATCTGGAACTCAAGGCCTGCCATCTGGGTTCTTTTGTCCCATTGGGTATTGCTTTGATATGATGCACGTCCTCTTCCCCCCAGGAATAGGAGTCTCTGAGAGCCAGACTACTGTGAATGTTGTTACTCCTCTGTGTCTAACCACCCAAAAGGACCGCCGCACTTCAGGATGATGCTGGGGGAATGTCTTTGGGGATCCAAAGACATGACCTGTCCTCAAATCTCCCATCTGTGAGTACCAGCACCACCTCTGATGGGGGTGGCAGGGAAGTGAGACTCTGTGAGATTCCTTGGTATAGACAGTCTTAGTGTGTTGGTTTTCTCAAATGCCATTTGTAGTAGCAATTAACTGGTCATGTGGACAGACTCAGGGCTTCTTGGTTAGCCAGGTGGTACAGGCATTGCTGATAGCTAAGGTCATGTGCAAGTTTTCTCCTTCTTGGGTGCAGTGTTCCTGGGTGCAGTGTTGGAGATGCTGTAATAGACTCTGTCAGTTGGTCTCCAGCCAGGAGGTGGCACTTGCAAAAGCCTCCAGCTGCAGTAGTAGTGGATTACTTGCCTTATGTTAAACTCAGGGGAAGTACGCTGGTTTCTAGGTGATAGATGAGGCCATTTAAATACCAAAAGTTTCTGTTCCTTGTATTAAGCTACCAGGGTGGGTAGAGGGGCAATGCCCAGTGGGGGCTGGGCCTGGCAGGTCCCTACTCTGAGTTTCTGCGTGAAAGCCAAGCAGCAGCCCCTGTGGAAGGAGGAGTGGAGATGTATAGGGAAACCAATGCCCAATATTTCAACATAGGTTCTTTCTATTTTCCGTAAGTGTCGGCCAGCTGAGAAATAAAGAGAAAGAGTACAAAGAGAGGAATTTTACAGCTGGGGCACCGAGGGTGACATCACATATCAGTAGGACCGTGGTGCCCACCTGAGCCTCAAAACAGCAAGTTTTTTATTAAGGGTTTCAAAAGAGGAGTGGGTGTAAAACAGGGAGTAGGTACAAAGATCACATGCTTCAAAGGACAAAAAGCAGATCTATGAATAAGGGTCTAACAAAGATCACAAGGCAAAAGGCAAAAGCAGAATTACTGATAAGGGTCTATGTTCAGCGGGTGCATGTATTGTCTTGATAAACATCTTAAACAACAGAAAACAGGGTTCAAGAGCAGAGAACCAGTCTGACCACAAATTTACCAGGGGGGAGTTATTTTCCCCACCCTAGTAAGCCTGAGGGTACTGCAGGAGACCAGGGCACATCTCAGTCCTTATCTCAACTGCATAGGACAGACATTCCCAGAGTGGCCGTTTATAGACCTCCCCCCAGGAATGCATTCTTTTCCCAGAGTATTAATATTAATATTCCTTCCTAGGAAAAGAATTTAGCGATGTCTCACCTACTTGCATGTCCGTTTACAGGCTCTCTGCAAGAAGAAAAATATGGTTGTTTTTGCCTGACCTCACAGGCAGTTACACCTTATGGTTGTCTTCCCTTGTTCCCTAAAAATTGCTGTTATTCTTTTCTTTTTCAAGGTGCACTGATTTCATATTGTTCAAACACACATTTTACAATCAATTTGTACAGCTAACATAATTATCACAGTAGTCCTGAGGTGACATACATCCTCAGCTTATGAAGATGACAGGATTAAGAGATTAAAGTAAAGACAGGCATAAGAAATTATAAAAGTATTATTTGGGAACTGATAAATGTACATGAAATCTTCACAATTTATGTTCCTCTGCTGTGGCTACAGCTGGTTCTTCTGTTCGGGGTCCCTGACTTCCTGCAACAGGGATGGTTCCCTGGCCCCTGGGGTAGTGTTCCAGAGAGAAACTCCCACATACTTAGCAAGGCAGATTTCACACGAGAGTTTTCCACTAGCATTAGTGAGCTAAGTTCCAGATCGTCTACAACACTCAAAACTCAAAACTATCTCTTTAAGGAAAGACTCTAAAATATCAAGGTCTCTGACATTTTATTTTTAGGTAACCAAGAATTGGGAAAAAAAAATATCAAGATTTTTCAAGAATTATTGGATATGTTGTCCACGGAACTTTCAAGTTCATAGAACCCCTAAGTAATTCCTTGATCTGTGAAGTAAGAACTATCCTAGTGATGAAAGCAAAGTGGAAATGCTGGAAATTGGCTCCCTCCAATAAAACTAATAAGTTATTAAAATTACTATGTCCCAAGGGAAATAGTAGATGATAATTCCACCTTTGAAGATTTAAAGAAATGATGGTGGTTCCCTGTTATATCCCATTTAACTTGTGAGCCTGACCTTTAAAAAACCAGAAGGATCTTGACAGATGAAAATGGAAAAATAAAATCTTAGCACAGTTACTTCAATGTTGTTGTACTAAACTTGGTACCTTGATAAGGGCAAACTAACACAGCATCAGCATGTGGTACCCAGTCATTGATCTAACAAATACATTGTATTCCATCCCTATTAGAAAAGAGGATCAGAAGTAGTTTGTGTTTCTATGAATTGAATAAAAGTATACACTTATGGTTTTGCCCTAAGGCTATGTCAACTCTCTTACTCTCATTTTTAATACAGTTCAGAGGTCACTTTCAAGATGGCAGAATAGGAACAGCTACTGTTTGCAGCTCCCAGCAAGATCAATGAAGAAGATGGGTGATTTCTGCATTTCCAACTGAGGTATCTAGTTCATCTCACTGGGACTGGTTGGACAGTGTGTGCAGCCAAAGGAGAGCAAGCTGAAGTAGGGTGGGGTGTCACCTCACCTGGGAAGCACAAGGGTTTGGGGGATTTCCCTTTCTTAGTCAAAGGAAGCCATAACAGACTGTACCTGGAGAAACAGTACACTCCTCACCAAATACTGTGCTTTTCCCACAGTCTTAGCAACCAGCAGACCAAGAGATACCCTCTCATGCCTGGCTTGGTGGGTCCCACACCCACGGAGCCTTGCCCACTGCTAGCACAGCAGTCTGAGATCAACCTGCAATGCTGCAGCTTGATGTGGGGAGGGACATCTGCCATTGCTGATGCTTGAGTAGTTCACAGTGTATACAAAGATGCTGGGAAGCTCAGACTGGGTGGAACCCACTGCAGCTCAGCAAGGTCTACTGCCTCTCTAGATTCCACATGTGGGGGCAGGGCATAGCAGAAAAAAAAGGCCACAGACAGCTTCTGCAGACTTAAACATCTCTGTCTGACAGCTCTGAAGAAAGCAATGATTCTTTCAGCATGGCATTTGAGTTCCAAGAACGGACAGACTGCCTCCTCAAGTGGGTCCCTGATCCCTGTGTAGCCTGACTGGGAGACACCTCCCAGTAGGGGCCACAGGCACCTCAAACAGGTGGGTGCCCCTCTGGGATGAAGCTTCAAGAGGAAGGATCAGGCAACAATATTTGCTATTCTGCAGCCTCTGCTAATGATACCCAGGCAAACAGGATCTGCAATGGACCTCTAGAAAACTCCAATAGACCTGCAGCTGAAGGGCCTTTTAGAAACAAAACTAACAAACAAAAAGGAATAGCATCAACATTAACAAAAAGGATATCCACACCAAAACCCCATCTGTAGGTGACCAACATCAAAGACCAAAGGTAGATAAAACCACAAAGATGGGGAGAAACCAGAGCAGAAAAGCTAAAAATTCCAAAAACCAGAGCACCTCTTCTCCAAAGGATCGCAGCTCCTTGCCAGCAAGAGAACAAAACTGGATGGAGAATGAGTTTGACGAGTTGACAGAAGTAGGCTTCAGAAGATCAGTAATAACAAACTTCTCCGAGCTAAAGGAACATGTTCTAAACCATTGCAAGGAAGCTAAAAACCTTGAAAAAAGGTTAGACGAATGGCTAACTAGAATAAACAGTGTAGAGAAGACCTTAAATGACATGATAGAACTGAAAACCACAGCACGAGACCTTTGTGATGCATGCATAAGCTTCAGTAGTTGATTCAAACATGTGAAAGAAAGGATATCAGTGACTGAAGATCAAATTAATGAAATAAAGTGAGAAGACAAGATTAGAGAAAAAAGAGTGAAAAGAAATGAACAAAGCCTCCAAGAAATATGGGACTATGTGAAAAGACCAAATATACATTTGATTGGTGTACCTGAAAGTGATGGGGAGAATGGAACCAAGTTGGAAAACACTCTTCAGGATACTATCCAGAAGAACTTCCCCAACCTAGTAAGGCAGGCCAACATTCAAATTCAGGAAATACAGAGAACACCGCAAAGATACTCCTCAAGAAAAGCAACCCCAAGACACATAATTGTCAGATTCACCAAGGTTTAAATGAAGGAAAAAATGTTAAGGACAGCCAGAGAGAAAGGTCAGGTTACCCACAAAGGGAAGCCCATCAGACTAACAGTGGATGTCTCTGCAGAAACCCTACAAGCCACAAGGGAGTGGGGACCAATATTCAACATTCTTAAAGAAAAGAATTTTCAACCCAGAATTTCATATTCAGCCAAACTAAGCTTCATAAGTGAAGGAGAAATAAAATCCTTTAAAGACAAGCAAATGCTGAGAGATTTTGTCACCACCAGGCCTGCCTTACAACAGCTCCTGAAGGAAGCACTAAACATGGGAAGAAACAACCAGTACCAACCACTGCAAAAACATGCCAAATTATAAAGACCATCAACGCTATGAAGAAACTGCATCAATTAATGGGCAAAATAACCAGTGAACATCATAATGACAGGGTCAAATTACAACATAACAATATTAATCTTAAATGTAAATGGGCTAAATCCCCAAATTAAAAGACACAGACTGGCAAATTGGATAAAGACTCAAGACTCATCGATGTGCTGTATTCAGGAGACCCATCTCATGTGCAAAGATGCATATAGGCTCAAAATAAAGGGATGGAGGAAGATCTACTAAGCAAATGGAAAGCAAAAAAAAAAAGCAGGGGTTGCAATTCTAGTCTCTGATGAAATAGACTTTAAACCAACAAAGATCAACAGAGACAAAGAAGACCACTACAGAATGGTAAAGGGATCAATTCAACAAGAAGAGCGAACTATCCTAAATACATATGCACCCAATAGAGGAGCCCCTAGATTCATAAAGCAAGTCCTTAGAGACTTACAAAGAGACTTAGATGCTCACACAATAATAATGGGAGACTTTAACACCTCACTGTCAATATTAGACTGATCAAAGAGACAGAAGGTTAACAAGGATATCCAGGACTTGAACTCAGCTCTGGACCAAGTGGGCCTAATAGACATCTACAGAACTCTACACCCCAAATCAACAGAATATATATATCATTATTCTCAGCACCACATTGCACTTACTCTAAAACTGACCAGATAATTGGAAGTAAAACACTCCTCAGCAAATGTAAAAGAATGGAAATCATAACAAACTGTCTCTCAGACAACCGTGCAATCAAATTAGAACTCAGGATTAATAAACTCAATCAAAAACACACAACTGCATGGAAAGTGAACAACCTGCTCCTGAATGGCTACCGGGTAAATAATGAAATGAAAGCAGAAATAAAGATATTCTTTGAAACCAATGAGAACAAAGACACAATGTACCAGAATCTCTGGGACACATTTAAAGCAGTGTGTAGAGGGAAATGTATAGGACCAAATGCCCACAAGAGAAAGAAGGAAAGATCTAAAATCGACACCTTAACATCACAATTAATAAGATAATAAGAGCTATTTATGACAAATCCACAGCCAATATCATACTGAATGGGCAAAAACTAGAAGCATTCTCTTTGAAAACTGACATAAGACGAAGGTGCCCTCTCTCACCACTCCTATTCAACATGGTGTTGGAAGTTCTAGCTAGGACAATGAGGTAAGAGAAAGAAATAAAGGATATTAAATTAGGAAAAGAGCAAATCAAATTATCTCTGTTTGCAGATGACATGATTCTATACTTGGAAAATCCCATTGTCCAAGCCCAAAATCTCCTTAAGCTGATAAGCAACTTCAACAAAGTCTCAGGATACAAAATCAGTGTGCAAAAATCACAAGCATTCCTATACACCAATAATAGACAAACAGAGAGCTAAATAATTAGTGAACTCCCATTCACAATTACTACAAAGAGAATAAAATACCTAGGAATCCAACTTACAAGGGATGTGAAGGACCTCTTCAAGGAGAACTACAAACTACTGCTCAACGAAATAAAAGAGGACATAAACAAATGGAATAGCATTCCATGCTCATGGATAGGAAGAATCAATATCATGAAAATGGACATACTGACCAAGGTAATTTACAGATTCAATGCTATCCCCATCAAACTACCACTGACTTTCTTCACAGAATCAGAAAAAACTACTTTAAAGTTCATATGGAACCAAAAAAGAGCCCGCATTGCCAATATAATCCTAAGCCAAAAGAACAAAGCTGGAGGCATCATGCTACCTGACTTCAAACCACACTACAAGGCTACAGTAACCAAAACAGCATGGTACTGGTACCAAAACAGATATACAGACCAATGGAACAGAACAGAGGCCTCAGAAATAACAACACACATCTACAACCATCTGATCTTTGACAAACCTGACAAAAACAAGCAATGAGGAAAGGATTTCCTATTTAATAAATGGCGCTGGGAAAAGTGGCTAGCCACATGTAGAAAGCTGAAACTGGATCCCTTCCTTACACCTTATATAAAAATTAATTCAAGATGGATTAAAGACTTAAATCTAAGACCTAAAACCATAAAAACCCTAGAAGAAAACCTAGGCAAATTCATTCAGGACATAGGCCCCATGCCTATGCAAGGACTTCATGACTAAAACACCAAAAGCAATGGCAACAAAAGCCAAAATAGACAAATGGGATCTAATTAAACTAAAAAGCTTCTGCATGGCAAAAGAAACTACCATCAGAATGAACAGGCAACCTACAGAATGGGAAAAAATTGTTGCAATCTACCCATCTGACAAAGGGCTAATATCCAGAATTTACAAAGAACTTAAACAAATTTACAATAAAAAAAAAAAAACAACCCCATCAAAAAGTGGGCAAAGGATATGAACAGACACTTCTCAAAAGAAGACATTTATTCAGCCAACAGACATATGAAAAAATGCTCATCATCATTGAAATGCAAATCAAAACCACAATGAGATACAATCTCATGCCAGTTAGAATGACGATCATTAAAAAGTCAGGAAACAACAGGTGCTAGAGAGGATGTGGAGAAATAGGAACACTTTTACACTGTTGGTGGGAGTGTAAATTAGTTCAACCATTGTAGAAGACAGTGAGGTGATATCTCAAGAATCTAGAACTAGAAATACCATTTGACCCAACAATCCCATTACTGGGTATATACTCAAAGGTTTATAAATCATGCTACTATAATGACATATGCACACGTGTGTTTATTGCGGCACTATTCACAATAGCAAAGACTTGGAACCAACCCAAACGTCCATCAGTGACATACTGGATAAAGAAAATGTGGCACATACATACCATGGAATACTTTGCAGCCATGAAAAAGGATGAGTTCATGTCCTTTGCAGGGACATGGATGAAGCTGGATACCATTATTCTCAGCAAACTATCACAAGGACAGAAAACCAAACACTGCATGTTCTCACTCATAAGTGGGAGTTGAACAATGAGAACACATGGACACAGGGCAGAGAACATCACACAAGAGGGCTTGTTGGGGGGTGGGGGGTTGGGGGAGGGATAGCATTAGGAGAAATACCTAATGTAAATGACAAGTTGATGGGTGCAGCAAACCAAGATGGCACATGTATACTTATGTAACTAACCTGCACATTGTGCACATGTACTCTAAAACTTAAAGTATAGTAAGAAAAATATATATGTAGTCCAAAGGGTTCTACTTGTCAGGACACTCCTTAGAACATTACATTGATCCATTTTATCAGTGACATCACAGTAATCAGACCAGATATACAAGACACATTCACTCCATGTATAGTAGGAAATAAACCCACCATATCAGTAAACTCTTGGGGTTTAGTGCTCTGGAATATAACCCCCAAAGTAGAGAACAGATTATTGTATCTCACCACTCCTACTAAAAAGAAAGTAGCACAATGTTGGTAAGCTTGTTTAATTTATGGAGGCAGCTTATTCTACACTTGAGAATATTGTTCCAGCCCATTTACTGAGTGTCTCAGAAGGCTACTAGCTTTCATTGAGGCCAGGTAAGGAAAGAGCTTTGTAAGTATGGGTTGGAATGTGAGCATCCCTGTTTTGTGGGCCAAATGGCCAGCAGACCCTGTGATACCCTAGGTATCCATTATGAAAAGAGATGCTGTGTGGAAATCATGTCAAGCCCCAATAGGAGAATCACAACATGGACACATGGTTCTGGAGCAACACCATGCCATCTGCAGCAGAGAGCCAGACACCATTCAAAAACAAGCTTCCGGGCTCTGGGAGAGATGGACCATCTTTCTCATTCAGCTATGATACTTTAGTTTTCCCATGAATCAGGTTCTTTTCTCATCAGCTCACTGCACACACTCACCATGGTTTATTGCCTACATTTTCATGGCCTATACAAAACATTTGTGCCCACACTTCTGACATATATTTTCTGTCTCTACTTGCCCTCTGAGATCCAGATCTAATCACCTATTTTATTTGACAGATGACTTCAAACCCAACATAGGCAAAACTAACTTTCTAATCGAAGTCATATATATTTATGATTATATATACACAGATCACACACACACACACATATAATTCTGTATATACATACACACACCCTCTTTTGATTAATGACAATTACCCAAGTAAAAAAAACCTAAGAATAATCTTGTATTTTCTCATTTTTCATTTAACCCTTTTCTTACATGCAATAAACAACCAAGTACTGCAGTTTTCACCTTTTAAGGTCTTTTATATCATTCCTTCCATGTACACCTCTGCTGCCTTAATCCAGCCCCTTGTTCAGTGGTGAGTAAACAAAATGTTTTACAGCTGCCTCTCTGGAGAAGAAAAAAAATGTACTGACTTGTATTGTTGCCATTTTCTGTGATGTAAATACTTCCACCATAGCCAATTTTAAGCTAAGAATGTGACAATACTAAACATGGAATTAGGATGAAAAGTACAGTAGCACAGTTTTAGGTAAACAACTTCTAAAACATACAAATAAAATAGAGTAAGTTAATTACAATGTGAGTTTTCATTACCTTTGTTTGAAATATGTTAATTATAAATTTATATCGTTTAATTTTTAACAATTACTATGTTTAACACAATTTTGACTTGTAAACTTCTGGAAATTTAAAAATTCGCATCTGTGAATTGCTTCAATTTAATCTTGGATCACCGAGAGGGAGAGAATATTTTACCCTTCTTCCTCACTCACCATGACTACCGCTTGCCATCCAGGGTAGAGGACAGGGAAGACTTCCGTGATAGGAAAAATGCCTTTATGGCCCAAGGTGCTCATTCTGTTGGAATTAGCCCATCCCACAAAGCCCCAGATGTCTTCCTTTCACCGAGCCATCTTTTGTGCTTCACTTCCCTCAATATATACTCTTTTGTTTCTTATGATGCTCAAAAGTTTTGAAAACGTTTTTAAATTTTTGAAGGATGTATTTACTATTGAATGTGAACATACTCTGTACTGTTCAAACATAGTAGATGATGACTCTGTGGAGTAAATACCTCCAGAGCTAAAATGGAAAACTCAAAAGCTATTACAAATTATCCCAATCTTCGGCACTCTGAAGAAAATAAGAGAAGAGAAGAGAAAAAAACATGAGACTAACTGGGGGAAGAGCAGGTAACAAGCACCCTACCCTGGACCCTGCACTTGATAGGCCCCGGCCCCGTGGCATAGAATCATGCTGCACTCACTGAGCAAGGAGGCTACATGGGTAAAGGAGGTGGCCACCAGTGTCCACACCTCCCTTTTCTAGACTGGGCTTCGTACTCAAATAGCCCTGGGCCCATTATAGGACCTATGCAGGCCTCTTCCCCATGTTCTTTCTCTGAGGGAGGACTGCTTCTGTGCCACTAGGCCAGATGGGTAGCCAAAGGGATTGCTGGTGCCTGGTGGAGAGAGGTTAGGAGGGAGCTTTGTGCTTGCAGGCCACGTGTCCAAATGCATGTGCACGAGGACCTTTGTGGTATGACACAGAGCCACAGCGGGAAAAGAAGGGAGCAGGCCACAGACCAGGCCTCTATTTGTAGTCTACCCAGGGCCACCAAATGTTAGAGGTAAGCCTGGGCAAGAATATTCCGAGCAGAGAAAGCAGGAAGTGGAGAGGACTTGACCTTTCTCTTCCTAGTGTGAATCTTCTCAGCATCATCTCAGAAATCACTTGACCTTTCCTAACCCCATAGATAAGCAAGATTTTCTCTATCTATGATCATTGAGGAGGGATGATACCACCACAAAGAGCACCACCACTCCCCGACCTAGTGCCTGACAAAGCTACTCTTCTAGAGGTCCGTATCTAAGAATTTCTCTCTTTTTAATATCAAGTTCATTACCTGGGGGACTTTTCTTCTGTGCATGTTTGTGATTTATTAGATGTTTATATGGGGCCCTCATAGGACCTAACGATATCCTATGTTCCAGTTTCCAAGTGTCCTACACTGCTACAGAAGCCTGACTCCTTTGGAAATTCTCAATTGTGGTATATTATGATTTAGTGTCAATGACAACAGCAGTCAGTTCTGGGACAAATATATACCTTGTCAGTGTGTATTGCTCTACACTGACTCTGACAGGACCCCCACGGGCATCAGCAAAAACAAAACAAAACAAAACAAAACAAAAACCTGATTCCACAGTCAGTGCTCTCCAATGATAAGACTATCTGTCACTACTTTAGAAAGACCATGATAGCCTGTTGTGGCATCACCAGGCTTAATGCTCTGCCCTCCAAGGTCACCAACCCCTTGGTACAATAAAAGAATGTAAGGCATTTTGTTTTTATCTGGCCAAGTGCCTTAACTTGTATCTTGTACATAAGTCAAGGAGATGAGCCCAAGACATCTCACATTTAATCTCACCTTCACTTAGAAAGCTTGCACAGATTCAGGAAGAGAACTGATACTAAAAAAAAAAAAACAACAAAATCTAGAGTGACATTAAACTCTAAGCCTTTACAATCTTTTGAGAGTAGACAAACTTCCTATGTGAAGATAGTGTGCCTGTGTGTGTGTGTGTGTGTGTGTGTGTAATAGAGTATGTGAACATATTTGAGAGCAGTAACAAAGGGTAGCATGGAAAACAAGGGTAGCATTGCAAAAGAAAGAATCTTTGGAGCAAACCAGAACCCAACACATTTGTATTCTTTCCTAACAAAGAGTGAATGTTCAAAAATAAAAGCAATCTTCAGATGCTGAGCTCTTAGCTATCTTGTTCTACTGCTCCCATAATTGCCCTTAATATATCTGATGAACTCTAGGAACCACTGGGTAACTGTCCTTTAAAAAGACATCTCTGTTGTCTAATCCTTAATGTTTGAGTTCCCAGGCTGCCTGTTCACTGGAGTCTTCCTTATAGTCAATTCTTTGAGGAATTCATTCAGCTTAATTTTAGTATCATGCAGGGACAGCTGTGCTTCTCTAAGTAAGTTCTTTTAAAGCAACTGCTTAAATGAGAGAATTCTCCATAGGACCTTACTGTGGCTAATCGTCCCAGTTGTAATCATCTTTGAAGGGAAGCATCTGCCATCACTCCCAGGGTGAGTGCACAGGTTTTTTTCTGCTCTCTCACAGGCTTCATCTAATCTCTCATTTATTAAGATTGCAACGGTGAGGTATTTCATGACATCTTTTCCCCTGCCTCAGATAAACTCACTTAATTTAATCAATGAATAGTCAGTGTAGTTTCACTTCCTAGCTTCTCATTTGTCTTGCTGACATTGCTTGTAATCATTTCTAAGCATTTTATGTTCTTTTTCTTTATTGTTTCAAATAGAAATTTCAAGTGAAGAGTCTTTACCCTCGTTATTCTGTAATTTAGGAAATATGAACTTGCTACATCTATCTAATTTCATTATTCATGACAGCCAAGAGACAGGGCATTGAAAATAAAATTTGTGTTTAATATTGTCACGGAATAGCTAATATGGAAATAAACCATGTTTATAAAATTCACATTTGACTGGTAGTTTTTAAATTAAGGTTTGCAATCACTGGTATTAATAGTTTGGTACTTGTTGTTGTTAGAGATCAGTAGTTTTAAAGCCATTTAATATAAAGTATTTCATATATACTGATGACATTTCTTCAAAGGCATGAAGGAAAAAAGAGGCTGTTTTTTAAAGAGGTATGTATAAAATATACTATGTATTCTCAAAATCAAGTCATTTGGCTTGACCATTTAAACATTCTTTTAAGTAATGCTGCATTTAAAAATAAACTAAGGTGTATGGGGTTGAGTTCATAATCTTTTGTTCATAGCATACTGCCACTATTGGTCTATGTATGGCCTCTTTGGTCTATGTATGGCTTCTTTGTGTGTGTGTGTTTATATATATATATAAAATAGGCCCATGTATCCCTACACTTATCATGAGACCTAGAAAATTAACAAGAAATTGTATCTCCCGATGTGATTCTCCCCCACTCTTTCCTCCTTCCACTCCCACTCCAGTTAATTATTACCCTGAATCCTTTGCATATTATTCCAATCTTTTTCTAAAAATACAGTTTATTTTATTAGTATTTCTAAAAATATTGTTCATATTTTTTTTAGTTATACGAAAAGTACATAATATTGTATATAATGTTCTGGAATTTAATTTTTTACTAAATTTTTTGTGTATATTATGTGAACATCTGTCCACATTGTCAGTTGTAGCTGTAGCTTTTAATTTCTATGTTTTGTGACTATTTTAAAGCATATTTTTTATGCTATCTTTTTATAAAAAGTTTTCTGGATAAAATAAATGGATAACATACATTAGTTGCACACATTTTTACAGCATTAGAAATATTAATATTACATTCAAATAAAGCTAGCTCAAGATGATACTCAATATTAAGCTTCTATTCTGAATGGAAAGAACAAGACAAAGATCTAAGTAGGCAGTTTTGCTTCAAAACCAGAAATTAATGAAACTGAGATTTTACCACCATTAAAAATTATGAGAGTAAATGTTATTTTCAAAAATATAATTAAAAGATTAAATTATTACCACTGTAGTTTAACTTTTTACTGAACAACTTTAACCAAAATATTGTAACCAAAACCTTTCAACATCATAGGCTGAGGACAAATGTGAGATACAGGTGCTAATGAAGCCCAGCTTCCTCCTCTGTCTATTTTAGGAGTGGCAGGAGCACCTGGCACAGGTCTTGCATGCAGTTTCTCCATTGTGTAAACAGTGAGGGGCCAACTTTCCAAATGGCACCTGGATATTTAAATAATGCTACCTGCCTGTACACATGCCGTTGATAGTACCATCCCACAGTAATGCTCGGCTTGACCATGTGACATGCTTTGGCCAATGGGAATACAAACTTGACTCAAACAGATACTTTTTTAAAGTACTTGCACATTTCCTTTTCCCTGTCTCTGCCATGGGAACATGCCAGGGATACCTACTGGAGGGAAGTGAGAGACACTTGGAGGAATCATCCCAGCCAAGGCTCTCCTAGAACAACAATAAACGAACCAACCTAATAGCTAATGTCAGACCTATGAGAAAACCCAGCTGGGATCAGCCAAGCCCAGCCCAGATCACCAGAGCCCCACCTACCTATAATCTGGTGAGAAAAAAAAAAAAAAATGGTTAATGTTTTAAGCCACTATGTCTTTTTGGAGGGGAGGTGGTGTTTAGCTTTGTTTTTTTAAGTTTTTACTGGCAAACCACTCAAAATTGTCTGCTTGGGTTCACTAACCTGACCGTTGCTAGGCAGTAATCACTGTCTCCCCACCTCACCCCTGCTTCTTGGACAAATGTTCTAGGATAGTTTTCCAGACGTTGGGGCGAATGTCTTCCTTACTGATTTTTCCTCCTCCTACCCACAGTTTTCTGTCTGTTTTTTTCTGTTATAGCTTCTTACTCTTTTTATCCCTATCTTTGAGTCAATTATCCTCTTTGCTTTCTTAATAGGTCTTGATGGCACATTATAATTAGACCCAAAGGATTAACTACCAAAAAACTAGTTTACCTTTCCTTAAAGGTAAATAAAACCTTAATTTTCAAATGCTCCCAAAAGTGAAGATAGCACCAGGTTATAGGTAGGTTGGTAGGCTCTGGTAATCTGGGCTGGGTTTGGCTGATCCCGGGTACGTTTGCTCATAGGTCTGACATTAGCTATTATTTGGTTCTGAGACGGTAATAAGAAGGTGGGGATGGGGAAATACTGGGGGTCTTTGAGTGTTCAGAACCTTCTAATGCACCAAAAAGTTAGAATAACAAAACTGATAAGTGATCAAATTAGAACACATTAAATATTTCTATCCTCACTTCAAGTACTCTTTGCAAGTATGTGTGATCCAAATTTCTCCAGGTCTTACCAGTTTAATTTCATGTTAATACTAATGACTTGTATTTTTAAAAGAACCTTATCCCCCGTGAAGTTTTGCCTGTTAATATCTGCTAATGTTCAGAGACTGTGTCACATATGTCACAGCCATTCCTTCGGTTGCATTCGCTACTTGGATTCTGACTCATTCTTCCTGCTCCTGTTCATACACTGAGGTTCACTGCCTCTGCATTTATTGAAGGCTGCCCTTACCTTGAAACTATTGTGGGAAACACGTAGAAGACTTCCAATGATTGTGCCAAGACTGTTGTCCCCTCATGCTCTCAATATTACTAAACTCAGGGTGCCATATTTGGGCAGAGGTGGGGGAAATATTCTTCTCCCTACCACTGTCACAATCTAGATACCTGTGTCTTGCTAAAGAAGCCCTCTTTGTTTTCTCAAGGTCAAGATCTTGCTTAAAGTCCCTCTTTCCATAAGTCTCAGAAATGAGTCCATGACATTGTGCCAGAAATCAAATGTTCACAATAGACACCTTCCTATCCTCTGCATCCCCAATTTTATCCCATTCTTTTTTCTTTTTTCTTTTTTTTTTTTTTTTGGCAGTCAACCTTTTCCCGCGATCATCAACATATACAGACATCTCCAGACCACCCACTATATACGCTCATTAAATTGTCCTATGTTTGCATGAATCTCAGTGGTAGGTGCAACTTGGGCTCAAGGTGGGATGGGACCCCCCTCCATGTATAATGCCTTAGGAAAGCTTTAATATGCTGTAGACATAACATTAACACTATTCTTGTCTCTCTGTTCTCGCAGTGAATGATCAGATCATCATAGAAATGGCTAGGTCTGAGTCATTTCCAATATCTCATTAAACTTTTTAGTCATCATCCCTCTGGGCTTAAACTGTGAAGGGAGAAGAGACCTCAAATAACCTCCCACATCTCTGCTCCCTAACAAGCCTACCACACCTACATAGTGTCTGGCACATGGAAGGCATGTAATACCTATTTGATGAATGACGGAATGTACAAACACTTCCCTACCCATCTACAACTTCAGTTTCAAGGATTATGAAAGTAGCCAAAGTAGAAAAAAGAAAAAGACCAAAAAATACATGGCAAGAGTGGCTAGTTCAAGTTGCATGGGGCCCAGAGAATTTGCCCACACTCAAATGCAGCAGAGCATACGACAGTTGCTAAAGCAGGACCAAAGTGCCATTGCTCTTTCCTCTTCTCCACGTCAAGCTCTAGATTCCCTTTTATACAACCAGCAACTGGCTTGGGAGAAAGTGTCTAACAGGTAATTATAACTGCAGCCAGATTTGCTCTTGTTCTATTTCCAAATTGTAACTGCATTCTACTTTGGTTATTCTTTACACTCAAAATTACCCATTTCACTATGGTATTTATAAACGTATTCCTTTTAATAGCCAATTTCAACACTACCTTGAGAGAGAGAATTAGGAAACATTCTCTTTGTCACAGCTCAAAATGATATACTGCAGAGTGAAAGAGCGCTTTTATACAATATAAATACTTAACTGTTTTGTTAACGTATTAGCTGAAGTCTTACAAAAAGAGAAAAGTAGACACTTACTGAGTCTCAGAGGTGATAACAAACCTGTTCAGGCAGCTAGGCCAGGAAACATCTTTCTGTTTTCCTCTGGAATAACAAATCTGCCAAAGTCAGATTTACAAAGGAAAATCCATGTGACTTCTAGCCAAGAACTCTTGAAACCCAATTAATTAATTAAAATTAAATTTAAATTTAAAAATTACATTATAATTCAAAACAAAAGTATTACATAAAAAGCACACAGAGAGAGAAAGAGAAACAGTGTCCCTACAAATAAAAAAAGCACAGCAGGAAGACATGTCAGTCAGACATCTGTATACTTGCGTCACTGTATTTTGAAACAGTTTCTTAATTTCTTATGGAAACTAAGAAAATTACAGACATTATGATAAATTAAATAAGTCTGAATCAGGAAAATGCAGAAATAAGGCAACTGAAGAGACAAAATATTTCAGAGATCTAATAGAACTCAGGAAAGAATTAGAAATAAGAGAAAAATTATTTCAGAAAAAAAAGCTAAGATAGGCAGAATATATGAATGAATAAACACAATACCTTAAGAGATAGGGTGTAGAGGGGGGCGGAGCAAGATGGCCGAATAGGAACGGCTCCAGTCTCCAACTCCCAGCGTGAGCGACACAGAAGACCGGTGATTTCTGCATTTTCAACTGAGGTACTGGGTTCATCTCACTAGGGAGTGCCGGATGATCGGTGCTGGTCAGCTGCTGCAGCCCAACCAGCGAAAGCTGAAGCAGGGTGAGGCATCGCCTCACCTGGGAAGCTCAAGGGGAAAGGGAATCCCTTTTCCTAGCCAGGGGAACTGAGACACACAACACCTGGAAAATTGGGTAACTCCCGCCCCAATACTGTGCTTTAAGCAAACAGGCACACCTGGAGATAATATCCCACCTGGCCGGGAGGGTCCCACGCCCACGGAGCCTCCCTCATTGCTAGCACAGCAGTCTGTGATCTACCAGCAAGGCAGCAGCGAGGCTGGGGGAGGGGCGCCCGCCATTGCTGAGGCTTAAGTAGGTAAACAAAGCCGCTGGGAAGCTTGAACTGGGTGGAGCTCACAGCAGCTCAAGGAAACCTGCCTGTCTCTGTAGACTCCAGCTCTGAGGACAGGTCACAGATAACAACAAAAGCAGCAGAAACCTCTGCAGATGCAAACGACTCTGTCTGACAGCTTTGAAGAGAGCAGTGGATCTCCCAACATGGATGTTGAGATCTGAGAAGGGACAGACTGCCTGCTCAAGTGGGTCCCTGACCCCTGAGTAGCCTAACTGGGAGACATCCCCCACTAGGGGCAGTCTGACACCCCACACCTCACAGGGTGGAGTCCACCCCTGAGAGGAAGCCTCCAAAGCAAGAATCAGATAGGTACACTCGCTGTTCAGCAATATTCTATCTTCTGCAGCCTCTGCTGCTGACACCCAGGCAAACAGGGTCTGGAGTGGACCTCAAGCAATCTCCAACAGACCTACAGCTGAGGGTCCTGACTGTTAGAAGGAAAACTAACAAAGAGGAAGGAAACCTACACCAAAACCCCATCAGTACGTCACCATCATCAAAGACCAGAGGCAGATAAAACCAAAAAGATGGGGAAAAAGCAGGGCAGAAAAGCTGGAAATTCCAAAAATAAGAGTGCATCTCCCCCTGCAAAGGAGCGCAGCTCATCGCCAGCAACAGATCAAAGCTTGACGGAGAATGACTTTGACGAGATGAGAGAAGAAGGCTTCAGTCCATCAAACTTCTCAGAGCTAAAGGAGGAATTACGTACCCAGTGCAAAGAAACTAAAAATCTTGAAAAAAAAGTGGAAGAATTGATGGCTAGAGTAATTAATGCAGAGAAGGTCATAAACGAAATGAAAGAGATGAAAACCATGACACGAGAAATACGTGACAAATGCACAAGCTTCAGTAACCGACTCGATCAACTGGAAGAAAGAGTATCAGCGATTGAGGATCAAATGAATGAAATGAAGCGAGAAGAGAAACCAAAAGAAAAAAGAAGAAAAAGAAATGAACAAAGCCTGCAAGAAGTATGGGATTATGTAAAAAGACCAAATCTACATCTGATTGGGGTGCCTGAAAGTGAGGGGGAAAATGGAACCAAGTTGGAAAACACTCTTCAGGATATCATCCAGGAGAACTTCCCCAACCTAGTAGGGCAGGCCAACATTCAAATCCAGGAAATACAGAGAACGCCACAAAGATACTCCTGGAGAAGAGCAACTCCAAGACACATAATTGCCAGATTCACCAAAGTTGAAATGAAGGAAAAAATCTTAAGGGCAGCCAGAGAGAAAGGTCGGGTTACCCACAAAGGGAAGCCCATCAGACTAACAGCAGATCTCTTGGCAGAAACTCTCCAAGCCAGAAGAGAGTGGGGGCCAATATTCAACATTCTTAAAGAAAAGAATTTTAAACCCAGAATTTCATATCCAGCCAAACTAAGTTTCATAAGTGAAGGAGAAATAAAATCCTTTACAGAGAAGCAAATGCTTAGAGATTTTGTCACCACTAGGCCTGCCTTACAAGAGACCCTGAAGGAAGCATTCAACATGGAAAGGAACAACCGGTACCAGCCATTGCAAAAACATGCCAAAATGTAAAGACCATCGAGGCTAGGAAGAAACTGCATCAACTAACGAGCAAAATAACCAGTTAATATCATAATGGCAGGATCAAGTTCACACATAACAATATTAACCTTAAACGTAAATGGACTAAATGCTCCAATTAAAAGACATAGACTGGCAAACAGGATAAAGAGTCAAGACCCATCAGTCTGCTGTATTCAGGAGACCCATCTCACACGCAGAGACATACATAGGCTCAAAATAAAGGGATGGAGGAAGATTTACCAAGCAAATGGAGAACAAAAGAAAGCAGGGGTTGCAATACTAGTCTCTGATAAAATAGACTTTAAACCATCAAAGACCAAAAGAGACAAAGAAGGTCATTACATAATTGTAAAGGGATCAATTCAACAGGAAGAACTAACTATCCTAAATATATATGCACCCAATACAGGAGCACCCAGATTCATAAAGCAAGTCCTTAGAGACTTACAAAGAGACTTAGACTCCCATACAATAATAATGGGAGACTTCAACACTCCACTGTCAACATTAGACAGATCAACAGACAGAAAGTTAACAAGGACATCCAGGAATTGAACTCATCTCTGCAGCAAGCAGACCTAATAGACATCTATAGAACTCTCCACCCCAAATCAACAGAATATACATTCTTCTCAGCACCACATCGCACTTATTCCAAAATTGACCACATAATTGGAAGTAAAGCACTCCTCAGCAAATGTACAAGAACAGAAATTATAACAAACTGTCTCTCAGACCACAGTGCAATCAAACTAGAACTCAGGACTAAGAAACTCACTCAAAACCGCTCAACTACATGGAAACTGAACAACCTGCTCCTGAATGACTCTTGGGTACATAATGAAATGAAGGCATAAATAAAGATGTTCTTTGAAACCAATGAGAACAAAGATACAACATACCAGAATCTCTGGGACACATTTAAAGCAGTGTGTAGAGGGAAATTTATAGCACTAAATGCCCACAAGAGAAAGCAGGAAAGATCTAAAATTGACACTCTAACATCGCAATTAAAAGAACTAGAGAAGCAAGAGCAAACACATTCGAAAGCTAGCAGAAGGCAAGAAATAACTAAGATCAGAGCAGAACTGAAGGAGATAGAGACATAAAAAACCCTCCAAAAAATCAATGAATCCAGGAGTTGGTTTTTTGAAAAGATCAACAAAAGTGACAGACCACTAGCAAGACTAATAAAGAAGAAAAGAGAGAAGAATCAAATAGATGCAATAAAAAATGATAAAGGGGATATCACCACCGACCCTACAGAAATACAAACTACCATCAGAGAATACTATAAACACCTCTATGCAAATAAAATAGAAAATCTAGAAGAAATGGATAATTTCCTGTACACTTACACTCTCCCAAGAATAAACCAGGAAGAAGTTGAATCCCTGAATAGACCAATAGCAGGCTCTGAAATTGAGGCAATAATTAATAGCCTACCAACCAAAAAAAGTCCAGGACCAGATGGATTCACAGCTGAATTCTACCAGAGGTACAAGGAGGAGCTGGTACCATTCCTTCTGAAACTATTCCAATCAATAGAAAAAGAGAGAATCCTCCCTAACTCATTTTATGAGGCCAACATCATCCTGATACCAAAGCCTGGCAGAGACACAACAAAAAAAGAGAATTGTAGACCAATATCCCTGATGAACATCGATGCAAAAATCCTCAATAAAATACTGGCAAACCGGATCCAGCAGCACATCAAAAAGCTTATCCACCATGATCAAGTGGGCTTCATCCCTGGGATGCAAGGCTGGTTCAACATTTGCAAATCAATAAACATAATCCAGCATATAAACAGAACCAAAGACAAGAACCACATGATTATCTCAATAGATGCAGAAAAGGCTTTTGACAAAATTCAACAGCCCTTCATGCTAAAAACGCTCAATAAATTCGGTATTGATGGAACGTACCTCAAAATAATAAGAGCTATTTATGACAAACCCACAGCCAATATCATACTGAATGGGCAAAAACTGGAAAAATTCCCTTTGAAAACTGGCACAAGACAGGGATGCCCTCTCTCACCACTCCTATTCAACATAGTGTTGGAAGTTCTGGCTAGGGCAATCAGGCAAGAGAAAGAAATCAAGGGTATTCAGTTAGGAAAAGAAGAAGTCAAATTGTCCCTGTTTGCAGATGACATGATTGTATATTTAGAAAACCCCATTGTCTCAGCCCAAAATCTCCTTAAGCTGATAAGCAACTTCAGCAAAGTCTCAGGATACAAAATTAATGTGCAAAAATCACAAGCATTCTTATACACCAGTAACAGACAAACAGAGAGCCAAATCAGGAATGAACTTCCATTCACAATTGCTTCAAAGAGAATCAAATACCTAGGAATCCAACTTACAAGGGATGTAAAGGACCTCTTCAAGGAGAACTACAAACCATTGCTCAGTGAAATCAAAGAGGACACAAACAAATGGAAGAACATACCATGCTCATGGATAGGAAGAATCAATATCGTGAAAATGGCCATACTGCTCAAGGTTATTTATAGATTCAGTGCCATCCCCATCAAGCTACCAATGAGTTTCTTCACAGAATTGGAAAAAACTGCTTTAAAGTTCATATGGAACCAAAAAAGAGCCCGCATCTCCAAGACAATCCTAAGTCAAAAGAACAACGCTGGAGGCATCACACTACCTGACTTCAAACTATACTACAAGGCTACAGTAACCAAAACAGCATGGTACTGGTACCAAAACAGAGATATAGACCAATGGAACAGAACAGAGTCCTCAGAAATAATACCACACATCTACAGCCATCTGATCTTTGACAAACCTGAGAGAAACAAGAAATGGGGAAAGGATTCCCTATTTAATAAATGGTGCTGGGAAAATTGGCTAGCCATAAGTAGAAAGCTGAAACTGGATCCTTTCCTTACTCCTTATACGAAAATTAATTCAAGATGGATTAGAGACTTAAATGTTAGACCTAATACCATAAAAATCCTAGAGGAAAACCTAGGTAGTACTATTCAGGACATAGGCATGGGCAAAGACTTCATGTCTAAAACACCAAAAGCAACAGAAGCAAAAGCCAAAATTGACAAATGGGATCTAATTAAACTAAAAAGCTTCTGCACAGCAAAAGAAACTACCATCAGAGTGAACAGGCAACCTACAGCATGGGAGAAATTTTTGCAATCTACTCATGTGACAAAGGGCTAATATCCAGAACCTACAAAGAACTCAAACAAATTTACAAGAAAACAACAAACAACCCCATCAAAAAGTGAGCAAAGGATATGAACAGACAGTTCTCAAAAGAAGACATTCATACAGCCAACAGACACATGAAAAAATGCTCATCATCACTGGCCATCAGAGAAATGCAAATCAAAACCACAATGAGATACCATCTCATACCAGTTAGAATGGCAATCATTAAAAAGTCAGGAAACAACAGGTGCTGGAGAGGATGTGGAGAAATAGGAATGCTTTTACACTGTTGGTGGGATTGTAAACTAGTTCAACCATTATGGAAAACACTATGGCGATTCCTCAAGGATCTGGAACTAGATGTACCATATGAGCCAGCCATCCCATTACTGGGGATATACCCAAAGGATTATAAATCATGCTGCTATAAAGACACATGCACACGTATGTTCATTGCGGCACTATTTACAATAGCAAATACTTGTAATCAACCCAAATGTCCATCAGTGACAGACTGGATTAAGAAAATGTGGCACATATACACCATGGAATACTATGCAGCCATAAAAAAGGATGAGTTTGTGTCCTTTGTAGGGACTTGGATGCAGCTGGAAACCATCATTCTGAGCAAACTATCACAAGAACAGAAAACCAAACACTGCATGTTCTCACTCATAGGTGGGAACTGAACAATGAGATCACTTGGACTCGGGAAGGGGGACATCACACACTGGGGCCTATTATGGGGAGGGGGGAGGGGGGAGGGATTGCATTGGGAGTTATACCTGATGTAAATGACGAGTTGATGGGTGCAGCACAGCAACATGGCACAAGTATACATATGTAACAAACCTGCACGTTATGCACATGTACCCTAGAAATTAAAGTATAATAATTAAAAAAAAAGAAAGAAAAAATAAGAGATAGGGTGTAATAAACACAATGCTAAATACCTATTCTATAAGCATGAAAAACTATTCAAGCAAAATGGGCAGATATAGAAGATAGGTAAATAAAATCCAACACACACACACACACACACACAATAGGAATTGAAGGGGGAAAATTTGAATACAACAAATACTAAAAACCATAAATCAAGAAGATTTTTCTGAAATAACAATAAAAAAGATTTAGAACTATGTTGGAAATGATATACTTCATATCTGGGAATACCAACAAGACTATTAACACCAAAAGATATTCTGCTAAATGCACTAGACGTTTAAGAAAAGGAAAAATGTTCTTAGCTTCCAGTCAAAAAGACAAGACACCCATAAAGGTAAGAAAGTGATTATCATCATTATATTATATATATATTTTTTCATTTATTTACTTTTGAGACAGGGTCTTGTTCTGTTGCCAAGGCTGGAGTGCAGTGGCGCAATCACGGCTTACTACAGTCTCCACCTCTTGGGCTCAAGCAATCCTTGCACTTCCACCTCAGTCTGCCAAATGGCTAGGACTACAGGTGTGAGCCAACGCAGCCAGCTAATTTTTTTTTTTTTTTTTTTTTTTTTGTAGAGATGAGTTCTTGTCATGTTGCCCAGTCGCAAACTCCTGGGTTCAAGCAGTCCTCCCAGTTTGGCCTCCCAAAGTGCTGGGATTACCCATCATTATGTTTTCACAGAAATTATTTATGCTGGCAGAGAATGTAGTAGTAGGTTGAGATTTTTAAGAGAAGTAAATGTGAGTAAAGGACTTTATAACAATTGAAACCGATATTCAAATATAAAGGCCAAAATCTTTTAAGAATATGCAGAAATGCAGGGAATATTCTTCCCATGAATACCTCCCGAGGAATCTACTAGAGAGAGAGTAAGCTTCAGCCTAAAGGATGGTAGAAGACAGTAAATACAGTATGAAGTGGCTATGTGTTCTAACAATATAGATTTGCTACAACTATGAAAAACTTGGGAGAATGGAAAAGTATATGAAAAGTAGAAGGAGCTTACGGATTTTATTATAGCAAATTATTAATTATGTTAATAATATTGAGAACCAGGATTTTTGATGTGGGAGAAATAAAATTCTTATTTAAAATGAATAAAACTAGTACAAACCCTATAGCTCTGTTATGAACTGAATGTTTGTGTTCCTCTAAATTTATATGTTGAAGCTTTCATGCCCAATGTGATGGTATCTGAGATGAGGCCTTTGGGAGATAATTAGGATTAGATTAGATTAGATTAGATTAGATTAGAGAGTGGGGGCCTCATGGTGGGATTAATGCCCTTATAAGAAGAGGAAGACAAATTCTCTCCCCAAACTTCACTCCGTTACATACTGAGGAAAGGCCATATGAGGACATTGCAAGAAGGTGGCCGACCAGAATCTCACCCTGCTGGCACCTTGATCTCAGACTTCCAACCTCCAGAACTGTGAGAAAATAAATTTCTATTATTTAAACCATCCACTCTCTCCTATTTCACATGGCAGCCCAAGCTGACTAAGACAGCTCCAAATACAATTTGAATAATATTTGTATAAACTCTTAATACATTCTATCTTTAAAAACATGTATTTCTGAGCCCTGTCTATTGATCATGACTAGCAATGATAACTCAATGGCAAAGAGAATGCCTATTGTCCTGACAGTTGTCCAGTTGTCTCTACTATTTTCCACTAAATGAACTAGGGCTTCTTGGAAAAAATGGCTGATTCTAGATCTAGGGCAGAAATGTAAAATAGGAGATTAGAACATTTTGTCATTCCAGAAAATGAGGAGGCAAAAGGAAAAAAAGTCTCCTAGGATTAAATCTAAAGGATTTGAAAACCAGTTTGAAGGAGCTCCCACTGGTGACAGTAGGAATAATTTGAATAGCAATAAAAATAATGACTATAAAAATTGTACACATCAAATAAGTTCGAATTCATGCATTCATTTTGGTATCATAAAGTACCCACATTGATAACCATTGGAGGAATTTAGAAAACAAATTCAGTATTTTGAAAACAGTGAAATAAAAAGAAGCAAGCATTTATCATGTATTTCTACACCAACTAAAAGTACATATTTAATGATGAGCATTTTCAGTTTAAAGAAATATGCCAGGTCAAAAGTGAAGAAGAAAAGACAGCATTACCATCCACTGGCCTCTTTTTCTCTCTCCCAACAGAAGACTTAAAAGCCAAAGGACTTCTAAAACTAATTTTTAACAAATTAGTAAAGGTCAAAGTGAGAGTAATTATTCCAAAATAGTTCCTTAGAGTAAGAAGGTGTGTCTTATAGATCAGGAGCCAAAGCACAAGTTTTCATCCCATTTACTATTTTTCTGTGGTGAAAACTGTGCCATTCATTCATCAAAAGGTATTGGATGGAATTCTTTGCATATGTATTAAAAAGTTGGGATATGAAGTAAAGATAAAATGGAACGCCTACTTCGAGAAATCTTCAACATTTGAAGAAGTATGTTGATAATGTTTGTCTACATTTGTCTTACCTTTCACCATAGCCAAGAAACTAGGAATTTTATTTTATTTACAAAATACAGGTTTTAGGTACTTCTATGGACTGAGTATTTGTGTCCTCCCTGCAACATTCTTAAATGTTTATTATTAGGTGGGATGTTATTAGGTTATGTTATTTGGGAAGTGATTAGGTCATGAGGACGGAACCCTGATAGGATTAATGTCCTTATAAAAGAGATCCCAGAATGATTCATTGCTCCTTCAGCGATGTGAGGACACAGTGAGAAGGTGCCATTCGTGAACCAGAAAATAGGACCGCACCAGACATTGAAACTGTCAGCACCTTGATCTTGAATTTCCCAGCCCCCAGAACTGTGAGAAATAAATTTCTGTTGTTTAAGGTATTTTTGTTACAGCAGCACAAGTGGACTAAGAGAATAATTAATTTTTGTTATTAAATCAGAATTGAATTTATTTTGCCATGGATGAAACGAAAGCAACCGTATTTATGAAAAATAAAGTAGACACTCCGTTTTAAAGGCCCATCCTCCCAGTAGGTGGAGCTATAATGCTTGTAGACTGAAATAAACAGACTCTTGACTCTGTTTCCTCTCTCTTAAATCCTGGCACAGTAATGGAACCGCTGAAGCTTAACCTAAAGATGTCTTGTTCTGATTTTTATTTGGTAAATTGTTTATCAGCCCTAACTGTGCATTAAAATTATTTAGGTTGGTTTTTTTAAGTTGCAAATACTTACGAGTATGCCTAGGAAATGGGTATTTTTTAAAAGTACTCCAGTGATTCTATTTTATAGCCAGAGTAGACAACCACTGGCCAGCAGGGGAAAGAAATCATATTCCATGGAGTAAGAATATAGAGAAGCAGTAATATGATAAAAGCCTTTTATAACAAGCATTTATGAGTTTCAGCATTTAATCCAATAACAAAAAAGTTAATGAACAGCAAACACAATGTTTCTCATTTATAAAAATTTGGTTCTTTTTTTGTCTACTTTTTTGGAAAATAAGAAATTTTATTTTTGTTTTTTACTGTGTAATGTCTATTTCATGTTAAGATGTGTTGAGCTTTTCAGTGATCATAAAATTTGGATAATATGTTCGTGTAGTCTCTCCACTGCTCCTCAGCCTTTTCCAATCAAAGTACGCTAGAAGCAGGGAATAAATACAGTGATCTCTGGAAGCTTTCAGATACCCAGTAACAAGTTCTTTTCATGGTCAACAACAGTTACAAGTGTCATTACCAGACACAGAAATGTGATCTTACTGTAAGTGCAGAGGAGGAGCAAGGGTGGCAGCCACTTCTGAGTTAGCCTCAATTTCCATCTTAATGTGTGGTTATCACGGTTATGTAGGAAGTACCCAAAACATCATTTCCACCATGACATTGCCAGCAGCGGCTTGTTTACTGTGAAACCGATAAAACTTACCGTTCTGGGCCTCTCACTTGCACAATCTTACAGCCCTAATGGGCCTTATAAATGTTTTTTTTTATGATTATTACAAAATTGAAAAGTGTAAGATATTGTCTCTGCAATTGGTTAATTCCACTGACACTTTCCACTCCAGCTTTTCTTCTGTCACACTTACCTTTATGTTGGGTGGTGTTGGAAGAGCCACAAGCATTTTTGGGAATAGGCTAAGGAAGATTTGAAGACACTTTTAGTTTGTTCTGGTGAGATTTATTTATGGTCTGGCAGTCATTTCCATGCATAGTTTAGTTAATGGTAGCAAGGTTCTATATGGTAGCAAATGGCAAAGCTAGGATTCACATCTGGCTTTGCCTACTGTATAACGTTCTTTGTATTATATGAGCCTGCTCTTCTTCGCTCTCTGACTCCAATATTTTTTTTTCTTTTTTGTCTCTCCTCTCTTACCTGCACCCTGTATCTTATCCAAATGGGACTCCTCACCTTTGCTGGAATATAGCGTTGTTCATTTTCTTCCTTTGGTCAATTATAGTTTACTGGTTCTTATATTGTTTTTATTTGACACAAAACATTGACATTGACAATGTCATAAAACTCGTGTCACTACAACAAGGACAGCAATGACACATTAGTTAAAGAATATCATAAATTTGAATAGTATTTACAATTAATCACACACTCATACACACCCTTCAAATCTTACAGCTCATATGTAAAAAAAAGATGAGAGAGGTTTCCTCAAATTTGATAGCAATTCTTAACATTTACATGACATTTCCAATAACAAGTTATGAAACTGAAGGAAAATTTTTCCTCAATAAAAATCACAAATTTTTATTGACCCTTCTAGAAGAAAGATTATCTTTCTATCTTTTGTATGGATGTAATTAAAAAATTGTCATCATATAAAAAGGCAGTATGAATTATTATTTTTCCTGATGTTGTAATGTTTGTGGCCATGTGTCAACTTCGTACAATTTATAATTTGTTGTAATTTTGTATTCTAAATAAATATTCACTCTTGTGAAAATAATATTTTATATATTGTGTAAAATAATGTGCCCCCCCTTTTTTTAAGAGGACACCCTAAGTAACATAATTCTCAGGCCCCACAAAACTCAGAACTACCCCTGATTGCCAATAAAGTATTTTACTAAAAAAAATGTGGTGTCAAGTTAAATGTGTGCCACTGAGGGTTTGTTCTCTTATTTCACAAGCCCAAAATATCAATTACATGCTTAGTTAATAAAAATTAGTATCTAGTAGAAAATTCTTCTGTGTTACCTATTGTTATTTCTAAAGCCATGTATCCATATCCACTTGCCATGTTTTCTCTCTTAAGCAAAAATACTATGCTGAATGTGCAGCCAGTAGATGAGGTGTACAGTTACTGCAGATGCACAGACATCATAGACATTTCAGGTAAAAGGTGGCAACTTGAGAAGTTGCAATCCACTTAAGTCATGATTAATACCCACATTTTAAAATGAGTAGTTCTCTAAACAAAAATTATATACATGCCATGAAAATATACTTCCATTCTTACTGAAACTGCCTTTGCAAAATTATAACTGAGGAGATAATGACAGTGAAAAAAATCAGACCTAACCAACTCTATATTGCTTCGAACCTTTAAGCTGTTCATTCTTGGGCATAGGCCAAACTAACTTCGGGAAGGAATCCAGTTCATGATTTGACTCTGAAGCAAAATTGATAACAGCCCTTTCCCAAAAAGACCCCTTCTTACCTGGTGGCCAGTCTGCCTTTGCAGGACTAACCAATTAGCTACAAGGTTAGAAATTACAGTTTAGGGGTTATGCAGCCTCCGGCTCCAATCTGAACCTCCCACATTGCTCCGGGGGATAACATCACTATTGTAAAACCTAGGATCAGTGCTTGAGATATTTTGCAGACCCTGCACTGGGTGGATCAGCTGACACCACCCAGACGGTTAATCTAGCTCAACCCGTTCTGCCATTTCACCACCCAGGAATGGAAGACAGCAAGAAAACCTCACTTCGACCCCCTGTGATTCCATCTCCAACCTAACCAATTAGCACTCCCCGCTTCCCAAGCCCCTACCAGCCAAATTATCTTTAAAAACTCTGATCCCCGAATGCTCGGGGAGACTGACTTGAGTAATAATAAAACCCTGGTCTCCTGCACAGCCGGCTCTGCGTGAATTACTCTTTCTCCTTTGCAGTTCCCCGTCTTGATAAATCGGTTCTGTCTAGGCAGAGGGCAAGGTGAACCCGTTGGGCGATTATATTACTACCCTCCCTAGACAACTGACTGAATCTTTGGATGGCTGTATTACTAATAGCGAACATTATAAGAAAAAGGAAAAATTCTTACTTAAAGAAACAAGAAAAGAATAGGACTAGGAAACAAATGAAAGTAAAGATGAATAATTAAATATTATATACATGGGAAAACAATCTTTAAAAAAGTATGCTTTTATATAAATATATGTTGATATACATTTATTACAAACTTATTGATATAAAAGATGTTCAGCAAAGCATTTAGAAATAATAGTAAAATATATGACATCACCTAAAATTTTAAATAACCTTAATTGGTTAAATTAACTTAATTGGTTTAATTAAATTAAAATTCTCACAGAATGAGTGTTTTCTTTGATTTTTACCTAACTCTTGTTTCTGTAGCCAAATGTATGGCTGCAACTGATGAGCAAGTGTAGTTTGGATATAAGCGAAGTTGTCATTTATGTATGAAATGAGGAAAGCATTTGTTAGAACTTTGGTTATTTGCCAATTATATAATAATTTGAAGACAAAGATTCATGGCCATCTTAAAAAAATAGCCAATTAAACACTGAACTCCAGCAGATTCTGTGTTTGAGAATACTGTTCTTGATTATTAAAGGAAAATGTAAATTTGGGAAGTAAATGGATTTTATTTACTAGGAGCATGAAAAGATACTACAAACCTTTTCCCCCTAGTTTCTATTCTCAACTTTATTTTCTGCATCTTGGAGGCCTTCCCAGTAGGTCAAATATGATACATCTCTAAATCAGGTTCTTGTGCCTCATCTTGAGCATTAAAAACAAGATTAGATTTAGAAAATAAAAATTTTAAGAACAAGTATCCAGGAAGGAAGAAAAGAAGGGATTGAGGGAGAACGGGAAGGAAGAAGGAAGGAAAAAGAAAAAGATGCCAAGTGTTAGATAAGAATTCTGCCACAAGAACAGACTGCTTTAAAAAAATAGTCAAGAATTGGTGACTATTTCAAAACTCTTAGGTAAACTCGGGAGTTGGAGTTGGTATCTATGACCTCAGTTCAGCGGGTCAGTTCTTACGCATAGGAGCAGAGCTGATGTCCAGATGGAAGCACCTAATTCGGTTGACAAGTTCAATCAGAGGTCCCAGGCAGTTGGCCTTATGCTTCATGTGGCCTTACAAATGCCTCACTCATAGTTGACACCTGTCAGGCAGGCCAAACTTATTTAAAACTTTTTTTAGACATGAGACATTCTCAAAGATGGGAACTAACTACTCATTTTAGCTGTCTTGATTAGACACTAATTAACCATTTTGGTTGGCAACCTTCAACTCAATTCTGCTGAACAGGGCTCTGAAGTAAACATTTTGTTAAAACATGTCAACAAGATAAGCCATGTCAGCACTGACATATGCTCTATTCTATTTTTCTCTCTCTCCAGGTTTTTTGTTTTTGGCTTTGTGGAGACACCAACTTGCTACTCTTGGTTCGGTGTCCTAAATGGCAACCTAGGATCTCAGTAACATTAATGCAACTTCAAAAAATAACTCACTCCTCCAAAATCTTTTAGACTTTCAGAAGATGGTAAAATATGACTTCTCTGTGTTGTGTAGTTGGTATATGATGTTGTCTATATGTTTAAGAATGTGTTTCAGCGTCAAGGAATATTTTAAAAGAATAAAAATTACAGTAGTTACAGTGTTTCAGCTGAAAAATCATGAGTACTGAAGAATTAAAACTTATGGCCCAAGGTGACCCACAAAATCAGCATGGCAGAGTAAGAACTAGAATCTGAATTGAGCTTACACCTAGCTTTGTTTTCAGAGTCTGAGGAGTCATCACATGGGATATATAATCTGTATTCCTTTAGGGAGCACATTATATGGCCAAGTTTTCACCCTAGACTTTCCAGTGATATTTTTAAAAGTCATTTTCACTTTCTCCTGGCTTTACAAAAAATCTTTATTATTATTCCAATTATTAAAAGTTGAGGTCGAGTGCAGTGGCTTATGTCTATGATCCTAGCACTTTGGGAGGCGCGGCATGTGGATTGCCTGAGCTCAGGAGTTTGAGACCAGCCTGGGCAACATTGTGAAACTGTGTCTCTACTAAAAATACAATTAGCCCAGCATAGTGGTGCATGCCTGTAATCCCAGCTACTTAGGAGGCTGAGGCAGGAGAATCACTTGAACCTGGGAGGCGGAGGTTGCAGTGAGCCAAGATCGTGCCACTGCACTCCAGCCTGGGTGACAGAGTGAGACTCTGTCTCAAAAGAATAAAATAAACAAATAAAAGTTGAGCACTTTATGTTTGTAATTTTGTGCATGAGATTTGGAAGTGCTAAATCAATGACCAGCAGTTTATTTCTCTAATGTTTAAAGACAGTAAGTGCCTAAACATTTTGCGGCCCTTGCATCTATTGGATTGTTTCCAAAAAAAAAGACAAGGAAAAGAAAATGTAACCTGCTAAATCAACATGTGTCTGGAGGCCAGATGAGAGCTGTTATGAGATCCTGTCTGATGAAGCAGTTTAAGAGAATAGAGCAAAAGTTAGAAGGAGCCAGGATGCAACTTTCTCATAGTCCAAGCAGCCCGGAATGGAAGACTCCTTGTTAGCAAACCAGGCAACAGGAAATGCCAAATCATGCGGCTGATCAAGTCAATCCAAATATGACACCAAGTAAGAAGAGAACAACCCATTTGGTCTGTTAGAGGTTGGAAAAGACATGCTCCATATGGCTTGGGTGGTAGGAATGGAGTCACTGAATTTGTAGAAGAAAGACATATGTGAGGGGCGGAGCAAGATGGCCGAATAGGAGCAGCTCCAGTCTCCAACTCCCAGCGCGAGCGACACAGAAGACCGGTGATTTCTGCATTTTCAACTGAGGTACTGGGTTCATCTCACTGGGGAGTGCCGGACGATCGGAGCTGGTCAGCTGCTGCAGCCCGACCAGCGAGAGCTGAAGCAGGGCGAGGCATTGCCTCACCTGGGAAGCGCAAGGGGGAAGGGAGTCCCTTTTCCTAGCCAGGGGAACTGAGACACACAACACCTGGAAAATCAGGTAACTCCCACCCCAATACTGCGCTTTAGGAAACAGGCACACCAGGAGATCGTATCCCACACCTGGCCGGGAGGGTCCCACACCCACGGAGCCTCCCTCGTTGCTAGCGCAGCAGTCTGTGATCTACCAGCAAGGCAGCAGCGAGGCTGGGGGAGGGGCGCCCGCCATTGCTGAGGCTTAAGTAGGTAAACAAAGCTGCTGGGAAGCTCGAACTGGGTGGAGCTCACAGCAGCTCAAGGAAACCTGCCTGTCTCTGTAGACTCCACCTCTGGGGACAGGGCACAGTAAACTAAGACACACAGACACCTCTGCACAGACGCAAACGACTCTGTCTGACAGCTTTGAAGAGAGCAGTGGATCTCCCAACACGGAGGTTGAGATCTGAGAAGGGACAGACTCCCTGCTCAAGTGGGTCCCTGACCCCTGAGTAGCCTAACTGGGAGACATCCCCCACTAGGGGCAGTCTGACACCCCACACCTCACAGGGAGGAGTACACCCCTGAGAGGAAGCTTCCAAAGCAAGAATCAGACAGGTACACTCGCTGTTCAGAAATATTCTATCTTCTGCAGCCTCTGCTGCTGATACCCAGGCAAACAGGGTCTGGAGTGGACCTCAAGCAATCTCCAACAGACCTACAGCTGAGGGTTCTGACTGTTAGAAGGAAAACTATCAAACAGGAAGGACACCTACACCAAAACCCCATCAGTACATCACCATCATCAAAGACCAGAGGCAGATAAAACCACAAAGATGGGGAAAAAGCAGGGCAGAAAAGCTGGAAATTCAAAAAATAAGAGCGCATCTCCCCCGGCAAAGGAGCGCAGCTCATCGCCAGCAACGGATCAAAGCTGGACGGAGAATGACTTTGACGAGATGAGAGAAGAAGGCTTCAGTCCATCAAATTTCTCAGAGCTAAAGGAGGAATTACGTACCCAGCGCAAAGAAACTAAAAATCTTGAAAAAAAAGTGGAAGAATTGATGGCTAGAGTAATTAATGCAGAGAAGGTCATAAACGAAATGAAAGAGATGAAAACCATGACACGAGAAATACGTGACAAATGCACAAGCTTCAGTAACCGACTCGATCAACTGGAAGAAAGAGTATCAGCGATTGAGGATCAAATGAATGAAATGAAGCGAGAAGAGAAACCAAAAGAAAAAAGAAGAAAAAGAAACGAACAAAGCCTGCAAGAAGTATGGGAATATGTAAAAAGACCAAATCTACGTCTGATTGGGGTGCCTGAAAGTGAGGGGGAAAATGGAACCAAGTTGGAAAACACTCTTCAGGATATCATCCAGGAGAACTTCCCCAACCTAGTAGGGCAGGCCAACATTCAAATCCAGGAAATACAGAGAACGCCACAAAGATACTCCTCGAGAAGAGCAACTCCAAGACACATAATTGCCAGATTCACCAAAGTTGAAATGAAGGAAAAAATCTTAAGGGCAGCCAGGGAGAAAGGTCGGGTTACCCACAAAGGGAAGCCCATCAGACTAACAGCAGATCTCTCAGCAGAAACTCTACATGACAGAAGAGAGTGGGGGCCAATATTCAACATTCTTAAAGAAAAGAATTTTAAACCCAGAATTTCATATCCAGCCAAACTTAGTTTCATAAGTGAAGGAGAAATAAAATCCTTTACAGATAAGCAAATGCTTAGAGATTTTGTCACCACTAGGCCTGCCTTACAAGAGATCCTGAAGGAAGCACTAAACATGGAAAGAAACAACCGGTACCAGCCATTGCAAAAACATGCCAAAATGTAAAGACCATTGAGGCTAGGAAGAAACTGCATCAACTAATGAGCAAAATAACCAGTTAATATCATAATGGCAGGATCAAGTTCACACATAACAATATTAACCTTAAATGTAAATGGACTAAATGCTCCAATTAAAAGACACAGACTGGCAAACTGGATAAAGAGTCAAGACCCATCAGTCTGCTGTATTCAGGAGACCCATCTCACACGCAGAGACATACATAGGCTCAAAATAAAGGGATGGAGGAAGATTTACCAAGCAAATGGAGAACAAAAAAAAGCAGGGGTTGCAATACTAGTCTCTGATAAAACAGACTTTAAACCATCAAAGATCAAAAGAGACAAAGAAGGCCATGACATAATGGTAAAGGGATCAATTCAACAGGAAGAGCTAACTATCCTAAATATATATGCACCCAATACAGGAGCACCCAGATTCATAAAGCAAGTCCTTAGAGACTTACAAAGAGACTTAGACTCCCATACAATAATAATGGGAGACTTCAACACTCCACTGTCAACATTAGACAGATCAACGAGACAGAAAGTTAACAAGGATATCCAGGAATTGAACTCATCTCTGCAGCAAGCAGACCTAATAGACATCTATAGAACTCTCCACCCCAAATCAACAGAATATACATTCTTCTCAGCACCACATCATACTTACTCCAAAATCGACCACGTAATTGGAAGTAAAGCACTCCTCAGCAAATGTACAAGAACAGAAATTATAACAAACTGTCTCTCAGACCACAGTGCAATCAAACTAGAACTCAGGACTAAGAAACTCACTCAAAACCGCTCAACTACATGGAAACTGAACAACCTGCTCCTGAATGACTACTGGGTACATAACGAAATGAAGGCAGAAATAAAGATGTTCTTTGAAACCAATGAGAACAAAGATACAACATACCAGAATCTCTGGGACACATTTAAAGCACTGTGTAGAGGGAAATTTATAGCACTAAATGCCCACAAGAGAAAGCAGGAAAGATCTAAAATTGACACTCTAACATCGCAATTAAAAGAACTAGAGAAGCAAGAGCAAACACATTCGAAAGCTAGCAGAAGGCAAGAAATAACTAAGATCAGAGCAGAACTGAAGGAGATAGAGACACAAAAAACCCTCCAAAAAATCAATGAATCCAGGAGTTGGTTTTTTGAAAAGATCAACAAAATTGACAGACCACTAGCCAGACTAATAAAGAAGAAAAGAGAGAAGAATCAAATCGACGCAATTAAAAATGATCAAGGGGATATCACCACCGACCCCACAGAAATACAAACTACCATCAGAGAATACTATAAATACCTCTACGCAAATAAACTGGAAAATCTAGAAGAAATGGATAATTTCCTGGACACTTACACTCTTCCAAGACTAAACCAGGAAGAAGTTGAATCCCTGAATAGACCAATAGCAGGCTCTGAAATTGAGGCAACAATTAATAGCCTACCAACCAAAAAAAGTCCAGGACCAGATGGATTCACAGCTGAATTCTACCAGAGGTACAAAGAGGAGTTGGTACCATTCCTTCTGAAACTATTCCAATCAATAGAAAAAGAGGGAATCCTCCCTAACTCATTTTATGAGGCCAACATCATCCTGATACCAAAGCCTGGCAGAGACACAACAAAAAAAGAGAATTTTAGACCAATATCCCTGATGAACATCGATGCAAAAATCCTCAATAAAATACTGGCAAACCGGATTCAGCAACACATCAAAAAGCTTATCCACCATGATCAAGTGGGCTTCATCCCTGGGATGCAAGGCTGGTTCAACATTCGCAAATCAATAAACATAATCCAGCATATAAACAGAACCAAAGACAAGAACCACATGATTATCTCAATTGATGCAGAAAAGGCTTTTGACAAAATTCAACAGCCCTTCATGCTAAAAACGCTCAATAAATTCGGTATTGATGGAACGTACCTCAAAATAATAAGAGCTATTTATGACAAACCCACAGCCAATATCATACTGAATGGGCAAAAACTGGAAAAATTCCCTTTGAAAACTGGCACAAGACAGGGATGCCCTCTCTCACCACTCCTATTCAACATAGTGTTGGAAGTTCTGGCTAGGGCAATCAGGCAAGAGAAAGAAATCAAGGGTATTCAGTTAGGAAAAGAAGAAGTCAAATTGTCCCTGTTTGCAGATGACATGATTGTATATTTAGAAAACCCCATTGTCTCAGCCCAAAATCTCCTTAAGCTGATAAGCAACTTCAGCAAAGTCTCAGGATACAAAATTAATGTGCAAAAATCACAAGCATTCTTATACACCAGTAACAGACAAACAGAGAGCCAAATCAGGAATGAACTTCCATTCACAATTGCTTCAAAGAGAATCAAATACCTAGGAATCCAACTTACAAGGGATGTAAAGGACCTCTTCAAGGAGAACTACAAACCACTGCTCAGTGAAATCAAAGAGGACACAAACAAATGGAAGAACATACCATGCTCATGGATAGGAAGAATCAATATTGTGAAAATGGCCATACTGCCCAAGGTAATTTATAGATTCAATGCCATCCCCATCAAGCTACCAATGAGTTTCTTCACAGAATTGGAAAAAACTGCTTTAAAGTTCATATGGAACCAAAAAAGAGCCCGCATCTCCAAGACAATCCTAAGTCAAAAGAACAAAGCTGGAGGCATCACGCTACCTGACTTCAAACTATACTACAAGGCTACAGTAACCAAAACAGCATGGTACTGGTACCAAAACAGAGATATAGACCAATGGAACAGAACAGAGTCCTCAGAAATAATACCACACATCTACAGCCATTTGATCTTTGACAAACCTGAGAGAAACAAGAAATGGGGAAAGGATTCCCTATTTAATAAATGGTGCTGGGAAAATTGGCTAGCCATAAGTAGAAAGCTGAAACTGGATCCTTTCCTTACTCCTTATACGAAAATTAATTCAAGATGGATTAGAGACTTAAATGTTAGACCTAATACCATAAAAATCCTAGAGGAAAACCTAGGTAGTACCATTCAGGACATAGGCATGGGCAAAGATTTCATGTCTAAAACACCAAAAGCAACGGCAGCAAAAGCCAAAATTGACAAATGGGATCTCATTAAACTAAAGAGCTTCTGCACAGCAAAAGACACTACCATCAGAGTGAACAGGCAACCTACAGAATGGGAGAAAATTTTTGCAATCTACTCATCTGACAAAGGGCTAATATCCAGAACCTACAAAGAACTCAAACAAATTTACAAGAAAAAAAACAAACAACCCCATCAAAAAGTGGGCAAAGGACATGAACAGACATTTCTCAAAAGAAGACATTCATACAGCCAACAGACACATGAAAAAATGCTCATCATCACTGGCCATCAGAGAAATGCAAATCAAAACCACAATGAGATACCATCTCACACCAGTTAGAATGGCAATCATTAAAAAGTCAGGAAACAACAGGTGCTGGAGAGGATGTGGAGAAATAGGAACACTTTTACACTGTTGGTGGGATTGTAAACTAGTTCAACCATTATGGAAAACAGTATGGCGATTCCTCAAGGATCTAGAGCTAGATGTACCATATGACCCAGCCATCCCATTACTGGGTATATACCCAAAGGATTATAAATTATGCTGCTATAAAGACACATGCACACGTATGTTTATTGCAGCACTATTCACAATAGCAAAGACTTGGAATCAACCCAAGTGTCCATCAGTGACAGATTGGATTAAGAAAATGTGGCACATATACACCATGGAATACTATGCAGCCATAAAAAAGGATGAGTTTGAGTCCTTTGTAGGGACTTGGATGCAGCTGGAATCCATCATTCTTAGCAAACTATCACAAGAACAGAAAACCAAATACCGCATGTTCTCACTCATAGGTGGGAACTGAACAATGAGATCACTCGGACTCAGGAAGGGGAACATCACACACCGGGGCCTATCATGGGGAGGGGGGAGGGGGGAGGGATTGCATTGGGAGTTATACCTGATGTAAATGACGAGTTGATGGGTGCAGCACAGCAACATGGCACAAGTATACATATGTAACAAACCTGCACGTTATGCACATGTACCCTACAACTTAAAGTATAATAATAATAAATAAATAAATAAATAAATAAATAAATAAATAAATAAATAAAGAAAAAAAAAAAGAAAAAGAAAGACATATGTGAAAGGCTCTCCTATTCTTAGAACTACCAAAACTTATATTACACATCTAAATTTCGTTTCTAGGTAGTCAGAGACTGTGGAACCGTGGAATCTCTGGATCTGGGTTCAGAACTGGAGAGTAATAATATCAAGGGAGCCTAACTGAGAATAAATGAAAGATTTTGAGTTTCTCATTTTTCCCCTTAACCCCTCTCTAGCCCTTCTTCATTCCTCTTCTTTTTTTTTTTTTTGATTCTAGTGCAAAGAAGAAACAAATCAAAGTGATAGATTGTTCAAATGACCTATCAATAATAAGGTAGTATGCTGTAAAAAGGTCTGCAGGTTACAAGCCAAAGGACTATAGAATATGAAACCAAAGGAAGAAATAAAGCTCAAATTCAAAAGTGGTTGGATGATGGAATCTGAAGCACACTGGGTAGTGGCCCCAGCTTTTATTTCATCCTATTTGACTATGGGTCCAGTCTTGCCTTAGTAGCTTAAGGCTAACATTCTTGAGCTGACTAGACAAGTGACTCCTTTATTAGCAAGGTACCTTTCCCATTTTTGCATTACAGACCTCTTGAGAATACCATGAACGCTTCTGATCCCCAGTTCACCACAATACATATATTCATTTATACACAAAATTGGGCATACATTTTCTGTAAAGTTCAAAGACCACTGCTTATAAAGCACTATAAACAATATTAGTGCAAAACAATTTTTAAAGCAAACATGAAATCAGGAAATAAGCAACTACAATGCAGTTGAAACAAGAGTCTCAAACTATTCATACCATAAAGAAAAAGCCATCAAGTAGTACCCTAGTTGCCCTCCTGGCTGCTGGAGAAAAGTGTTAGGCATAATTTGCATTTGTGAGCCTCTTGGCCCTCAAATAGATGGTTTGAATTGTATACCTATAATTTCCCACAACATCTGATGATATAAAGATCAGAAAATTAATGAGAAGAAGGGCTTGTTGCTGTTTGATGATTAGAACCAACACAGTTCACTGTCAGCTAGCATAGGACAACTTTGTCCCTGCAGAGGAGCCCTAGTAACAGACAAAAATACAGTGCCAAATTAGGGGGCTAAATTCCAGATTGGAGAGTGCATGGCTCCTTCCAGAACTTCCTTTTGCCTTATTGGACATAGATAAAGGAAAGAAAGGAAAACTTCTGTCCCCTAGTTACTCTGTGGGGAAGCCTGAGATTCCCTTTACCTGAGAAGGAAAGTCAGTTGGCCAGATCACTCCCCTCTGGACAGAGTCCTCATGGCCTCACCCAACTTTTCCACTTACAGTCTTATTTTGGTTTATTTTGGAACACAAGACCAACAGTATTTTTGACCAATAATAAAATACAAGTGGGCAGTTTGGTTTTAAAATGTCAGTTCACATGAAGATTTTACAGTTGTCCTTATAAGTGAAGTAGAATTTTCCCTCAAATGACATAGGAGTTTTAAAGTGGGCAGGAGAAATTGAAAAAGCATGCATGAGAGCTCTCATCATTCCTTGTCTTCTATTTTAGGACAAATATCAGAATAGATAATTCATATGAGCAGGTGAAGTTACTCGTAGGCTTGGCAAAGCATCTGTAATTTTGGTAGAAGTTTTTTTTTTTTTTTTTTTTTTTTTTTTCCTGAGAGACTAATGCTTCCTTTAATACAGAAAAAAATAAAACATAATTTCTTCCTTCAATACAGAAAAAAAACTCTAGCTGAGCCAGAATCCTTCCCTAGTACCTCCTCGATAATGAACCACTTTGAAAGTCTGATATATTTTCTATTTGGGTGTCAGGCTTTTTTAGCTCAAAATTTGAATATAAGAGCAATTGTGCTAGGTCACACTCAGATGTAATCCAACTCTTATCCAGTAAAAATGGAAATTCCCTAGGTGTGCTAATAATTACAATATTTGAGGTAAATTAGCAGGAATTCTTGCATATATAGTACTAATTATCTTTTACTAGCAAATATCTTGACTGGTTTTCAAGTTTTATAATTGTATTTTCTATAGACATAGCACTATATTTTTTTCAAAGTGTTTTAGCACACATAATTCTCAGGGTAAGCTTATAAGCAGCTAAGGCACTTATTATCCTATTTTTCTGGTGAGTACATGGAAACCCAAGGAAGAGATATGACTTCACTTACTCAAGATTATTTAGAGACATGACAGCGACATTAGTTCTCCTGACTTACTGTTCAAGTGCAAAGCACACTTGCTCTCTCTCTCCTTCTTACTGCATTATGGCTGTACAGTTCTCCCGGACTTCAGACACAGAACCGAGAGAGTATTTGGTTTCTTCTCTCCACGCAGTGGCTTCTCTTTTTATACTTCAAAGCTCAGGAGAGATTTTTCCTAATTTCAAGCTGCATTTTCTGTTTTTCATGTGAACAAAAAATAGTTCTACTAGATTTGACTGTTTGTACTGTAGGAAAATTCATTCTATTTGTGGAGCACAGCACATATTCTTAACACAGAACATATTAATGCCTTTGATTTCACTGACTGTCATACAATTACCAAAGTTCTAAGACAGAAATCAGAATTTACTGTTTTTATCTTTTTTTTTAATAAACAAGGGAGCATTTTGACCACTACCATCTTTCTCTTGAACTATTGCTTCTGAACTACCTGGCATCTCTCTTTTTTTCTATAGTTTATACTTCAACAAGGTGAAGACTTTTAATAATCTTTTAAAAACTTAATTCAACTTATCTCATTTCCCTACCCAAAACCATCTAATGACTTCATTATACTTCAGGGACATCCGACTTTGTAACAAGACCCTGGAGATCCTAAATGATCAGGTTCCTATATTGATTAACCATTGCCACAATAATGTTGCATTAAAAAAAGAACACAAACTCAAGGACTATAATCATTTATTCTCACAAATCTGTGAATTGGCTAAGTGGATTTGCTTTAGCCAGCCATTCTGGGGGCAGGACTGCTCAGGCTGCGGCAGTTAGGAAGACTTTCTCTCCATGCTTCTCTCCTCCTCCTCCTGGGAATGGTGGACTAGCTGTGGTAGAGTGAAATTGTGCCACCCCTCTTAAAGCCCCCAGTCAGAACTGGCATCCTGTTGTCTCCGCCATCTACTTGGGATCAAGTGGATGATCCCAAAGTCAAGGAGCAAGAGATACATTTCATGATTGATGAAATAGTGACAGTGAAAAATTCAACTTCATCTTCTAATACTTATTCTACTTCAGTCTCCTCTACCCAGATGGATTTTCATTGCTGTTCGAGTATACAAGGCTTATCTCAACTCCAGAACACTCGCCCTTAACTATTTACTCTTCCTAGGATTAGTTTCTCCCAGATATTCTGTGGTTCATTCTCTCACTGCATCTAGATACCTCCTATTTCCAGTCCTTCTGGGAGTTCTTCCCCAATTGGCTTATCTATCTGATGAAATAGTTCCCACAGGTACCACTCAAATACACAACCCATCATTCTTCATCCTGTTTTCCTGCTTTAATTTTCTTAGGGGAGTTATTCAAAGCATTTCCAAAAAAAAATTGTGTTATTGTCATGTGTCTCTGCCACATCCTTGAGGGATATATTTTGTCTTTATTATTCACCAGTATACCCCCACTGCCAAGGATGGTGCCTGGTACATAGAATCAGTTGAATGAGTAAATGGGAACCATTACAATTACAGTCAGAAATAGGCCACTCAAATGCAAGCTTATTCATCACAAGGTCTAGTCATCAAGCCTAGGGATAAGAAGTTCCCTTATAAATGTGTCTCTCCAAGAAGATGCAGATGCATCACAGGCCCTATGAAGAATTCTGTATCCCATGGAGCCTTATTATATATTTGGCCATAGCATGATCATAGCATTTCTAATTAAGAAACCACAAATGAGGATGCCACAGAGCAACATCAGAACATTCTGCTAAACAGACACCACATGCAGAAAAGCTGCCTCAGTCCTGCCAATAAAGGAGACCCATCATCTGGCTGCTAATTCTTCAGGCAGGCTAGCACTATCTTATATTTCCTCTTCACTGACAGAATCAAGAAAAAGAAATGAGATGTGAATTTTACCTGGACTTAGTAAAGGCCCCAAACAGCACACTTTGGGGCATGATGCCAGCTCAAGTGAGGCATTCTTGGACTCCAAGAAGCTATATGGGCCTTCAGCGTTTCCAGCTCACACTAATGGGCCTCGCAAGACCGTGTTTGGCTTAAAAGAAGCCATTAATGAACTTCAGATTGAACCTGCACAGATTTAGTTTAAAAATGTTTCCTTAAAATTTTACAGGGAGCTTAGTTCTTGTGACATTTTCAGAAATGGGAGCCAGGCTTTTGTTTGAAAACATAGTGAGATGCCTGCAGTAATAACAATCATGGCCATAGCAATAATAGAAGCAATTGGAAGGTAAAAGATATGAAACTACAGGCTCCACTAGGTTAATTTGGACATTTCTTTATAAAATTTAAGGACTGCTAAAACACAATTATGATCAACTCTCTTGGAATGTGCTGCATATTCTCAGTGGGATTTTTATTATTGTTATTTCTTGGTGATGGAAAGGAGAGGGAAGGCAGAATGGTGCTGAAACTTTCCATCACTGTTTTCACCTTCTGATTCAGCACAGCTTTTTAAAAACTCAATTCCAACGACAAAATAAAATACCCATGTCAGCATATTCTTCAAGGAAAAATAAGGTCCTGCTCTGTCTTCATGTTCACACTTGCATGTGGGAAAGATCCAGCAGAACACGTATGTGCCAAAGTCTTCATAGAAAAAAATGGTCCTTTCCTCCCTTTCCTTCCTCTAAACTTTTCTGAAACATACAACAGGAGAAACAGATATGGAATACAGTAATGAAAATATACCTTTGACATCAAACGTTCTGAATTTTAGGTTTTCAACAGAACTTGAACTTTAAGGCTGCAGATATAATAGGATTTCCAGGTTTCAATAAGGTGGAGGAGGTGGTAGAGGCAGTGGGGGTTAGTACTGAAAAAGAGAGAATACCAGAAACTCATGAAAATTCTTGGACATTGAAACACTCTCATAAAATAATGTTGTGCTGAGTTATATGTAAATGAGCCAGAAACATGCAGATTAAATATCCATTAAAGACACTGGGATTTAAAAATCAAGAGAGGAAATGTTCTGAGCTTTAGGAAATATTTTGGATAAAATGTTTTGGAAAAAATACTTTGGAGATTTGTTTACTAAATCTAATACCTGGCCATAGTGTTCTTGCTGCGTTATCAGAAAGGCAAAAAGTGAACTCTATTTTCCAGATTGTGGGTGGCCTGCAAAAAAAGTCAAAAGAGAAACACTAGCGTGGCCTAGAAATAACCTAAAGAATCCAAGAAATTGTCTCTTTATATCCAGAAAATAAAGCCGTTGAGATAAGTGGCTCATTCATATTTGTATTCCAGCATTTAGCACCTGCATGAAAAGAATGAATAAAATATTGAACAAATTAGTGAGCAAATGAATGAATCAGTGAATGAAGACTGAAGGAGACATTACTCAAAATAATTCTGTATAAAGCATGCATTCTGCTTCACAATTTTACATTATAATGTTCAGCTAGTAACATCTCTGAGTATGTGCAGAATTTTCATGCATAAAAGGAATGAAAAGCTTACCTTATCATTAGAGTTGAGATTTAGACCATGTGCAGTGAAAAAGACCTCAGACCAAGAACTCATTTCTTTTTTAAATTTTTTTAATTGATGGATAAAATTGTATGTGTTTACCATGCATAAAATATTGCTTCGAAGCAGGCATACATTGTGGAATGATGAACTAGCTAATTATGTATCGCCTCACATAGTTATCATTTTTGTGATGAAAACACTTTACATCCACTCTGTCAGCATTTTTCAGGAATATAATATATTGTTTACTATAGTTACCATGTTGTACAATAGCTCTCTTAAACTTATTTCTCCTATCTAACTGAAATTTTGTATCCTTTGACCAACATCTCCCCAACACCAACCCCTCAAACATTTCAGTCCCTAGTAACCATCATTCTACTCTCTACTTCTATAAAATCAACTTTTTTAGACTCCACGCATGAGTGAGATCATGTGGTATTTGTCTTTCTGGGCCCCTTCCTTTGTTAGTCAAGGCCAAGTTTAATTATCAGCACCTTGATTTACTTATCTATACAGCAGAGCTACAAGAGATGAACTGCCACACAATGTATTAATTCTTCCTACATTTTAAAAATTATCATCATTACTACCACATGAGGTTTAAACTTTAAGGCTCTTGATTATTTGTTCCTACCACTCTTCAACATTTAACCTTTAGTACTAGCCAGTCAGCCTCATTAATAGTCCATACAATTGCTGTATTAGGGTAAAAACACTCAGAAAGATCAATGAAATATACTTGTCCACAAACTCTCTTCCTCCCACAAGTTCAAAATGTTTCTGTCATCCAGAGCTCACTCTAAGTACTCTGAACTCCCACAGCACTCTACACCTGGGGCATATGTCAGTGCTATGTCTTACTACTCGTTACTCATTATCATTTGCACTGGTCTTTTGTCATTTGCTAAAATCTAAGTTTATTCAGGGCAGGTCTTTGCCTCTTATAGTTGTCTTGTGCCCCCCCACAGCACGCAAGCACAAAGTAGGTGCTTGATGAATGCTTGATGATTTAGACACAAGCAGTTAAACCAAGAATGACCAAAAGATCAGAAAGGGGCTATCAGTAGATTACAGATTTCACAAAACTTTGGAAAACAAAAAGCTGATAGAAGAGTGGTAAATGATGCAGCACCTCAGAGGAGACCTTAGCTTAGAGCCATTGAAGAAAGACTTTGGAAAAAAAAGGAAGCAGCGTATCCTGCAGAACCCCAGATGGGAAGCTCATGTTGAGGCAATGGGCTGAAAGCATGGGATTAGTTGCAAGTCTGCATATAATCATCTCAAACCCATGTCCACAACATCATACCCCACTTCCGATGGAATGGTAATCAGAAATCTCATTCTTAGATGTGAAAATGAAGGTATTTTTATTCTAGAGAAAATGAGGAAGGCTAGAGGAACAAATGCTTGGTGTTCTTACATTCTGTGAGTCCTGTGGCTCTCTGTGTGATCACTAATAGGTAGGAATGCCAACTGAAAATAAAATCAAACACAGAGGTCACAGTCAGCTGTTAATGGACAATTAAACTGTCAATTAACATGTTTTAAAAAATAATATCACAATATGAAAGGCAAAATAAACAAACAAAAAAAATCCCCACAAGAGCAACTGAGGAGATAGGAGAATAATAATAGCAATAACAAGTAATAATATCTTCCAATTTATATCACCCAACAAATTAAATTTTATTAATCATGCTGCCATGAAAAATAAGCAATTGGAGAAAAGAAAGAGTTCTTGGAAATTAAATGTGTGAATGCCTAAAATATGCCAAAAAAATGAGAAAATAAATAAAGTTAAGGACATTTTTCAAAAAAGACAATTCTAGGAGGTCTAACATCTGACTGAATAGGAGTTACAGGAAAAAAAAGTCTAACCAAAACAAAACAAAAATTTGCTGGAGGAGTTAAAGAACCATAAAGCTCCCCATTGAAAGGGCAAACTGAATCTCTAGCAAAATAATTTTCAAAAATACTGACAGAGAATCACGTTATGGAATTTTAGAATTCCAAAGTAAAATGAAGACTCTAAAAGCTCCCAGAGAGTAAAAGGAAGCAACTGGAAGGAAACAAGTTTCTGAATAGCTTCAGACTTCTCATCCACACAGTGGATGCTCAAAGGCAATGTAAAACTTCTACAAATTTCCTTGAAAAAAATTCTAGCTTACTCTTTCCATCTAGAGCTTATGGTTCTTTAAGTACTATGTCTATATTTATTACTATATCTATCCATTTATCTATATATCTAAATGTACCCTTTTCTTTAAATAGCATCCTGCTCCCAATTCTCTTGGTTTCTTTCCTGGAACATCTATTAGTTAAATGTTAGATATCCTAGGTTTGTCTCTTTAATTTTGTTCTTATATTTTAGAGCTCTTTACCTATTTCTATATCCTAACAAAGGATCAGTCATAAGTGTAGATTGAATAAAGATATTTTTAAATATGTGTAGTTGCATATGCTGCTTGCCTTCTGTGTTCCCTCTGGTACTTAAGGATGTGGTAATCCTTATACCCAGGAGTACACCAAGAAGGAAAAGACCTATGACCCAGGCCTTTTTGTTTTTTTTTACAGCAAAATGTCTCTGATAAAACTCTGTTGGGAAATGTAATCATTTTATAAGAAAATCCTCTAATAAAAGGTAAAATAGCAACTGAGGGAGACAAAAGTTTTAACAGAAAAGAAATGGATCTAAGGTCACTACTTGGCACTGAGAAATCATGTATTTCTTCTTAATAATGCAAATAGTGTTCATTTTTTTACCTAAAATTAAAGCATGTGATTATTTTGTAAAGATTAGCAAGAAGCTTGAAGGTGGTCTAAGAGGGTAAATCCTCAATATCCTATCAGGAAGCAGAGAATGCAATATGTGTAGGTATATTATTTAGCAACATGAAGGGAACAAACAGAAAATAGTTGCTTGTACAGAATCTGCAGTAGGAATGGAAAGTAGTAAAAAAAACAGTGATTTCCCTCATTTTAAGCCTTTTGTGCTCTATCTTACTTTTTAACATGTATATGTATCTGTTAATAAATATTTTAAGTATATTTAAATAAACAGATTCAAAGCATGAGATGACAGATGTGTTGCAATTATAACCACCTTCAACTTGGTGATCAAACTAAATGAAGGCTAAGACATTCAACACTGAGAGAGAGCCTACTTCTTAGTCTTACTTGCCATATCTATAATTTTTCTTAGAGCAATTTACAACCAAAGAAGACAAAGGTACAGAGAGTTCATGTTTACTTTGAGAAAGCATTGGCCGTTCAACTCAATCTTCTGCCTAGAGTGGCATTCCAGAATAGCGCAAATGAAAGAAAACCAGTAACTAAAAATATTTTTAAATGTGATTATATATATATATATGAATATTATTCAGCTTTAAAAAAGAAGAAAATTCTTTCATTTGCAACAACATGAATGTACCTAGAAGACATCATGTTACGCAAAATAAGTCAGGTACAGAAAGATAAATACCTGATGATCTCATTTATTTATGCAATCTTAAAAAATCGAACTCATAAAAGCAGAGAGCAGAATGGTGGTTACCAGCAGCTGGGGGGTTGAAGGAGAATGAGAAGATGTTGTCAAAGGGTAAAAAGTTTCAGTAAGACTGGAGGAATTAATTATGGAGATCTATTGTATAACATGGTGACTATAGTTAATAACAATGTACTATGTACTTGAAAATGCTAAGAGAGTAGATTATAAATGTCCTCACTGCAAAAAAAAAAAAATGTGAAGTGATGGGTATGTGAATTAACTTGATTTAATCATTCCACAATGTATACATATATCAAAATATTGCGTTGAACTCCATAATATTATACAGAAAAAAAAAATAAGAAGAAGAACTCTTCAGAGTCACATTGCCAGTGTAACATTTCTAATTGCTACTAGTAAAATTTCCCTTTTGTATGAATCAGGAAATTGCTTGAATATGGGAGGGTCAAGGCTTGGTCTCTTTGAGGCTTGTGACCGTGGTGTGATGACTTCTAGGAGCTCAGAAAAAACCTGTATTGAATTGAGTTGAATGTGAGTAAGGTCCTGGCAATGTTTTATTTTAGAATATAAAGCAAGCAGTAGCAAGAATAGCAGAAAAATATCTCTTATTTTAAAATCTGCCTATTTTCCCTTCATTTCATCTTATTTCTTTGTGCCCTAAATATTCTTCACTTGACAGTCACATATCTATTGTAAATTTTAAACTCCTGTTCCTTAGAAAGAAGCAGAAGCATATTATTGGATTTTTGTATTTAATTTTGAAAATGTATTTTTTCTAAGGCAACAAATTTTAAAATTTTACCTTAAGAAATTCTCCATGTGTAGTTTCTATTAACTATGTATGTCCACAATGCAAAATTTAGTGAGTCAAATCTCAAAACGTGCTCATGAACATTGCCTAATATACTGCTTCCTTTTGTGATGGAGAACTCATTAAAGAATGTATTTAAATACCTCTAAAACATTTTATTTTACATGTAGTCCAAATTCATTATTAAAAGTTAAAAAATAATAAAAATACCAAAAAAGTTTTATGTAATCTTATTATCTATTCTACATAATATTCTTATTATCTATGATATTTATAACAATTATATTAATAAATTTATATTGATTCTAACATTCTGAGATTATTTATAATCATATTACATTAATAATATTATGTTTGGCTGCCAGATATTTTTCTGTGTAAAAAGTACGTAAAATGGCTGGGTGCAGTGGCTCACGCCTGTAATCCCAGCACTTTGGGAGGCTGAGATGGGTGGATCACCTGAGGTCAGGAGTTTAAGCCTGGCCGACATGCTGAAAACTCATCTCTACTAAAAATACAAAAAATTAGCTGGGCATGGTGGTGGGCACCTGTAATCCCAGCTAGTTGGGAGGCTGAGGCAGGAGAATCTTGAACCCAGGGAGCAGAAGTTGCAGTGAGCGAAGATCATGCCACTGCACTCCAGCCTGGGCAACAAGAGTGAAACTTTGTCTCAAAAATAAAAAAATAAAATAAAACATATATAGATGGATCTGAATAAAATATATAAATAAATTATGCTTTTCACACCAACAGAAGCATATATTTCTGTAACCGTTTTCGTGTGCCAATGTATCATTAACACAATTCATTTTCTTGTCAATCAGTATAGATCTGCATCATTTTATCAGCAGCTGCATGGATTCTGATGTGTGGATATACATTATTCAGCCAATATCTTGATGTTGGACATATATATTTCCTACAATTTGTGACTAATACAAACTTATATAAACAAAAAATAAGCTACATACATATGCATACATATTTGAGCACATATATTCTTATTTCCTTAGAGTACATTGCCTATAAGTGAAATTGTTGGGTCAAAGGATCTGTACAATTCGAAGTCTTTTGATGCACATGCATCCGATTTTCCTGGGAAAACTGGTGCTAGTTTACATCCCAACCGCAATTAGGGAAATGCCTTTTCATTTACATATTTTACAATATCAGATATTATTATTATTTTTGTCACTGCCGCTCTGTTTGGTAAAAAATATTTAACTTGCATTTCTTCGCTTATTACTGAATTTCAACTTCTTTTTTCCTAGTGTTTATATTGTTTCTTTTGTGAATTGCCTGTTCATCCTCATTGTGTACTATTATTAGGGCGTGAAAAACTGTTAAGAAAGTTCCAACTTTTCTGTTATAAATAACATTTTATTTTCCAATAAATCTAGATTTTGAACTAGGTTTTGGCAAGTTATGAACATTCACATGTGGAAGACTCACTATTGTTTTGCATTTACAAGGCTTGCCAATGACAAACTGTTTTTTAGTCTCATGACAAACTGTTTCTTAGTCGTGTAATAGTACAAAACTATGCTGAAATGTTATATTTTGTTTGCCATAGAAACAAGGACAGAGAGACATATCTATTAAAGATTAGGATGATGAATTACATTTCTTTTCTTATGATAATGATGTTTTTAAGGGCTTATAATTTTAAAATAGATCATCTCAATGACCCTTAAAAACTTTTTTTTCCAATATATTTATTCAAACATTTAACCACATTTCCCCAATTATCAGTGTTCACTTGTTTTAAATTCTTCTCAAATAGCAACATTTGCTGCACTTTGGTGGCAAATGTTGATACGCACATAGTGGTTTTTAATGTTTATTCTTCCTAAGGATAATGTTTTCCTCTCCTATTCTTTTATCCTTCTTTTCTCTCTTCTATCCTCCCCTTCTGTCATTGTATTTCTTCACTAGTTTACTTAAACGATATTGGACCACCATGATCACAGGAAAAGCACATTGACTTAAAAAAATACAAGATAGCCTTGCAGTGGATTGAAGGGTGGCTCCCCCCAAAAGATGTGTTCATGTCAACTCCCTGGAACTTTAAATGTCACCTTATTTGGGGGAGAAAAAAAAAAAAAAGTCTTTCCAGATGTAATTAAATTGACGATCTTGAGGTAAGCTAATCTTCCCAGATTATCTGGGCTCCAAATACAATGAGAAATGCCCTTATAAAAGACACAGAGAAGAACTGCACACGGACGGAGAGCAAAAAGCAGTGTGACCACAGAGGCAGAGACTGGAGTGATGCAGCCAAGAAATACCAAGGAATGCTGGCAGCCACCGCAAGCTGAAAAACATAAAGAACAGAATCTCCTCGAAAGCCTCTGGAGGAATTGCGGCCCTTGAGCTCAGACTTCTGACCTCCAAAACAACCGTGAGAAAATAAATTTCTGTTGTTTTAAGTCATCCAATTTGCAGTAATTTGTTACAGCAGCCACAGGAAATTAATACAAGCACTAATATTGAAAATCTCACCCATTAAAATGGAATCTTCCTAATTCTGGAAACGTAATGAGGATTACTTTAATTAATTTGATTATTTCTCTCTGGGCGATGTGTGGTATCAATGCAGTGGTAAAAGAATACATGCTGGAGTATAAAACTACCTTAATTCAAGCTCCAACTCCAGCTCTTACTACCTGGCTTACTTAGGACAATTGTATTAGCTTTTCTGAGACTCGGCTTCATCATCTAAAAAAAAGGTGAAAATCTGGCCGGGCGCGGTGGCTCAAGCCTGTAATCCCAGCACTTTGGGAGGCCGAGACGGGCGGATCACTAGGTCAGGAGATCGAGACCATCCTGGCTAACACGGTGAAACCCCGTCGCTACTAAAAAATACAAAAAAAAAAACTAGCCGGGCGAGGTGGCGGGCGCCTGTAGTCCCAGCTACTCAGGAGGCTGAGACAGGAGAATGGCCCGAACCCGGGAGGCGGAGCTTGCAGTGAGCTGAGATCCGGCCACTGCACTCCAGCCTGGGCGACAGAGCGAGACTCCGTCTCAAAAAAAAAAAAAAAAAAAAAAAAAAAAAAAAAAAAAGGTGAAAATCATGGTACCTACTCATAAGGGTTGTTGTAAAGATTAAATGCGTTAATATATTTAGATTGCTTAGATCTTTCTAATAACCTGGCACATAGACATAACTGTTTGCTGTAATAAGCATTTTTACATTTATAAATAATTCCATATATACTGTATGGATTTTCTAGGGTCGTTGTAACAAAGTACCTCAAATGGAGTGGCTTAAAAACAGAAATGTATTGTGTCACAGTTCTGGAACGTAAAAATCTGAAATCAAGAAGTCAGCAATTTTGTTGCCATCGAGGGCTGTGAGGGCAAGATCTGTTCTAGGCTTCTCTCATTGGCTTATACATGGCCATCTTCTGTGTCTCTTCATTTCATCTTCCCTCTTCATGTGTCCATCTCTGTCTCTACATTTTCCCTTTTTGTAAAGACAACAGTTGCATTAGAACCCACCCTAGAGACTTCATTTTAACTTGATTACCTAGTAGAGGTCCTATCTCCAAATGAGGTCACATTCTGTGATACTGGGGACTGTGATTTCAATATGTCATTTTTGGGGCAATAAAATTCAATTGATAGCATAAGTCCAGAATTCCACTCCAGTATGTATCCCCCTCTTTGGCTTCCCTTTCCTTATATCCTTACCAAATGGATAATATTTAGAAATAAGGAAGCTTGAACTGAAAAAGTACTACATATGTGAGTAGGAGAAAGGTGAGGCAATCGTATGAAGGAGTTGGTAAATTGTGGGTTAATAAAAATGGAGTTTGCTATTCACCTTATTTGTATATGTTTACTTTTTCTTTAAAAAGTAGAATTCAAAGAGAAGCCTCCTATAATTATTTTTCTCTTTAGAATTTCTTCAAGAAATTTTTTGAAAATGTTTAGTATTACCCACAAGAAGCAGTTTTAGAAACATAGCTTTTTAAGTAAAACATTTTATAAGCAATAAAAAGCAAAGTCTATATTTGATTTTTTTGTTTCTACCTTAGCACAAAAGGTTACATTTTAGACCAATAAAAATAAATTTCCAACTTCCATATATAATTCGTCAGGCATATAAAGAGAGATCTCTGGGAAAGACAGATACGGTAAAATGATGCTCTTCTGTAAAACCCAGGTTGAAAAGTACTCTTGCTCATTCCAAGAGAAGTTGGAAAATTATTCAAAGAAACATGTAGCAAAAAATAATTCACTTCTATTAAGAGGTAAATTATATACTTTAATAAGTGTTCAACGAATACATTTTTGTCCTTTAACCTCACTCAACACCTTGACTCCCATGTATATAGCTAGTATTTACAAAAGCTGTTGAGACAAAGAAATGTTTTAATCTCTATTAAGGCACTTCCCTCTATGAACAAATGTCTTACAGTAATTCCAGTTGAAACAGCCAAAACTCCACACCTTATGACGAAACATCAATAAGTACATTTTTAACAAATATTTATTTTTAAATTGTCTTTGAGCTCCTACTATGTGCAAGACCCCACATTATTAAAAGGGCACAAAGTTTTTCTTTTTCCAACACATGAATAAAAAGTTTGTTTTTTAAATGTTTGGTAGAGTATCCACCCTCAATGATCTATTCAGCAAGTTAGCATAGTACAGTAATTGGCATTCTTATTGACTGATCAAAAAAGCACAGGTGAAAAATTAAAATCATCTAAGGCTCATGAGACTGGGGCAGAAGACAGCTGCTTACCTAAAATTGTCATTCTCCGGAGACCTTATGTAGGACGTCTACACGGTGGAGTCCCTCTCACTAAAAATCTTTCCTATTGAAAGCTATACTCAGTGGCCAGCACTATGAAAATTATTTGTTTAATTATAATGTGTTATAAAATCTCTAGGGTTTATTAAAATTCATGACTTATACAAGAAGCATTTACCACCAGGAACCAATAGGGACTCGATGAAAATAGGCACTACTAAAATAAATTTATAATTTTTTTGGCATTGGTCATTATATTTGTAGATCAGGGAACTCAAAAATGTAATGCATCTCAATTTAAAAAAACATGTTGAACAAATGTCTTAATATGGGGGAAATTAAAAAATATGTATTGGATAATAGTATAGTTGGTTGAACTAGCTAAACAACTATGTATAGAAAGACAGTCAATTAGAGGAATGAGATTAGCTCTGATGTGGAAAAGGAGAAGTCTTTGATGACAGTCTACTGGATTCTCCACTAAACTTTGTTCTTGTTAAAATCAATGTCTTTTTTTGGGGAGGGTGGAAACGGAGTCTTGCTCTGTCACCCAGGCTGGAGTGCAGTGGTGCAATCTCAGCTCACTGCAACCTCCACCTCCTGGGTTCAAGCAATTCTCCTTCCTCAACCTCCCAAGTAGCTGGGACTACAGGCACATATCACCACGCCTGGCTAATTTTTTGTATTTTAGTAGAGATGGGGTTTCACCATGTTGCCCAGGCTGGTCTCGAACTCCTGAGCTCAGGCAATCTGCCCGCGTTGGCCTCCCAAAGTGTTAGGATTACAGGCCTGAGCCACCAGGCCCAGCCAAAAATCAGTGTCACTGACATTATAGGTAATGTGTAACTGAAATCTGAAGACAGTCAATAGTTTGAAAACATAGCCAATAACCTGGAAAACAGGATAAAGACTCAAATATTGGAGATTTATACCTAAATATGCTAAATAAGAATAAAATATGTGTAGTTCCCTTTAAATTGTAAAGGCTTTGAACAAGATTGTTATTTTTGCATGAACAAATAAATGAATGCCATATTAGACAGCATCAGAGTACTGGGTATCTTCAGAGATTTGTATTCATCTGGAATAGGTGTAGAGGATGAGTTTTTTCAGTGGTATACGGACTTGACACTATATCCTAAAAAACAGCTGAAGGGAGTTCTACACTGGAGAAGTAAAGATAGTACCAATCTGCCTTTATAAAGTTAAAGATTTTAAATAGATTGGGCAATTGACTTTTTCTTTGTGGACCCTGAGAAGAGAATTACAAGTAGACTTCAACTCGATATCAAGAAGATCTTTCTATGTGTCAAATCTATAATCTACATGGCAGTAGTATCTATCTGTGTCTTGTTCATCTCCGTATGCCCAGTGCCTAAAAAATGCCTGGCACATGAAAGTGCTCAGTAAATATTTATTGAGTGAGAATTTAGTAAGTTCCATATCTGTAGGATCTAAAGCATAGATTAGAAAATCCCCTAGCAGGACATTTGTGCATTCAGTTGATAAGGGATAGAGCAACTGTTATCCTATTTTTATTTTTTGTTTTCTTTTTAGCAGCTGACTCTTTTTTTATAAGAATTTTACATAAAAACTGGGTCTAGACCCAGTTCAACAAAGTTTCTCTGATTTTATCTGTTTTATATCTTGGGTTTTTATGTAAAGAAATTTTATCTGTTTTATATCTTGCATTTAACATCAGAATGTTACACAAACTTTTGTTGCTGAATTCCTTCATAAGTAAAATGAAATAACATTAGCTTATGGTTGATATTCCTTTTGAATCTAAAAACCTATAATGCAAATAAATATTTAAAATACAGTGTATGTGAGATGTCATATTAGAAGTAAAAATGTGGAAAGCGACAGATGGTCACTGAGTGCCTACGATATACCAGACTTCATATTAGGCTCTCTTTGTTTGATAGTTTTAAGGTTTCAATTGAAGAAAGAATTACTTCTGATTAAGCTAAAAAGATGATCTCATGGAGGAGATGGAATTTGAGTTAAATCTAAAATGGTTTCAATAAGTAAAAAATGAAAGAGCATTATAGGCAATAAGCTTAATTTCTTTGTTTTTTTAAATAGAACTATAATAAAGTAACTTCGTGACGAAATTCCAAAAATCTACAAAGGCATTACATTTTAATCATTTAGAACAATTCTAAGTATCAAGAAAAAAACTGATATTGAAAACAAACCCCCCATCATTTGCAGTGGGAAAAATCAACAGCATGTACCTCCTGATGTAATTCACCAAGAAAAACATAACATCACTTTTGCACTTCCTGTCAGAAGCACACAACCTGAGTCTAATCATGAGAAAATATTGACAAACTCAAATTCTGGGCTATTTAAAAACATAAGGAATTTGCATTATTTCAAAGTGTCAATGTTGTGAAACACAAAGCGTTAGAAGCAGTTCCAGATTAAAAGAGACTAAAGAAGAGGTGGAGCAAGGTGGCCAAATAGAACCTTCCAGTGATCATCCCCTCTGCCTCTTCAGGAACACCAAAATGAACAACTGTCCACCCAAAAGAGCACCTTCATAGGAGACAAAAATCAGGACAGTGATCACAGTACCTGATTTTAACATCATAGCAAGGAAAAAGGCTCTGAAGAGGATGGGAAAGACAGTCTTGAATTGTTGACACCACCCCTCTCATATGCCCTGGCAGTGGCCATCAGGCACAGAGAGGATTCTGTGTGCTTGGAGGAGGGAGAGCACAGTGATTGTGGGACTTTGTGTTGGAACTCAGTTGTAGTCTTGTCACAACAGAAAGCAACACAGGGCAGAATTCAGCCAGCACCTGTGGAGGGAGCATTTAAACCAGTCCTAGCCAGAGGTGACTGTCCATCTCAATAGGAGCCAAAAATCAGGTGAGTGATCACAGTACCTGGTTTTAACATCATAGCAAGGAAAAAGGCTCTGAAGAGGATGAACTCTGATGAGTTCTGGCTAGCCTCAACACTGTGGGCTAAAGGGCTCTGGAGTCCCAAATAAATTGAAAGGCAGTCTAGACCACGAGGACTGCAAAACTGGGCAAATCCTGGTGCTGCGCTGGGTTTAGAACCAGTGGACTTGGGGTACATAAAACCTAGTGAGACATCAATTGGGGTGGCCAAGGGAGTGATTGCCTCACCCCTCCCTCAACTCCAGGCAATGCAGCTCACAACTTCAGGAGAAACTCCTTCTACATGAAGAAAAGAGAGGGAAATGTAAAAAGGACATTGTCTTGCAACTTGGATACCAGCTTGGCCGCAGTAAAATAAAGTACCAAACACAGTCCTGAAGTCCCCATTCCAGGCCCTAGCTCTCAGATAACATTTCTAGACACACCCTAGGCCAGAAGGGAACCCGCTGCCTGGAATGAAAGAACCCTGTCCTGGCAGGATTCACCAGTCGCTCACTAAAGAACCCTTGGGCTTTGAATAAACATCAGTGGTAGCCAGGCAGTACTCATCATGGACCTTTGGCGAGACCCAATACTGTGCTGGCTTCAGATGTGACCCAGCACATTCCCAGCTGTGGTGGCCATGGGGAGAGATTCCTTCTGCTTGAGTAAAGAAGAGTAAAGAGTACAGGGAACTTTTGTCTTGCTAGTTGAGTAAAGAAGAGTAAAGAGTACAGGGGACTTTGTCTTGTTAGTTAAGCACAAGCTCCAGTCACAGTAAAATAAAGCACTCGTACATTCCTAAATTTCCTGACTCCAGGCCCTAGTTCTCAGACAGTGCTTTTAAACCCACCCCGGGCCAGAAGGGAACTCACTTCTCTGAAGGGAAAGACACAAGCCTGGTTGAATTCACCACTTGCTGAATAAAGAGCTCTTGGGCCATCAGTGGTAACCCGGCAATAGTCACCACAGACCTTGGGCAAAACCCAGTACTATGCTTGCCGCAGGTCTGACCCAGACACCTGGGACCAATCCTGGAGTAACAGAGATATGTGACCTTTCAGAGAATTCAAAACATCTGTTTTAAGGAAGTACAATGAAATTCAAGATAATGCAGAGAAGGAATTCAGAATCTTAACAGATAACTTTAACAAAGAAGTTAAAATAATTTTAAGAAACCAAGCAGAAATTCTGAGGATGAAAAATTCAGTTGACATACTGAAGAATGCATCAGTCTTTTAACAGCAGAATTGATCAGGCAAAAGAAAGGGTTAGCGAGCTTCCAACAGACTATTTGAAAATACACAGTCAGAGGAGATGAAAGAAAAAAGAATAAAAAACAATGACACACAGCTACAAGACCTAGAAAAGAGCCTCAAATCTAAGAGTTATTGGCAATAAAGAGAAATTAGAGAGAGATATCAGGATAGACAATTTATTAAAAGGAATAATGGCAGAGCGCATCCCAAACTTACAACAAAAATATTAATATTCAAGTACAAGAAGGTTATAGAACACTAAACCAGCAGATTTAATCCAAGTAAGACTACCTCAAGACGTAATAATCAAACTTCCAAAGGTCAAGGATGAAGAAAGGATCCTAAAGGTAACAAAAGAAAAGAAATAAATAACATACAAAGGAGTTCCAATATGTCTGGAGGCGGCTTTCTCAGTGGAAACATTACATGCTAGGAAAGAGTGGCAAGATATATTTAAAGTGATTAAGGAAAAAAAAAATGTTATCCTAGAACAGTGTATTCAGTGAAAATATCATTCAAACATGAAATGTTTCTCAGACAGACAAAAGCTAAGGGGATATCATCAATACCAGATCTGTCCTACTAAAGGGATTTCTTCAATCTGAAAGAAAAAGACATTAACAAGCAATAGGAAACGATGTGAAGATAAAAAACTCACTGATAAATAAGTACCACTAATAAGTATACAGAAAAGCACAGAGTATTATAACACCGTAATTGTGGAGTGTGAACTACTCATATCTTCAGTAGAAAAACTAGAAGATAAACCAATCAAAAATAATAACTATAACAACTTTTCAACACATAGACATTATATACATATGAGATAAAAATATAAAAAAAATTAAAAGTTAACAAGCAGGGGCAGGGGTGGAATGAAGTTAAGGTGTAGAGTTGTTGTTACTTTTTTCTTTGCTTATTTGTTAATTGTTTCTAAAATTAACACCAGTTAGTGTTAAGTTGTCATCAGTTTAAAGTAATGGGTTATTAGATGTTATTTGCAAGCCCCATGGTAACCTCAAATCAAAAAACCTACAACAGATACACAAAAAGTAAAGAGTAAGAAATTAAAACATAGCACCACGGAAAATTACTTTCACAAAAAGGAAACCAGGAAGGTAAGAAGAAAGGAAAACAAGTCCACAAAACAAAAAGGAACCAAATAACAAAATGTTAATAGTAAGCCCTTATCAATAATAACCCTGAATGTAAATGGACTAATTGCTCCAATCTAAAAACATAAAGAATGGTAAAAGATATTCCATGCAAATGGAAAGTAAATATAAGCAGGAGTCGCTATCCTTATATCACACAAAATAGGTTGCAAGACAAAGACCATAAAAAGAGACAAAGTCATTATAGAATGATAAAGGGGTCATCAGGAGAATATGACAATTATAAATATATATGTGGCCGAGCGCAGTGGCTCACACCTGTAACCCCAGCATTGGAAGGCTGAGATGGGTGGATAACCTGAGGTCAGGAGTCTGAGACCAGCCTAGCCAACATGGCAAAACCCCATCTCTACCAAAAAAAAAAAAGAAAAAGACAAAAATTAGCTGGGCATGGTGGCAGTTGCCTGTAATCCCAGCTACTCAGGAGGTTGACGCAGGAGAATCGCTTGAATCCAGGGGGTGGAGGTTGCAGTGAGCCAAGATCGCGCCACAGCACTCTAGCCTGGGCGGCATAAGACTCCGTCTCAAAAACTAAAACTAAAATAAATAAATATGCATCCAGCACTGGAGCACTCAGATATATAAAACAAACACTATTAGAACTAAAAAAAAATGGATAGATTCTAATATGAATATAACTTGAGACTTCAACACCCCACTTTCTACATTGAACAAATATTCCAGACAAAAAAATCGACAAAGAAACATTGAACTCAATTTGCACTATAGACAAAATGGATTTAATAGATTTTTACAGAACATTTCATCCAATGGCTACAGAATACATTTTTTTCTTCACCACATGAAACAGTCTCAAGTATAGATCCTACGTTAGGCCACAAGAAAAGTCCAAAAATTAAAAAATACATATACCATATCAAGTATCTTCTCTGATCACAACGGAATAAAACTAGAAATCAATAAAAAGAGAAACATCGAAAATCATAAAAACACATGGAAATTAAACAGCATACACCTAAATAATCAGTGGGTCAACTGAGAAATTAAGAAGGAAATTGAAAACTTTCTTGAAACAAATGAAAATGGAAACATATGATACCAAAACTTAAGTGCAGAAAAAGCAGTACTACGATAAAAGGTTACAGCAATAAGTGCCTACATCAAATAAGTCAAAAAACTTCAAATAAACGACCTAGCAATGAATCTTAAAGAACTAAAAAAGCAAGTGCAAATCAAACTGAAGATTAGTAAAAGAAATGATCAGAGCAGAAATAAATGACACTGAAATGAAGAAAACAATACAAAAGATCTATGAAAAAACGTGGGTTTTTTTTTTTTTTTTTGAAAAGATAAAGTCAACAAGGCTGTAGCCAGACTAACTTAGAAAAAGAATACCTAGATTTAAAAAAAAAAAAAAAAAAAAAAAAAAAACTTAGAGATGAAAAAGGAGACGTTATAACAGATACTGCAGAAATTCAAAGGATTATTAGAGACTACCATGAGCGACTACCATGAGCAACTACATGCCAACAAATTAGAAAACCTAGAAGAAATGGAGAAATTCCTATATGCATACAATCTACAAAGATTGAACCATGAAGAAATCTAAAACCTGAACAGGCAAAAAAGAAGTATGAGATTGAAGCCATAATAAAATGTCTCCAAGCACGGAAAGCCTGGGACCCAATACCTTTCCTGCTGAATTTTACCAAACATTTAAAGAAGAATGAATATCATTCCTGCTCAAACTATTAAAGAAAATACAAGAGAAGAGAGTATTTCCAAACTCATTCTACAAACCCAGTATTACCCGGATACCACAACTAGACAAAGGCACATCAAAAAAGAAAGGTACAGGACGGGCGCGGTGGCTCAAGCTTGTAATCCCAGCACTTTGGGAGGCCGAGACGGGCGGATCATGAGGTCAGGAGATCGAGACCATCCTGGCTAACACAGTGAAACCCCATCTCTACTAAAAAATACAAAAAACTAGCCGGGCGAGGTGGCGGGCATCTGTAGTCTCAGCTACTTGGGAGGCTGAGGCAGGAGAATGGCGCAAACCCGGGAGGCGGAGCTTGCAGTGAGCTGAGATCCGGCCACCGCACTCCAGCCTGGGCGACAGTGCGAGACTCCGTCTCAAAAAAAAAAAAAAAAAAAAAAAAAAAAAAGAAAGGTACAGGCTAATATTCCTTATGAATATTGATGTAAAAATCCTCAAGAAAACAGTAACAATCTGAATTCAACAACACATTAAAAAGATCATTCATCATGACCAAGTGAAATTTATCCCAGGGATACAAGCATGATTCAATGTATGTAAACTAATCAAAGTCACACATCGTATTTACAGAATTAAGGACAAAAATCATATGATTATTTCAATTGATGCTGTAAAACCACTTGATAAATTCCAACATTCCTTTATAATAAAAACTATTAAAAATGGCTATAGAAAGAATACACCTCAAAGAAAAGCCGCATATGTCAAACCCACAGCTAGTGTCATACCAAATGGGGAAAAAACTGAAAGCATTTCTTCTAAAATGTGGAACAAGACAAGGATGCCCACTTTTAATGCTGTTATTCAACCTAATGGTGGAAGTCCTAACTAGAGCAATCAGACAAGAGAAAGAAATAAAGGGCATTCAATTTAAAAAGAAAGAAGTCACATTATCTTTGTTTGCAGATGATATAATTTTATATTTGAACAAAACTAAACTACACACACACACACAAAACTATTAGAACTGATAAGCAAATTCACTTAATTGCAGGATACAAAACCAGCATACAAAAATCAGTAGCATTTCTATATGTCAGCAGTAAATACCTGAAAATGAAGTCAAGAAAGAAATCCCATTTACAATAGCTGTAAGTAAAATACCTAGGAATTTACTTCACCAGGGAAGTGAAATATCTCTGCAATGAAAACCGTAAAACATTTACCCAAGAAATTGAAGAGGAGAAAGCCAAGATGGCAAGCCATGAAGAGCTTTTCCCACCAACAGAGACCAGACCATTGAGTAGATTGGCACACTCACTCAGAATATCTTCAGAAACAAGGCCTTGAGAGTGGACAGAGGGAGGACACAGATCCCAGGCTAAAAGGGGAGGAAGCTGGGAACCCTGCACAGAGCTGCCAAGGACCAAGACTTGCTCCTGACCCCAAGCAGCTCCTAGGGAAGTAGTGAGTGAAATAGACATGGCCCACTCTAACCATGGACCTTTGGGATCCTAGCTGTGGGAAACCCCATGACTCCCACAAACATTTGAGCTGGCAAGAACTTCCCAGAGGGTTGGCAGAGACAGAATTCCAATCTGTACAGAGCCCACAGTGTTTGGCACAGGAACAGCTGCAATGAAGCATGGTCATGGGCACCCAGCCCCAGAGCCCTGTGTAGCTGCTGGACCTGGACAGAGCTGTGCTGTCTTGCCCATGAAACTGGACCAGTCTGATTTGAGTAACCCTCTGTCTACCTACCTCTCCCAGGATCCCTGTCTGGCCATATCCACTTACAGCACAGCCTCAGCTGCCCAGCCAAAGTGCTTGCCAGTGGCCATCACCCCAGTTCTCTCAGTGGCAGACCATGCTTACCTGTTGTAGAACTTCTGCAGACAGAATTCTGCCAGTGTTCAGTACCATTTTAAGAAAAAATTAAACCGAACTTCTGGAAATGAAAAATTCACTACAGGAATTTCAGAATGCAACTGGAAGCAGTAAACAGAAGAGATCACACTAAGGAAAGAATCTCAGAGCTTGAAAACTACTCCTTTGGATAAATACAAGTAGACAAACATAAAGAAAAAGGAATTTTTTAAATGAACAAAACTTCTGAGACATATGAGATTATGTAAAGAGACCAAATTTATGACTAATAAGTTTTTAAAAACTTTATGACCACATTTATGACTATTCCTGAATGTGATAGAGAGAAAGCAAGCAACTTGGAAAACATATTTAAGGTTATTGTCCACTAAAATTTCCCCAGCCTCGCTAGAGACAATGACATGCAAATTCAGGAAATTCTAAAACTCATATGAGATGCTATATAAGACAACCATCCCCAAGACACAGTCATCAGATTCTCCAAAGTCAATGGAAAGAAAAAGATTTTAAAGGCAATCAAAGAGAAGAGGCAGGTCACATACAAAGGGAACCCTTTTGGGCTAACTGTTGGCCTTTCAGCAGAAACCTTACAAACCAGAAGAGAGTGGGGACCTACATTTAGCATGCTTAAAAAATTATTTATAGACCTCTTGGGTGTCAAAGGTGTAACTTCCTATAAGAAAATTTGGAAGAAAATGCTATGCTAGAAACAGAACTGAATTATTCTGCATAATGAAGCAAACAAATTTTAGTTTCCTCAAACAAACTGAGGATAGGACTCAAGAATAAATAGAAGAAATGTAAGTAAGCAATAGGGAAGGAAAAAATCAAGAAGTTGTAAATTTGAGCTTAAGGTAATAGCCAGCAGTAAATCTCTTGAAAGGAGACACAGTCAATGCAATTTTGGTATGGCAATGTTTAATATTAAACTTCGAGTTATTTTTAAATACCATGTGGGACTGTAATTGTCCTCATTACCCCAAATAGTTAATAAAAATTGACTATATACGACAATCTTTTGTTTGAAATACTTGAATTAAAATAATACTGGGGATAATAGCCTATGTATAACAAAGCAGTCTGAGAATTGGGCAGCAACTACAGGAAAATAAATCCAGAGATGGAGAAGTCAATAAAATTGTAAATTTACAGAAAAAGGTGATCAAAACAGTAAAATCTGTAAAATCTTTGGGTTGTTGGGTGGAGAAGAATCCTGAGTTTCTCACAATATCCCTGTATAGATAGGAAATTCAACCATTCATTTTAAATAAAAGGGCAAGATAAACCAAGAGGGAGGAACTGGAGGACATAAGATTGCACATTTTGTTTACATATGAATAAATATATATTAAACAATATGATCATTAAAATTTTTTCTTCTAAAATCACTTGTTAATATGACCCCATAATGGAATTTTTAAGAATTCATCTGCAGTCGCCAGCCTCCAAGATTGCCCCCAATGATTCTCATGTCCTCAAGTTCATGTCCATCGTTGACTGGACCCCTCCCATATTGAATAAGGTGTAACCAATATGTTACTGAAAAAATTACGGAGCGTGACTTTTAAGGTTAGCCTATGTCATAAAAGACTGGAGCATCTGCCTTGCTTTCTGTGTGGTTACTTGCCCTGTGTAAGCCACACTTCGTGTTTTGAGGACACTTAAATAGCCATGGAGAATCCAGTAGGTAAGGGATTAAGGCCTTCCTTCTGTCAGTGAAAGTGAGCCACATTGGAAGCAGATCCTCCAGCCCAATTCAAGCCTTCAGATGACTGCAGCTCTAGCTGACATCTTGACTGTAATTCTCAAGACACCTTGAACCAGAACCACCTACCCAGCTAAGCTCCTCCCAAATTTCTGACCCACAAAAACAAACAAACAAACAAAAACATGCGATAAATGTTCATGACTATTTTAATACACTAAACGTTGGGGTAATTTGTGCAGAAAAAGATAACTCACATACTGAAGTAGTAATCAGAGAAGTTCTCAATAGTCATATGCAAGTATATTCCACACAGCATCATTTATAGTAGCAAAAATTACAACCACCTAAGTATCCAAATAGGAAGTATCTTAAAAATAAATATTTATAGAAATATTATAATTAAAGTTAAAATTTACTGGATCATTTCTGTCTTTGGGGAATAGTGCTAGAAGAAAACATTTTAGCCATTAAAAATAATATTTGTGAAGAACATTTAACTAAACAGAAATATGGTCATAATATAATAATGAGTGAAATAAAGCAACAAGCTGTGACATATATACAGTATATATGTTTTATAAATATATATTTATCCATCCACAAAACATATTTATAATTACACATGTTTATATATTTATAAAATAGAGATTTAAAACACATGTGCATATGCAAAATAAACACACTGGTAACCAATATAACAAACATTGACAGTAATTATCCTGGTTGGTGTAAGGGTGATATTTAGTATTTAAATTATATTCTTTTATTTTTCTATAATTTTCTGAAATTCCAAAAAAGGGTGTTACTTTTATCCTCTCAGTTATTAAAATAGTAACTTCAAATGTGCTAGAGCACAAATGTGTAAACAAAAAGTGGAATGAGATTGTGTCCACTCATAGAATCGGGTTTCTGAAAAAATCTACTTCAACACTCTCATTTTGCAGATGAGAGAATTGTGACACAATTAGGGTTGAGTGATTCCCCTGAAATTCATCTAGATTGATAATGACAGAACCTGAAGGAAAACTGGTTTCCTGGTTCTTGTTTTAATATTCCCTTTATCATTCTATATTACTGCCAGGAAAACAATGACAAAGGTACCATATTCCTCAAAAAGGAATAGGGTAAACGTAAAAAAAATCTGCCACAATAAAAATAATGGCTGATCAATTCCATCGACTTATGCTGCCATGTAGAGCATTACACTTGTAGCCAAATACAACATAGATACTTATAATTTCTTTGAAAGGGTATAAATGGAGAAGGAAAGAGCCTCTCATATGAAGGAAAAAAACGCAACAGCTGACAGTTTTCTTACAGCAGAGGCTTAATAGGTTAGTAATTTGGAATTTATTTGTGTTTGGGGGGAAATGGAGAGTTTGGAAAAAGTCTTATAAAAACCATAAAAACTATCTCCAAACATTTAGGTGATTCTACATCTGTATGTACTCCTGCTTGAGTAAAGTTATCCAGGAACAAGCACACAACAACAAACAAAAAGTAAACAGAAGAAATTCACATTTACTTCCATGTATTTGTCATCTCTTGTATAACAATATGTTTAATTATCAGAAATAACAGAATTTCTGCCTGAAAACTTTTCAGAGCACTGATATATCATAAAACTTCCGTGTAATTAAAGAGTTTCCATGGAGATTGTCAATCTTTGCACTATGATTAAGTGTGGGATACATGGTACTTTTAAGGAAATACAAAGCAACATGTAATAACCTGAGAAACCTCAAACAGACCCATTTGATCATCAGAAAGAAGGAAAACTGTTGCTCGGCTACTTAATTCTAAACATCAAACAAGATTATGGCATTGCATCGATGTTGAGCAAAACTAAATGAATCTACTGGTAAGAAGGGTATTTCCTCACCCAGGAGCCATAAATGAGGAGACTATTGATTCAAATGATGATTGAGATGATTCCAGAGACTGTTGAATGAAGTTTATGAGCATTCCTTTTTCCAAAGGGAAAAGAGAAACTTGGTTGGCATATCACCTGCTTGGAAAGCGCCTGGTTAGAAAAAGAAACTGAGAAAATTCTCTTACCATTAGGCAAGGATTTCACGGGTGGCATGACGCCCCTGGATCTCACCATTTCTAGCCCCCAAATTAATCCAGAAAAGGGAAATGACTTTACAGGTCTGAGCACATGCCCATCTAGCAAATAAAATGGGCCCTCTTTCTGGTGAATCTGTGTGTGTGTGCAGTTTTTGTGGATAGGTAGGTGTATTTACATTATTAAAAGTCATTAAAAAACGTATTTGACTTCTATTAACATTTTTCTACAAGTGCAAATATATATGTGTTTAAAGAAATAAACATTTTCAAAGTATGTTTACACTGCCTGACATTCTCTGATCAGTTGCGGAATTAAACAACTGCACATTTGCCTCACAGGTCTAAAATACCTCACAAGTGGGTGGAAGAGCCCTTGACTAGGAAAAAGAGGGCCTCAGATACCTGAGGCTGTCCTTTTAAACATGCAAAAGACTCAGTTGTGCCTGTAAGAACCAGCGATAAGGCCCAGCCTACCCTGCTCTGGAGCTTCCACTAGGACTCTCCTAGTTTGACAGAGTGTCCAGCATTAACCATAATCTGAGCTGGTTTCTGAGCCCCTACTTGGCTGAGCTCAGTCAGAACAGACAGACTCCAAATTATTCTGATTCATCTTGGCCCAACAAAGACTTGAAATATATAAGGTTTAGAAATCTCCTTTTAATGTCTTCTTGGAGAAGATTTTTACCTGTATGAAATGGTTGAGGTGTGGTCTTGCTCTGAGATAGAAGTGAAATCTCCCATATCATCAACCTTTAAGGTTTGGAACATTGCCAAGTCAGTTTTCTCTTTGAATGGTTCTAATTGTTTCATTCATGTTTTCTGAACTGTGGGAAATAAATTTGCCACCCAGTTTCGAAAATGCTGTTTGGAGATTGTTTGTTTTTTGTTGTTTTTTAATTTTTATTTATTTATTTATTTTTGAGATGGAGTCTCGCTTTTGTTGCCCAGGCTGGAGAGCAATGGCACAATCTTGGCCCACCGCAACCTCCACCTCCCGGGTTCAAGGGATTCTCCTGCCTCAGCCTCCTGAGTAGCTGGGATTACAGGCGCCTGCCACAAAGCCCAGCTAATTTTTTATATTTTTAGTAGAGATGGGGTTTTACTATGTTGGCCAGGCTGGTCTTGAACTCCTGACCTCAGGTGGTCCACCTCCCTTGGCCTCCCAAAGTGCTTTGATTTCGGGCATGAGCTACCACGCCTGGCCCAGGATTGTCTTTTTCATTTACCATTACCTAGCCTCAGTATGTAAATACTTTTTATGTAAACCTACATTATCTCTTCCTCTGTCAATCATTTCTCTGGGATTTGACACTGAATCGCCATCACTTCAATGCTGAGTTTAAACTAGTTTCCATTGTTTTCATCATCTTACATCAGATTACTATGAGTTGCCTAATTTAATTTCCTGAACTTCTACTTGCTTAGGAAAGAATATCTAATATTACTTGTCCCTTTCCATTTTATTTGGAGAATGATGATACCAGTTCTTCCAAACTTCTAAGATCTTCAGGAGAGTCAAATAAGAATATGTATAATTAATTAGATTATAAAACTATAAATCATTATGGAAAGCTGAGATGTTATATTGTCAGCCTGGCATAATGGCTCACACCTGACATCCTAGCATTTTGAGAGGCCAAAGCAGGAGGACCCAAAAGTTCAAGACCAGCCTGGGTAACACAGTGAGACCCTGTCTCTACAAAGAACAAACCAAATTATCTGGGCATGGGGATGCACACCTGTAGTTCTAGCAACTCAGGAGGCTGAGGCTGGAGGATCATTTGAGCCCAGGAGGTCAAGGCTGCAGTGATCCATGATTGCACAACACTATAGCCTCGGCGACCAAGTGAGACACTGCCTCAAAAAAAAAAAAAAAAGCTGAGATATTATTCTATTCTCTATATTCTGTCTGTACTGGCTAGGAAAAGCCAGCTTCCCATGTGGTCGGAACTCCGTTCCTTTTCTTCTCACTGTTTCCACTAATTGGAATTTCCTCCTTTTCTAAATGTTCTGATTATCTTCCAGGCATCCTGGCTCCACAAAGCCTTCCTTGTTCCAACACTTAATACTTACGTCGCTTTGCCAACTGACTTGGGCAAGAAATATTTTCTGAGGGTATCTTAGAATAGGTATGTGGTTTAGAGAGAGAAACTGACTTGCACGGGATAAGACAGTAAATAGCAGAACCACAGCAGAACTCACCTCTTCTGTCTTAGAGACCAGCCACCATCTGTTGCCCTATCCTGCTTCTCCAGGGTTACACCAAAGAATTCAAAGAATATTGCCAACCTCAACACAGGCCTACTCTGTTTGTTAGTTTATATGTAAAATGTGTTTAGAGTTTTCTATTAGAATTTTTGAGGGGATACTACAATATTTTCCACCAATGAAAAAAAAGCCTCAGACATGAGAGTCTATGAATAGGAAGCAAGCATTTTTTGTATTTTAATAATCTACACTAAATATTAAAATGTTATTGTAATTCTGCTTACAATTTTAAACTTTTTATATATTTAATATCTTTTCTGATTATAAAATTAATGTCTTCCTTCTTCACATGATTTCATGCTTGCATTTTAGATTATTACAATGAATAATTTATATACTACCTGATACTTCCATGAATGGGAATACTTGTTTCACCACATGCTTAACAGAAGGAAACACTACCATTTTCATCAATTATTTACCTATTTTATTTTCATCTTTCTCACCCCCACTTCTGTATAAAGAAACAGTTCTTATATTTTTTAGATCAATTGCCCAATGCTCTATCTGGATAAGATAATTTCATTTGGAGAATTAACTTTTTATCCAGTTCAGAAAAGCTTTATTCTATTTTACTTTTTTTAATTTACTTGAAGTTCTGGGATACATATGCTGAAGGTTCAGGTTTGTTACATGGGTATACATGTGCCATGGCAGTTTGCTGCACCTCTCAACCTGTCATCTCGGTTTTAAGCCCCAGTGTATTAGGTATTTGTCCCAATGCTCTCCCTCCCCTTTCCCCAGACACACAACAGGCCCCAGTGTGTGATATTTCCCTCCCTGTGTCCAGGTGTTCTCATTGTTCAACTTGTACTTACGAGTGAGAACATGCAGTGTTTAGTTTTCTGTTCCTGTGTTAGTTTGCTGAGAATGATGTTTTCCAGCTTCATCCGTGAACCTGCAAATGACATAAACTCATTCTTTTTTATGTCTGCATAGTATTCCATGGTGTATATGTGCCATATCTTCTTTATCCAGTCTATCACTGATGGGCATTTGGGTTGGTTGCAAGTCTTTGCTATTGTGAATAGTGCTGCAGTAAACATACGTGTGTATGTGTCTTTATAGTAGAATGGTTTATAATCCTTTGGGTATATACCCAGTAATGGGATGTCTGGATCAAATGGTATTTCTGGTTCTAGATCCTCGAGGGATCACCACACTGTCTTCCACAATGGTTGAACTAATTTACGCTCCCATCAACAGTGTAAAAGCATTCCTATTTCTCCACATCCTCTCCAACATCCGTTGTTTCCTGACTTTTTAATGATCGCCATTCTAACTGGTGTGAGATGGTATCTCATTGTGGCTTGGATTTGCATTTTTCTAATGACCAGTGATGATGAGATTTTTTTCATATGTTTGTTGGCTGCATAAATGTCTTCTTTTGAGAAGTGTCTGTTCAGATCCTTTGCCCACTTTTTGGTGGGGTTGTTTTTTCCTTGCAAATTTGTGGACCTTTGTCAGACGGGTAGATTGCAAAATTTTTCTGCCATTCTGTAGGTTGCCTGTTAACTCTGATGGTAGTTTCTTTTGCTGTGCAGAAGCTCTTTAGTTTAATTTGATCCCATTTACCAATTTTGGCTTTTGTTGCCATTGCTTTTGGTGCTTTAGTCATGACATCTTTCTCCATGCCTATGTCTGGGAGTGGTATTGTCTAGGTTTTCTTCTAGGGTTTTTATGGTTTTAGGTTTTATGTTTAAGTTTTTAATCCATCTTGAGTTCATTTTTGTATAAGCTGTAAGGAAGGGGTCCAGTTTCTGTTTTCTGCATATGGCTAGCCAGTTTTCCCAGCACCATTTATTAAATAGGGAATCCTTTCCCCATTGCTTCTTTTTGTCAGGTTTGTTGAAAAAAACCTGTCTGTTCTGTTCCATTGGTCTATATATCTGTTTTGGTACCAGTATCATGCTGTTTTGGTTACTGTAGCCTTGTAGTATAGGAATATATCTCTAAATAATAAGAGCTATTTATGACAAACCCATAGCCAATATCATACTGAATGGGCAAAAGCTGGAAGCATTCCCTTTGAAAACCGGCACAAGACAAGGATGCCTCTCTCACCACTCCTATTCAACATAGTGTTGGAAGTTCTGGCTCGGCAATCAGACAAGAGAAAGAAATAAAGAGTATTCAAATGGGAAAAGAGGAAGCAAATTGTCTCTGTTTGCAGATGACATGATTGTATGTTTAGAAAACCCCCATCATCTCAGCCCAAAATCTCCTTAAGCTGATAAGCAACTTCAGCAAAGTCTCAGTATATAAAATCAATGTGCAAAAATCATAAGCATTCCTATACACTGACAACAGAGAAGCAGAGAACCAAATCATGAGTGAACTCCCATTCACAATTGCTACAAAGAAAATAAAATACCTAGGAATACAACTTACAAGGGACATGAAGGACCTCTTCAAGGAGAACTACAAACCACTGCTGGAGGAAATAAGAGAGGACACAAACAAATGGAAGAACATATCATGCTCATGGATAGGAAGAATCAATATCATGAAAATGGTCATGCTGCCCATAATAATTTGTAGATTAAATGCTATTCCCATCAAGCACCATTGACTTTCTTCATAGAACTAAAAAACTACTTTAAATTTCATATGGAACCAAGAAAGAGCTCGTAAAACCAAGACAATCAATCCTAAGCAAAAAAAAAAAAAAAAAAAAAGCTGGAGGCATCATGCTACCTGACTTCAACCTTCAACTATACTATTCTATTTTATTTTTATGTTTTTTAATGTTCAATTTGTTCTGCTTTTTTCCCTTTAAACACCTGTCATCTGTTATTTGGACCTTCATTCACTCTCTTTCAGATCTAAGTATTGTCAGGTCTTTGTATTTAGCACAGCGTAATGGTAAACAGACATGTTTTGGTGTCTGACAAATTTGAGTTTGGGTTCTGCTCTGTCCCTGACTGGCTGTTTGCCTGGGCATGCTTGGTGATCTTGCCAAGTCTGTTTCTTCCTTTGTAATGTGTTTAGTGTTCAGTAAGGACTTATTAACCATAGCCATTGTTGCTCTGTTTTCTCAGCATTCTGCAAAGGTACTTCAAGTTAGTCCTCTATCTCAGTGATTCTGTTTTCTGCAATGTGAACGTGGTTCTTTAGATGTTCTTTTGATATTTTAATTCCATGATTATTTAGTGGATTCACTGGTTTCTTACCCCTCTTAATCTACTTCCCAACTTACTGATTTTCAAGGAATATTTTGCATTCAAAAAGACAGTGTTTTCTTGATTTTTTTAATTGAAAACACAAAACAGAAAGTTCTGCAAGTTTCTTCTCTTCACTGTGGCAAATCTTTTCAAAAGTGTGTTTTTTCTCAACTCTGTGAAGGCACTGTAGGTGTTTTACATGGCAGAATATTTTCTTGTGTCCTCTGTTGTTTGTTTCTCATCCGTTGATGAAAACTTGGGCAGGTCTTATTACTTTTCAGCTGACTCTTAGAGAATAGACAGTGATGCAGTCACTTTAAATAAAAAACATAGCCTTAACTCAGAAATTAAAAATGTTCTGCCAGGAAGTTAATCAGAACTAGGTTTCTAATACACTTCATGTTAGAAACGTGCAGTAGAAAAGGAGAGAAATGATGGTTTCTCTACTCTTCTGTACTCAATCTCCATCTTGCCTAGCTTGCTAACCATTCCTGGAAACTTTCAGAGTAAAATAGGGAAAAGAAGTTTTAAGAAATAAATAAAGGTTTTTTTGAACAGATATTCTGATATGCTGTCTTCAGGCTCCCTAGGACTGGCAGATATGTAAAGCTCTTTTTTTAGTGGAGATTTGGCAGCTTCCACCACTCAGGTTCCCTCTCCTGCAGTTCTCTTGACCTGGGTAGATGTATGTCTATTTTGGGTGATCCCTTGAAATGCATTCTTCAGCCCCTAGGAATTCAGGGCTCACCTGGAACTTCTCACAACTAGGGACCTACTCTTTGCCAGGTAGCCCCATTGGACAGGACCTAAGATGATATCATACTTGCTATCTTTTCTGTCTGACATACATCTGCTCCACAGCAGAGTCTACTCATTTCTTTGTACTGACAAAGAGGACACAGAGAAATTCTGGGAGGGTGGGTCTCTGGCAGGAATCCCACCCTCAAGCTGAAAAGTCTAATAACATGGCCCAAATCAAGCACTGACATCCCTGTTTTTGTGCTCAAATGCTTTCTTTTCCAAAACCACCCATGGCCACCCCACCCCTCATCCTGCGCCCATAAAAACCCCAGGCTCAGCTGGCAGAGAAGAAGAGAAAATGAGAAGCAACTGGACGTTGGAGACTATGGTGACACAAGCTTTCCCCTTGCACCTGTCTTCTGCCTCCTGACCAAAACTTAGTGCTTTCCCTGTGGCTCTGCATGGCATGGCATGCTCCTCTCTCTCAGGAAATATAATAAAAATCTTCTTCAACAGCACTGTCCTCTCTGTATCATCACTCAGTAATACCTCGAAAAATTAAATCCTGGGTACAATTTCAATATAATTGTAGTGTCACATATGGAGATCTGTTCATAGTCACTTTGATGTCTGACATGTATCACTTTTTTCTGGGTTGAAACTTCAATTTTATCTTCTTATTAATTCACACTTGAGATTTTGATAGAATGTGGAGTAAGTCTAAAGTTCTACATATGCCCCCAAACTATCCCAATGTGTGTTTATTCATTCAGAAGCCATTCAATTGACATTATTCATGTCGGTCAGTATAGTGGATGATGGCCATAAGAAAATTCCTGCCACATGAAAGTTTAATGTCTGCTCAAACCAGATGCAGCTGATCACATAGAATCAGTGCCCTGGAGTATATCATCACTTTAATCTAGAGTCAGGAACCTGCCATATGACTGTCAACCCTATATTTGTTAGTTAACCAGCAAAAGAACATGTATTCAATTGGTATCTAAAGTTGTAAGGAAACCAAAGCCATCATTAGTGTCCTGGACTTGTGGCATTTTCATGGAGGTATTTACAAAAACACTACCTCAAAGGGATATTAACCAAGACCCAGCACAACAGTCTGAAATCAAGCTGTCATCTCACAGGGGGAGCTAGGAAAGAGGGGGAACTAAGGTGACATTTAAAGCACCTCTAAGGCAGATCAGAGATGGCTAATGAGAAAGAGATTTGCAGGAGGTGATGGAGAGCTAGAAGGATGTTCTGAGTGGAAATGTAGGTGAACATAGCTAACTGGCCTAACAGTTTTGTTTCTCTGAGAGTTCAGTGATTCATGAATGTTCAATCTCCCTCTTCATATAAGTGAAGCCTAAAAGTTGATTTGAGTCTAGATAGCAAGCTTCCCAGGTAGTTGGTGAAGCTTTGCAAGGACAGAGCCCATTGCCAGCAATGGGGGTAAGTGAAGCCAAATGAAATTATTAAATTCGACATAAAATTTAAAGGGAATCCAAGTCAGAACAAAGGTTTATAATCCAAAATCTTATCTTACATAGACCAATTGTGACCAAATAGGTCTATATAAGAGAAGAGAAGTCATGATAAAAAGCCAAATGGTGCAGGGAGTTGACCAAGATAGCTGAATAGAAGCAGCTGTGGTCTACAGCACTCACAGAAAGGAATAAAAGGTGTGGGTGAATACAGCACCTTCAACTGAAATATCTAGATTCTCACATTGGGACTGATTAGGCCAACAACTTGACCCATGGAGTATTAAGAAAAGCAGAGGGAGACAATGGCCCATCTGGTAGCAACATGGAGCCAAGGGAACCCTCACCCCCAGCCAAGGGAAGCAGTGAGTGACCCCATCCAGGAAACCGTGCTTGTCCCATGGATCTTTGAAACTCATGGATGAGGAGATCCCCTTGTAAACACATGCCACTGGTGCCTTAGGTGTGACACACAAAGCTGTGTGGAGTCTTGGCAGAGCAGCTGCTCAGGCACACACAGAGACCCAGGAGCTTCACATAGCCTGGCTCTGGGATTCCCAACAAACGTATCTGCAACTCAGACAAGGTGAGAGGTCTGTACATACTCCTAGGAAGGGGGCTGAATCCAGGTAGCCAAGAGGCATCATTCTATGGGCCCCACTTCCATGACATCTCACAAGGTAAGACCCACTGGTCTGGAATTCCAACCAGTCAATGGCAACAGAGTAGAGTCTGCCTGAGATGGGATGGAACTCCTAGGGGGAGGTTTGGCCACCATCTCTGCCATCCAGTCAACTCAGCTGTTCCAGCCTGCTGGCTCTGAAGAGTCCAAATGATCCAGATGAAGAAGGGTCCCCCCCAATACAAGACAGTTGTTTTGTCAGATCATGACCAGACTGCTTCTTGAAATGGGAACACAATCCATTCCTCCTTACTGGGCAGGACCTCCTTGCTGGAGTTTCAGTCACCCCAGTGAGTTTTCTACAGATGGAGCTCTGATCTCTCCCTGGTATGGATACCCTAGGAGTAGGGGCAGGTTGTCATCTCTGCTGTTTGGTTGACTCAGCTGTTACAGTTTGACAGCTTTGGAGAGTCCAAAGAGTTCAGACAAAAAAAGCATTACCCCAGTATAGCACAGCTGCTTTGCCAGACTGTGGCCAGGTTTCTTTAAGCAGGACCTCAGTCCACTTCTTACAGGTAAGATCTCCCAGCTGGAGCCTTGAGCTACCTCTGCCCGTGTTCTACGTCCAACAGAGTTCTAATTTCCCCCTGGGATGGAGGGCTGGGGGCAGGGGGCGGGGGCAGGGGCAGGGGCAAAAATTGGGCAGGCCAACACCTTGGCTGTTTGGGTTTCTCAGTTAGTCTAGCCTGTGAGCCCTGGAGAGCCAGCACAGCACACCTGCTCTACCAAAAAGCAGCCAAACTGCTTATTTAAGTGGGACACTGATCCTGTTCCTCCTGATGGGTGAGACCTCCCAATAAGGATCTTCAGCCACCTCCTACAGGTGTGTTTGGGCTGGCAAGAGGTCAATACCCCCCTGAGACAGAGGTTCTAGAGGAAGGAGCAGGCTACCATTTTTGCTGTTTCACAGGCTTCACTGGTGATACCTCCAGGTATGGGAAAAACTGAGACAACTAGGATCTGGAGTGGACCTCCAGAAAACCACAATGGCTCTACAGAGGAATGCTCTATTAAAAGAAAAACAAACAAAGAGAAAACAACAACAACAACAAAAGAGACCCCACAAAAACCTCATTTGAAAGTCAGCAGCCTTAAAGGTCAAAGGTAGATAAGCCCAAACAATGAGAAAGAATCAACACAAAAACACTGACAACTCAAAAAGGCACAGTTTCCCTTCTCTTCCTAGTGGCCATAACACCTCTCCAGCAAGGGCTCAGAGCTGGGCTGAGGCTGAGATAGCTGAAATGACAGCAGAAGGCTTCAAAAGATGCATAATAACAAACTTAACCGAGCTGAAGGAGCATGTTGTAACTCAATGCAAAGAAACTAAGAATCGTGATAAAACAATACAGGAGCTGACAGCCAAAATGGCCAGTTAAGAGAGGAACATAACTGACCTGAGCTGAGAAACACACTACAGAAACTTGACAATGCAATCACAAGTATTAATCGCAGAATAGACCAAGCAGAGGAAAGAATCTCAGAGCTTGAAAACTATCTTTCTGAAATCAGACAGTCAGATAAGAATAGAGAAAAAAGAATGAAATGGAATGAAGAAAACCTCTAAGAAATATGGGATTATGTAAAGAGATCAAACCTATGATGGACTGGGGTACCTGAAAGAGATGAGGAGAACAGAGCCAAGTTGAAAAACATACTTTAAGACCTCATCCAGAAGAACTTCCCCAACCTAGCAAGACATGCCAACATTCAAATTCAGGAAATGCAGAGAACCCCAGTAAGATACTCCATAAGAAGATCAACCCCATGACACATAATCATCAGATTTCCCAAGGTCAAAATGAATGAAAATGTGTTAAGGGCAGCCAGAGAGAAAATCCAGATCACCTACAAAGGGAAGCCCACCAAACTAATGGCAGACCTCTCAGCAGAAACCCTCCAAGCCAGAAGAGACTGGAGGCCAATATTCAACATTCTTAAAGAAAAGAATTTCTAAACTGGATTTCATATCCAGCCAAATTAAACTTCATAAGTGAAGGAGAAATAAGATCTTTTTCAGAAAAGTAAGTGCTGAGGGAATTCATCACCACCAGACCTGCCTTGTAACAGCTCCTGAAGGAAGCACTAAATATGGAAGGAAAAACTGTTACCAGCCACTATAAAAACACACTGAAGTACACAGACCAGTGATACTATGAAGCAACCACATAAACAAGTCTGCAAAATAACCAGCTAGCATAATGGTGACAGGATTAAATTCACACATAACAATACTGACCTTAAATATAAATGGGCTAAATAGCCCAATTAAAAGACATAGAATGGCAAGCTGGATAAAGAACCAAGACCCATCAGTATGCTATCTTCAAGAGACTCAACTCACATGCAAAGACACACATAGACTCAAAATAAGGGATGGAGGAGAATTTACCAAGCAGATGAAAAAAAGAAAAAAGCATGGGTTGAAGCTCTAGTTTCTGACAAAACGGCCTTTAAACCAACAGAGATGAAAAAAGATAAAGACATGCATTACGGTAAAAGATTCAATCCAACAAGAAGAACTAATTATTTTAAATATATATGCACCCAATACAGGAGCACCCAGATTTATAAAGCAAGTTCTTAGAGACTTTGAAGAGACTTAGACTTCGACACAATAATAATGGGAGACTGTAACACCCCACTGACAGTATTAGACAGATCATTGAGACAGAAAATTAACAAAGATATTGAGTTGAACTGAGCTCTGGATCAAATGGGGACCTGAAAGATATACACAAAACTCTCCATCCCAAAAAAAACAGAATATACATTCTTCTCATCACCCAACAGCACTTACTCTACAATTGATCACATAATCAGAAGTAAAACACTCCTCAGTAAATGCAAAAGAACTGAAATAATACGAAACAGTCTCTCAGACCACAGGACAATTCAACAATCTGCTCCTGAATGACTCTTGGGTAAATAATGAAATTAAGACAGAAATCAAGAAGTTCTTTGGAACTAATGAGAACAAGGATACAATGTACCAGAATCTTTTGAATGCAGCTAAAGCAGTTTTAAGAGGGAAACCTATAGCACTAAATGCCCACATCAAAAAGCTAGAAAGATCTCTGATCAACAACTTGTATCACAACTAAAAGAACTAGAGAACCAAGAGCAAACAAACCCCAAAGGTAGCAGAAGACAAGAAATAACCAAGATTAGAGTGGAACTGAAAGAGAGAGAGACACAAAAAAAACCTTCAAAAAATTAACGAACCCAGGAGCTGCTTTTTTGGGGAAAATTAATAAAAATAGATAGCTAAATTAATAAATGAAGAAAAGAGAGAAGAATCAAATAAACACAATCAGAAATGATAAGTGGAATATCACCACTGACCTCACAGAAATACAAACAACCACCAGAGAATACTATGAACACCTCTGTGCACATATAGAAAATCTAGAAGAAATGAATATATGCCTGGAAACAACACCCTCCTAAGACTGAACCAGGAGTAAATTGAATCCCTGAATAAACCCATAATGAGTTCTGAAATTGAGAATTGAGGCAGTAACAAATAGCCTACCAACCAAAAAAAAAAAAAAAAGCCCAGGACCAGATGGATTCACAGCTGAATTCTACCAGAGGAACAAAGAAGAGCTGGTACCACTTTTACTGAAACTATTCCAGAAAATCGAAAAAAAGGGACTCCTTCCTAACTCATTCTATGAGCACAGCATCATCTACATACCAAAACCTGGCAGAGACACAAGAAGACAGGAAAACTTCAGGCCAATATCCTCAATGAACAGCAATGCAAAAATCCTCAATCAAATATTGGCAAGCCAAATCCAGCAACACATCAAAAAGCTTATCCCTCATGATCAGGTAGGTTTCATCTCTGTGATGCAAAATTGGCTCAACATATGCAAATCAATAAATGTGATTCATCACATAAAGATAACTAAAGACAAAAACCACATGATTATCTCAGTAGATGCAGAACAGGGCTTCAACATCAACATCTCTTCATGTTAAAAACTCAATAAACTAGGTATTGAAGGAACATACCTCAAAAGAATAAGGCTCATATATGACAAACAGAGCCAATATCACACTGAATGAGCAAAAACAGGAAGCACTCCCCTTGAAAAGAGGCAGAAGACAAGGATGCCCTCTCTTACCATTCCAGTTCAACATAATATTGGAAGTTCTGGCCAAGGCAATAAGGCAAGAAAAGAAATAAAGGGTATTCAAATAGGGAGACAGGAAGTCAAACTATCTTTGTTTGCAGATGACAAAATCTTATATCTAGAAAACCACATTATTTCAGCCCAAAAGCTTCTTAACCTGATAAACAACTTTGCAAAGTCTTAGGATACAAAATCAATGTGCAAAAATTGCTAGCATTCCTATACACCAACAAAAGCCAAGCCGAGAGCCAAATCATGAATGAACTCTTATTCACAGTTATCACAAAAAAGAATAAAATACCGAGGAGTACGGATAACAAGGGAAGCAAAGGACCTCTTCAAGGATAACTACAAACCACTGCTCAAAGAAATCAGAGATGACACAAACTAATGGAATAACACTCCATGCTCATGGATAGGAAGAATCAATATTATGAAAATGGCCATACTGCCCACAGCAATTTATAGACTCAATGCTATTCCCATTAAACTACCATTGAAATCCTTCACAGAAGTAGAAAAAATTATCTTAAAATTCATATGGAACCAACAAACAGCACAAATAACCAAGACAATCCCAAGCGAAAAGAACAAAGCTAGAGGAATCATGCTACCTGATGTCAAATCCTACAGTAACCTACTACAGGTCTACAGTAACCAAAACAGCATGGTGCTGGTACAAGAACAATAAGAGAGAATAGAGAACCCAGAGAAGACCACACACCTATGACCATCTGATCTTTAACAAACCTGACAAAAACAAGCAATGGGGAAAGGATTCCCTATTTAAGAATAGTCAGTTCTGAGAGAACTGACTAGCCATATGCAGAAATTGAAACTGGACCCCTTCCTTACACTGTATACAAAAATCAACTCAAGATGGATTAAAGACTTAAATGTAAAACCAAAAACTATAAAAACCCTAGAAGAAAACCTAGAGAATACCATTTAGGACATAGGCCCAGGCAAAGATTTCACGATGAAGATGCTGAAACCAATTGCAACAAATGCAAAAATTGACAAATGGGATCTAATTAAGCTAAAGAGCTTCTACACAGCAAAATAAACTTTTATCAGAGTGAACAGACAACCTACAGAATGTGAGAAAATTTTTTCAATATATCCATCTGACAAAGTTCTAACTTCCAGCATCTACAAGGAACTTAAATTTACAAGAAAGAAAAAAAAAAACATTAAAAAATACGTAAAGGACATGAACAGATAATTCTCAAAAGAAAACATACATGCAGCCAACAAACATGAAAAATAGCTCAACATCACTGATCATTAGAGAAATGCAAATCAAAACCACAATGAGATGCCTTCTCACAACAATCAGAATGGCTATTATTAAAAAGTTAAAAAAAAAAAAAAACAGATGCTGGTGAGGTTGTGGAGAAAAATGAACACATATACACTATCGGTAGGAGTGTAAATTAGTTCTACTATGGTGGAAGACATTGTGGTGATTCCTCAAAGTTCTAAAGACAGAAATAGCTTTTGACCCAGCAATCCCATTTCTCGGTATATATCCAAGAGAATATAAATCATTCTATTATAAGGATACATGCAGGTGTATGTTCACTGCAGCACTATTCACAATAGATAAGTCATGGAACCAACTTAAATGTACTTCAGTAACAGGCTAGATAAAGAAAATGTGGTACATATACACTGTGGAATACTATGCAGCCATAAAAAGGAATGAGATCATAGCATTTGTAGGGACATGGATAGAGCTGGAAGCCATTATCCTCACCATACTAACACAGGAACAGAAAACCAAATACCACATGTTCTGACTTATAAGCAGAATCTGAATGATAAGAACACATGAACATATGGTGGGGAACAACACACACTGGGGCCTATCAGAGGGTGGGGATTGTGAGAAGGAAGTACAGGTGATGGGATGATCTGTGCAGCAAACCACCATGGCACACATTTACCTATATAACAAACCTGCACAACCTGCACATGTACTCTTGAACTTAAAATAAAAGTTGGGGAAAAGAAGCCAAATGTTTCACAGAACAAGAGGAGGTTGAATCAGACAAACCTGAAGGAAATCTTCACCTGGGAATGAAGATAGCCAAGGCAAATCCTCATGGAAAAATAAAAACTAGGGTTGCAAGTGATGAAGGGGTTAGAAGGAAGCAGATTCTTCCTTTCCATAATTAAGGGAAGGAAATGAAATGACTTCTCCCCTTTTTCAACTTTCACCCTCCTGTAGGCTAACTTTTCCTAATTTTTCCCCTTTAATTTTATCTTTGCTTCTTTTGTTTTTTAAACCTAGATTTACCTATATGAAATTTATTCATAGAAAATGAATATACACTGTCACATAAGCCAGGAGAGTGTCTCAGATCTTATAATCTACTGAAGGCAGTTCACAGACAATCCCTTGAAACAAAGGAAGTATAGTCAAGAAATACTGAAGGACTGCTTTCACTATTTACAACATTCCAATTCTCATAGCAATAAAAATGGATGAAGAAAGTTCTACTCCTCCACTACAGTAGGAAAGTTACACCTCTTTGGTCAAAAGATGGCTATGCAGTATTCACATTTAGAATAAATTTTGTATTCCAGACACAGGGCTGGAGTGGTTTCTAATTTAAAATTAGATATTGAAGAAAATAAATCTGGACATTATAAAAAAAATTATACCTGTATCAGGCTAAAAAGGACTTTTTAAACAATTGTCAAGCCAATATCTCATATTGCCAAACACATAAACTGCTTCAAGAAACAGATGGAATTTATATCACAGACTCTCAAACCTCATGGAGAGGGATCTTTGAGTCCAATTAACCCCTTGGCAATAGTAGTTAATCTGGAGCGATATGCTCAAAGCATCCAAAAATATTTTGTCTAGACTTACCCACTGCAGAATTTTCTATAGTACATTCTCTGGGCAGGACAGCATGGATTCAAGCAGTGGGCAGGGACTGGTGATATCTTCTCAGAATGTAGGCTTTCTTTTCTCATATTCTCAACGATATATCCATAACAACTTTACAAGACAGGTATTCCACCTCAGTTGGATCTGCCTTTCAGGCTTGCTAAGATTCCTAATGCAACTGCCAAACCTCAAATTAAAAGAAAATACAAAAACATGTCAGTATGTGCTGAGCTACTACTGACAATATCCAAAGATGGCAAAAACTGAAGAATTAGAGTGTTTCATATAAAATGTTGCCTGCAGTTTTTGTAGATATTTCCAACTAACTTCAGAAGGAACTGAGATTTTAAAAATAATCCAACTTATCAGTTTATTAGATTTTGAATATTATCTTCTCTAAAGTGTTTAAGCCAGGTCAGTCAAAAAGCAATGCATTTAATCGGGTTGATTCTTGTGGTTATAGTTTGCATGCCAGTGTACTGTTGGAGACAAGAGTCTCAGTCTTCTTCCCTGTAGACCGCAATAACAAATACCCATTCTTCTGTAGCTGAAATTGCTTGGGTATGGTACTGTGAGGAGGTAGAGAACAGGAATGGATAGGCATCTCTCAATGGTCCACTAGAAGCTTCCAGTCCCTGACCCCAAGACCTTGTTTGTCTACAAATAGAAGCACTTCACATATCAATGACATTGGGAAGAGAAGACAAGATAAGAAAAGAGAGAAATTAAGTAAGCAAGTAAAAAAGTTTGGTTTTTTTTTTAAAAAGATAAATGAGGTAAAAGGGTAAGTAACAAGTGAGGAGTGTTGCAAGAAGTTGATTTAGCAAAGTGTGTTGATCGTAGACTAGAAAGGAACAAAATGACAAGTTGGAAAAAAAAGGCTTGATTGAAAAAAGTCTCAAAGGAAATACATGAAAATCTTATTTATGCTGTTGGGGGTGTGTGTGTGTGTGTGTGTGTGTGTGTGTGTTTCAGTGTTTCTATCACCATTACTAAAGTATTCTTCAGTAGTTCCTGACAATGTTTTATGTTCATCGCGTTGACAAACCTCTTTGATCTCCTCCTTTGCCTATGAAAGAATTACCTTGAAAGATTGTCAGTCAAGGTTGGACACGCTGATTTATTATTGCTGTTATTAAAAGTAATCACTGACATTTGTAAGTAGTTATACATGTTCCTAAGTATCCTTCACAGGTATATCTTCTAGTAATCATGACAACCCTGTACTTCAAATTATCAACACCATTAACCCACTTTATAAATGAGAAAAATGCCATTAAAAGGGGCTAAGGAATTTACGTACCATCATTTACTCCAATTCACTTGCACTGACTTGGCACTCATGCTCTTTCTCCCGCACTATATTACTGCTTAGTAGACAAAGCAAGTTTTTGTAAATAGGTGATATATGACGTAGGGGGGCAGTTGCTTTACTCAATTAAAATGTCTTTCTTCCAAAGATGCTGCTATGGTTTGATGCTATGGTTTTAACCTCCAATGCAACAGTGTTGAGAGGTGGGACCTTCAAGAGGTGATTACGTCATGAGGACTTTGCCCTCATGAAGCGATTAATGCTATTATCAAACAGAGTGGGTTTCTGATAAAAGGATGAGTTTGACCCCCTCTCTCTCCCTTTCTCACCTTGTCTCAACTTCTCTCACACATACATGCTCCTTTGCCTTTCCACTTGCTCCCATGAGATGATGCAGCTAGAACGCCCTTGTCAGATGCAAACCCATCAGCCTTGGGCTCCCCAGCCTCCAGAACTATATGAACTAAATCTCTGCTCTTTATAAATTAGCCAGTCTCAGGCATTCTGTTATAGCAACACAAAATGGACTAAGAAAAATAATTACCGTAAGTCTGTAAATAGTGTGGGAGGAAACTTGTTACAAGATTAAGTAAGTAAACAAAATTAAGACAAATAAACATACTCTGATCTCAACTTTGTTTTTTAAAAACTTGATTGAAAGCAGTCTGGAAAGAATTTCATGTAAGTGTTAACAGTGGTGAGTGAGTGTTGATGGTAGAGCATAGCAGCTAAAAGTTAGACTCTGAAATTACACTGCCTATATTTGAATCTTAGGCTTGCCACCTATTAGCCAAGTGGCTGTAGGCAAATATTTTAACTGTGCTTCTGGTTCCTTATCTCTCTAATTAAGGCCATGATGGGATCTATCTCAATTCTCATGGTGATTTATCATACTGAAATCATCATGAGAGTTAAAGGACTTAATATGAGTAAAGCCTTAGAACAGTGCTTATTGTAATACACGGTAAGCACCATATAAGTGTTAGTTATTGATTATTTCTGGGAATTATGTGTGATTTTAATTTTTTATATGTTTTGAAATTTCAAATGTTTAGCATATGTATGTTGATATCCCCCAAAAAACCTATGAAAATAATAAAAAGTGGCCAGTAACAATTTCCATAGCTGACTTAACTGAAAGTTCTGTCCCTTTATTTTAATTCAGCATTATTGTATTGGTTTTTAACCTCATGGGTTTCATTTGCCTTGAATCTTTTTACACTCAGCTCTTTAAAAATACTGTATTTAAAAATGAAAAAAAAAAAAAAGATTCAGAGCTTCTTTATAACAGTCTCCATTTTTTAGTTCCTTGGAAATTTGTCTTACTGACAGGTAGGTGCCTTGTCTGTTGAAGGAAAGCTAAGTGACTTATAGCTATCCCAAAGTCTCCCTGATGAAACCAAAGTAGATGTTTGAGCAAGTATTCAAGGTATCAAAGACTCCTTAAAGGGGCGAGGTTCATCTTGAAATCATCAAGCAAAAGAAACAAACAGAAATTTCCAGGTAACCTTGTGCAAATTAGATGACAGGTAAATTAATCAAGTTTTCCTGACCCTGAGTCTTTCATTTACACAACGCTTAAGAACTTGCTTTGGGCTATTAGTCTCACCGTAAATATGTGCCACAGCAAATGCAAAAGCATTTACTCTGAAAGTTAACAAAACTAGGTTCACGAGCAACATGGCACACACCAGACAACTGGGAACAAATACAGAAAGCAGGACTTCTTCCAACCAGATGCTTCTCAAAATATGTGGCAAATGTTTTAAAGAGTCCTGTAAGAATTTCAAGAACCATTCTTCTAGATTAAGAAAAGCACAGAAGGAATACAGACAAAGAGCAGATGGTGTGCACAGGCTGTCTAAGATTTTGAAAGGAGAGATATTACAATTTGATAAAGCAGTGGCAGTTTATGTACATTTGCGGCAGCACCAGCCATATGTATTATATTTCTATAGACCGTCCCCCTCCCACCACACCCTGGAGACTTTATTACTCAAAGCAAAATTTCTGATTGTGGTGAGCTAGAGACACTGAATGTAATCTTATTACAAAAGTTCTTAAATCATCAATAACTAGGACTTGTGTAATTTTTTTTTGTAATTAGCGATATGTATTAAGCTCAAATTCTATTTGGCTTCTTTATAGGCCTTTTAAACTGTTTTTTACTACAGTTGAAAATACAGCAGCGTTCTTTCTGTTCATATGCAGAACCAGGCTTCATGACTATGCACCACCCAGTTGTCACTCTGCCAGATAGCATAGGAACACAAAGAAGTTGGTACTCACCTTGAAATGACAACATGAAGCCTTATGGAAGCCAAAATCTCAGCGTTCTGGAGCCATTTACCTCTACCACCATATCTGGTAATTAAACACAAGGAGGGTGCCAGCATTTAAAGCATAGCCTTTGTGGTTGTGTCAGGAAACAGTTTTCCTGAAGAACTCCACAATGAGACAAGAATTTCAGGTGTAATTAGAAATCGTTTGCCATGAAATACAGTTTCAATTGGAATGTCATTTAAAGGTTTGAGAAAAAATTCTAGCCCTAGTATGTTGTTTCGAATGTTCTCCCTGTTGATTACTTTCTGCTTATTTTGAAAATATAATAAGTATTATTAGAGTGAAAGGGAAAGAAAAATCACTGATTATTTCTGTACCCATGAGCAACCTATAGGGAGATTAAAAGAATGTCATTGTACTATACCTAAATCCACAGTCTAAATGAACATCCTTAAACTTGTTCTGCTGTGGTGCTAAAAGAAAGAATAGGCCAACACTGAAAAAAATTTCAGTATACATTCTCCAAATTTATCATGATTTCCATCGATTAGGTTCTTGTAGATTGTTTGGGTCTCTTTTCGCTCCTGCAGCAGTTACAGATCTACAGCCAACCTCTCTATAGAAGAGACATATTAAAGTCTTGACCATTTGATGAGGACTATTCATTGCTAAGATTAACCTGATTGACAAATTACAGTATCTCTTCTGCCAGAATGATGTTTTCCTAATACAAATGCAACTTTGTGACCGACTATGTTTCATTTTCTCCCTTGCTTCAAATCCTGCTACCTACCAGGGGAGAATTTCCCCTTCTGACTGACAGCAAATATAAATCTCTGCATGAAGACAGGTACGAAAATACAGTTTTCACATCAGAGGGCTCAGATTTTCTATTTCATATTCAAGAACCGATACCTCTTTGAGGTGTTTGGTTGTATTCTGAAAGCCGACTACTGCACACAAACTTTGATTCTCTTTCACTATTTCATAAAAAAATTGTCTCCATTGAGCTAAAACCAATTTCAGTCCCAGTTGTCTTATGTACCAGAGACTTCACATGATCAGTGATACCACCTTATCGAGTGGACTCTGCTGCCCATTCTATGAGCTTATCTCTGCTTCCTTTTACTTGCTGCCTCTGTTTCCTGCCTACCTGCCCCCTTTCATCTCTTGCATTTGGTTTCACTCTACTTAAAGTACTCTTTTGATGTTGACAACAACCATTCTCTTGGCAAAAAATATTGATGTTTTCATGTCTTCACAGCCTCGAATTCTGTTGCACTCAGAGCTGTCTCGGTCTCTTCCTCTTTCTCTGACAGTTCTGTTTGTCTCTTCCTAGATACACTGACTAATCATTCAGCCCCTTCTTGTTTCTCAAGGTTCTGTCCTCTGCCTTTCACACTTTTCTTTTTTTTCTGTCTTTCTTTCTTTTTTCTGAGACAGAGTTTCATTCTTGTTGCCCAAGCTGGAGTGCAATGGTGCCATCTCAGCTCACTGCAACCTCCGTCTTCCAGGTTCAAATGATTCTCCTGCTTCAGTCTCCCGAGTAGCTGAGATTACAGGCACGTGCCACCACGCCAGGCTAATTTTTTGTATTTTTAGTAGAAATGGGGTTTCACCATGTTAGCTGGTCTCAAACTCCTGACCTCAGGTGATCTGCTGGCCTTGGCCTCCCAAAGTGCTGGGATTATAAGTGTGAGCCATCATGCACAGTCCATACTTTTCACTCATACTGTTTCAGTCACTGAGTTTACAAACTCCGTTGCTTCAACTCTCTCCTCTGAGAAGGTAATTTCCAAGCCTCCATCTCCAATTCTTATTTTCCATGTGCTCCTCCCCTGTCTACAAATGGCCACAGGCATTTCCATTTGAATGACCAGCCATAATGTCAAATTCTATATTTAACCTATTGGAAATTGACATCCTCATCTTTTCTCCAGATTAGCTCTCCTTTCTCAGTAATCCAGCTCTATCCTTGATTTCACTGTTAGCTCAGTTTGCCAAATCACAACACTTAGTATCATTTTTTATCTTCTTATTAGTCACAGAATATAAACTTCAACAGAGTGTAGACTTTGTTTTGTTAGCTGATGAAGGTCCAGATCCTAGAAGAGAGCCTAGCACAGTAGGTTCTTAATAAAGACTAAGTGAAGGAACAAACTGTGAGTATTCAATGATATAATACACATCAAGTGTTTGCTATTATATTAGCTGAAGTCCTCAATAAATGTTACCTATTATGCGTTATTATTATTTCTATGATTCCTATTTTCAGTAGTAATTGCAGCATTAAAAAGATGACTATAAGCACCTTATTTTCTTGCATTTATTTATAATTTTTGGACATTTTATTTTTCTCCTTAATTTTAGGAGTGCAGAGACTTTGGTTTGTTGTAGTCCTTTGGCCACAAGGCCTCCAGCATTTAGAGCCATGCAAAGGAAGATCTCTAAACAACAGTCTTCCCTGGTTTTGCGGAGGGGGAGGCAAAGCATAAGAGAGACAGAAATCTGGGAGTAAAAGGATCACTCATCTTGTTTATATGTGGTTTTGTAGGCACTAAGTTTGAAGTACAAAGTTTTTGTAGTCCTTTGAACAATAAAAAATGACAAATGATCTGAAGAAAATATTAAAACATTTTCAATTTGAATCTTCAAAAAAGTAGATAGAAGGTGTTCTCGTTGAATTTGGACCAGAGGTGACACAAAAAACAAATAATTCAAAATGTTAAATTATTTTATCTCTTTGTAAGATTATTATAATTTGAAAAGCAGTCTTATTTAACATTATCAGAAGAACAAAAACATAACAGCAAACAAATATAATTTAATTATTTTGTTCCTGGTTTGTTTTGCCATGTTAAAGTGAGCTTTGGGGGTTTTGGTTTGAGAATCTGCCTCTATTTGTTTCCTTTCATTATTCTGCTATTTTATGTTGTTTCATTAATATAATTTATATTCTTGCTTGTTTTCCATATTTTGTTAATTTTTATGTATATGTAATTATTCATTTTTAGAAACTCTTATTTTGGCAAAGCTAGAACGTATTCATGCATTGGAGTACGATGTTAATATATCTCTGATTTGTTAGGTAGACTCTTGCTTTTAACTCTTTAACTCTCATCAGTCTCCAAATTATACCAAAAAACACAGAATCTTGACCTAGAATGTGAAAATACCAGTTTGAGTTCTAGCTCTGGTTCTTTCTAGCTATCTGAAGTTGGCATGACTCCTTATAGTATCAATGAGCCTTAGGGTGGTGTTAAGAAAGCCCACACCCAAGCCAGACATCCTGAATTTAAGCACTGCCCCAGTGTCTTCACTCATAAAATGGGGATGATACCAATGCCCACCACATGGGTTAGGGGCATGAAGTGACTAATATGTATAAAGCATTTAGAATACTCTCTGAGCATGTAGTAAGCAATGTTGTGAGAATTAAAGGGAATTGAGGGAAGTACTCTTTGAAAATTCACTATGTGCCTGACCATCTTTTACTTATAAGAACTCATGTAATCATCACAACAGTCTTATGAGGAAGGTTCCTATTTTACAAGTGAGAAAAATGAAGTCCAGAGAATTGAAGTAACTTGAATAAAGTCACAGAGCTATTAAGTGGTTGAGCCTGTTTTCAAAACTATAAGACATAATGAAGACGGACCTAGCACATGAGGTCTTCATAAGTGTTTTATACCTTACCTTGCTAAGCTCCAACATTTGTAGGAAAAATACATTATGTTGCAGTCATGCTTGAGATTGTCTTGCAAAGTTCTATGCTGGGGGTATTTTTTTCTGTCTCATTAGGTCCTTAGAAATGTATCAATGACTCAATAATCACCTTCAAATGTTGGTCTATATGACTAATGGATTTAAGGGTAAGGTAACTTTTTTGCCTTCTTTTTTGCACCTAAATCATGAGTGAAATACAGATAGCATAATATCAATAGTTAATGGCTTTGAACCTGGCTCTGCCGTTTTCCATCTGTGTGACCTTGGGCAAATTGCTTCAATAACTTTCTCATCCTCAATTTCTTCATTTGGAAAATGGAGATGTTAATTGTGTTGCCCTCATAAACTTGTTATAAGCATTAAATGATTATGATGCATTCAAATCCCTTAGCATAGTCATGCAGATTGTCATGAAATAAATACGAAAAGGGAAAAAGGGTCATTTATTTCTATGATAGTTTTCTAACTCATTTTCCCATAGGAACAGTCGCAGTTCTAAAATCACTAGACTAATTTCCCAGCAGTTGAGTCATCATTCTACTATGGGTCTGGAAGCAAATATGCATTAACACTGATCATCTGGTGAACTAACCTCTGAATTTAAACATCGTATATTAGCTTTCTCTATTTTATAGGGAGCTCCATGGTTCATATAACTATCATTCACCATTCTGCATAGGATCCATTTTCCTCCTTGGTGATTTTCCTTAAGCAAGCATGGATTTACTTCATCCATGTCTTTCTCATCCCTGTCATGCTTCAGAGTTACATTCTAACATCTCCTACCTAATTCTCCTCATTTAAATACAAAGGCATCTGACCTAACACTCCCAGGCCATCTCAAGAGAATGACTCATACAGAGAAATTCTTACTATTTCAGCATCTCACCCCTGTTGGATGACCGAACTAACCTTATGGCAAATTCAGCTTTAGCGAATGGTATTTCTTAGGGTTGTTTTGTCCACAAAGACTCCTACTGCCAGAAATATGAAAATGGAAAATATGAGCTTTGCCTCGTAGTCCATCACCATCAGTTTCACAACAGTGACAAAACATTCTTTCCTCAGAAAACATCAGCCGCTTCCTCCGAGGATTACCTGGTGTACTCTCCCCCCATGCTTATCCAGCCTTCACTGACTAACTCCAGGGCACAAACGATAGGCTGGTATGAATCCGCCCACCCTCCTCCATGCTCACCGACAGCTGAACAAGCCCCACACTTCTCCCTCCAAATAACTGGCAATGCCGGCAGAGACTTGGAACAGCAGGCAGACAAAGAAAAACAATTTAATTTCTCTCTGACTGGCTGCGTCTTTCCAAATGTGACAGCTTTTCTAACCAAATGGCTCGTATTCTAGTCAGTTAGACTGAGGAAGAAACAGGGTGAACAGTGACACCAAATGGTTAGGTATACTGAGAAAGAGTGTTTATGTCCTGTGTCACATCAGAAATGACTGAGGTGGCTTACATGGATAAATAATAGGCAATAAAATAACAAATTCGCAGTAGATAGTAAATTAGGAAGCAAAATACTTTAAGACCTAAAAATGTCTACAGAATAGTAGATTTTTAAAAAAAAGCTAATTTGAGCCACTAATTCACTAATTGGACTTCAGTCTTTCTAGCAGTGCAGAGGAAAAAAAAGGAAATCTGTTCAGTTTCAAAGGAGAAGAACAATTCTTCCTCCAGCTACAATGACAGAAATTTCTAATAAGAGACTTTTAAGAATCTATTAAAAACTAGAGACCTTGGAAATGTACTTCATCCTTGCTTTTTTTCTTCATGTGTATTTTCATTTATGTTATATTATCTTTTCCAAATCTAATTTTCTAACCTTTTAGTTTAGATTTGTATTTGGTACCACTGGATCATACTTAATTACAGTCTTTATTCAGTCTCTGCTCAATTAAAAGCAGCCAAGTAGAACAGCTGCTTCTAAGAATATATATATTTTTAAGTATCAATGGAAAGTCCAGTGAGCAAGAAGAAAGACAATGCCGACATTTCTGTTTGACAGGATTAGTTGTTCATGATGATGTTCAAAACATCTCTAGTCCAACCGATTTATAAAACTGTATTAAGTTGCACTTAAAGCTTATAGCACTTTGGGAGGCTGAGGTGGGCGGATCACCTGAGATCAGGAATTCGAGACCAGCCTGGCCAACATGGTGAAACCCTGTCTCTATTAAAAATACAAAAATTAGCTGGTGTAGGGGTGGGCATCTGTAGAGCCAACTACTCAGGAGGCTGAGGCAGGAGAATCGCTTGAACCCAGGAGGCGGAGGTTGCAGTGAGCTGAGACTGTGCCATTCTACTCCAGCCTGGGCAACAAGAGCAAAACTCTGTCTCAAAGAAAGAAAAAATGTATATAATTTGTTTGATAATGTTTTATATGAATTTACTGAGAAAATGGTAGGCTACAGACCATGTTACAGAGAACAGAATTAAGTGATATGAACAGTGAACAAGCTACAAAAATAAAGAAAAATGGTATCTAAGGAATATATAGAAGCTCAAATTGAAGAATAAGAAATAAGAATGATAAGCATGCATGAGGGGAAAAGAAGAAATGATCTAAATCATAAGAAGCAAAATGTATGGCAAAAACAGATTATTGGTGACTTAGGTGAAGGGAATGGAGAACAAGATAAAAGTGACAGATAGGAGATGTGAAGAAAATAAAACTTTGAGTCAGAAAGAGAGGAAATCTAAGAATGATTTTAAAATAACAGCTGGCAATTTTAGCTTACTCAAAGGTTAAAGTGCCAGAAAGTAAAGAAATGTGGAAAGAAACAAGTAGTTGGCTCATAATGGGCTTTTAAGAAACACATGTTAGATTTTGGTTGCTGCTAAGACAGAAACAGATAGCGGAATGAAAATAAGAAGAGAATTTGTAGATGAAAGAGAATGGATCAGTGCATTTCTTTTCTGTTTCATATTCTTCCCATCACAAGATATAAAGGGATAGTCAGAGAATTACCGGGATGATTGACAGGTCAGAAAATAAGACCTCTGAGAAAAGATTAAATAAAAGCCAATCTTTCCCCCACAAAAGAATAAGTGAATGGTAATAATGTGTTCCACAAGTTGAGCTGCTAACCATTCCTGCTGCATCCAATTGAACTCATCGTTAAACTGTCTATACACCTTTTGATCATAAGGAAAAACTGAGAATCCTGAAAGCTCCTTATTCCTCCCCTTTGTTCTTATCTCTATCATATTGGATATTAATTTGTACTGACTTCTTTGACATGTGTATTTCCCCCACTAGACTGTTAACTCTCCAGGACCAGGGACCAGAGTCATTTTGTATAGTCGTGCCTAATATCCAAGATCTTTCTGTATATTTATAGTCTACCATTTTTCCAGGAAAGGTTTAATGTGTTACCTGATTTTTGTTGAGAGAACATGCTCTCCCAGTCTTCACTATTTCCATTTCTAGTAGTCATTTATTCAATTTCTTGATTCAAAAATGTAGACGTTATCCTTAATTCTTCTCCTTCTCTGCTTTTCCCTAATTCAGTCCATCTCCAAATCCCATCAGTCTTCTTTTCAGTATGAATCTTGCATCATCACCTCTCATCACTTCACCATTACTTCCCATCCTAGGCTATGGAACCAGCTTTCCAAGTAGTCTCCCTGCATTGCCTTTTGCCCTTCTGTGTTTATTCTTTGCAGATCAGCCAAATAAATCTTTCAAACTCTAACTCCAATCATATCATTTGCCTAAGTAAAAACTGATGTCTTCCCATTGCTCAGAACATTCCCCACAACCTGGCTTCCTTTCCTGCCATCTCTCCCTTGCTCAATAGATTCAATCTGCAGTGGCCTTCTTGTTGTGCCTTGAAAAAGTCAAATTTGTTCCTGTCACTTACCCTTGCTCTACTGCCTGGGATGCTCTTCACCCAGATCCTTGAATAACTAACACTTTCTAATCATTCTCTTCTTAAATGTTACTTGCCTAAGATGCATTTCCAGACCATCTTTTCTAAATGAGCATACATAGATTACCTCACTCTGTTTTATTTTCTTCACAACACTTGTTACTCTCTGAAATTTTATGCTTATGTATTTTCTATTTCCTATGCAGAAATAGAAACTCTCACAAATGTAAATATTTTGTTTATTCACCACTGTAGCTCTACATCTCCAGGATCCTAAACACACAGAAGATGCTTAATAAATAAATGCCAAATGGACAAATAGATATGTTTGGACAATCAGGTCTTAGGTTCAGGGATAAACACTTTCCGTTCTTTATCTAACACATATGTTAGTTGTATGTCTTCGCTTCTTATTAAATAAAATTATTATAATTTTTATAAAAATGATATTAAAATAAATTTAGGCCAGGTATGGTGGCTCACACTCATGATCCCAGCACCTTGGGAGGCCAAGGTGGGTGGATCACCTGAAGTCAGGAGTTCGAGACCAGCCTGGCCAACATGTGAAACTCCGTCTCTACTAAAAATACAAAATCAGCTGGGCGTGGTGGCACATGCCTGTAATCCCAGCTGCTTGGGAGGCTCAGGCAAGAGAATTGCTTGAACTTGGGAGGTGGAGGTTGCAGTGAGCTGAGATCATGCCATTGTACTCCAGCCTGGGTGACAAGAGAGAAACGCCATCTCAAAAAATAATAATAATAAATAAAATAAATTTAAAAATTTTAAGGACTATTATTTTTCAGGAAATGGTTCTATGCCAATGAAAAGAATCAAAAGTGTTTGGAGATGAAAATAATTCTAATACATCATCCAGTCAAATCTCATGCCTATTTTTCAGTTTCCTCTATACTCAGACCCTGTTTAACTCTTCAGAGCAAGGGCTCCCACTGCCTCACAAGGCACCATATCTTGCTGTTAGAAAGCTAGTGTTATCACACTGAACTAAAATATGCTAAGATGCCTACAGAAACCAGGCGAATAAGAGTTCCATGAAGTCGGCCATTAGTAGTGGGGACTGTGGCAAATAAACAAGCTCTTGCCTGGTCTAAAAGAACAACTGCTATTCCACAACTGATGGCTGTCATTTCATGTCAGGAAGCAGGTCCCATGCTGCCCAAGTGTTCTCAGTATTTGAGAGAAGATTGAAAAAATGGATTTTTATGTGAAATGTCTCCATGTTTAAAACCCTATCTGGCTACCTTAAAACCTGAAGACTGTTGGTTGATTAATTTCTAGTCTCAAGCAATACAGAATAAAACTTCTCCATCTTCTATAAGAAAGTCCAGGATTTAAAAATATTTAGGATATCGCACTAATTCTTTATTCTTAATCTAAATGTCCTTGGCTGTTTTCAACATTTTTTTATCATGCCATGATTATAGTATAAAATCAAATAAGCAGATGACTTTAAGTATCTACCGGATTAACCCAAATGTTCAGGGTATAGCTGAGTTAAAAACAAACAAACAAAAAACACAAAACCAAAAGATATAGGAACAATTATAAGTCAAACAACACTGTGGTAAAATCTTTTCTTCTGGTGTTTCATCTTGTGGCATCTTGTCCAGACCACATTTCAATCCTACCATTTTATGTACCATTAAGATTACTAGTTTCAAAACCTTCACACAGCACATCATGTACTTGAAGGAATGACCCTCAGTGAACCACGTGTGGCATGACAAGTTTTAGTGTAGCAAGATTCAGACCACTGGTTTAACACAAATATTGTAGCTCACCTATGTACTCAGAGCAGCATCCCTGTATGACCCCAAAATTACACTTACACTGTATTTATTCTAAGACATAAAATAGTCTGCTTCAACCCAAATCTTTTTCTTATTTCGGTTCTACCTCATTTAACTCTTTCAGAACATTATTTTTGTGTAGGAATTAATAACATGATTTAAATTAGGGAAAACAACAATTAATAGAAAATAACTTTCACAAAGTAAAATATTTGGAATTATAAAACTTTCAAAAATGTTTTCAACCATAAACCATAAATTTATAGCTTTTTCTAAAGCATGATTTGCAATCATTTCTTAAAATTCTTATATATTGTCATGGAACCAAATTACTTTATGACTGCATTATATTGATTTGTTTCTGTTCCTACTTTTGTCATATATACTACTGATTCTTTTTTTGTGGTCCTGACTCTAATTATTTTTGGTATCTCAGAACCATGACCTGGTCTTGACCCTCTTATCATATCTTGTAAAAGAACCTCCCTTCTTTAAGTTAATCATCTTCTTGTCTTCCTAACCTTCAAAATGGGAATTATACTTCTCAGCTATAATTAGAATTATGATGTGTTTGTAAGCGTTGTCATTCAAAGGTTTGTTCTTAAAAATAGAACTCATTATTATACTATTAAAATTGATCAATAAATCTGCCCATTCACGGAGCTGTCTTCTTTATGGTACTGCTCAAAGGATCCTCCTAGTTACATCACAGGATTGAGTTCTCTCATATTAGAGCAACTGAGAACAGTACACTTCTTAAGATGGTTCAGTGAGGCCTGGGCATCACTTGCATTTTCAGAACATATACTCAGCTTTTCTCACTCCCAGATGTAGGGAGTTCTATGTGTCAATGGAGTTTCAGTAGAATTTTATAAACTCAGTAATAAAACTGACATTTTTATAGGTCAGAAAGTGATTGAATATTAGCAATTTCATATGGCTTAACACATTAATTCAATATATAATACTAGGTTTGAGTTCTTTATAGATGCTGGATATTACACCTTTGTCAGATACACCGTTTACAAATATTTTCTGTCATTCTATAGGTTGTCTGTTTACTCTGTTGATAGTTTCTTTTGATGTGCAGAAGTTATTAAGTCAAATTAGATCCCACTTGTCAATTTTTGCTTTTGTTGCAATTGCTTTGTCACAAAATCTTTGCCTACTTCCGTGTCCAGGACAGTGCTGCCTACGTTGTCTTCTGGGATTTTTATAAGTTGGGGTTTTACATTTAAGTCTTTAATCCATCTCGAGCTGATTTTTGTATATGGTATAAGGTAGGGGTCCAGCTTCGGTCTTTTGCATATGGCTAGCTAGTTATCCCAACACAATTTATTATATACGGAGTCTTTTCCCCATTGCTTGCTTCTGTCAGCTTTGTCAAAGATCAGATGGTCATAGATGTGCGGTCTTGTTTCTGGACTCTCTATTCTGTCTCATTGGTCTTTGTGTCTGTTTTTGTACCAGTACCATGGCCGTTTTGGTTACTGTAGCCATGTAGTATAATTTGAAGTTAGGTAGTGTAATGCCTCTAGCTTTGTTCTTTTTCCTTAGGATTGCCTTGACTATTTGGGCTCTTAATTCCATATGAATTTTAAAACAGTTTTTTCTAGTTCTGTGAGGAAAGAATTCATTGGTAGTTTTGGAGCAGCCGCTGCAAAGACACTGGGTGCAACGGAGGAGCTGTGGCCGGGGCTATGTACTTGACAGAGCCAAGGAGAGTAGGAATACATGAGAACCCACCTCCTACTGAGTTGGTGGGGCAAGAGCCCCACACTCCCAGGCACAGCTGCATCCATCCAACCACAGCTCTGGACCTGGGCATCCCTGTGCTTTCAGAATTCCAGGAGTCCCCCCTTCCCCCTACAGTCTCGGAATTGCCTGTTTCTACTCCCAGGCCTCTCCCTGCTCCCAGTGCCCACTCTGATTTCAAAGCAAAGTTGAAGCCGAGCCCAGGTACTGTTGTGACCTGGTCAGGTGTGCATGCATTCAGGATGGCACTGACATGCCAGCTCCCCTGCCACCTCGGACCCCTCTGAAACATTGGGCACTGACAAGCTCAGGGAGGGAGGCTAGGGAGGTGGCTGAGGGTGGCTCAGCACAGGCCTGCAGATGCCCCTAGGCATGAACAGCCTGGGCACCGTGGATGGTGTGTTGATGACAGCAGGAGGCAGACAGACTCTTAGGCAGAAAGGGACAGGTTCCTGGTGAAAACCCACCTTCAAGTCAGGGACCGCTTAAAGCCTGACAGCTGGGTTACCAGTTCCAGATGGAGTTCATGGCCCAGAGTGAGAATTTATGGTGCTTTTTCTGGGCCCACCCATGGCCATCCATGGCTGCCCATGGACCAATCAGAACATACTTTCTCCCTTCTGAGTCCATAAAATCCTGGACTTAGCCAGACTCAGACATCAGTACTACCAGCTATGGAAAGCAGCTACCCACGTCGGGTCTCCTCAATTCTTCAGGCAACCTGCCTGTGAAAAAGAGCTACCCACTATGGGTCTCCTCTCCTACCCACTACAGGTCTCCTGTCCACTGAGATCTGGACACTTATTGGGACAACCTGCCTACAGAAAGAAGCTACTCACTGCAAGTCTTCTCTTCACTGACAGCTGGACACTCATCAGCATGGCGTGCCTGCAGCAAGGAACTACTCACTTTGGGTCTCCTGAGAGCTGTTCTCTTGCTCAGTGAAGCTCCTTTTGCTCAGTGAAGCTCTGGTTGTCCTTGTACCTCATTCTTCCTAGACACAGGAGAAAAACTTGGGACCTGCTGAATGACAGGACTAAAGATGTGCTGCTAGATTCTGTTTGCAAGTATTTTGTTGATGATTTTTGTATTAATGTTCATCAAGGACATTGGCCTGAAGTTTTCTTTTTCTGTTGTGTCTCTGTCAGGTTTTGGTATCAGGAGTATGCTGGCCTCATAGAATGAATTGGGGAGCAGTTCCTCCTTCTCAATTTTTTGTAATAGTTTCTGTAGAAATGGTACCAGCTCTTCTTTGTACATTGGGTAGAATTCAGCTGTGAATCCAACAACTCAGTTAAAAAGTCAGTAAAGGACATGAACAGACACTTTTCAAAAGAAGACATACATGTAGTCAATAAGCATATGAAAAAAAAGCTCAGTATCACTGATTATTAGAGAAATGCAAATCAAAACTCCAATGTGATACTATTTCACACCAATGGGAATAGCTATTATTAAAAAGTCAAAAAATAACAGCTGTTGGTGAGGTTGCAGGAAAAGGGAACACTTATACACTGTTGGTGGGAGTGTAAATTAGTTCAACCATTGTGGAAAGCAGTATAACAACTCCTCAAAGAACTAAAAGCAGAACTACCATTTGACCCAGCAATCTCATTACTGAATATGTATCCAGATGAATATAAATCATTCTACCATAAAGGCATATGCATGCAAATGTTCACTGCAGCAAACTACTCACAATAGCAAAGACATGGGATCAATCTAAATGTTCATCAATGACATATTGGATAAAGAAAATGTGATGCATATACACCGGGGAATACTATGCAGCCATAAAAAAGAGCAAGATTATGTCTTTTGCAGGAACATGGATGGTGCTAGAAGATGTAATCCTTAGCAAACCCAGGAACAGAAAACCAAATACTACATGTTCTCACTTATAAATGTGACCTAAATGATGAGAACTTATGAACACAAAGAAGGAAACAACAGATGATGGGGACTAATGGAGAGTGGAGGGTGGGAGGAGAGAGGTGAGCAGAAAAAAAGGAAAAATAATAATTTTGAGAATAAAGGATGAGATTACTTGTGTATTATTAGTAGAGTGAAATTTCTGAAACTTGATTATCTATTTCTACACTTTTCACTAAATTATTTCCTAAATAAGATATAAAATCAGAGAATTAGGTGTGATAATATTGTGTTATTTTCTATTAATGGAAAATGAAATTATTCACATATTGAAAGATTATAAACAAACCTCAAAATATTATTACAGAACTGACAACAGAAAGAGAGACAGAGAGAGAGAGAGTGGGAGGAAGCGAGGGAGAAAAAGTAAGGGTGGGAGGGAAGAAAGGGAGGATAGAAAAGAAATTATAGTTTCATAAACAAATAAAATGTGAATACAAAATAGTTCTAATATATGAATTAAGTTTAAATGTCACAAAAACATAGGCAACATAACACATTTTTTAAATGTCATGAATGTTTTTATTGAGTGTGATACAAATAAATCTGTAACTAAGAAATATATACATTTAAAGCTGACTACATATTTGCAGTTTTGACATCATTTCTTGAATAGAGGTAGTATATATAACCACCGAAAGATAACATCTTATCTTTCACTATCTTTCATAGTGATTGGAAAAACCGATCACTGTGAGTCATAGCTAACGTTCACATATTGTATTGTTCAGAGTTCTTCAGAGAAACAGAATCAATAAGGTGTATAGAAAGAAAAAAAAAAGAGAGAGAGAGAGAGAGAGCTAGAGAGACTTGTTTTAAAGAAATGGCTCAAGCTTAAAATCTGCAGGACATGCGAACTGCCTGCAGACCCAGGGAGGAGTTGACGTTGCAGTCTTGATCATGAAGACAGTCTGGAGGCAGAATTTCTTCTTCTCAGGGAATCTCAGTCTTTCTTCTCCTAAGGACTTCAACTGATAAGATGAGACCTTTCCGTATTGTGGAGAGTAATCTGCTTTACTCAAAGTCTACTGATTTAAATAGTAATCACAGCAACAACATTCCTTTACAATAACAGCTAATCTAGTGTTTGACCAAACAACAGGATACCGTTGCTTAGCTAAGTTGACATATAAAATTAACCTCATACACATTATACTTGAAATGAGACCAAGGTTTACATTATTGCTCTTCCACAAAATTGGCTCACCATTTATGATTGGTTATAAACACCTAGCAACAACTTCTGTAATCATTGGCAATGTGGCACCTAAATAACTAAATGAAGAATGTAATTCCAAGCTAATACCAGCATTTGTAATTGGAGCTTACTCTTGCCTTCCTCTACAAGTTTGGCATCAAGTAACAGCCAGTATTTGTGGCCTCCAAAAATTTAAGAACTGTAGTAAGGAAGATTTTAATACTCCCCCAATTCCTATTCTTTCTAGGTTATATTAACCCTCCAAGAGTGGAGAAATTTGTTTCCTCTTCTCCTCCAAACCTTAAATGTATGTATTAAAAATATTCCTCAATCATAAAGTCATTCTAGTTGAAGCATCTTGATTCAGGTGCTTCAGTGACTATTAGCAACTTACTCTCTTTGAATTGCCCACCTGACTGTGCTTTGTGCACCTAGCTCATCATCACAATGTGTATTTACGTATAGCTTCTAATTTTCTGTCTACTTGTATTTCTAAGCATGTTAACCCTGGGTATGAGTTTTACTCTATTTAAAGTTATATATTATATCCTCTACATTCTTTTTGAACTCCCATATTTCCTAAAGAATATTTAAAATTATAATTTTTTATCTTTAAAACAATATGAGGCAGAATATTATTTATGAAATTACAGGTGAATTCTAGGATAATCCTAGAACTATTCTAATACAGCATTTAATGACTGTTTTCTTAAATGGTGGCTGAGAAAAGTTATGAAAAAAAGTCCCAACAATTCCAGTGGTACGTTGTACTTCATTGCTTTCATATGTTAACTAGATGAGCACTTTTGCCTCCTTTAAAATGAAAATGAGTAATTAGGACTTAAACCCTTGAATTAAAAATGGATTTGAATGTTCACAATTGCTCATCAACCTGCAGATGTCTCAACTACTTCCATAACCACATAAAAATTGGAAAAATAACCCCTGAAACATGAATCATCCAACTAAATTGTGTTTGGTATATCTTAGCATAAAACTACCCAAAGATAACCTTCATTTTATTTTATTTTGATTATGGAAAAATCCTTTATGCTTTACATCTCAAGAAAATGGTATGCAAAACAGTGTTTAAGTTTTGGTGCTCACCATAAATTATCCCCAGAATGAGAAGAAACAAATCAGCATTTAAGTTCTAACACAAAGATATAAAGGTCTAACACCATCAAAGAACACCTGCAAAAATTCTAAGAGGTAGATGCCTTTTATTTTTTGATAACCTTCGTTTTAAATGTCATCTGCAGCCCATCTGGGTCTCTAACATATGGAATATCCAAGACCTCAATGGAATGTCTCCTTCCCTATGGCAACTAGGACCATATGCAAAATCCTCCACTGGCAGGCTAAGAAATATAAAAAGAAAAAAAAAAGGTTTTGATGCCTTTCCATCTGCAAACAAAACACTATAAAAAAAGAAAAGACACTGCAAAAGTTATTATAGCTTTCAGATATAAACAATAAAAAAATCCTAACCACTGAACATACAGTGTAAATTATTACAGCCTATGACTAATCACCGCAGAATAATTCCACTGGTGCCTGATGGGGGAATATCCTTAATTACAGAAGATATATGTTGCAAGCTTATCAGCACTTTAAACCACTAAATTTGATTAACATCAGCAATGTTAGCATATGAAGGATTGTTTCACAAGATGAAAAGAAGTTTGTCCTTTGTTTATTTGGTGGTTTATATTCGATTGTGAAATAAAGGAAGCAAAGCATAAAATACAGGGCATGAGACCTAGACCTTTGTTATGCAGAGTTTCCAGTGAAGATATGCATGCATAGTACTACTGGCAAAGAGAAATCATGGATGTGGGATCATCTAAAGAACTTCCAAAGCAGTGGAATGAATGTTTTCTACCCATCACTGCTCACCCAGTGTGGTCAAAACCACAAGCTATTGAACAGGTGCATAGAGGAGAAAGTATACTCGTATGATTTGGATCTGTGTCCCCACCAAAATCTCATGTTCAATTATAATCCCCAGTGTTGGAGGTGGGGTCTGGTGGGAGGTAATTTGATCATGGGGGGTGGATCCTTCATGAATGGTTTAGCATCACCTCCTTGGTGCTATTCTCATGACAGAGCTATCATGAGATCTGGTTATTTAAAAGTGTGTAGCCCCTCCCCACTCTCTCTCTTGCTCCTATTCCAGTCATAGGTATGTGTGCTCCGCTTTCACCTTCCACCATAATTGTATGTTTCCTGAGGCCTCCCCAGAAGCAGGAGTCACTATGCTTCCTGTGTAGTCTGCAGAACCATGAGCCAATTAAACCATTTTTTTAAAATAAATTGCCCAGTCTCAGATATTTCTTTATAGCAGCACAAGAACAAACTAAAACAGATACCCAATGGAGAAGAGCAAGAGACAGTGCCATTCCCAAGAGGTTGTTGCATAAAGGAAATCGCAGATCGCTTTCTAGTACTGGTTCTGCCACTTACCACCTTTGTGATTTTTGAGCAAGTCATTTTACTTCTCCTGTCCTCAATTTCTTCATATCTAAAATTAAGGAAGTGGAATTAAGGATGCCTCAAAGAATCTATGAGTCTCTAGCATCCTGCAGAAGCTGAGAATGAAGGGGAAATCTTAACACAGTCTTGGCAATTCTGTGGGAGCTGAGATAACACCACCTGGCTGACATGACCTGGACCAGCACCAATTCTCAGGTAACTTGGAGACAAAGCTAGATACCAAATAGAAGAGAGAGTTAACATGTTAATTAGGAATTAGGCTGCCTCTAAAAAGAGCTTCTGGTAGGAATCAGATTGTATAATTAATTTGTGGCTGAATTAAGTTGCTATTCTAACTTGCTGATGTAAAAAAATTTCACATGCTTTATTTAGATTGTAAGCAGGGGCTTCTCAGAGGTCTAGAGGGGTTCAAACCATTTTTGATTTTTGAGGTTTTTCAAGTTTAAAAATAAATACCAAAACAAGGTTCAAAAACTCTGACATAATAAGTGTTCATGGTAAACAAAATAACATCTTTCACACTGAAAAACACAATGCAATATAATTGTATTACTTACAAGATAATGAAAAGTTTCAAGAGAAAATTTTACTATCACCTTGGACAATGTTGTCTAGCAAAAGGGCATAAGTGTAAGACTGGTACACACCTTCTTTATTCATTTTCATTTAAATTATATGCATTTAAATGCACATCTTATTTAACGATAACAGCAAACGTTGAAACCTGAGGTCCTCTTTGCATGCCCTTTGCTAGGCCCCTGTAACTTGAGGCTTTGTTCACATAGGCTATACACGAGCCTGTCCTCTGGTGCTCATACAGGTAGAACCGATTTAACCCTAACCTCCCATACGACCACTGCTCAGAAATGAACTCTTGGAGTAGAGTGAGCAGTAGACAAGAACTTGGTTGAAATCTACTGAACGGGCTGATTTTTCTCCTAGAATATAAAGACTTCTGCTATTGAACAACTACATAATCCAAAATGACCTGGGTAGTGCCCCTTAGGAAACTTACAAGTTTAAGTGCAGCTTTATCCTTTATAACTTAATTAATTTCAAAATGCACTCCAAAATAGTTCAGTAAATTGCTCTTGTGGTTTGAAGACTTTAGAATAATCACTTCGCACATTTGTACATCTGCCATCCTTGTTTCTCTACAGCGGATGAGAAACTGTTCTTTTTGAGAGCAAGTAGTTTGTGATATTTGTTTGTAGTTGAAAACAATTCAATGACATTGCAGATATAGAGAACCACCTTGTAAGTTTTAGCTGTAAAACAAACACCCTCATTTATCTGATAATTGTATCAAGTGATATAAACTTTGGGGGAAAAAGAAGGGGAAAATATTGTTTCAAACTACTCAGGATTAAAATTTCACCTATTACAAGATTTGTCCACTTTCTAAAAAATACTGTTTTAAAGTAGTGCTAGTACCTCTTTGTCAGAGGAGTAGATTGCAAAATAGTGCTAGTACCTCTTTGTCAGAGGAGTAGATTGCAAAAATTTTCTCTCATTCTGTAGGTTGCCTGCTCACTCTGATGGTAGTTTCTTTTGCTGTGCAGAGCTCTTTAGTTTAATTAGATCCCATTTGTCAATTTTGGTTTTTGTTGCCATTGCTTTTGGTGTTTTAGACATGAAGTCCTTGCCCACGCCTGTGTCCTGAATGGTATTGCCTAGGTTTTCTTCTAGGGTTTTCATGGTTTTAGGTCTAACATTTAAGTCTCTAATCCATCTTGAATTAATTTTTGTATAAGGTGTAAGGAAGGGATCCAGTTTCAGCTTTCTACATATGGCTAGCCAGTTTTCCCAGCACCGTTTATTAAATAGGGAATCCTTGCCTCATTTCTTGTTTTTGTCAAGTTTGTCAAAGATCAGATGGTTGTAGATGTGTGGTATTGTTTCTGAGGGCTCTGTTCTGTTCCATTGGTCTATATCTCTGTTTTGGTACCACTACCATGCTGTTTTCATTACTGTAGCCTTGTAGTATATTTTCAAGTCAGGTAACGTGATGTCTCCAGTTTTGTTCTTTTTGCTTAGGACTGTCTTGGCAAAGCGGGGTCTTTTTTCGTTTCATATGAACTTTAAAGAAGTTTTTTCCAATTCTGTGAAGAAACTCATTGGTAGCTTAATGGGAATGACACTGAATCTATAAATTACCTTGGGCACTATGGCCATTTTCACAATATTGATTCTTCCTATCCATGAGCATGGAATGTTATTCTATTTGTTTGTGTCCTCTTTTATTTCATTGAGCAGTGGTTTGTAGTTCTCCTTGAAGAGGTCCTTCACATCCCTTGTAAGTTGGATTCCTAGGTATTTTATTCTCTTTGAAGCAATTGTGAATGGTAGTTCTCTCATGATTTGGCTCTCTATTTGTCTGTTATTGGTGTATAAGAATGCTTGTGATTTTTGCACATTGATTTTGTATCCTGAGACTTTGCTGAAGTTGCTTATCAGCTTAAAGAGATTTTGGGCTGAGATAATGGGGTTTTCTAAATATACAATCATGTCATCTGCAAACAGGGACACATTGACTTCCTCTTTTCCTAATCGAATACCCTTTATTCCTTTCTCCTTCCTGATTGCCCTGGCCAGAACTTCCAACACTATGTCTAGAACCTACAAAGAACTCAAACAAATTTACAAGAAAAAAAACAAACAACCCCATCAAAAAGTGGGCAAAGGATATGTACAGACACTTCTTAAAAGAAGACATTTATGCAGCCAACAGATACATGAAAAAATGCTCATCATCACTAGCCATCAGAGAAACGCAAATCAAAACCACAATGAGATACCATCTCACACCAGTTAGAATGCTTATCATTAAAAAGTCAGGAAACAACAGGTGCTGGAGAGGATGTGGAGAAATAGGAACACTTTTGCACTGTTGGTGGGACTGTAAACTAGCTCAACCATTGTGGAAGACAGTGTGGTGATTCCTCAAGGATCTAGAACTAGAAATACCATTTGACCCAGCCATCCCATTACTGGATATATATCCAAAGGATTATAAATCATGCTGCTATAAAGACACATGCACACATATGTTTATTGCAGCACTATTCACAATAGCAAAGACTTGGAACCAACCCAAATATCCATCAATGACCGACTGGATTAAGAAAATGTGGCACATATATACCATGGAATACCACTCACAGGTGGGAATTGAACAATGAAAACACTTGGACACAGGAAGGGGAACATCACACACCAGGGCCTGTCATGAGGTGAGGGGAGGGGGAAGGGATAGCATTAGGAGATACACCTAATGTAAATGAGGAGTTAACGGGTGCAGCACACCAACATGGCACATGTATACATATGTAACAAACCTGCATGTTGTGCACATGTACCCTAGAAAATAAAGTATAATAAAAAAATAAAAATAAAGTAGTGCTAATATCCACAATATTTCAGAAATATAGTCAACTTGTATCTTACCCAAGTGTAGATATGAAAAGTACCTTGCAAGATGAAACTTGATTATGGAGAAATTTACCCTTGGAAATTCCTTAGGTCAACTGTGAAGTCTGAGAATCCATGGCTTTATGTATACAATTCTACATAATATTTTTTAAACATTAACATTTAAGATAATGAAACTGAACTAACAAGAAACAGTCTGTATGCCAATGTGTGAATATCAAAACCATTATGCCTTTAAGGAGAAATAGATGGAGGATTCTAAAAGCCTTTCATGCTTGCCTTCACGGCTTACTCCATTATATTTAATATTAAGCTTCTCTAGTTGTAACACACATTAGTAAATTTGGTTGTTGTAAAAAATTCATAAGACATCCTTTTTATTTCTTTCATTTTACAAAGTATGGAAGGCCCACTCTCTGCTACCACCTAACCCATGGCCTGGTACATAGTAGTTGTATTAGTCAATTTTCATGCTGCTGATAAAGACATACCTGAGACTGGGCAATTTACAAAAGAAAAAGGTTTAATTGGACTTACAGTTCCACGTGGCTGAGGAAGCCTCACAATCATGGTGGAAGGCAAGGGGGAGTAAGTTACATCTTACGTGGATGGTGGCAGGCAAAGAGAGGTTGTGCAGGAAAACTCTGTCTTATAAAGCCATCAAATCTCGTGAGAATTATTCACTATCATGAGAACAGCATGGGAAAAAACCTGCCCCCACGATTCATTTATCTCCCATCGGATCCCTTCCACAACATGTGGGAATTATGGGAGTACAATTCAAGATGAGATTTGAGTGGGGACACAAAGCCAAACAGTATCAATAGTGTTATTGGAAAAGGGGTCTTGATCCAGACCTCAGGAGAGGGTTCTTAGATCTCACACAGGAAGAAATTCAAGCCAAGTTGCAAAGTGCAGTGAAAGAGACAGTTTATTGAAAGCTACTTTGTTACATTGTAGGGCACCCTCAGAAAAGCAAGAGAAGGAATGTAACATCTTTAAGATTTTCTTAAATAATGGTATTGTCTATGTAAAGGCTAAATCAAGCGCTTGCCTTCAGGGTTTACTCCATTAAAGTAACAGGATGACAAAATGTATTATTCTATTGTCTTAAATAAAACTATCCTTGGCATTTTAGTCATTTTAGTGTGTGAGTACATGAAAGCATAACTGTTGCTATCTTGAAAGCATATATTGTTATTGGTATTGGGACATCTGGATTCTCTGTTGTAGTGGGAGGGTGTCTTTTCTGGTAGGTATCTTTAGGCTGTTTCCTCAACTATAAACATCTTATGACCATTGGTTGTGACTGGCAAGGGAAGTGCCTTGTTAGTCTCAAGATGGAGCTGAACTTAAAATGGTGTTACTATGGCTCTCCTAAGCTCCTGCTTTCCTAACAGTAGGTACTCAGTAAATGCCAACTGTTCATTGAGAAGTTGCAGAGAACGTGGTCCCCAGTTCCTTATCTTCACAAGCTGGAATGTCTCACCATGGCACTACTGAGCAGCTATCACTCTTATGCCCACAGGTGCAATAGACAATGAAACTGACAATAGATTGATGGGTGCTTTGAAGCAGGAGTCCCACAGCAAATGCAGAGCACAGACAGGTAGCATAACTGAGGCAAGTGGTTCAGGTGGGGACTTATGTAAACTAAAGAGGCCACATTTGCCTGAGAGGAGCAAGTGCTGTGCAATGAGCTCCAGCAGAAGATTGTCTCATGAAGAGCTGTTTCCTTTCTGTCCCACTTCCATCCCAAAGAGCAAATCCTTCTTTTTACATAGAATGTCCCTATGTAGTTTTGTCTGAACTAAATAACAAAAACAATGTCCCCAGCCTTGCTTCTCATAATCATAGTCACCACTGAGACTTTATTGCAGGGTCTCAGACAGAGCACACAGTCAAGAGTTGTTCTCGGAAACCTTGTATGTGGAGGCCAGGAGACTGAGAGAATGGTGGTACCAGATAGACTGTCATAAACCAGAGTGACAATTAATGCAGCAGTAGGAAAACATGTGTATTATATGCAGATCCCAAGGGAGTCCATCAGTTGGTTCCCTGTGGGGAGATTTTACTGATGTCTGAAAAGATTCAAAGCCAAGACACATCTACTAAAATGAAAATTGAACTGACAAGAATACATACCTGGAGGATGAAATTACAAGAGCTGCTGATCTTGTGTTTCCGGGCACTGGCAAGCCAGTGGCTGAGACTGATGGAACACTCTCTCTTCATCTCATTATTTCTCACTGAAAAATTTTATGGAAATATGTTAGGTACAAAAAGAGACGAATAAGAGCGTAGAAATTTTTCCCTTCCCCAAAAACATCCAGACTCACATCTACTCTTGAAACTAGCATGTTTGACCAAAAGGTGTTTGCTTTGTTATTGGGATGTTCTTGTAGCCCCAAATTGACAAGCTATGTTTCACAACTTCCTCTTTACAGTATATAGTACTTGTTGTACTTGTTGATATAGACAGGAAATATCCTAAAGAAGAGCTCATGGTACCATCTAAAAAGGCCTCCCCTTCTTTTCTCTTCCTCTTTTTATTAGTTTTTATACTTGCTCCTCATTCCAACTAGGCTCGTCTCAGCTTGCAAACTTTGCAGACTACGAATGCTTTTGGAAAGCCTAACTTGGAATGTTTCCTTGACTCAGGTGGGGTATACAGAGTTTGGCCAGCTCTCATCCAGAGGAAGGGCTGCCCAAACGAACCCCCCGAGGAATGCCTCTCAGCACGCTGTCTGCCGTGGCGCGCCCAGCAGAAACACTATCCTGAGTGTTAACCCTTGAGGCACAGCCTTCTATTCTCTCAGTGGAACTTTTTCCACTGAAATTGTTCCTTGTGAGTTTTATGGAGGACCATGTTTTGGATATAAAAATCAGTAAATTTTACAGTGAGTAAGGGATTTTTCTTTCTTTGTATCAGGTATGCTTAATTATTTTATCTTTTAAACAGAATCATTTCTCCCACAAAAATGGAATATATGTACCAGTCATCAAATTATCAGTTTATGTAGCTCATAATGACATGACACTACAGAGGTTTATAAGAAATTAGTCAGGCAATGTGAAGCTACTGAGTTTAAAGTATTTTTTTTTTTTTTTGAGTTAAAACCCTAAATTGTCTGTCTTTGCGACATTGATCAGAAAAAAAAAAAGGCAGTTATTCATAATAAGTTACCCTACCAATGCTTTAAGGGGTATCTTCTAATTAATATTTAAATAAATTCAGTTACATTTTCCTGTCATTATTTACTCCATGTAAATAAACTAGAGCAGCACTGTCCGTAAGACTCTAAGATGATGAAAATGATCAATGCTTTTTCTGTTTAATATGATAGCCACCAGCATCAAGTAGTTTTGAGTACTCAAAATGTGGCTAATATGACTGATAAACTGGATATTTAATTTAAGTTTAATGACTTTAAAGTTAAATTATTTGGCCATATGTAGTTAGTGGCTATCATTTTGGGCAATGCAGGGCTACAGACTTGCTACTCAAAATGCAGCCACCTACAGGAAGCATCATCTCCACTTGGAAACTTGTTAGAAGTGCAACTTTCTGGTCCCACCTCAGGACCACTAAATCACAATCTGTATTTTAATAAGACCCTCCAACAATGTGTGTGTGCATTAAAATTTGAGATCTAGAAGGGTAGTATCTCAACACTGGCTACACTGGTAATATTCAGTTACTCTTGAAAGTACCTAAGAGCCTTTCAGGGGGTTAATGTGCTCAAAATATTTTCAAAATAAAATTAAAAGCCACTGCCTTTTTTGTTGTTCCAGCATTTGCATTGATAGTACAAAAGCAATGGAGGATAAAACCTTGAGCACTTTAGCATGAATCAAGGCACTGGTACAAACTATAGAAGTAGTCATTAATTTATTTACTGCCACACACTTGCAGGAAAAAAGAGGGCGGTGCGGTTACACTTTAAAATGTCCTTGATGATACAGCCAAATGCACTTATTTTCTTAAGCCTTGACCACTGAAAACAAGTTTTTAATATTCTGTGGTTTAAAAATAAATAAATATGTATAAAGTGTTACCACTGCAAATGGAATTAAGATTTTAGAAATACAGTGTTTGCCTCTAGAGTCTTGGCATCTTCCTACTGCTGCAAGACTTTTCTTTGAGATTGATGGTGGTATTAACAACTGCATTTAAAAGGTCTGCATAATTCTGGAAATCAATATTTTTTAAGTGACTAATGTATGAACAAAAGATCCACTCAAAAAGCAGGATCAGATAATAAATTTTAATGTAACAGAGTACATGTTTATTGATATGCTTTCAGATTTCTGCATTGCATATAACCTTTAAGAAACTGCCACTTGTTAAGATTTGATGTAGTAGCAAAAAAAGAAAACCACAATTGTCTGAAAATCTTAAAATACTCCTATTTTCCAACTATGAGCCTGAATTTTCTTTGCATGGTCAACCTAAACGATATAGCAGAATACAGAAGCAGGCATCTTCTATCAAGCTGTACATTAAAGAAATGTGCAAAAAAAGAAAACCAATGCTATTCTTTAATTTTTTTGTCTTGGAAATCATAGTTACTTTTCTTTAAAATATTATGTATATTAATACATAATGCACTCATTGTTATTTTAAAGGAAGTTCTATTTTTTAAAAAACTTTCAATTTCGAGTATGATAAAAGTTGATAGATACACTCCCATAGACAAAAGCTGTAAGGAATTCTAAGACAACAAGTTTGAGTGCTGCTGACTTACAGGATGCCTTAATAAGATAGAAAAGAATCAAAGCTGAGAATCACTATTCCCTCCACCCAAAAGCTGGGTATTGGCTGCTCCCAATGACTCAGAAGTAAAAAAAAAAAAAAAAAAAAAAAAAAAAAACCACTAGACATTCTTAGAAGAGAAAATGTGGTGTATCCTCAGACGGAATTGTCCTGAGGGATATTTCTCAGACAGAAGGAGCAAAGAGATAATAGGAAATAGAAGCGTTCATGGAGCCAGGAGATGTTGAAAAGGAAGGCAGTAGTTTGCTTGTAAATTCTTTCTGTATCTGCCAGATCGTCAGAGAATTCCTCTAAAACTCAAAAAATGCTTGTCAGGAGTGGGTTTCTTATGGAAATTGGTCATCTAGAATGAAGCAAACAGAAATGTGCACCGGTGGAGGGTGGTAGGGGAAATCCTAGCTGATATTTGAGGAACATATGAAGATCCATTTCTAAAAAATACTAGATACATAACGAATATTGTATAGTTACCAATGGAGCATGCCCTCCAAATCGCTGACTCTCACACTCCATCATATATATTTATATTCTAAAGAACAGTGGAAATACAACTCATATTTTGTAGTTACCAGTGGAACATGCCAATTGCTCACTCATTCTCCATCGTGTGTATTTATTTTCAGGGTTGTGTTTAGTAATTTAGGGAATAGATTAGTCTGCAGTAATTTTCTGTGGTTAGATTTTTAGTTGTCAGTAATGATGTGTGATTAAAGTTTGTCTGAAGAAGCACCCACAGAGGAGACTTGCTGGGTAGTCTCACCTCATCCCACAGGGAGTGAGAGGGGAAGTTACCTTGTGAAGATCAAGGATTCACAACCCTTCTTGTCACTTACCAGCTATTACACCCTTAATAGTCTGTGTGGTTCCTGCCCCCGAGTTAGACTAATTAAAAATTATTAACAGGTGGACAAATTATTTGACTGCAATGTGAAGGTATCTCAGAGTGCAAACATTGAAAAATTGGTAATTTACAGGTACACAATATTATTCCAAGTGCCTTGGTGAAGATTAAAATCACTGAGTTTTTGTCATTCTTTTGCTCTAAAATCTTCCTACTCTTCTCACCTGCCCCTTCCCCCACCCTTAGTGTTGAATTTTCATTGGTTAGAAAGTTAAGCAGCAAAAAAATGGGCAGGCCTTTAAAAAGCTTCAAAAAATCACTTGAAGAATACAGGTAACATCAGATGCTGAAAAGAAACAACCCTAGCAAAGATTTGAAACTCTGAAGAAAAAGCAAAGTTAATTTCTAAAAAAATTGGAAGAGAACTTGCATAGTATTTTGAAAATCCACATTTCCATAGGGAAGAAAAGAATTACAGTTCTGAGCTCAGTTACCTATTTGCCTCTCAGACTAGCATGTTTACTATTATGCCAAATTATGTAGCATAAAAAGTGACAGGTTTTGTTAGTCTTACAGCCCAGAACTTCTAGTCTTGTCAGAAAAGATAGATAGATAGATAGTAGATAGATAGATAGATAGATAGATAGACAGATAGATAGACAGACAGATAGATAGATAGATAATTAGATGATAGAGAGATAGATGTGCTCTTGTCCCCTCCCACCTCCAGGATCCTTGCTGCTAGTCTAGCCCTAACGTGTACCACAATTCTGACAAGGATTCTTGAGAAAATATCTGAATTTATTGGTGTACTACAGGATGGAGTGTGCTGTAATGTTACATCAGAAGCCAGAACAATCTGAAGTTGAACTTTTGAGCAACTAGTTGTACAACTGGAAAACCTATTTTTTTCTACTGTGATCTGATTGTTTTCAGTTTGTTTATTCATCTGATTGCAAGCAGCTGAGTTTCACACCTTCCCATGAAGCAAAAAGCAAGTATTTTCTTGCCCCTCAAATACTTGGGATTTCTTTTAAAAAGAAAAAAAAAAATCTAATTTGAAGAAAATAAATGTGTTAGATTTTCCTCATCACCTAAGAAGAATGACAGTGCTGGAATTCGCGTTGCTAGATTATTCTAACATATTTTTAAAAAAGAGTAATTTGTCATCATATCTGTTTCATGAGTGTTTATTTTCGTATTAATAATTAAGTATGCCATAGGGTCAAAGGAGAGCAAGTAGTATGTCCACCACCACTCCCCATACAATATGATGACCCTGGACTCACCCAATAGTCCAACAAAGTCATCCTATTTCCCAGAGAGAATTAAAAATTCAGAGACAAATGATAGATTGGGAAAACTAGTTGTGCACAATATTTCAAGAGATTAATTTTGCAACATGATAAAAATCTACAAATAAAAAGGGCAAGTAACTTAATATAAGAAAATAAGCAAACCTTATGAATTAAGAATGTACAAAATAATATATAAAGAAGGCAAATAAGCAAATGGCAATATGCTCCAGTCCCCTGGAACAAAAAGAATTCAAATTAAAATAACAATGTGATATAATTTGCCACCCATCAGATTGGTAACAATGAAAAAGAGCGATGGTATTCTAGTCTACTAAGAACACACAGCATTATCATCATTTGCCACAACATTTTTGCAAAAATCTAATGATGATTAAAATGTACACACATTTGACTCATTTAGCCCACTTTTGGCACCTGCCATGACAACCCATAGAAAAATTCCACATATATGCATATTTATTATAGTACTTGATAGCACAACACACACACACACACACACACACACACACACACCCTGAGAACAATCTGAAAGTCCATCAAGAGTGGAAAGGTTGATTACAGTACAGCACATTGTATTGAGGAATAATATGTAGCTATGAAAAAGATTGGATTAAATCTTTATGATTCTAAAACTGGAGTGTTGTCTATGATGTATTATTAAATAAAAATGCAAGTTGCAAAGTAATAGGTGAGGTACTATTATCCCTTTTAAAAACAAGGAAACAGCTTTTCTGTGAATATAGCTTTATCTGTTTTTGTCTTAGAGAAAGATGTACAAAAAAATTCACACTAATTTATTAACAATGGTTACCGTAGTAGAAGGTAGGAGTGGACAAGAGATTGATTGTGTTATTTAATTTTCTATATACCTATTATTTTTAAAGCTTATAATATTTTGAGCTTCCTATTTATTCAACTGAGTCTTCTTCTATACTAAGGGGTCCTTGCTTGTTCTTCTTTGTAAGTCCACACATGGTATATGTTAAGAAATGTGAAGGAAGATACGTTTGGCTCTCTTTGACCCTTCTGAGGGAAAAGGAAAGAAAAACTTGTAAACAGAGAAGCAATAATATTTCAATTGTGGCATATGATTCAGAACATGAAGTGGTAACCAAAACATTCAGTTTTCTCCCAAATTCGAGAAAAGTTGATTGCAGCATCAATGTTCCAAAAGCAATTAGCAGATTTGTACTGGTAATCAATGTTTTTTCTGATTTTGTGGTAGTCAGTTCCAGCTTCAATCAACAAAAAGATATTGGAAATTTCCCATTCTCCTTTTTGTTGCCAACCTCTTCAGCATCATCTAAATATAGCGACCTTCTGGTACTCTATCCTCCAACAACTAAATTCCTTTGTAGCTCTTGAAACATGCCTTGATTGTCCCAGTTCTGTATTTTCATGCATGTGTTCCCCATATTTGAAACTCTCCTCTCCTTCCCTTTCCCATATCACTCATTCCTCGTTCCGGCCTCAGAATAGAAAATCACCTTCTCTAGAAAGCTCTCTTAGGCAAAATACTAAATTATGAGCCTCTGCTCATGCTCTCCTAATACCCTACTCTGACCTTCTCATGCCATAGTATTCACCATAAACGCTATTTTAATTATTAGTTGCCTAGCTACCAAATTCAGTTCCCTGAGGGCAAGAACCAAGTCTGTATAGTTCTTTGTTGTAGCCCCAGTATCTGGAACGTGTGAGGCACACTGTAGTAATAATAATACTGGTTTAGTGCTTACGTTGTGTCGGTCTCTGGGCTAAAGACTTCATACACATTGTCTCATTTAATCTAGTGATAACACCTAACCCTATACTATTCTGTCTCTTTATGAACATGTGTATTTGTCAGATGCTATCTATAATAATAATCTCTGGTCTCTGTTTTTCCTCTAAAATATCCTGCGCTCTGACCCCATCAAAACCCAGTCTTTTTTTCTGAGATACAGTTCCTTGCGCTAACATAACAAATAAACAAACAAAAAATTATGTAAAATCCATGCCATGGGACATGTATTTTCATGGGGCATACAATAAGAAACAATGCCTTAAGCCCAAATGGTGGAAATGTGTGTATTCCAGCTGGACTAATAAGATTTCCCAGGTGCTGGGGATGGAGAGTTCTTCTCTTTGACACTCAAGCCTTCAGGGGTCCCTTTGATATCAGACCATCAAAAATGCTGAGTCACACGTGAGCATGTGGAAACAGTTTTATGGGATTGGCTCCCTATGTGGCAGGAATGGCAGCCAAGCCCCCCAGACAGAGATACTTGGCTTTCCTCCTGAGTAGTCAAGGCTAGTAAGCCAACAAAGTAGCTGAAGAATGAGGACAGGCAATTCCAAATATGTGGCCAAAAATTCTTCCTTTGACAACTTAAAAGAAGAGCTTCACAGTGCTGGTCTGGAGGTCTTGGGAGAAAAGGAAGTAAAACCTGAATGGTGGATGGATTAATGAAAGTGGGAAAGAAATAGAGGGCATATAGGGGAAAATGGCAGAGGGAAGGCAGGACTAACTTGCAGCTCCCACTCCAATGGAAAGGGCAGCATATAGAGAGGCACATCATCAACTTTTGCTCCAGGAACAACCACAGGAACATGTCAAGGAAGCTGAGAGAATCCACAGACCCTTTGAAGGAGGTAGGTTGCTGCTGCAGGCTCCATGGGACAGCCAGGGAACTGTGAGTCTGTTTGCTTTCTTAGCTAGGAGGCTTGTAACCTGGGACAAGTTCTCAGCCCTGCTCACTGGCTACCTGGAAATAAACTCAGTGTCATTGTGGGGAGCACTGTGGAAGTGAAACCAGCCTTTTGGACTGTGGGCTGCATAGGAGCTAGGTGAGGCCTGTGGCTGCCAGATTTCCCCTACTTCTCTGGTAACCTATGTGACACAGCAGATGCAGCCATAATCACCCTGGGAACATAACTCCATTGAGTTGGGAACCACACCACCATCCCCAACAGACACAGTAACTGCAGCAAGCCCTGCCCAAGGAGAGTCTGAGCTCAGACACACCTAACCCTGCTCCCACCTGATGGTCTTTCTCTACTTGCCCTGGTAGCTAAAGACAAAGCACATAATCTCTTGGGAGCTCTATGGCCATGCCCACTGCCTGGCCCTCCCCATACTACCACAACTGATGCACTCTTCAAAGTGCCACCTCCTGGCTGGAGGCCAACAAACAGAAAACCAGCGCACTTAACAAAAATACAATCAAGGACCCTTACAAAGCCCATTTCATTCCCCTGCTACCTCCACCGGAGCAGGTGCTGATATCAACAGCTGAGAGACCTGAAGACAGATCACACCCCAGGACTCTTTGCAGACACTCTCCAGTACCAACCTGAAGCCTGGTAACTCCAAATTCCAAACAATTCGTCTCTCAGGAAGCTCCATCATTAGAGGAAAGGGCAGAGCACCACATTAAGGGAGCACCCTGTGGGATAAAAGAATCTGAAGAGCAGCCCTTGAGTCCCAGAACTTCCCTCAGACATATTCTACTCAAATGAGAAGGAACCAGAAAAACAACTCTGGTAATAACATAACAGGGATCTTCAACACCCCAAAAAGTCACACTAGCTCACCAGCAATGGATTCAAACCAAGATGCAATCTTCGAATTGCCAGAAAAAGAATTCAGAAGGTTGACAATTAAGCCAATCAAGGTGGCAACAGAAAAAGGTAAAGTTCAACTCAAAGAAATTTAAAAAAAAAGGATACAGAATATGAATGGAAAAAATCTCCAGTGAAATAGATAGCATAAATAAAAAAACAATCACAGCTTCTGAAAATGAAGGACACACTTAGAGAATTGCAAAATGCACTGGAAAGGCTCAGCAACAGAATCAAACAAGTAGAAGAAAAAACTTCAGAGCTTGAAAACAAGGCTTTCAAATTAACTCAATCTGACAAAGACAAGAAAAAAAAAAAGAATTTAAAAAATTAACAAAGCCTCCAAGAAGCTTGGCACTATGTTAAACATCCAAACATAAGAATGATTGGTGTTCCTGAGGAAGAAGAGAAATGTAAAAGTTTGGACAACATATTTGAGGGAATAATCAAAGAAAACTTCCCTGGCCTTGCTAGAGATCTAGACATCCAAATACAAGAAGCTCAAAGAACACCTGGGAAATTCAATATAAAAAGATCATCACCTAGGCAAATAGTCATCAGGTTTTCTAAAGTCAAGATGAAGGAAAAAATATTAAGAGCTCAGAGGCAAGAGCATCAGGTAACCTATAAAGGGAAATCTATCAGGTTAACAGCGGATTTCTCAGCAGAAATCCTACAAGCTAGAAGGAATTGGGGTCCTATCGTTAGCTTCCTTAAAGCAATTATCAGCTAACAATTTTGTATCCGGCAAAACTAAGCTTCATAAATGAAGAAGAGGTGCAGTCTTTTTCAGACAAATGAATGCTGAGAGAATTCACCCACTACCAACCTAGCACTACAAGAACTGCGAAAAGGAGCTCTAAATCTTGAAAAAAAAAATACTCAAAATACACCAAAATAGAATCTCCTTAAAACGTAAATCTCCCAGGACCTATAAAACAACAACACAATGAAAAACAAAACAAAACAAAAAACAAACAAACAAACAAACAAAAACAAGGCATTCAGGCAACAAACAGCATGATGAATAAAATAATACCTCACATCTCAAGACAAACGTTGAATGCAAATGGCCTACATGCTTCACTTAAAAGATACAGAATGGCAGAATGGATAAGAATTCACCAACTAAGTAGCTTCTGTCTTCAAGAGACTCACCTGACACATAAGGTGAGTCTCACATAAATTTAAGGTAAAGTGGTGGAAAAAGATATTCCATGCAAAAGGACACCAAAAGTGAGCAGGAATAGCTATTTTAATATCAGACAAAACAACCTTTAAAGGAAGAGCTATTAAAAAAGACAAAGAGGGACGTTATATATTGATTTAAAAAGCTAGCCCAACAGGAAAATATCACAATACTAAATATGTATGCACCTAACACTGGAACTCCCAAATTTATAAAACAATTACTACTAGACCTAAGAAATGAGATAGACAGTAACACAATGATAGTGGCAGACTTTAATACTCCACTGAGAGCACTAGCTAGGTCTTCAAGACAGAAAGCCAACAAAGAAACAATGGGTTTAAACTATTGCCTAGAAAAAATGGACTAAACAGATATTTACAGAACATTCTACCCAATAACTGAAGAGTATACTTTTTCTTCATCAGCACATAGAATATTCTCCAAGATAGGCCATATGGTAGGCCACAAAACAAGTCTCAACAAATTTAAGAGAATCAAAATTATAGCAAGTACTCTCTTAGGCCACAGTAGAATAAAATTCAAAATCAATGCCACAAGGAACACTCAAAACCATGCAAATATATGGAAATTAGTAAACTGCTCCTGAATAATCATTGGGTCAACAATGAAATCAGGATGAAAATTTAAAAATTATATCAACTAAATGATAATAGTGACACAACCTATCAAAACCTATGAGAAAGCAAAGATAGTGCTAAGAGGAATGTTGATAACATTGAATACCTACGTCAAAATGTTTGAAAGAGCACAAATAGACACTCTAAGGTTACATCTCAAGCAGCTAGAGAAACAAGAACGAACCAAACCCAAACACAGAAGAAAAGAAATAACTAAGATCAGAGCAGAACTAAACAAAATTGAAACAAACAAACAAAAACAAGACAAAAGATAAATTAAACATAAAGGTAGTTCTTTGAAAAGATAAATAAAATTGACAGACCATTAGTGAGATTAACCAAGAAAAGAAGACAGAAGATCCAAATAAGCTCAATTAGAAACAAAAAGGGAGATATTATGATCAATACCATAGAAATACAAAAGATAATTCAAGGCTACTATGAACACCTTTAAATGCACTAACTAGGACTCCTACAGCAGATGGATAGATTCCTGGAAATATGCAACCTTCCTAGATTAAACCAGAAGATATAGAATCTCTGAACAGACCAATAATAAGCAGCAAGATTGAAATAGTAATTAAAAGGTTACCCCCCAAAATATCCAGGACCAGATGAATTCAAAGCTGAATTTTATTAAACATTCAAAGAAAAATTGATATCATTCCCATTGACCATATTCCAAAAGACAGAGAAACAGGGAATCCTCCCTAAATCATTCTGTGAAGCCAGTATTACCCTAATACCAAAACCAGGAAAAAAATAAAAGCAGAAAACTTCAGGCCAATATCTCTGATGCACATAGATGCAAAAATCCTCAACAAAATAGTAGTTAACTGAATCCAACAGCTTATCAAAAAGATAATCCACAATGACCAAGTGGATTTCATACCGTGGATGCAGAGAGGGTTTAACATCTGCAAGTCAATAAATGCGATATACAACATAAACAGAATTAAAAACAAAAATCACGTGATCATCACAATAAATGCAGAAAAATCACTTGGCAAAACCCAGCATCCCTTTATGATTAAAATCCTCAGCAGAATCAGTATAGAAGGTACATACCTTAAGGTAATAAAAGCCATCTATGACAAACTCACATCCAACACTATACTGAACGGGGAAAAGTTGAAAACATTCTCCCTGAGAACTGGAACAAGACAAGAATGCCCACTTTCACCACCTCTATTCCACATAATACTAGAAGTCCTAGCCAGAGCAGACAAAAGAGAGAAATAAAAGGCATCCAAATCGGTGAAGAGGAAGTCAAACTGTCACTGTTTGCTGATGACAGGACTGTATACCTAGAAAACCCTAACGACTCATCCAAAAAGCTCCAAGAACTGATAAATAAATTCAGCAAAGTTTCAGGATACAAAATTAATGTACACAAATCAGTAGCCCCGCTATACACCAACCACAATGAAGCTGAGAATCAAATTAAGAACTCAAATTTAAGAGAATTTACTGCAGAAGAAATAAAATACTCAGGAAATATATAACCAAGGAGGGAAAAGAGCTCTATGAGGAAAGCTACATACACTGCTGGAAGAAATCATAGACAATGTAAAGAAAATGGAAACACATCCTAGGTTATGGATGAGTAAAATCAATACTATGAAAATGGCCACACTTCAAAAAGCAATCTACAAAATTCCATGCAATTCCCATCAAAATACCACCATCATTCTTCACAGAACTAGAAAAAAATTGTACGAAACCAATAAAGAGCCCACATAGCCAAAGCGAGACTAAACAAAAAGAACAAATCTGATAGCATCACATTACCCATCTTCAAACTATACTATAAGACCATAGTCACCAAAACAACATGGTACTTGTATGAAAATATGCACATAGACCAATAAAACAGAATAGAGAACCCAGAAATAAAGCCAAATACTTACATTAAATGGATCTTTGACAAAGCAAACAAAAATATAAAGTGGGGGAAAGGACATCCTCTGCAACAAATGGTGCTGGGATAATTGGCAAGCCACATGTAGAAAAATGAAACTGGATCCTCATCTCTCACCTTATACAAAAATCAACTGAAGATGGATCAAAGACTTAAATCTAAGACCTGAAACCATAAAAATTCTAGAAGATAACATTGGAAAAACCTTTCTAGACATTGGCTTAGGCAAAAACTTCATGACCAAGTACTCAAAAGTAAATGCAACAGAAATGAAGATAAATAGATAGAACTTAATTAAACTAAAAAGCTTCTGCATAGCAAAGGAAATAATCAGCAGAGTAAACAGACAACTCACCAAGTGAGAGAAAATCTTCACAAACTATACATCCAACAGAGGACTAATATCCAGAATCTACAAGGAACTCAAACAAATTAGCAAGATAAAAACAAACAATCCCATCAAAAAGTAGGCCAAGGCAATGAAGAGATGGTTCTCAGAAGAAGATATAAAAATGGCCAACAAATGAAAAAAATGCTCACCATCACTAATTACCAGGGAAATGCAAAGCAAAACCACAATACAATACCACCTTATTCCTGTAAGAATGGCCATAATCAAAACTTCAAAAAATATTAGATGTTGGCAAAAATGTGGTCGAAAAGGAACACTTTTACACTATTGGCGGTAATGTAAACTAGCAAAACCACTATGGAAAACAGTGTGCAGATTCCTTAAAGAACTGAAAGTAGACCTACCATTTGATACAGTAATCCCATTACTGAGTATCTACTCAGAGGAAAAGAAGTCATTATACAAAAAAGATACTTGCATACCCATGTTTCTAGCAACACAATTTGCAATTACAAAAATATGCAACCACCCCAAATGCCCATCAATCAATGAGTAGATAAAGGAAATGTAATATATATATATATGTGTATATATATATATGTACACACATATATATGTCATGGAATACTACTCAATAAAAAGGAAAAAAGTAATGGCTTTTGGAGCAACCTGGATGAAACTGGAGAGCATCATTCTAAGTGAAGTAACCCAGGAAGGATCCAAACATCATATATCCTCACTCATAAGTGGGAGCTAAACTGTGTGGTTGCAAAGGCATAAGAATGATACAACGGACTCTGGGGAAAGGATGGGAATTGGGTGAGGGATAGAAGACTATACATTGGGTACAGAGTACATTGCTCAGGGGATGGGTGCACCAAAATCTCAGAAATCGACACTAAAGGACTTATTCATGTAACCAAACACCACCCGTTTCCAAAACTCTATTAAAATAAAATAAATAAATAAATAAATACTTTAAAAAAAAAAAAGAGGGAGAGAAATAGACACTGTCAAATGAGCATGGAATAGCTAAGTAAGGTGGGCAAACTTGATACCTCCATCCTGCCATCTAGTGGTAAGAGGTCCCTCTGGCACAGGACTCCGTTGTACTGGTTGATGGTTTGGGGATTGGGGACCCCCGCACTACAGGTTCTATGGCCTGTTAGGAACCTGGCCAGACAGCAGGAAGTGAGCAGCAGACCAGCAAGCATTACCGCCTGAGCTCTGCCTCCTGTCAGATCAGTGGCAACATTAGATTCTCATAGAAGCATGAACCCTATTGTGAACTGCACATGAGAGAGATCTAGGTTGTACAGTCGTTATGAGATTCTAATGCCTCCTGATGATCTAAAGTGGAACAGTTTCATCCCCAAACCATCCCACTCCAGCCCACTCTCTGTCTGTGGAAGAATTGTCTTCCGAGAAACTGATCCCTGGTGCCAAAAGATTGTGGAGAGCATTGCTATAGCAAGTTATTCAGCTGCTCTACATCTGACTTCTGTTCATTTCACAGAAGGCTTTCTCACTCATTACCTCATTTACTTCTTGAGGGAGAGCTGTGAGAAAAGTAGCTTTCTCTCTGTTTTACAGATGAGGAAACGGAGGCCCAAACAGATTAAATGATTTGCACATAGTCAAATGGCTCTGACAGGAGAGAGCAAGGATATATTCCGTATTCCATGTGGTGGTATATGCATACTGTATTGAGAAATTCAGGGTGGTGATTGGCTCTTCCACTCACCCCAGGACAGATAAACTAAATATAGAGAAATCTTCACATGGCAACTAAAGGATGCACTCACCCATATCCTTCATATGAAAAACAAATTTAAATAACAACAATAAATAAAAATAAAACAACAATGGTAAAAAATCTGGAAACAGACAGTACAGTCATCACCTCAGTGATATTATGACAGCCCACAGCAAGGAAAACATAAAGTTTAGTAACTAAAAATAACCTTAGGTAACTACTAACTCAACTACCTTCACTTTATAGTTGAAGGAAATATGGGCAAAAAATCCAAGTGGCTTTGCCTGGTTCCAAAGTGAGATAGAGTGAGTTAGTGTGAGAACCAAAGTGTCTGTCTCCTCTGCTTGTTCTTGTTTGAGCAGTTTTGTTTTTTGTTTTGTTTCATTTTTTTCTTTTTAGACAGGGTCTTGCTCTGTCAGCCTGGCTGGGGTGTAGTTGTGCAATCTTGACTCACTGTAGCCTCGGCTCCAGCAATTCTCCTGCCTCAGCCTCCTGAGTAGCTGGTACCACAGGTTTGCACCACCACATCTAGTTATTTTATCATCATTATTATTATTATTTGTAGAGACAAGGTCTCATTATGTTGCTCATCGGGGTCTTGAACTCCTGAGCCCAAGTAATCCTCCCACCTTGGTCTTCTAAAATGCTGAGATTAGAGGTGTGAGCCACCGAGGCTGGTAGAACTTCTTGACATCAGAAATCAATTATTTGTTTTTAAATATTTCTGGAGGGAGGAGCAAGGGAGAACAAAAGAGGGAAGTAAGAGAGGAAGGAACTAAAACCAATTTCTCACAATTTTTATTCTTGTATCTTTTTTTATGACATAATAAATAAGATTGTGTATTAGCCTGTTTTCACTTTGCTATAAAGAACAGCCTGACACTGGGTGATCTATAAAGGACAGGGGTCCAATTGGCTCACAGTTCAGCATGGCTGTAAGACCCCAAGAAACTTACAATCATGGCAGAAGGTGAAGGGGAAGCAACACACCATCTTCGCATGGCGACAGGAATGAGAATGAACACAGGAAGAACTTCCCAAACTTATAAAACCATGATATTTCATGAGAACTCACTCATATCATGAGAACAGCATGAGGGAACTACCCCCATGATTCAACCACCTCCATCTGGTCTCTCCCTTGACATGTAGGGATTATGGGAATTATGGGGATTACAATTCAAGATGATATTTGGGTGAGGACACAAAGCCTAACCATATCATTCTACCCCTCGTCCCTCCCAAATCCCATGTCCCTTTCACATATCAAGACAAATCATGCCTTCAGTTCCCCAAAGTCTGAATTTTTTCTAGCATTAACCCAAAGCCCAAGTCCAAAGTCTCATCTGAAACAAGGCAAGTCCCTTCTGCCTATACCCCTATAAAATCAAAAGCAAATTAGTTACTTCCTAGATACAGTGGGGCTGCAAGCATTGGGTAAATATATGCATTCCAAATAGGAGAAATTGGGCTACAGGCCCCATGCAAGTCTGATATCCAGCAAGACAGTCATTAAATCTTAAAACTCTGAAATGCTCTCCTTTGATTCCATGTCTTGCATCCAGGTTACGCTGATGACAGAGGTAGGTTCCCATGGCCTTGGGCAGCTCCACCCCTGTGGCTTTGCAGGGTACAAACCCCCTTAGCTGCTTTCATGGGCTGGCATTGACTCTTTGTGGCTTTTCCAGGTGCACAATGCAAGCTGTCAGTGAATACACCATTCTGGGGTCTAGAGGGTGATGGCCCTCCTCCCACAGCACCACTAGGCAGTTTCCCAGTGGGGGCTCTATATGGGGGATTCCAGCCCACATTTTTTTTTTCTGGACTTCCCTAGCAGAGGTTCTCCATGAAGGCTACACCCTTGCAGCAAACCTCTGCCTGGACATCCAGGCCTTTTCATACATCCTCTGATATCTAGGCAGAGGTTCTCAAACCTCAGTTCTTGACTTTTGCACACCCACAGACCCAACACCACTTGGAAGCTACAAAGGCTTCTGGCTTGCACCTTCTGAAGCAACAGCCTGAGCTGTAGGTTGGCCCCTCCAAGCCATGGCTGGGATGCAGGGCACCACGTCCTGAGACTACACAAAGCAGCAAAGCCCTGAACCTGGCCCGGGAAACCATTTCTTTTTCCTAGGCCTCCAGTCCTGTGATGGGAGGGTCTACCATGAAGACCCCTGATATGTCCTGATATGTCCTGGAAACATGTTCCTCATTTCCTCGGTGATTAACATTTGATTCCTTGTTACTTATGCAAATTTCTGCAGCTGGCTTGAAATTTCCCTCAGAAAATGGACTTCTCATTTCTATCACATTGTCAAGCTGCAAATTTTCTAAAGTTTTAGGATCTGCCTCTCTTTTAAACATAAGATACAATTCCAGATAATCCTTTTGTGAATGCATGAAACTGAATGCTTTTTTTGGTTGGTAGGCTATTATTGCCTCAATTTCAGAGTCTGTTATTGGTCTATTCAGGGATTCAACTACTTCCTGGTTTAGTCTTGGGAGGGTGTATGTGTCCAGGAATTTATTCATTTCTTCTAGATTTTCTAGTTTATTTGCATAGAGGTATTTATGGTATTCTCTGATGGTAGTTTGTAATTCTGTGGGATCAGTGGTGATATCCCCTTTATCATTTTTTATTGCGTCTATTTGATTCTTCTCTTTTCTTCTTTACTAGTCTTGCTAGTGATCTATCTATTTTGTTGATCATTTCAAAAAACCAGCTGCTGGATTCACTGATCTTTTGAAGGGTTTTTTCTGTCTCTATCTCCTTCAGTTCTGCTCTCATCTTAGTTATTTCTTGCCTGCTGCTAGTTTTTGAATTTGTTTGCTCTTGCTTCTCTAGTTCTTTTAATTGTGGTGTTGGGATGTCGATGTAAGATCTTTCCTGCTTTCTCTTGTGGGCTTTTAGTGCTATAAATTTCCCTCCACACACTGCTTTAAATGTGTTCCAGAGATTCTGGTATGTCGCATCTTTGTTATCATTGGTTTCAAAGAACATCTTTATTTTTGCCTTCATTTCATTATTTACCCAGTAGTCATTCAGGAGCAGGTTGTACAGTTTCCATGTAGTTGTGTGGTTTTGAGTCAGTTTCTTAATCCTGAGTTCTAGTTTGATTGCACTGTGGTCTGAGAGACAGTTTGTTATAATTTTTGTTCTTTTACGTTTGCTGAGGAGTGCTTTACTTCCAACTATGTGGTCAATTTTGGAATGAGTGCGATGTGGTGCTGAGAAGAATATATATTCTGTTGATTTGGGGTGGAGAGTTCTGTAGATATCTATTAGGTCCACTTGGTGCAGAGCTGAGTTCAAGTCCTGAATATCCTTGTTAATTTTCTGTCTTGTTGATCTTTCTAATGTTGACAGTGGGATGTTAAGGTCTCCCATTATTATTACGTGGGAGTCTAAGTCTCTTTGTAGGTCTCTAACGACTTGCTTTATGAATCTGGGTGCTCCTGTATTGGGTGCATATATATTTAGGATAGTTCACTCTTCTTGTTGAATTAATCCCTTTACCATTATGTGATGGCCTTCTTTGTCTCTTTTGATCTTTAATAGTTTAAAGTCTGTTTTATCAGAGATTAGCATTGAAACCCTTGCTTTTTTCGTTTTCCATTTGCTTGGTAGATTTTCTTCCATCCCGTTATTTTGAGCATATGTGTGTCTCTAAGTCAAGGACCAGACAGATTCACTGCCAAATTCTACCAGAGGTACAAAGAGGAGCTGGTACCATTCCTTCTGAAACTATTCCAATCAATAGAAAAAGAGGGAATCCTCCCTAACTCATTTTGTGAGGCTGGCATCATCCTGATACCAAAGCCTGGCAAAGACACAACAAAAAAAGAGATTTTTAGACCACTATCCCTGTTGAATATGGATGCAAATATCCTCAGTAAAATACTGGCTAACTGAATTCAGCTGCACATCAAAAAGCTTATCTACCACGATCAAGTGGGCTTCATCCCTGGGATGCAAGACTGGTTCAACATATGCAAATCAATAAATGTAATCCCTCATATAAACAGAACCAAAAGAAAAAACCACATGATTATCTCAATAGATGCAGAAAGGCCTTCAACAAAATTCAACAACCCTTCATGCTAAAAACTCACAATAAACTAGGTATTGATGGGACGTATCTCAAAATAATAAGAGCTATTTGTGACAAACCCACAGCCCGTATCATACTGAATAGGCAAAAACTGGAAGCATTCCCTTTGAAAATTAGCACAAGACAGGGATGCCCTCTCTCACCACTCCTATTCAACAAAGCGTTGAAAGTTCTGGCCAGGGCATTCAGGCAGGAGAAAGAAATAAAGGGTATTTGATTAGGAAAAGAGGAAGTCAAATTGTCCCTCTTTGCAGATGACATGATTGTATATTTAGAAAACCCCATTATCTTTCCTTAAGCTGATAAGCAACTTCAGCAAAGTCTCAGGATACAAAATCAATGTGCAAAAATCACATGCATTCTTATACACCAATAACAGCCAAACAGAGAGCCAAATCATGAGTGAACTCCCATTCACAATTACTTCAAAGAGAATAAAATACCTAGGAATTCAACTTATAAGAGATGTGAAGGACCTCTTCAAGGAGAACTACAAACCACTGCTCAACGAAATAAAAGAGGACACAAACAAATGGAAAAACATTCCATGCTCATGGATAGGAAGAATCAATATTGTGAAAATGGCCATACTGCCCAAGGTAATTTATAGATTCAATGCCATCCCCATCAAGCTACCAATGGCTTTCTTCACAGAATTGGAAAAAACTACTTTAAAGTTCATATGGAACCAAAACAGAGCTCACATTGCCAAGAAAATCCTTAGCAAAAAGAACAAAACTGGAGGCATCACACTACCTGACTTCAAATTATATTACAAGGCTGCAGTAACCAAAACAGCATGGTACTGGTACCAAAACAGAGATATAGATCAATGGAACAGAACAGAGCCCTCAGAAATGATACCACACATCTACAAACATCAGATCTTTGACAAACCTGACAAAAACATGCAACAGGGAAAGGATTCCCTAGTTAATGAGTGGTGCTGGGAAAACTGGCTAGCCATAAGTAGAAGCTGAAACTGGACCCTTCCTTACACCTTATACAAAAATTAATTCAAGATGGATTAAAGACTTAAATGTTAGACCTAAAACAATAAAAACCCTAGAAGAAAACCTGGGCAATACCATTCAGGACATAGGCATAGGCAAGGATTTCATGTCTAAAACACCTAAAGCAATGGCAACAAAAGCCAAAACAGACAAATGGGATCTAGTTAAACTAAAGTGCTTTGGCACAGCAAAACAAACTACCATCAGAGTGAACAAGTAACCTACAGAATGGGAGAAAATTTTTGCAATCTATCCATCTGACAAAGGGCTAATATCCAGAATCTACAAAGAACTCAAACAAATTTACAAGAAAAAACAAACAACCCCAACAAAAAGTGGGCAAAGGATGTGAACAGACACTTCTCAAAAGAAGACATTTATGCAGCCAACAGACACATGAAAAAATGCTCATCATCACTGGACATCAGAGAAATTCAAATCAAAACCACAATGAGATATCATCTCACACCAGTTAGAATGGCAACCATTAAAAAGTCAGGAAAAAACAGGTACTGGAGAGGATGTGGAGAAATAGGAACACTTTTACACTGTTGGTGGGACTGTAAACTAGTTCAACCATTGTGGAAGACAGTGTAGCAATTCCTCAAGGATCTAGAACTGAAATACTGTTTGACCCAGTGACCCCATTACTGGGTATATACTCAAAAGATTGTAGATCATGCTACTACAAAGACACATGCACATGTATGTTTATTGCCGCACTATTCACAATAGGAAAGACTTGGAACCAACCCGAATGTCCATCAGTGATAGACTGGATTAAGAAAATGTGGCACATATACAACATGGAATACCATGGAGTCATAAAAAAGGATGAATTTGTGTCCTTTGTAGGGACATGGATGAAGCTGGAAACCATCGTTCTGAGCAAACTATCGCAAGGACAGAAAACCAAGCACCGCATGTTCTCACTAATAGGTGGGAATTGAACAATGAGAACACTTGGACACAGGGTGGGGAACACCACACACCAGGGCCTGTCGTGGGGTTGGTGGGGGTGGAGGGATAGCATTAGGAGAAATACCTAATGTAAATGACGAGTTAATGTGTGCAGCACACCAACATGGCACATGTATACCTATGTAACAAACCCGCATGTTGTGCACATGTACCCTAGAACTTAAAGTATAATGAAAAAGAAAAAAATAAACTAAATGCTTTTAAGAGCCCTCACATGCCTTCTTGAATGCTTTGCTTCTTAGAAATTTCTTCCACTTGTACCCTAAATAATCTTTCTCAAGTTCAAAGTTCCGCAGAGCTTTAGGGCAGGAACAAAATGCCTCCAGTCTCTTTACTAAAGCATAGCAAGAGTCACCTTTATTCCAGTTCTTAACAAGTTCCTCATCTCCATCTGAGACCACCTCAACCTGGATTTCATTGCTCCTATCACTATCAGCATTTTGGTCAAAGTCATTCAACAAGTCCCTAGAAAGTTCCAAACTTTCCCATATCTTCCTATCTTCTTCTGAGCCCTCCAAAGTGTTCCAGCCTTGGCCTGTTACCCAGTTCAAAAGTCACCTCCACATTTTCAGGTATCCTTATAGCAGTACCCCACTCTCTACGGTACCAGTTTACTGAATTAGTTCATTTTCCCACTGCTATAAAGAACTGCCTGAGACTGGATAATTTACAAAGGAATGAGGTTTAATTGACTCAGTCTCACATGGCTGGGGAGGCCCCAGGAAACTTCAATCATGGCGGAAGGCAAAGGGGAAGCAAGGCACCTTCTTCATAAGGTGGGAGGAAGAAGAATGAACATGCAGGAGGAACTGCCAAACACTTACAAAACCATCAGCTCTTATAAAACTCACTCACTGTCATGAGAACAACATGGGGGAAACCGCCCCGATGATTCAACCACCTCCACCTGGTCTCTCCCTTGACATGTGGGGATTATAGGGATTATGGGATTATAATTCAAGATGATATTTGGGTGGGCACACAAAGCCTAACCATATCAGACCATAATCAGAGTGAACTGAAACACTTTTGCAAAGATAGGATTTCAATTTTAAGATGTATTATCCAAGTTGTGGCCAAGCTTTCTTCTTTCTAACTCTTAAACTTGAGAATATTTACAACCATGTTTATTACAATGTAATTACAATGGGAAAAATTTGAAAACAATTCATTTACCCAAAAATAAGGAATCAGCTCTATGAATTATAATAAATCTCTTTCATGAAAAAATATACAATTATTTAAATCATGTTCTATAAAAATAGAGACAAAGGTAGTTGTCTACAATACAGCATTAATGAAAGATGGAATATAAAAATTCCCTACATAGAATGTAATTCCAATTTTGTATTTAAAAGTAGAGATGAAGAGAATAAGCCAAAATAGTAATGGTGGTAATAACTCGTAACAGTGAGTTATTACGACTGGCAAGAGATACTACAAGTGTTTTAAATTTTCTTCTTTATACTACTCTGTATTTTCTAGGTTTTTCTAAAATGTACATTTATTGATTCTATTTATAATCTCACAAAGAATAAATCATAAATTTAAGCTATTGTATGATACTAACCAGTGTTATCAAGAACATGTAGAAATGGACATATGCTCTGTTAAGAGCACATAGTACTACTAAAATTGCATTTTAGAAGTACAATTTCACATTATGACCCAAAATTTGGCTATCACTCTCCTAGAAAGTTATCCTAAGAATATTTAAGAGAAGTATGTAAGAATTCAGAACATTTGGATCTAAGAAAATAATAAGATGCATAGATTACATATTTCATAACAAATCCCAGCAGTCTGTTCAGTAACCCATAATTAAATATCTTAATATTTCTCTAACAAATATATAAAGTGTAAAACTGAGCAGGATAAATAAAGACTATAAATAGCCTTCTGTGAGTTCTAGACAGGTGGTGACACAAAATGAATTTTCACCAAACACTGGAAAATATATGTGGTTTACATAGTTTTTTAATTGCCAGAATTATAGAAAAGAGAATGCAGAGCTTTGCATCAAGAGATGTTCATCAGAGCATTATTTATTATGCAATTAAGTGTATATTAATAATGAATTAGCTAGGAGTAGTGGCTCATGCCTATAAACCTAGCACTTTGGGAGAAGATTGAGTCCAGGAGTTTGAGACAAGCCCGGGCATCATGGCAAAACCTTGTCTCCACAGAAAAATACAAAAATTAGCTGAGTATGGTGGCACACACTTGTAGTCCCAGCTACTTGAGAGGCTGAGGTGGGAGGATCACTTGAGCCTGGGAGGCGGAGGTTGCAGTGAGCCAAGATTGTACCACTGCACTCCAGCCTGGGTGGCAGAGTGAGACTCTGTTTCTAAAAAGAATAATAATAATGGATTAGTTTAAAAGAAACTATGGTAATAGTAATACAATTGAATAATATTCATCCATTGAAAGGATGATATCAATTAGTATTCATTTAAATAGAATGAACTTCATTAACATATTATTGAGTGAAAAAGTAAGCTGCAAAATGAAGTTAGCAAGAATTTCTGTTTCTTGAATAATAAAGTAGACATAGTTTCCCCTGTTCCTTTTACAAAGTACAACTAAGAACCTTGTACATTATAAATGAAAGGAATGTAAGAACTCTGAAAGGTGGGAAGAAGTCAGACTGGTTGGGGACTTCAGGACCCCAAAAATGATACAGTGGTGAACTTGCTGGATTTGCTTTTTGCTTCATCCCAGAAAATTATATTCTGTAAAAAGACAACTGCTTTCCTCCAGGAAAACACCACAGAAAAACTCTGGCCTTACTCCTGTTCAGGCCAGCACAGTTTGAGTGAGGAGCCTCGGCTTCTAGCCTTAATAGGCTGTAATGAAACATTCCAGCACTCCACTAGATAGCAGAGAAAGCCAAGTAGGAAGCTGGTACTTTCATCTTCACTGGCTGGTAATGAGGCCCACTTAATATGATGACAGTAAGTACCATGTGGGGAACCTACTTCCATTCCCATCCAGCAGTCATAAGGCACTCATTACCCTCTCTCCATGGTGGTGTAAAAGGGTGCCTAGTGAGAGTCCGGACTTTGACAATTGATCATTCAGCAGTAAGGTTTCCACCCCAATCAAGGAGTCACCAGAGACCACCGGATATCTACAACTCCTACTCCTGTTCATGAGGCAGAAGAAGACTACCATCTGTTGGGTATCAACAGAGGCCAAGTGGGGAACCTGAAGTTCTATTTCCATACGTGTGAAGTCATAATGAGGTGGCAGCACCCTTCTCCTGCCAGAGTACTATCCAAAAATGTCAATTAAAACAGAAGGTTACAGCTAGATACCATGCCTCACAACATAATATGGGCATATCTAGGTTTCAGTAGAAAATCACTCATCATATGAAGAACCAGAAAATCTCAACCTGAATGAAAGGACAATTAATAGATGCCAACACCAGGATGGCAAGGAAGTTACAAATGTCTGACAAAGTTCCAAAAGGAGAGAAGAAAAAAGGTAGGGCTGAAATAGTACTTGAAGAAATAATGACTGGAAATTCCCAAAGTTAGCCAGAAGTGTAAACCTAGAGATTCAAGAAGCTGAGTGAATCTCAAACAGGACAAACTCAAGAAAATCCACACACCAAGGCACATCTGAAAAATAAACACAAAGAAAAAAAATCTTCAAAACAGTGAGAGAGAAATGACTGCTTATTAGAGGAAAAAAAAAACAAACACACACAGAAAGACAGCAGATTTCCCATCAGACACCATGAAGAACAGAAGGAAGCAGCACAATACTTCTCACAAGCTGAGAGAAAAGAACTGGCAAACGAATCACACCCAGCAAAAATATGCATCAGAAATGAAGAGGAAATCAATACATCATCAAATGAAGGGAAAGTAAGAGCAGACCTACCAGACCTATCCTAAAAGAATGGCTAAAGGAAGTGCTCTAAAAATAAAGGCATGCTAAAAGAAGAAACCTTGGAACCTCAGGAAAGAAGAACACAGTAAACAAAAATATGAACAAATACAACAAGCTTTGCTGCTTCTTGACTGAAGCAAAAATTATAACACCAGTTGATACGTTTCTAAACATGTGTAGAGGAAATATTTAATACAATTATATTATAAATGAAAGAAGAGAAAGGGACATAAATGGACATAACAAATGGACATTTACTATACTTTATTGAAGCTCATAAAATAAAAACACCAGTAGGCTGTGCTTTAATATATGATATAATACTTAGAGCAGACAGTAAAAAGCTATACAAAGAGAAACATTCAAAAACACTATGGATAAATCAAAGTAGAATCGAATAAAACCTTTCAGTATCACACAGAAGACGGAGAGAATAAATGAAAACAAAACAAAACAAAACAAAAAAACAGAAAGAACACACAGAAAACAAAAAATGGCAGAATTAAGGCCTGATAGATTAATAATTACATTAATATCAATGGTCTAAATATATCAACTAAAAGGCATTGATTGGATTAAATGTTCTTTATAAGAAACTCACTTCAAATATAGTGATATAGGCAGGTTTAAAGTAAAATGATAGAAAAAGATATTTTATGCAAACATCAATCAAAGTAAAGCAAGAATGGCTACATCAATACTAAATAAAGTAGACTTTAGAGAAAAAAGATTCCCAGAGCCAGAAAGGGGCATTATACAATAATAAAAGGGTAAATCCACCAAGATGACATAACAATCTTAAGTGTCGATGTACCAAATAGCACAGTTGCAAAGTATGTGAAGCAAAAGCTGATAGAAAAAGGAAGCATAGATAAATCCACAATTACAGTTGGAAATCTCAACATTCTACTATCAACAATTGGTAGAACAACTATACAAAAAGGCCAGGCGTGGTGGCTCCGCCTGTAATTCCAGCAGTTTGGGAAGCCGAGGCGGGAGGATCACTTGAACTCAGGAATTTGAGACCAGTCTGAACAACAAGGCGAAACACCATCTGTACAAAAAATACAAAAATTAGCCAGGTGTAGTGGCTCAGGCCTGTAATCCCAGCTACTCAGGAGGCTCTGGTGGGAGGACTGCTGAAGCCCTGGGGGTTGAGGCTGCAGGGAGCCATGGTCATGACACCATATTTCAGCCTTGGTGACAGAGCAAGACCCTGTCTCAAAAACAGACAAACAAACAGAACTATAGAGAAAATCAGCAAGGATATAGAAGAACTCAACAACGCCATAAAACCATCAAAATATAATTGGCATTAAAAAATCAGAATATATATTATTTACAAAAGCCCATGCATGAGCATATACCAAAACAAACTATAACCTGAGAGATAAAACAAACCCCCAACAATTTAAAAGAATTGAAATAATACATAATGTATTTTCTGACCACAAGGGAAACGAACTACAAATCAATAAAAGAAAGATAGTAGTAAAACCTTCAAATACTTGAAAACTAACATATGTCTAAATAAACCATGGAAATACATTCATTAGTTTGCTCCTTTCTGCCTGTGGATGCTGCCAAGGGAGAGTCACTAAAGTCTCTCTTCCCACTGCCATCATGTCTAAGTCAGCATCTCCCAAAGAGCCTGAACAGGTGCAGACAGCTTTCAAACAACCGATGAGAGTCTGAGGAGGCATTCAGAACAATGGGGAATTCTCATGGACTGTGTGGTAATGAGAGACCAAAACACCAAGTGCTCCAGGGGTTTTGGGTTTGTCACGTGGAGGAGGTGGATGTAGCCATGGATGCAAGGCTACATAAAGTGGATGGAAGAATTGTGAAACCAAAGAGAGCTGTCTCAAGAGAAGATTCTCAAAGACCAGGTGCCCACTTAACTGTGAAAAAGAAATTTGTTGATGGCATTAAAGAAGACACTAAAGAACATCACCTATGGGATTATTTTGAACAGTATGGGAAAATTGAAGTGATTGAAATCATGACTGACCGAGACAGTGGCAAGTAAAGGGGCTTTGCCTTTGTAACCTTTGACAACCATGACTCCATGGATAAGATTGTCATTCGGAAATAACACACTGTAAATGGCCACAACTGTGAAACTAGGAAAGCCCTGTCAAAGCAAGAGATGGCTAGTGCTTCCTCCAGCAAGAAGTCGAAGTGGATCTGGAAACTTTGGTGGTGGTTGTGGGGTGGTTTCGATGGGAATGACAACTTTGGTTGTGGAGGAAACTTTAGTGGTCATGGTGGCTTTGGTGGCAGCCATGGTGGTCATGGATATGGTAGCAGTGGGGATGGCTATAATTGATTTGGTAATAATGGAAGCAATTTTGGAGGTGGTGGAAGCAACAATGATTTTGGCAGTTACAACAATGAGTCTTCAAATTTTGGACCCATGAAGGGAGGAAACTTTGGAGGCAGAAGCTCTGGCCCCTAACGTGGTGGAGGCCAATACTTTGCCAAACCATGAAACCAAGATGGCTATGGTAGTTCCAGTAGCAGCAGTAGCTATAGCCGTGGCACATTTCAATTCCTGCCAGGAAAGAAAACTTAGCAGGAGAGGAGATCCAGAGAAGTGATGGGGAAGCTACAGGTCACAGCAGATTTGTGAACTCAACCAAGCACAGTGGTGGCAGAGCCTAGCTGCTACAAAGAAGACATGTTTTAGACAATACTCATGAGTCTGGGGAAAACTTGAGGATTGCATTTATGACTAATGGTACAACAGATTATTTTAGTTTCTGTTCTGTGGAAAGTATAAAGCATTCCAACAGAGGGTTTTAATGTACATATATATGTTTTTGCACCCATGCCATTGATTGCTAAATGTGATAGTCTCATAATGATGCTTAATAAATATGTCTTTTTAAAAAATAAATAAATAATATTTATAATAGCATTTAAAGAATTAACACGAATTGGGGAAAAGCAAAACTAAACCCTCTCCCAGCAACAGAAAAGGAGGAACCACTTTCCAATTCATTTTATGAAACTAGTATTGCCTTGATACCAAAATAAGAAAAAGACGGTTTTTAAAAACAAAAAGAAAGAAAACTACAGACCAATATTTCTCATCAGTATAGATGCAAAAATCCTTATCAAAATGTTAGCAAATATAAGTAAGCAATATGTAAAATGATTAAACAACATATTCAAATGAAGTTTATTTCAGAAATACAAGGTTGGTTAAGTGGTTGAGAATCAATCAATATAATCCACCATATTAGCAGACTGAAGAAGAAAATCACATCAATTAATTCAGAAGATGAACTTAACAAAGTTTAACACCAATTTATAATTTTTAACTCTTGTAAAAACAGGTCTACAGGGTAATTTCCTAAACTTGATTTTTTTAAATCTACAAAACTCTGTATCTAACATGATACTTAATGGTGAAAAACTGAATTATTTACCTCTAGACCAAGAACAAGATAAGGATTTCTGCTCTCAGCACTCCTATTCAATATAGTGCTGGAAGTTCTAGTCAGTGCACTAAAACAAGAAAAATAAATAAACGGCATGGAAATTGGAAGAGAGACATAATGTAAAATAGTACAGTCATTCTGGAAAACGATTTGACAGTTTTTAAAAAAAAAAAAAACTAAACATGCAATTACCACAAGACCTAACGACTGCACTCCTTGGTATTTACCCCAGAGAAATTAAGAATTATGCTTATAAAAACACCTATATACAAAGGTTTGCGGCAAAATTGTTAGCATTAGCCAAAAACTGGAAACAACTCAGTGACTCATTGTAGAAACTGTGGTATATCCATGTCACTGAATATTAATGAACAATAAAAATGAATGAGCAATTGATACATGTAAGAACAAGCTGGATAATCTCTAGAGAATTATTCCCAGTGAAAAAGTCAACCCCAAAAGTTACACTATCTTTTCATTCATATAACACTCTTGAAATGACAAAAGTATAGAAATGGCAAACATATTAGAGTTATCAGGAGGGGAGTGAGGTGGGAGGGAAGCGGGTCCGTAAAAGAGCAGCATGAGGGATGTTTGTGGAGATGGAAATGTTCTATAGCTTGACTATCAATGTCAGTATCATAGTTGTGATTTTACAAGATTTTGCCATTGAGACAAACAAGGGAAGGTGTATATCCAGTCTCTCTGTAGTATTTTTCCCAATTACATATGTATCTACAATTATATCTAAAAAAAATTTAATTAAAAATGATTTTTCAATGCAGTCATATACTTTTATTTATGGAAAATTAAATACATCTGCATACCCATATGTATAACCAAGTGGTCCAGATATATGCTCACCAAGCTGTTGACAGTAATTTTCCTTGGATGTGGTATTTCAGGAGATTTTGCTATTTGCTTTTCTAAATTTTTAAATGTTATATGAGTAATGCGCATAATACATAAATATATTCTTATCGTAAAATAACATAAGTAGAAATTAAAAGCAAAATACTCTGCCAGATAAAATCTCCTCCCAAGGATAATAATTATTAGCATTTTGACTTATATCCTTCCAGACCCAATTCTGTAATTGCATACAATTATGTATTATGTATATGTGAATAAATAAACCTTTTCAGAATCATTTATAATAAATAGAATTATAGCCACCCTTCATAACTTCTTTTTTTCAAAAATATGACTTGATAATATTTCTATGTCTGCAAATACTTATAACTACTTAATTTTTTAACCAGAGCATGGTTGTTCATAATTAATCTAATTCATTCCTATAGGTTTAGATTATTTAATATTTTTGAGTGTTATAAATAATGCCACATACGCATGCTTGCAAATTGTTTTGCAGATAGAGAAATTTTCTGTAGAATCGATTCTTAGAGATGAAATTTCTAGGGCAAAGGGCTTATTCATTTCAAAACTTGAAAGAAGCTACCAAATTACCCACTAAAAAGGTAGACAAAAATATACACCTTCCAACTGTGTATGAGAATATTTGTTTCAAAACATACTAACACATAACATTATCAATCCAATTTTTATTTTAATTTTAAAATTTTTAATCAAGAAAATTCAAAGATAAACTACATTAAGATATTGTTTCATACCCAACAAGACAAAAAAATTATTGGCCTCATTTTACTTCTCTCCCACGCTACTCAAAACATCCTGCCCTCGGCCAGCATCCATGTTAAAATCACGGGTAGTTTTAACTTTCAGATTATTAATATTTTTAAAATATTCATCAATTATTTAGACTTAACAATTAGTTTTGCCAGCATCTTTGCTCTGTGGTTTTATTTGTGTCCTTTGCCATTTGTTTTATTTTACTTCCTTTTGCTTTTACTAGGATTCTCTCAAATAGGGAGGGGCAGTGAGTGGAATTGTCTTTGACACATCCAAAACTATCTTTAGCCTTCACTCTTGAATTCTACTTTGGCCAGGAATAGAATTCTAAGTTTATAATAATTTCATCTCAGAATTCTAAAGACATTATTCCATTGTTTACTGTACTCAGTATTGCTTTAAAAAGCTTAATGACAATCTGATTTTCATTTACTTGCATGTAAACTGTTGTTTATCTCTGAAACCTTTTGGACATTTCTCTTTATCCTCAGAGAACGGAAATTTCACTGATGTCTAGCTGTGGCTCTCTTTTTATACCTCCTATGTAATACCACATGGTCTTTGAAACCTGGAGATTTACTGATTTCTTGAGCTCTAGTAAATGCTCTTTTCTCATTTAATTGATCATTTTCTCCTATTTGTTGTCTCCTTACTTTCCCAGGGCATTACTATTTTATAGCTATGGGTATTCAGGATCTGCATTTTATTTGTTTTAACTTTTTTTTCTCATACTCTCTGTAGTAGGCAGAATAAAGCCCAGCCCTTGCCCCCCAGGATAGTCACATACCACTATCCAGAGACTGTAAATATGTTAACTTTTCACAAGAAAAGGTATTTTGCAGGCATCACTAAGTTAAGGATTTGAAATGGGAAGATTATCCAGGATTATCTGGGTAGATCTAATGTAATCAAAAGGATTCTTATGAGAAGGCAGTAGGATATCAGGGTCAAAGGAGATGTGACCACAGAAGCAGAGAGTAGAGAGAAAAGAGAGAAAAAGACTGGAAGATGCTTCCTTGCTGGATTCGAATATAGAGGAAAGGGCCACAAGCCAAGGAATGCAGCTGGCCTCCAGAAGCTGGAAAAGGCAAGAAAACAGATTCTCTTCTAGAGTCTCCAGAAGGAACAGAGCCCTGCGAACACCTCGACATTAAGATTCTGATCTCTAAAACTGTAAGATAATAAATTTGGGTTGTTTTAAGCCAGTACATTTGTGGTAATTTGTTACAGCAGCAATACGAAACTAATATAATTTCGAATTAACCCTTTATAATTTTGCATTGCTTCCTGTAACGACTCACTTCATCTTTCAGTATACTGATTCGATTTTCAGCTCTGTCCTTTCAGCTATTCAACCTATCAGTTGAAATGTCTTGTATTGGTTACGATGGTTACTTGCAAAAACTCCAACTACATTTTCCTCCCTTTAAAGGACTGTTCTTTTTGTTTTTGTTTTTGTTTTTGTTTTGAGACAGGGTTTCTCCCTCTATGGGCTAGGCTGGAGTACAGTGGCATGATATCACAGCTCACTGCACCCTCAATCTCCCTGGCTCAAGCAATCCTCCCACCTCAGTCTCCTGAGTAGCTGGGACTGCAGGCACATGCCACCACGCCTGGCTAATTTTTTTTTTTCTTTTTCTTTTTTTTTTTTTAGAGATAGGGTCTCACTATATTCAGGCTGATTGTTTGTCTTTTAGGAATGCACTATCCATTCAAATCTGAGAATATCAGTTATCTGTATCATAATTTTTTTTCCATTATCTTCGCTTCCTTGATGTTAGCCCTTCTGTTTCTTAGCTCAGCAGCTCTTTCCTTAAATACATGGTGATTCTTGATTGTTGACTTAGTTGTATTTGAGAATCTTATGCATTTGAGTGATAGTTCTGGTAACTCTAGCCTGTTTCTGGTTATTGTAGGAGAAAATCAATAAAAACAAAATTTGCAGAATGGCTGCAGCTTACCATTCAAGTCTAGAAAATCCTTTCTACAGATCATGAGGTGCTAACAAAAAAGACCAGTGCAGCATGAGTACCGACAATCAAACAGATGCTAGCCAATATGCCATTGTTGCTGAGAAATCATGAGTTGCCTGACTCCTTCCTTTTCAGGAAGTTAGACTTACACATATAACTTTGGGTGAATGCTAGAATGAATATTTCCTTTCTTATTAGTCTTTTAGTGGTGTGTGTGTGTGTGTGTGTGTGTGTGTGTGTGTGTGTGTGTGTGTCTGCTTGCGTCTTTGGGTCTTCCTCTCCTGTTCTTGTAGGCATCTGGAGGTATTTTAGCATTTGCTTCTGTTGGGTGTCCTATTCTAAACCTATAGGCGTAAGTAAAGATACCTAAATTCAAGCTCTTGCCTTATGAAATTTTATTTGCTGCATCCTGTCCAAAAGAGTCTATGTAAATATTTCATTGTATTAAAAAACATTTATATAACACAGAAGCTTGTGTTTTCATTAAAAAACATTTATGTAACACAGAAGCTTGTACTGAAGATTTACCATTGTTCCCAATTTCAAAAGAGAATCCCTAGCAGCTCAAGAAGTACTTCCCTGGCCCAACAGATTCAAGGAGAAACAGAAGAGTGAAAGAGGCCCTTGACAAAACACATGTGAGAGAAATATATTCAGACGTATTCCACAGAGTCACTTTTAAAAACAATCTGATGCCAAGTTTAAATGTAAAGACGTCACTAATAAGTTCTAAAATTAAAAAAAAAAAAAACTTTTGTTCTAAAATAACAGAGAAGGAATGTATCACTAATATGTATCATTAAATCACAGCGTCTGATTTGAGACAAGTCTCGAAAGTTCAGAATCAAAGAACTGGAAGGAACATTAAAGTCAACCAATTTGAGACTCTCCTTTTGCAAATGAAGAAACTAAGTCCATTAAGTTTAAATGATTTTCCAAAGTTGCAAAGTCTTTCTCTACAGAACCAGAATGGATACTCCTAAACCACTGTGCTTCTCTATGACAAACTGTTTAGTTATCTTTAGTCTTCTATCACTTAGATATTTGGTGACACCGACAAAGCAATATTTTCACTTATAGTGAATTATCTAATTAGCTACTGTATTCTAAAAAAACACAGAAGTCACTGGTTTGTTACACATTCCATCTTCCAAAATTAATGACCAGACTTTCTAATCTATTTTAGTAAGTTATAAAAAGAAAACATTATTTTATAGTAAATACAGTATAATTACAACTTCTTTCAAAACTGGTTCTCTTCAAAATAAAATCTTAAAACAATAAGAAGAAAATGAACTTTCCCATGTGGGTTGCAGTATTTTACAGCTAGAAAGAACTTCAGTCTTCATGCAGCAGGGAAGAAAAATGAGGCCTGCAGAGGCTGCAGTCCAATCCTTTTGTGCTAATGAGCTGGATGACCTCGAGGGAGCCATGGAGTTGCACTAGGTTTGCCTTCTCTGAAATTTGTTGTCAGATTTCATTTGTATTATTACCTAATTTCTTCCATGATTAAGAACATTTCTTTTAGATTACAGACGCATGATATTTTCAGTTCAACTAGATACACTTATAAAATTAGGAGGATATTATTATCTTTTAAGCAAGAAAACAAACAAAAGATTGTATGATGAGATGTATAAAATTAGTTTACAGACTCATGCTACCATCATTCTCAATCCCAGAGCCAATGGAATGTCCTCAAATAATCACCTGACATCAGTGTGGGCTTACATGGCTTCAGAATCTTAGGATGCACAGCCAGTATATGTTGAAGAGACACAGCTTTACAACTGGTATTTTTCCAAATGGGGATTAAAATTTTCACTAACAATTGCTGCACACACCACCCAGGATGTTACCAGATTTTCCTGAATTACCAAATGGAAATGATCCGAATTTAGTACTTAAGTATCATTTCAACTTTATAGCAAATACTTTAGAATTTTTATTTCACATTGTTTGCTAGCTATATTTGCATAGACTATTAGAAATAATTTATTCTACATAACATGTCATTTTTCCATTTGACAAACATTTCTCTCCTTTCTTTTATTTCCAATTGATGTGAAATTTGCATGACTGATGTTGCTTTGAACTTAAACAGCTCATACATAACTATTGCTATTACCTGGGGTACAATTACAAGTGTCAAATCTGCAGCTGGCTTCCTCCTCTTCCTTTCATTTTTGGAAAAAAAAATCACTGAGCAATCCAGTGGCTTCTGCCAAGACCTATGGAACAAGAATTATGTGTTACATGCAAATTCAAGCATGCCTTACAGTTTTGTAAAATGAAAACTTAGAACACTACTAGTTAGTTACATTTATTCCACTATCTATATATATAAAATGATGCTTTGATTAGAATATATAATGATTTAATCAGTAATCATTCATACCTACTGGTACAAGACTTCAAAAGGAAGCCTTTTCAGTAAGCCTATGTGGAAACTTAAAGATGTGATGTCAATTATTTTAAAACACTATATAGTGGCAAGTTTCTATTATTAGGCATGTTTAAACATTCAACCTTTAATAAGTCATACATGCTAGTGCTAATCTTTATAATATCTTATATATTTAGAAACTTAAAGATTTAAAGTGTTCCAAGTTATTTACATGTGTTATCTTGCTTGAGCCACAAAACAACCCAAATGAGATAAGTAGTGCTGATGTCTACACAGATGTTACATACAAGATAATATATGACCATTGTCTAGAGCACAGCATTGTCAATAAATGCTGGCCCAGAATGGGGGTTCAATAAACAGTGTTTCCTGTCCTCTAAAGTGCTGGCAAGTGACAGAATTGGGCCTGGAAATCAAATCTTCTGGTTCCCAATCTAATATTTTCCATGCTGCATGACACTAACTCTACAGGTAAAAGTTAAACTGAGATAATGAAGCATCAGCTAGCCATAGTCTCCTACCTGCAAGGGCAAGAGAAGGTTGCAGTTAGCTCTCAGAAGGACCACTCTGTCATGTCCTAGAGCTTCACATGGAGAAGGAAGCAAATTCTATTCTCTTCCTATGAATGAGTTGCACAGGCAGCTTTCAGCCTGGTATAGTAGTTAATAGCACAAAATGAACTCCCTCATAACAAACACCCAGGTACCTGTGGCTCCTTTTTTTCCATTATGGAAATTTTCAAATATCAAAAAAAGCAGAGATGGATAATATAAATAGCCTTCGTGGACCATCACCCAGCTTCAACAATTGCCAACATTTTACCTATCCATTTGTTTTTTCAGACATGCAGCTTTATGATGTCTCAAGACTGTTGGCTGCATAGTTTCCATGAGGTCAAAAAACAGTGCTGCCCTGGGAAAGCTGGAGAGGGAGAAATTGCAGCTCTCACACCTCTTATTTCCTGCCCCACCTCCAAATCAGAGGATAAATTTACCACAGGTCCCAAGAAGCCAAGAACCAAAGAACACATAGAATTTGAACGGTGACCTCTACTAATTCTGATTTGGGTTATTGATGTGCTGATCCCAAATATGATATAAGTTGAAAGTGTCTTCCTCTTAAATATGAATAATTGGCTTGTGAATTCTGCCATTTCTGAATTCCTATACCAGTCTCCTTATACACGGTTCATGTTACGTCTAGTATTCTGCCTTAAATTACATTGATTTCTAAATGTGTCCTTACCTTCCCACGGTTTAATGGAAATTTTATATTCCTTTTCACAACTGGAAAGTAAACTTTTACTAATTAAGTGCTTATGGAATAGTTATTGAATTTATTATAGTTGAATTCCAAAGCTTAACTCTATATATTCTGAAAGTTTTAAACATTTTTCTTGAATTGAGGCAAAATATAATTTGATACAACAGAGAAAAAAAGTAACTTGAGTAATCAAACAACAACAAAAAAGTAACTCCACAATTATTGACTCAGGCAAAAATAAATGTCTGCCTCAAATTCCTAATATATGAATAAACTCAGCACTGAAACTACATGTGTTTTCTTAACGCTGCTAAACTTTATATTCTTATCACAAAATGATGCTCCATAAATGGCAAATACTGAAATATAAAGTGAAAGTGGCTTTTGGCATACAATCTATGGTCATGTTATTATGGCCATGCTCAGTGCTTAGGGGAGACTTCCGTCCAGCACGTGGAATCCCTTTCAGCAACACTTTCACTGGTTCTTAAAATACTTCTGGGAAAGGAAAGGCACATTGCCTCTGCTTTTAGAAACCAGAAAAGTGAGTCATTGAGGTGAAGTCCCTGCCTGGTTTATAGTGGAAATCAGTGGACACTTGAGGGTTTGAACTGTCAACTTCTGGATCATTCGTACAGTAAGTTAACAAATTTTATTAAATACACACTATCTTCTAGACCCAGCACTAGGCCTTAGGAATAAAAAGATGAATAACCCAGTTTACCCTCAAGGAACTTGCAATGCAGTAAAAGGAAACAAACTTGTAGAGTCAGCACAAAGAAGTGTTAGTATAAAGGTATAAATGTTTCTGGATGCCATTAATGTAAAAACTGCAATTACTTTTGTGCCAACCTGATATTATAGACATTATAATAAAAAGATGTACTGATTTTACAGGGAACTCAAAAGTAGGATTAAGCTATTCTCCTGAGGTACAGGAGAGAAAGTGCCTAACCAATTGACTCTTGAAAAATGACAGGAATATTGGCCACGGAATCAAGGACAAGTAATCTCAGCCCCAGTAGTTGTCAATGTCCCCCTTTCAGCCCCAGTAGCACTGGGAAGTCAGGCCTCCCGCTTCGGCTGCTGCTTTCTGTCTCCTCCATCTGCTTTCAGAGTTGGAAGCTGTGACTTGGGTAAGGAGCACAATTGTAGACTGCCATCAAGGCAGTCAGCACACACCAGCCCATTTGCTAAATGTCTGTATCTCTTTCTTGTTTCTCTAGGCCCTTCAGCTCTGAAAGGAACATCAGCCAACTTTTAAGTTCTCATTCAAGGCAAGACTGTCACTGATACCAGTATAGACAGAAGTCCTTGGAAGTAGAGGCTGCTGCTGCCAGAGAGAGAAGTGGAGACCTTGGGGGTGATAGATCACACACGTTGCTCGAAAGCAGTCATCTTACCAAGATCACAAGGAACTGAGGTTTGCCTCTCAAAGGACAGAGATCATTGAGGTAGTTACCAAAATAATTACAAAAAATAACAGCTACTCATTTGTTGTCCCTGCTAAGTGCTAGTTGCTTTATATGTGTTGTCTCTAAGCTCACAACAGCCCTGTAAGGTATTTGGTATTTCTTGAATTTTATAAGTGATGTTCAGGAAAGTAAAGTCACTCACAGATCCAATCAGTGGAAGAATGAGAACTGAGTTCATGTCTTTCTGACTCTAAAACTCAGTCTCTTTCCATGACACCATTCCAGTAAGAGAAACAAAGAAGAGTGTAATATAATGATACAGAATTTCACATAGCACATAGAACTTCATCTCATTAAATGTGATATATTTTACATGTACTTTGAACTTTTCAACTCCATTCAACAATTTTAAGCAGCTACGGTGAGGGAATTTTAAGTATTTCGGGAAACAAAACTGAATAAAACAATTTCCACTCTCAGGAAACTAGATTAAAATCCAGTGGAAAGGATAAGGCAAGGATACAAATAACTCAAAAATAAATCAAAATACTACTTTGATACAAAAATAAACACTACTAGAAAGGTATAAATGTTTCTAGATGTTCAAGTGCAGAAATTTCACAGATCAGAGTATAATAATAATGTGTATCAAGTATTTACTATATTCCACCTCCTGACTTAAGTACATTGTATTTTGTAGCTCATTTAATTCTACCTGGTCTGAATTACTATTCTTATAATCTTTGTTTCAAAGATGAGGAAAACAAGACCTAGAGAACTAAAATATCTGCTCCAAGGATACTCATCAGCTAAGAAGCTAAATTGGAATATGACCCTATGGTAGTATGCTCTCAAAGCCTATGTGCCTACCTGCCCTGCCATGCTGCCCTGATTGGAAGAACCTCCCAGAGTTGGGATGTCTATTCAAAACCTGTGTCAAAGAAGGGATGAATTTCTGCCTTTCTGAGAGGTGGCAAAGACGGGAACTCTTTGCTATGGTTTCATTTCTTTATCACAATAACACTATACCAAAATTGGAATGTGGGTCTATTTTCTTGCTTTGCAGAGGCACTGGAAGATTGAGTGGCTCACTAAAGATCACGCATTAGTTAATGCCACACAAAGAAATCAATCTAAGCCTCCCAATTTTATGCTCACTGTCCTCTGTATCTGATGGCCCCCTATGTCTCCAGCAGTCCCTGCCCAGTCAACAACTCATTAAACACTGCTTGCCCTGAAAGGATTAAGGATTTTCTATTTCAAAATATACTTAATTATAAACTAGAAATTTTCCTCTTAGCCAATCCATAATGTAAGTGGGAGAAAAATCAGTGCTTTGCATCCCCAAAACATAATTCTTTCACTAGCATCAAGACTGTTATCCTGCTCTTTTCAGCCTTTTCTTCACCAGATTAAATGATTGCAATTCTTTTATGCTTTTCTCCCCAACTCTAGTTCTGGAGATCTTAATTCTTTTGACTGCTTTCTTCTGAAGTCTTCCCAAGGTCCCCACATCTTACTAACATTATAGGCCCCTAAAGATAATTATAATAAAGGTCTGAATAATGTTGATTCTAGAAGTATTAACAAGCTTTTTTCCAAACTATTTTCTTGGTGAAAAAATTTGGTAACTTGCCTTTATATATATATATTATATATAAAGTGTATATATATATATATACACACACACATAAATGTATATATTGTTGATTCATGTTGAGTATATCATCATTTACAAGCTTTTTTCTTCCATTTTTTAGTGCAGCCTATGTTTGCTAATCAACTAATTATATGTAATTTTTATTTTTATTTTTGTCATCCAGACTATAGTGCAGTTTCTCATTCATAGCTCACTGCAGCCTCAAACTCCTGTGTTCAGGCAATCCTCCTACCTCAGCCTGTCTAGCAGCTAGGACTACAATTGTGCACCAACACACCTGGCTAATTTTTCTAATGTTTTATAGAGGTAAGGTCTCACCATGTTGCTCAGGCTGGTCTTGAACTCCTGGGCTCAAACAATCGTCCCATATTTGCCTCACAAAATGCTAGGATTACAGGCATGAGCCACTGCTTCCAGCCTGTTTCTTCTTTTTAACACCATTGTCCAAGGACCAGGTGGCCCATGCTGTCAGTGCATTTAGCACATGTGCGTAGCATATACTCAGCCATCAATCAAATGACTGACGAGCTATTAAATGTGTCTGCCCATCAATCACATTGACGTAACTACTCACATAAGTCTAACACATTGTGCGTGTCTACAGATGTGTGGGCTTCTGTCAAATGCACAAATAGTGTTGAGAAGATATAAAACAATAAATAATAGTTCTAACAAGTAGTGGTTAAGGAAGTAAATGTCATCAAGACTGGATAGAAATTATCTTTATTAATAAATGTGAACGCATCTGAAAAGCTCTGCAAAGCTTCCTATTAAATATGATGGATAAATTCATGCTCACTCATGAAACTCCACTAAAGTGATAGTAAAGCATTACAACAAAAATACAAAAATGCACAAGGACCAAAAGAATGGAAGAGGAATCTACAGCAAAATCCAGAAAAAGATAAACAAGTGGCAAATGCCTTAATAGACCCAAGAAAGTAGATAGATCCAAGAAGGAAAACATGGCCTCCAGAAGGCTCAGGACTTTGTGGCATCCAGATACCTCTGGATGAGAAGGTAGAGGTATAACTAAAAGCAGACGTATTTGTTGAAAATATAAGAAACAATTAAATCGCCAGATCCTCTTCACAACTCTCTTCCACGTAAGACTGAGGGGTTTTCCTCTGAAAAGTTTTATAGGCTGAGGCACACCAGGCAGAGGGCATGCTAGTTGTTGGCAGTGAGAATTACACTATCCAGATAAGAGTCCAGTTTCTCTGAGGAAATTGCCTGCCCATAAGAAAAAGTCTAAAAATACTTGCATTGGAGGTTCTCCATTGAAGTGTTCCCGCTAGGTCACCTGACAATGGAACCCAGATCAACAAGCCCTATCCACTTACAAAAAGCTTTCAGTCAGCACTTTAATACTTCACACAACAGCCAACAGACTTGACCAAGAGCCAAAATTCATGAGACATTTGAGGAAGGTCTCTAATGTGAAAGACTTAGAAGCCAAACAAATAGGAATAAGTGATAGATGAAATACAGACGCTGAACTAATCAAATATCATTAATGTCCTCAGAGAGCTAAAAGAATTGACATTCATGAAATGTCATGATGATTCTTTTAATTCAGAAAATAGAAAGGAATCCTTCAAAATCAAAAATATGATAACAAATGAAAAACTCAAGAGAGGAGTTGAAGAGTAAATCAGGCAAGTTTTCAGAAAGTAAATCAAAAAGACAAAGAAAAGAAAATACAAAAAAAAAAAAATGACAAGTAGAAAAGATTCAATATTCAAATAAGAGACAAAGAAAGAGAAGAATAAAAATACCAGGCCCGGCATGGTGGCTCATGCCTGTAATCCCAGCAATTTGAGAGGCCGAGGCGGGCAGATCACCTGAGGTCAGCAGTTCGAGACCAGCCTGATCAATGTGGAGAAACCCTGTCTCTACTAAAAATACAAAATTAGCCAGGTGTTGTGGCGCATGCCTGTAATCCCAGCTACTTGGGAGGCTGAGGCAGGAGAATAGCTTGAACCCAGGAGGCAGAGGTTGCGGTGAGCACTCCATCCTGGGCAACAAGAGCAAAACTCTGTCTCAAAACAAAAAAAAAGAAGAAGAAGAAAATTATTAGTGAAATAATTCAAGAAAAAATCCCAGAAAGATGCTAAACTGAACCTAATAAGTTCTTAGTGTAATGGGCTAAAAGAAACCCATATCATTACATATATTTATAAAAGTATCAGACAGGAGAGACAGAATTCTAACAAGTCAAAACCGCCCAAAATACTTAGATAACTCTTTTTAAATTAATAAATTATTAACTATGTTAAATGAATTTCTATTTCAATACTTTAGAAAACATTCACATACTTAAAGCTTAAAATCACAAAGTTATCAGATTCTCTTAAACACAGCAAACACTTTAACTGACAAACACAGATTATCCTGAACTTAATGCAATAGTACTAATATTATAGGTTTATTTCATCTTGTGTATTTTTAATCCAAAGTTATTGTAGAGTCAAATCACCTAATCAATTTAGGGAGCGAGTATAAATTTCTGACACAAGCTGAAAGATTATAGACCTTGATATTCTATGAAACGGAGAAATAATGATTCCGGGATGACTATACGCAAGATCATCTATGTTCCTAATTTCTTCCAGTGTTGATTGGATTCAATTAACCTCGTTATTCTCTAATTGGATTCTGGATTATTTCATTGCTTTGTCCAAGTTTGATATCTTATCAAATCAGATTCAACATTCATTATCAGTTTATACATTCATCTAGATATTATTATCATACTAAGAAACATTCTGTAGTCATTCTTATGGGAGAAAAAAACATAGTACTAATTCATTTTAGTTTATGAACAAGATTCAAGTCCTGGCTCTGTCAGTTTCTAGCTCTATGACATGGACGATTTACTCAATCTCTTTAAATCTCAGTTTGCTCTCCAATAAAATGGGAAAGAAATGACGTAACTAAATGCACTTCACAGAATTTCATTAGCACTTCAGAAGCTATTTTTTAAAAGGTAGAAATAGTTCATATCCCACACGAAAAGCAGAAAGAAAATAAAAGTAAGTTTTCTTCTCGTGTGTCTTTATTTATGGAAAGGACACATGGAAAAAAAAGTCATTGTATTATGAGCAAAATAAGATAGAAACTGTAAAATAATGACGATTATTTTTAAAACACATTCCAGAATATCTAAACCCAAATTCTTATCATAGTCTTTTAAGTATCTTTGTAATATTATTATTTTCAAAACGTTTTGGCTCACTCATTTCAGACTCTGTAATACAGTCTTGTCACTATCCACAGTGCTGAGGGTAAATATGATTTTAAAAATAGTCATGTCATATAAATACAAAGTTATTGATTATTAGCTGTCCATTAATTGGAGACTGGTTTAAACACTGGGATGATAAGCTGTGGGAAAAAAAGGACATGGAAACTATATATTGACATGAAATTATTTCCATGAGTTTTCTTATTAAAAGAAAGTTGAGAAATTGTGCACGAACTTCTTATTAGTGTTGAAAAATACAAGAGAGGTAAACGCACACATGTATTTGCTTGTATTTACTTAAAATATTCCTGAAAGGTTACCTAAGAAAGGGAAATTTTGTTGCTCCTGGGTCAGAGAATCATGTGAATGTACCACTATTACAAAAAATTAAACAAATGAAAATTTTTACAAGTCAAGTGAAGTGTGAAGAGTAAAGTGAAAAATCAAACTAGATAAAATTTATAAATTAGACTGTAAAATAAATAAATGAGAGTGATGTATTCTAAAACAAAAACAAATTAATTTTTCATGGAGCAATTACAAATTCTTTTTTTTTTTTTTTTTTTTTGGAGATGGAGGATTCTTGCTCTGTTGCCCAGGCTGGAGTACAGTGGTGCAATCTCTGCTCACTGCAAACTCCATCTCCCAGGTTCAAGTGATTCTCTTGCCTCAGTCTCCCAAATAGCTGGAATTACAGGTGCCTGCCACCATGCCTGGATAATTTTTGTATTTTAGTAAAGATGGGGTTTCACCATTTTGGTGAAGCTGGTCACAAACTCCTGACGTCAACGATCTGCCTGCCTTGGCCTCCCAAAGTGCTGAGATTACAGGCTATGAGTCACCGCACCCGGTCTAAAAATTCTTATTCAGAAAAGACTGGACTTCTTTCTTTGATAAACAACATTTATTTTTAAGTACACATTCTATGATTTTTTAAATATTATTATACTTTAAGTTCTGGAATACATATGTAGAATGTGCAGGTTTGTTACATAGGTATACACGTGCCATGGTAGTTTGCTGCACCCATCAACCCATCATCTACATTAGATATTTCTCCTAACGCTATCCCTCCCCTAGACCCTACCCTTCAACAGGACCTGGTGTGTGATGCTCCCCTCCTTGTGTCCACATGTTCTTGTTGTTCAACTCCCACTTATGAGTGAGAACATACAGTGTTTGGTTTTCTGTTCCTGTGTTAGTTTGCTGAGAATGATGGTTTCCAGCTTCATCCATGTCTCTGCAAAGGACATGAATTAATCCTTTTTTATGGCTGCATAGTATTCCATGTTGTGTATGTGCCACATTTTCTTAATCCAGTCTGTCATTGAAAGGCATTTCAATTGGTTCCAAGTCTTTCCTTTTGTGAACAGTGCTGCAGTAAACATACTTGTGCATGTATCTTTACAGTTGAATGATTTATAATCCTTTGAGTATATACACAGTAATGGGATTGCTGGATCAAATGGTATTTCTGGTTCTAGATCCTTGAGGAATCACCACACTGTCTTCCACAATGCTTGAACTAATTTATACTCCCAAAAACAGTGTAAAAGCATTCCTATTTCTCCACATCCTCTCCAGCATCTGTTGTTTCCTGATTTTTTAATGATTGCCATTCTAACTGGCATGAGATGGCACGTCATTGTGGTTTTGATCTGCATTTCTCTAATGACTAGTGATGATGAGCCTTTTTGAATATGTTTATTGGCCACATAAATGTCTTCTTTTGAGAAGTGTCTGTTCATAGCCTTTGCCCACTTCTTGATGGGGTTGTTTTTTTTCTTGTAAGTTTGTTTAAGTTCTGTGTAGATTCTGGATATTAGCCCATTGTCAGATAGATAGATTGCAAAAATGTTCTCCCATTCTGTAGTCTGCCTATTCACTCTGATGATAGTTTCTTTTGCTGTGCAGAAGTTCTTTAGTTTAATTAGATCCCATTTCTCAATTTTGGCTTTTGTTGCCATTGCCTTTGATGTTTTAGTCATGAAGTCTGCTCATTCCCGAATAGTATTGCCTAGGTTTTTTTCTAGGGTTTTTATGGTGTAAGAAACCCACTCAAAACCAGACAACTACATGGAAACTGCACAATCTGCTCCTGAGTGACTACTGAGTACATAACAAAATTAAGGCTGAAATATATAAATTATTTGAAACCAATGGAAACAAAGACACAACATACCAAAATCTCTGGGACACAGCTAAAGCAATGTGTAGAGGGAAATTTATAACACTAAATGGCCATAAGAGAAAGCAGGAAACATCTAAAATAGACACTCTAACATCACAATTAAAAGAACTAGAGGAGCAAGAGCAAACAAATTCAAAAGTTAGCAGAACACAAGAAATAACTAAGTTCAGAGCAGAACTGAGGGAGAGAGACACAAAAAACCCTTCAAAAAATCAACTAATCCAGGAGCTGGTTTTGAAAAAATTAACAAGATAGATAGCCCACTAGGCAGACTAATAAAGAAGAAAAGAAAGACGAATCAAAGAGACACAATAAAAAATTATACAGGGGATATCGCCACTGATCCCACATATACAAACTACCATCAGAGAATACTATAAACACTTCTATGCAAATAAACTAGAAAATCTAGAAGAAATGGGCAAATTCCTGGACACATACACCCTCCCAAGGCTAAACCAGGAAGAAGCTGAATCGCTGAATAGACCAATAACAAGTTCTGAAATTGAGGCTGTAATTAATAGCCTATGAACCAAAAAAAAAAAAAAAGCCCAGGACCAGACGGATTCACAGTCAAAGTCTACCAGAGGTACAAAGGTGAGCTGATACTATTCCTTCTGAAATTATTTCAAACAACAGAAAAAGAAGGACTCTTCCCTAACTCATTTTATGAGGCCAGCATCATCCTGATACCAAAACCTGGCAGAGACACAACAAATAAAGAAAATTTCAAGCTGATATCCCTGATAAACATCGATACAAAAATCCTCAATAAAATACTGTGTAACCTAATCCATCAGCACATCAAAAACCTTATCCACCACAATCAAGTCAGCTTCATCCCTGGGATGCAAGACTGGTTCAGCATACACAAATCAATAAATGTAACCCATCATATAAACAGAACCAATGACAAAAAACTACATGATTATCTCAATAGATGCAGAAAAGATCCTCAATAAAATTCAACATCCTTCATGCTAAAAACTCAATAAACTAGGTATTGATGGAACATAGCTCAAAATAATAAGAGCTATTTATAACAAACCCACAGCCAATATCATACAGAATAGACAAAATCTGGAAGCATTCCCTTTGAAAACCAGCACAAGACAAGGATGTCCTCTCTCACCACTCCTATTCAACATAGTATTGGAAGTTCTGGCTCGGCAATCAGACAAGAGAAAGAAATAAAGTGTATTCAAATAGGAAGAGAGCAAGTCAAACTGTCTCTGTTTGCAGATGATATGATTGTGTATTTAGAAAACCTCGTTGTCTCAGCTCAAAATCTCCTTAAGCTGATGAGCAACTTCAGCAAATCTCAGGATACAAAATCAATGTGCAAAAATCACAAGCATTCCTATACACCAATAACAGAAAAACAGAGAGCCAAATCATGAGTGAACTCCCATTCACAATTGCTACAAAGAGAATAAAATACCTAGGAGTACAAACCACTGGTCAAGGAAATAAGAGAGGACACAAACAAATGGAAAAACATTCCATGCTCATGGATAGAAATAATCAATATCATGAAAGTGGCCATACTGCCCAAAGTAATTTATAGATCCAATACTATCCCCATCAAGCTACCATTGAGTTTCTCAGCAGAGTTAGAAAAACTGACTTTTAATTTCATATGGAACCAAAAAAGAGCTCATATAGCCAAGACAATCCTAAGCAAAAAGAACAAAGCTGGAGGCATCTTGCTACCTGGCTTCAGACTATACTACAAGGCTACAGTGACCAAAATGCATGGTACTGGTACCAAAACAGATATATAGAACAATGGAACATAACAGAGGCCTCAGACATAATGTCACACATCTGCAACCATCTGATCTTTGACAAACTTGACAAAACCAAGCAATGGGGAAAGAATTTCCTTTTTAATAAATGGTGTCAGGAAAACTGCCTAGCCATATGCAGAACACTGAAACTGGACCCCTTCCTTACACCTTATACAAAAATTAACTCAAGATAAAGATTTAAACATAAAATCTTAGATTTTTTAATGCAATATTCTCATTACCTTAGTCATACTTTACATGTACTAATGTATAAAAATACATCGAATAAAAAAGCATTTTACCTTCTTATAATATTGTAAATTTCATTACAAATGCATAGAAACATATATTCTCAAAGTTAAAAGTATAGTATTTTTTAAAATCAGAATTAATTTGCTTTTAAAATTCAATCTATCATTAATTATGAATAATGAATAATATTTTTGGTAAATAAATTAGAATTCCTTCAAAATTATTGCTGCACTTAGCATTATAGAACACCTTTATCACCTTAGTCTTGTGTGTGTGTGTTTCAAAATCTGTGCAGTGATTATCAGAGCTTTCTGTTCCTCTTCACCTATAGTCATCTGTGTTTTTGATGTATGTGTCTAACATTTAGAGGTATATATATTCTTAAACATGCAAGCACGCACACCAATACTGAAAGTATTGTTATTGAGATCAAGAAAATAAAGTGTGTTATTAGTCTTGTTTAATACTAGAATCTATTCTTGTCTTTGAAACAAAAATACACAATGCATTAGTAAAAACAAAAGTTCAAGAATGGTAAATCACTCTTACTTTCAGGACTGAATGCCCTTTCAAATAGTTAACTGCAAAATGCATAAAACTATGAAACACATAAAAATGGTATGTAACAAATAGTAAACCATAATGGAAGTTTAACTGTTAAAAGAATAAAATCTGCTAAATGAATAATAGCAGTAGCCAAGCCGGCTATGATTTCATGCTTTTCCATTGTAAAATGTAGGAATCCATTCACATATAATAATTCCAGAGGGAAAGTTCCACAATTTTAAGATATTTGTGGAGTAACAAGTGAACTTCACTAGGATCCTCTCCATTTCAAATACAAACAAAACCTGCTGATTCTGCACATTCCTGAGAAGAGTAAAGATTAAACCTCTCAAGAATTAGAAATGCTTAGTTATTTGCTTTCCAGAATGAACTGCTCTATGCCCATACAAAAGATGCCCATGTAAGAAAGCACAAAATAAGCGTTGATTATTATGAAATGGCACATATTGTATAGTAAGAATCAGTCTGCTAACTTGCAGGATGACTGGTGAGCTGCATCACATGCTTCTCTAGTTTTCCATATTGCACTCACTCTCTCAACAAGACAGAATTGGTGTATTTTGCAAAAGTTTGTTCCTTTCTTTTCCAGTCTAACAAAAATAAAACTCAACTTACAACTCAACTGTGGAAACTCACTTAACTTCCCCTTCCTCTCTTAACTTCTATTCCCCATAATATATTGATTATGCCATTAGCCTTAATTCTTCACATTCCCTATTATGTGATTTTGCAGTTCCTCACAGTTAAGCAGAGTATATTTCCATGCCCAGTGTGACTTACTTTGGCCAAGAGAATGAGATAGAAGTTATGGTAAACCTAGACCTCAAGAAGCCATGCATATTTCCAATTTCTCTCTTGTATCTCTTCTATCATCATGAGAACATGCTAGGCCCAGCCACTGGACACGACAGGAGGATAATAAGAGATACATGGAGCACAGCCACCTCTAGCCAAATGCAGTCATAAAAATGACCTGAGCCAAGAGCAACAAAACTGTCTGGCTGAGCTCAGCCTAGATAAGTTGACTTGAAGATTCATGGAAAATAATAACATTTAAACTACTGAGTTTTAGCATAGCTCATTATACAGCAATATGTAACTAATATATTCTGCCAATATTTTGCCATTTTGCCCTTCTATTTGAATGTCCCTCCTCATAATTTTGCAAGTTCATAAGCCATGGGAGACTGTCAACAATTGAAGTATTTATTCAAACCAGGAGCTCCATGTTTACTTCAGGTTTTAAGACCTCTTGTACTCTCTAAAGAACTCTTGGAACAGCATATGACATGTAATCCAATTTCATCTTACCCAACTCTCTCTTTAATCAAGCAAATTCATCTCAGTAACATCAAGTTATTCAAGGGGAAATGACCACATATTATGTATTAAATGTTTTGTATATTCTCAGTTCATAAGGCTATATCCTCAGTCTTTGCTAAAATCTTCTACAGTTCAATTTGTAGGTAGATGGACTACCTTGAGAAAAGTCAAGTAAATATACTTTACAATGGACTTACAGTGGTAATGCACCCAGAAAGACTGGCCAATCACTGAGAATGGGATTGCCAAAAAGTGAAAAGATGAAAAGTGAAGGAAAAAAGTGAAAAATATATGAAAGGCAGGAAAAAAAAGAAAACTAAAAACTTATACTGACCAAGAAAAACAAACAGAAGACTGAAATTACTAAGATCAGAAATGAAATAGGGGACATCATTGTTAATTTTATAGAAACAAAGACTGTAATGAAATGGTCTAAAATTATATGCCAATAAATTAGATAACAGAGGAAATGAATAAATTCCTAGAAGGATACAAGCTACTAAAAACCATAAGGAAGAAAGAGAAAGACCTAAATAGGCCTACAACAAATAAAGACATTTAATTACTAATTTTTTAAAAAAACTTCTCACAAAGAGAAACTTAACCCTGATTACTTTACTGATGAATTTTATCAGACATTGAAAGAAGAATTAACATTAATTTTTCATTAAGTCATCTAAAAATTAGAAAAGGAGGAAGTAATTCTCAACTCATTCTATAAGGCCAATAGTAACTGAGACAAATTCAGATGAAGACATCAAAAGAAAACAAAACTACATATTAATACATGTCATTAATATAGATGCAGAAATTTTCAACAAATTACCAACAAACTGAATCTTGCAACATATTTACCATGACCAAGTAAAATTTATCTCAGGAATGCAAGGGTTTTTTTTTTTACATCCAGAAATCAATCAATACAACATAATATATATAAGTAAAAACCAAAGACTGCATGATCATCTCCCTAAATGCAAAATAAGCATTTGACAAAGTCTAATAGTGTTTAATGATTAAAAATAAATAAAACTCAATTAAGAAATAAAAGAGAACTTTCTCAGCCTGAGAAAAAGGATCTATAAAAAACCCAGTATGAACACAGCCAAAGCAGTATTAAGGGGGATTTTCATAGCACTAAACGCCCACTCAGAAAGGTTAGAAAGATGTCAAATTAAAAATCTAAGATCACGAATGAAAGAATTAGAGAGGCAAGAACAAATCAACCCCAAAGCTAGCAGAAGACAAGAAATAACCAAAATCAGAGATGAATTGAACGGCATTGAGACATGAAAAACTATTCAAAAGATCAATGAATTCAGGCATTGGGTTTTTGAAAAAAATAATAAGATTAAAAAAAAAAAAAAAAAAAAAACCTTCAAAAACTCAATGAATCCAGGAGCTGGATTTTTGAAAAGATCAACAAAATAGATAGAACACTAGCCAGACTAATGAATTAAAAAAGAGAGAAGAATCAAATAGACGCAACAAAAAATGATAAAGGGGATATCACCACCGATCCCACAGAAATACAAACTATGATCAGAAAATACTATAAACACCTCTATGCAAATAAACTAGAAAATCTAGAAGAAATGGGTAAATTCCTGGACACATACAACCTCCAAAGGCTAAACCAGAAAGAAGTTGAATCCCTGAATAGACCAATAACAAGTTCTGAAATTGAGGCAGTAGCTAATAGTCTACCAAGCAAAAAAAAAGGCCAGGACCAGACAGATTCACAACTGAATTCTACCAGAAGTACAAAGAGGAGTTGGTACCATTTTTTCTGAAACTATTTCAAACAACAGAAAAAGAGGGAATCCTCCCTGACTCATTTTATGAGGTCAATGTCATCCTGATACCAAAACCTGGCAGAGACACAACAAAAACGGAAAATTTCAGGCCAATATCCCTGATGAACATCATTGCAAAAATCCTTAATAAAATACTGGCAAACCTAATCCAGTAGCACATCAAAAAGCTTATGCATCATGATCAAGTCAGCTTCATTCCTGGGATGCAAGCTGGTTCAACACATGCAAATCAATAAACGTAATCCAAACAGAATCAATGACAAAACCCACATAAGTATCAATGGATGCAGAAAAGGACTTTGACAAAATTCAACAACCCTTCATTCTAAAAATTCTCAAGAAGCTAGGTATTGATGGAACGTATCTCAAAAAAATAAGAGCTATTTATGACAAACCCACAGCCAATGTAATAAGGAATGGGCAAAAACTGGAAGTATTCCCTTTGAAAACCAGTACAAGACAAGGATATTCAATTAGGAAAAAAGGAAGTCAAATTGTCCCTGTTTGCAGACGACATGATTGTCTATTTATAAAACTCCATCATCTCAGCCCAAAATCTCCTCAAGGTGATAAGCAACTTCAACAAATCTCAGGATACAAAATCAATGTGCAAAAATCACAAGCATTCACACACACCAATAACAGACAAACAGAGAGCCAAATCAGGAGTGAACTCCCATTCACAATTCCTACAAAGAGAGTAAAATTCCTAGGAATCCAACTTACAAGGGATGTGAAGGACCTCTTCAAGGATAACTACAAACCATTGCTCAAATAAATAAGAGAGGACACAAATAAATGGAAAAACATTCCATTTCATGGATAGGAAGGATCAATATCATGAAAATGGTCATACTGCCCAAAATAATTTATAGACTCAATGCTAATTCTCATCAACCTACCATTGACTCTCTTCACAGAATTGGAAAAAAACTACTTTAAATTTCATATGGAATCAAAAAGGAGCCCACATAGTCAAGACAATCCTAAGCAAAAAGACCAAAGCTGGAGGCATCATGCTATCTGACTCCAAACAATACTACAATGCTGCAGTAACCAAAACAGCATGGTACTGATACCAAAACAGATATATAGACCAATGGAACAATGAAACAGAGCAGAGGCTCCACAAATAACAGCACATATCTACAACCATCTGATTTTTGACAAACCTGACAAAAGCAAGCAATGGGGAAAGGATTCCCTATTTAATAAATTGTGTTGGGAAAACGAGTTAACCATATGCAGAACACTGAAACTGGATCCCTTCCTTACACCTTATACAAAAATTAACTCAAGATGGATTAAAGACTTGAGCATAAGACCTAAAACCATAAAAACCCTAGAAACAAAACCTAGGCAATACCATTCAGGACATAGGCATGGGCAAAGACTTCATGACTAAAACAGCAAAAGCAATGGCAACAAAAGCTAAAATAGAGAAACAGGATCTAATTAAACTAAAGAGCTTCTGCACAGCAAAAGAAACTACCATCAGAGTGAACAGGCAACCTACAGAATAGGATAAAATGTTTGCAATCTACTCATCTGACAAAGGGCTAATATCCAGAATCTACAAAGAACTCAAACAAATTTACAAGAAAAAGACAAACAATCCCATCAAAAAGTGGGCAAAGAATATGAACAGAAACTTCTCAAAAGAAGACATTTATGCACCAACAAACATATGAAAAAAAGCTAATCGTCACTGGTCATTACAGAAATCCAGATCAAAACCACAATGACATACCATCTCATGCCAGTTAGAATGGCGATCATTAAAAAGTCAGGAAACAACAGATGCTGGAGAGGATGTGGAGAAATAGGAATGCTTTTGCCCTGTTGGTAGGAGTGTAAATTAGTGCAAGCACTGTGGAAGTCAGTGTGGCAATTCCTCAAGGATCTAGAACCAGAAATACCATTTGACCCAGTAATCCCATTACTGGGTATATACCCAAAGGATTATGAATTATTCTACTATAAAGACAGATGCACATGTATGTTTATTGGGGCACTGTTTGCAATAGCAAAGACTTGGAACCAACTCAAATGCCCATCAATGATAGACTGGATAAAGAAAATGTGGCACATATACACCATGGAATACTATGCAGCCATAAAATAGGATGAATTCTTCATCCAGAGACATGGATGAAGGTGGAAACCATCATTCTCAGCAAACTAACACAGGAACAGAAAACCAAACACCTCACATTCTCACTCATAAGTGGAAGATGAACAGTGAGAACACATGGACTCTGGGAAGGGAACATCACACCCCAGGTCCTGTTTGGGGGTAGGGTATTTGTCATGAAATCTTTGCCCACTCCTATGTCTACAATGATATCACTTAGGTTGTCTTCTGAGTTTTTATAATTTTGAGTTTTACATTTAAGTCTTTAATTCATCTTGAGTTTATGTTTTATATGGTATAGGAAAGGGGTATAGCTTTAAGCTTCTGCATATAGCTAACCAGTTATCCCAGCACCATTTATCTCATAGGGAATCTTTTCCCCATTTCTTATTTTTCTCAGTGTTATTGAGGACTAGATAGTTATAGATGTGCGGCCTTATTTCTGGGCTCTCTATTCTGTTCCATTGGCCTATGTGCCTGTTTTTGTACCAGTACCATACTGTTTTGGTTACTGTAGCCTTGTAGTACAGTTTGAAGTTGGGTAACATCATGCCTCCAATTGTGTTCATTTTGCTTAGGATTGCATTGGCTCTTCAGGCTCCTTTCTGATTCCATATGAATTTTAAAATAGTTTTTTCCTAGTTCTTTGAATAATGTCATTGGTAGCTTGTTAAGAATAGCAGTGAATCTTTAAATTGCTTTGGGCAGTATAGCCATTTTAATAATATTGATTACTCCTGTTCATGAGCGTGGGAAGTTTTATCATTTGTTTATGTCTTTTCTGATTTCTTTGAGCAGTGTTTTGTAATTCTAATTGTAAAGATCTTTCATCTCCCTCATTAGCTGTATTCCTATATTCCCAGGTATTCTATTCTTCTTCTGGCAATTGTGAATGAGATTACCTTTCTGATTTGTCTCTTGGTTTGACTGTTGTTGGTGTATGAAAATGCTAGTGATTTTTGCACATAGATTTTGTATTCTACAACTTTGCTGAAGCAAAAGTTGACAAGTAGGATCCAATTAAGAGTTTCTGCATGGCAAAAGAAACTATCAGCAGAGTAAACAGACAAACTACAGAATGGGAGAAAATATTTCCAAACTATGCATCTGACAAAGGTCTAATATCCAGCATCTATAAGGAACTTAAACAGATTGACAAGAGAAAAACAACCCCATTAAAAAGTGGGCAAAGTACATGAACAGACACTTCTCAGAAGAAGACATACATGTGGCCAACACAAATATGAAAAAGATCTCAATATTATTGATCATTAGAGAAATGCAAATCAGAACCACAATGAGATATCATCTCACACCAGTCAGAATGGCTATTATTAAAAAGTCAAAAAATAACAGATGCTGGTGAGGTTACAGAGAAAACGGAACACTTATACAATGTTGGTAGGAGTGTAAATTAGTTCAACCATTGTGGAAAGCAGTATGGCAATTCCTCAAAGAGCTAAAAGCAGAACTACCACTCAACTCAGTAATCTCTTTAGTGGGTACATACCTAGAGAAATACAAACCATTCTACCATTAAGACTTATCCGTGCAAATGTTCATTGCAGCACTATTCACAATAGCAAAGACATGGAATCAACCTAATTACCCGTCAATGACAGATTGGATAAAGAAAATGTGGTACATATAAACCATGGAATACTATGCAGCCATACAAAAGAACAAGATCATGTCTTTTGAGGGAACATGGGTGGAACTGGAGGGTATTATCCCTAGCAAACTAATACAGAAACAGAAAACCAAATACCACATGTTCTCACTTATAAGTGTGAGCTAAATGATGAGAACTTATTAATGCAAAGAAGGAAACAATAGACACTCGGGCCTGCTTGAGGGTGGAGGTTGGGAAGAGGGAGAGAAGCAAAACAGATACCTATTGGCTATTAGGCTTAATATCTGAGTGATGAAATAATCTGTACAACAAACCCCTGTGACATGAGTTACCTCTACGTAACAAACCTTTGTATGTACCCCAGAACCTAAAATAAAAGTTAAAAAAGTATAAAAACAAAACCCAGAGCTAACATCATACTAAATGGTAAAAGACAATGTTTTCACCCTATGTTCAGCAACAAGACAAGGACATCTGTTCTTACCATTTCTTGTCAGCATTCCACAAAAGGTTCTAACCAGGGCAATTAAGCAAGACAAATAAATAAAATACATCCAGATTTGAAATGAAGAAGTAGCATAGCTTGTATACATCATATACAATGAAGATATCATCTTATAAATGAATCCTAATGAATTTATCAAACAGCAATTAGAACTAATTAACAAATTCAGCAAGGTTGTAGGGTACAGGATTAATACACAGAAATCAACTGGATTTCTAAACAGTAGCAATGAACAATCCAAAAGTGAAATTAAGAAAATAATTCAATTTATAATGGCATCATAGGAAAAAAAATCTAAGAAATATGTTTAACAAGATAAGTGTAAAACTTACGCTCTGAAAACTATAAAATACTGCTGATAGATATTAAAGGAAACCTAAATAAATAGAAAGACAGTCCATGTGCATGTATTAGAAGACTTAACATTGTTAAAAGGTCAATATTCACCAAACTGATCTACAGATTCAATGTAGTTTTTGCTAAATTTCTACTTGGCTTTTTTCGCAGAAATTGACAAGCTGATCCTAAAATGTATATGGAAATTTAAGGTATCCAGAATAGCTGAAAAAAAAAAACCTTGGATTTATTTGGAGGGCACATACTTAATGTCAAAACTTACTACAAAGCTATAATAATAAACAGATATAGTCCAAAATAAGGTTAGACATATAGGCAGATATAGTGCTAAAATAAGGTTAGACCAAGGGAATACACTGAGAGTCCAAAAATAAGACATCACATTTATAGTCCATTGATTTTCAACAAGGGTACCAAGACAACTCAATGAGGAAAAATATTTTCTTCAACAAATGATGCTAGAGAAATATATATCCACATGCAAAAAAAAAAGTTGAACCTCTTCCTAACACCATATATAAAAATTCACTCAAAATTTTCAAAGACCTAAATGTAAGAGCTAAAACTATAAAACTCTTAGAAGACAATTTACAAGTAAATTTTCATAAGTCTGCATTACTACAGACAGTGGGTTGGCTTCCTGGGCTGTTTGCTGCAGGTTGTGAGTCAGAGTTCTATTTTTATACATAGTCTGGCATTGTCATTTGTATTTCAGGCTCTCAGAATCAAACACTAGCTATGGAATTTCCAGGAATTTACTCAATCTTTCTTAGCTCCATTACCTTCATGTGTAAAATTTGGTTAGTAGAAGCCTCTGCTACATAGGATAATAATCTATAGCCCATAAAAATATTTTCTGAAATGACCTGGAAAAAATAAATCCAGTAGTGCTAATGTATCAACTATGTATGAGAAAGATAATATACTTCTATGCCAAGTACATATAGAAAGAGAAGATAAAGGTGCTTACTTAGCACTGAACCTGGCACAAAAGAGGCAGACAATTATTAGGTGTTTGTCTCTTTCCTCAGTTTTTCTTTCTTGGATTCTTCTTGTCACTCCATTTTGATAGTGTGGTGCTAAGTGATAGTACACCATTATCCATGGTAAGAAGCATTATAATTCCTTATGACTGCAAGGAGACACTTTTTCCCTAATGGTACATATAGATTTACTTAAAAAAAAAAAAAAAAAAAAAAAAACACCTAGATAATATTCCTGCTAGCTCCCTGAGTGCAAGCAACAGAATCAGTTTCCCCATTCACCCAATCACATCCTTTAGGCTTCCATCCGTTTTGTAGAAGACTATTGGAAATAAGGTCCAGGCACTATGATTCACACCCATAATCCCAGCTCTTTGAGAGACCAAGGCAGGAGGGTAACTTGAGCTCAGGATTTGGGAGGTTGCAGTGAGCTAGGATCAAGCCACTGCATCCCAGCCTAAATGACAGGAGATCCTGTCTCAAAAAAAAAAAAAAAGAAGAAGAAGAAGGAAGAAAAGAAGGAAGAAAAAAAAAAAGCTATTTTTATAGTGTTACATATGCAATTAAATAGTTTAGCATTGAGGAAGAAGTCGTTTTTCTGTTCTGTCTACTAAAGAATGCACAAAAACAATTGGATTGGAAGGATGCGTTCTCCATTACAAATCCCATTTGGTACAACTTAGCCATCAACCCTCTTTTTAAGGACAATGTTGTTTACGGACCATGAGCTGAGGTGTTGTGAATGATTTCTTGGTTTCTCTCCTCCAAATTAGCACATGAACCCCACACCCATAAGATGGCAACAGTTAAAATATGAACAAACACAACAATAGTAAGGCCTGGAAAGAAGTCTTCATGCCACCCCAGGAGAGCATGTGGTGTACATTCCAAGTCTATGACATCTTGCAAGGGACCAGCCCACTCTTACCCCCAAGATATGGCTCAGTTTTGCACAGAAACCACTTTACTTTTGTATCCCAGATGCTTTCCTATAATCTGGCCAGCAGCTATAAATCTACCAGTTATATAAAAGTAATTCTGGGACATTCAGGGAAATAGGAGTTGTACCCCTAGCCTGTGTATCAGGGTGGCTTCCTAATACAAGAGAAAAAAAATCAATGAACTAAGGCCCAAAGATTGTAATAAGTTACATGTGGTTAGCATTCCGGTAAAAGTCAGAGAAGTACAATAAAAAAAAGAATTCTATAAAAGTTTATTATTTTTAATACTTTCTATTAGTAGTATGAATTTTCAGGAGACTGGCTAGCCTTTACAGAATACACTTGTGGCATACAAAACCTTTTTATTTTTTATTCATTTATTTATTCATTTAGTAACCATTTGTAAATGTTAATAGGTAAAATATGCAGCATTTAAAACGGCCTCTGAAGTTTTACAGTGGACTGATTACCAATGCACAAAATATGGAACATTGCAGTCTTTTCTAGGACTGTCATTTCGAATCCACTTTTCATTAAGGGCTTTTGCAGACAAACAAGCTTGTTACATTTCATATTACTAGCGCAACTGGAAGTATATTTTTCTGGGAAAGTTCAGAGAAGGTTTGAAAGGCCTAGAAATTGTTATAGTTATCTAAGCCAAAATATCTTTGAGCTGAAAATGTCTGTGTGTGTAGCAGTATATAGACTAAAATCATTAAAGTCGGAGGTGACTGGAGCTAGCCTAGGGTTGGACAAGCATTTTACATAAGAAAAACTGTGTTTTCCCAAAGTCATTTTATTTTCCCACTAGGCATATACTAACTTCATTTTTTTCTTGTCTTGTTATAAATTCACCTACTCATAGAATTTCATGTGAGGAGATATACCTTTTTAATTACATCATGAGATAACCATCATGGTAATTCACTTTGTAAACACATATATACAATATCAACTATCACCTCAGCGTAACTGGTTGAGTATTGATAACTGGTGTAAACAAATTACTCATTAACAAGTTGCTAATGGTTGAATTCACTCATGGCCCAATTAAGACAAAGAACAATGCATAATACACATTCTCAAGAATACAGTCATAATAACTAACATTTACTCAAGGCTTGCACTACGTGCCAGGCGTTTCGAATGTGGTTTCTATACAGTGTATAATTTAATCCTCACAATAACTATATGATATTGGTGCAGTTCTTAATCCTTGTATTACATGAAGAAACTAAGGCACAGATAGGTTAAAGGACTTGCAATATCACACTAGCGTCAGAGTGTTTGAACTTAAGTATCCAATCGTAGCACCCTTTATTATTTACCATTTAATACTCTCGTTCTATGGGAGTCATGATAGCCACTCTTATTGTTTTATTTTGCATCACTTCTAATTTATAGGAGGACACTGTTGATGTGCAAAACCTGAATGTCTAAATTCCCGAGTTTAGCCAGGGGCTTGTTTACTGTGGTCAGTACCAGGTACACTGTATAACCAAGTGTTCGTTCCTTAGCTCACCATAGAGTACAACCACCTGATTGAATATCTTTGAAACTAACTATAGTAGCTATAAGCATAGTTAACTCAGCCTCCTTATAAAATCAAAAGAATTAAAACAAAAATATATTTTATAAGGTAATTTTTTTCCCACTTCAACCAATCAAGGAAAAAGGTTTTTTCCCCACTAAAATAAAAAATGACTTGTAGCATGATGGTTGAGAGTCTGGAGTGTCTGAGCTCAAGCCTCGGCAACTCCACTGGGTAATGGGCAAGGTACACAAAAATCGCTGCAATTCGGTTTCCTCATCTGGAAATTAGGAGTTACACACTGGGGGTTAAAGTAGTTGTAAGAATTGAGTTAATAACATAGAGATCTTCCTAGAATGTCTTATCTGATCCTGATTCCTGAAGCATGTTATATCACAGGTCTTGCAAAGTGCTTTGATTCCATTTTTCTTTTCTTTTTTAGGTGTTCATCACAGGTATAGAAACAATGGCTGCTTTAATAGAGAGAAAAGCAATAATTACCAGAATGTATCATTTGTTAAATAAAGAGTGCCATGAATTACTGAGAGTGAATTTCAACTGTAGCTTACAGAAACAGGGGGATTATGGAGTCTCCTGACAACCATTCAAGGTCAAGAAAAATGTTCTTAGAGATACAGAGGATGGAAAGGCTAAAAAATATTTTCATAGTTGCTGGCAAGATGGCCAAATAGGGACAGCTCTGGTCTGCAGCTCCCAGCCAGATTGATGCAGAAGGTGGGTGATTTATGTGTTTCCAACTGAGGTACCTGGTTCATCTCGCTGAGACTTGTTGGACAGTGAGTGAAGCCCACGGAGGTGAGCCGAAGCAGGGTAGGGCATTGCCTCACCAGGGAAGTGCAAGGGGTCAGGGAATTTTCTCCCCTACCCAAGGGAAGCCGTGAGGGACTGTGTACACTCCAGCCCAGATACTGCACTTGTCCCATGGTCTTCGCAACCGGAAACCAGGAGATTCCCTCTGGTACATACCCCACCAGGGCCCTGGATTTCAAACACAAAACTGGGTGGCTGTTTGGGCAGACACTGAACTAGCTACAGGAGTTTTTGTTTTTTTTGTTTTGGTTTTTTTTTTTCAATACCCCAGTGGCACTTGGAACACCAGCGAGACAGAACCATTCACTCTCCTGGAAAGGGGTGCTGAAGCCAGTGAGCCAAGTGGTCTGCCCTGGCAGGTCCCACCTCCATGGAGCCCAGCAAACTAAGATACACTGGCTTGAAATTCTCGCTGCCAGCAGTCTGAGATCAACCTGGGATGCTTGAGCTTGGTGGGGGTGGGGCGTCACCATTGCTGAGGTTTCAGTAGGTGGTTTTAGGCTCACAGTGTAAACAAAGCAATCAGGAAGTTTGAACTGGGCGGAGCCCACTGCAGCTCAGCAAGGCTGCTGTGACCAGACTACCAGATTTCTCCTCTGTAGGCAGGACATCTCTGAAAAAAAGGCAGCAGCCCCAGTCAGGGACTTGTAGATAAAACCTCCATATCTCTGGGACAGAGCCCCTGGGGGAAGGGGTGGCTGTGGGCACAGCTTCAGCAGACTTAAATGTACCTGCCTGACAGCTCTGAAGACAGCAGTAGACCTCCCAGCATAGCGTTCAAGCTCTGCTATGGGTCCCTGATCCCCAAGTATCCTGAATGAGAGACACATCCCAGTAGGCGCCGACAGACACCTCATACAGGAGAGCTCTGGCCAGCATCTGGTGGGTGCCACTCTAGGACTAAGCTTCCAGAGGAAAGAAGAGACAGCAATCTTTGCTGTTCTGCAGCATCTGCTGGTGATACCCAGACAAACAGGGTCAGGAGTGGACCTCCAGCAAACTTTAGCAGACCTGCAGCAGAGGGGCCGGACTGTTAGAAGGAAAATTAACAAATGGAACGGAATAGCACATCCACTAAAAGACACCATCGGAAGGTCACAAACATCAAAGACCAAAGGTAGACAAATCCATGAAGACAAGGAAAAACCAGTGCAAAAATGCAGAAAATTCCAAAAACCACAAGGCCTCTTCTCCTCCAAAGGATCACAGTTCCTCGCCAGTAAGGTAACAAAACTGGATGGAGAATGAGCTTGACGAATTGACAGCAGTAAGCTTCAAAAGATGGGTAATAACAAACTCCTCCAAGCTAAAGGAGCATGTTCCAAAGCAATGGAAGGAAGCTAAGAACCTTGAAAAAAAGGGTAGATGAATTGTTAACTAAAATAACCAGTATAGAGAAGAACATAAATGACCTGATGGAGCAGAAAAACACAGTACGAGAACTTTGTGAGGAATACACAAGTATCAATAGCTGAATTGATCAAGGAGAAGAAAGAATATCAGTAACTGAAGAACAACTTAATGAAATGAAACTCAAAGACAAGATTAGAGAAAAAAGAATAAAAAGGAACAAACAAAGCATCCAAGAAATATGGGGCTATGTGAAAAGACCAAACTTGTGTTTGATTGATGTACCTGAAAGTGACAGGGAGAATGGAACCAAGTTGCAAAATACTCTGCAGGATACTGTCCAGGAGAACTTCCCCCACCTAACAAGACAGGCCAACATTCAAATTCAGGAAATACAGAGAATACCACAAAGACATTCCTCGAGAAGAGCAACCCCAAGACACATAATCATCAGATTCACCAAGGTTGAAATGAAGGAAAAAAGTTAAAGGCAGCCAAAGAGAAAGGCTGGGTTACCCAGAAAAGGAAGCCCATCAGACTAAGAGCGGATCCCTGTGCAGAAACTCTACAAGCCAGAAGAGAGTCGGGGGCCAATATTAAACATTCTTAAAGAAAAGAATTTTCAACTCAGAATTTCATATCTAGCCAAACTAAGCTTCATAAGGGAAGAAGAAATAAAATCCTTTACAGACAAGCAAATGCTGAGAGATTTTGTAATCACCAGGCCTGCCTTACAAGAGCTCCTGAGGACGCACTAAACATGGAAAGGAACAACTGGTACCAGCCACTGCAAAAACATATCAAATTGTAAAGACCATTGACACTATGAAGAAACTGCATCCACTAACAGACAAAACAACCAGCTAACATCTTAATGACAGGTTCATATTCACACATAACAATATTAACCTTAAATGTAAACAGGCTAACTACCACAATTAAAGACACAGTCTGGCAAACCAGATAAAGATTCAACACCTATCAGTGTCCTGTATTCAGGAGACCCATCTCATGGGCAAAGACACACATACTCAAAATAAAGGGATGGAGGAAGATTTACCAAGCAAATGGAAAGCAAAAAACAGCAAAAAAAAAGCAGAAGTTGCCATCCTGATCTCTGATAAAACAGATTTTAAACCAACAAGATCAAAACAGACAAGGGCATTACATAATGGTAAAGGGAACAATGCAGCAAGAGGAGCTAACTATCCTAAATATATATGCACCCAATACAGGAGCACCAAGATTCATGAAGCAAGTCCTTAGAGACCTACAAAGAGACTTAGACTCTTACAAAATAATAATGGGAGATTTTAACACCCTACTGTCAATATTAGACAGATCAACGAGACAGAAGGTTAACAAGGATGTCCAGGACCTGAACTCAGCTCTGCAACAAACAGACCTAATAGACATCTACAGAACTCTCCACCCCAAATCAACAGAATATACATTCTTCTCAGCAACACACCACACTTATGCTAAAATCTATCACATAATTGGAAGTAGAGCACTCCTCGGCAAATGTAAAAGAACAGAAATCACAACAAATTGTCTCTCAGACCACAGTGCAATCAAATTAGAACTCCGGATTAAGAAGCTCACTCAAAACCACACAACCACATGGAAACTGAACAACCTGCTCTGGAATGGCTACAGGGTAAATAAAAAAATGAAGGCAGAAATACAGATGTTTTTTGAAACCAAGGAGAATGAAGACACAACATACCAGAATCTCTGGGATACATTAACAGCAGTGTGTAGAGAGAAATTTATTTATTGATTTATTTTTGTTATACTTTATGTTCTAGGGTACATGTGCAAAATGTGCAGGTTTGTTACATATGTATACATGTGCCATGTTGGTGTGCTGCACCCATTAACTCGTCATTTACAGTAGGTATATCTCCTAATGCTATCCCTCCCCTCTCCCCACACCCCACAGCAGGCCCCAGTGTGTGATGTTCACCTTCCCATGTCCAAGTGATCTCATTGTTCAATTCCCACCTATGAGTGAGAACATGTGGTGGTTGGTTTTCTGTTCTTGCGATAGTTTGCTGAGAATGATGGTTTCCAGCTGCATCCATGTCCCTATAAAGAACATGAACTCATCCTTTTTTATGGCTGCATAGCATTCCATGGTGTATATGTGTCACATTTTGTTAATCCAGTCTGTCATTCATGGACATTTGGGTTAGTTCCAAGTCTTTGCTATTGTGAATAGTGCCACAATAAACATACGTGTGCAAGTGTCTTTATAGCAGCATGATTTATAATCCTTTGGGTATACCCAGTAATGGGATTGCTGGGTCAAATGGTATTTCTAGTTCTAGATCCTTGAGGAATTTCCACACTGTCTTCCACAATGGTTGAAATAGTTTACAGTTCCACCAACAGTGTAAAAGTGTTCCTATTTCTCCACATCCTCTCCAGCACACGTTGCTTCCTGACTTTTTAATGATTGCCATTCTAACTGATGTGAGATGGTATCTCATTGTGGTTTTGATTTGCATTTCTCTGATGGCGAGTGATGATGATCATTTTTTCACTTGTCTGTTGGCTGCATAAATGTCTTCTTTTGAGAAGGGTCTGTTCATATCTTTCACCCACCTTTTGATGGGGTTATTTGTTTTATTCTTGCAAATTTGTTTGAGTTCTTTGTAGGTTCTGGATATTAGCCCTTTGTCAGATGAGTAGATTGCAAGAAAGTTCTCGCATTTTGTAGGTTGCCTGTTCACTCTGATGGTAGTTTCTTTTGCTGTGCAGAAGCTCTTTAGTTTGATTAGATCCCATGTGTCAATTTTGGCTTTTGTTGCCAATGCTTTTGGTGTTTTAGATATGAAGTCCTTGCCCATGCCTATGTCCTGAAGGGAATTGCCTAGGTTTTCTTCTAGGGGTTTTATGGTTTTAGGTCTAACATTTAAGTCTTTAATCCATCTTGAGTTAATTTTTGTATAAGATGTAAGGAAGGGATCCAGTTTCAGCTTTCTATATATGGCTAGCCAGTTTTCCCAGCACCATTTATTAAATAGGGAATCCTTTTCCCATTTCTTGTTTTTGTCAGGTTTGTCAAAGATCAGATGGTTGTAGATGTGTGGTATTAGTTCTGAGGGCTCTGTTCTGTTCCATTGGTCTATATCTCTGTTTTGGTACCAGTACCATGATGTTTTGGTTACTGTAGCCTTGTAGTGTAGTTTGAAGTCAGGTAGCGTGATGCCTCCAGCTTTGTTCTTTTGGCTTAGGATTGTCTTGGCAATGTGGGCTCTTTCTTGGTTCCATATGACCTTTAGTTTTTTCCAATTCTGTGAAGAAAGTCATTAGTAGCTTAATGAGGATGGCATTGTATCTATAAATTACCTTGGGCAGTATGGCCATTTTCATGATATCGATTCTTCCTATCCGTGATCATGGAATGTTCTTCCATTTGTTTGTGTCCTCTTTTATTTCATTGAGCTGTGGTTTGTAGTTCTCCTTGAAGAGGTCCTTCACATCCCTTGTAAGTTGGATTCCTAGGTATTTTATTCTCTTTGAAGCAATTGTGAATGGTAGTTCTCTCATGATTTGCCTCGCTGTTTGTCTGTTATTGGTGTATAAGAATGCTTGTGATTTTTGCACATTGATTTTGTATCCTGAGACTTTGCTGAAGTTGCTTATTACCTTGATGAGATTTTGGGCTGAGATGATGGGCTTTTATAAATAGACAATCAGGTCGTCTGCAAACAGGGACAATTAGACTTCTTCTTTTCCTAATTGAATGCCCTTTATTTCTTCCTCCTGCCCTATTGCCCTGGCCAGAACTTCCAACACTATGTTGAATAGGAGTGGTGAGAGAGGACATCCCTGTCTTGTGCTAGATTTTAAGGGGAATGCTTCCAATTTTTGCCCATTCAGTATGATATTGGCTGTGGGTTTGTCATAAATAGCTCTATTATTTTGAGATATGTTCCGTCAGTACCGAGTTTATTGAGAGTTTTTAGCATGAAGGGCTGCTGAATTTTGTCAAAGGCCTTTTCTGCATCTATTGAGATAGTCATGTGGTTTTTGTCTTTGGTTCTGTTTAAATGCTGGATTACATTTACTGATTTGAGTATGTTGAACCAGCCTTGCATACCAGGGATGAAGCCCACTTGATCATGGTGGATAAGCTTTTTGATGTGCTGCTGGATTCAGTTTGCCAGTATTTTATTGAGGACTTTTGCATCGATGTTCATCAGGGTTATTGGTCTAAAATTCTCTTTTTTTGTTGTGTCTCTGCCAGGCTTGGTATCAGGATGATGTTGGCCTCATAAAATAAGTTAAGGTGGATTCCCTCTTTTTCTATTGATTGGAATAGTTTCAGAAGGAAAGGTACCACCTCCTCCTTATACCTCTGGTAGAATTCAGCTGTGAATACATCTGGTCCTGGACTTCTTTTGGTTGGTAGGCTATTAATTATTGCCTCAATTTCAGAGCCTACTATTGATCTCTTCAGGGATTCAATTTCTTCCTGGTTTATTCTTGGGAGAGTATATGTGTCCAGGAATTTATCCATTTCTTCTCAGTTTTCTAGTTTATTTGTGTAGAGGTGTTTATAGTAAACCCTGACAGTAGTTTATATTTCTGTGGGGTTGGTGGTGATATCCCCTTTATCATTTTTTATTGCATCTATTTGATTCTTCTCTGTTTTCTTCTTTATTAGTCTTGCCAGTGGTCTATCAATTTTGCT